>NC_090931.1:682873658-683498658 GCF_040938575.1 Ambystoma mexicanum | reverse complement strand
AACAAATTATAAACTGGCTGTAAAACGTATGCAGATTGAAATAATGGTACAAACATCTGACACAGGCAGTGGAATTGATTATTTATTTTTAATTATATGAACATAAAATGCTTGCACTGCAACACATTAATTATTTAAAAAGACAGATTTCATTTAATTTTGCTGATAGGGTAAAATTAATAGTGACTATCTCATTGTGCTACAAGATTAAAACACTTAACTTGAAAAGCTATATATTTCAAGTGATGATTGGTTAACTGCAGTGGCCACAGGATGTGTTCCCAATGATGCACACACATGTTATTATCATACAATGCCATACAGGTTCCATGGGCATGAAGAGCTCACCATCGACCAGGAGTGATAATATAAACCTTGGGATGATCACGATAATGGGCGTTAAGAAAAGCCCACTCAAACCCATTAAGCTAAGAAGATTCCATTTGACCTGTGACATGAGTGGTTACCCGCATTCTTCTAATTCATGCATTGAGGGGCCTTAACAGAAACTTCTCCCCAAATTTGGAAAATGCACAAGGTGTCCTTTTCTATATACTTCATTTTGAAGAAATGGAACAGAATTTCACTAGATGAAAAATGTTACAGTATGATAGATTTGCGACCCAAAATGTTATTCCATCATATACATCACGTGGAATGGGTTTGTTCTCCAATAAATTCCTGTTTAGAAACTTTAATTTGAATTATAGATATACAGTGGAAAATGTAATTGTTTTTCATTTAGAAATTACAACTGGGTTTGGAATTTCAGGAAACTTCATAGGAAAGGAAAATGAAGTTATGGTTGGGCCTAACCATGATTTAGAAACCATCACAAGTAGTTTCTGTAGAGGAAGAGCAATCTATAGGAAAACTCATTAGTGTTTACACTTCAATCTACTGCATAGGAACTTTGGGCTAGGTTAGTGTGTCAGGATCCTTGGCAAGCACTGTGACATCATCTTGTGGATTGACCTTGTGGCCAGCAAGTAGCCTGGCTTGAGCCAATCCCACCTATCTCCTGAACAGAGCCCTAGCATCTCTATAGTTCACTATGCATGAAACATTCTCAATGCAATCAATGTTGTATAGATCAGACTTTGGTTTCTGATGTATCCACCAGAGATGGAGACATATTGTGAAAGCAGGATATTCTTGCAAGCTGCTGGTGTCACTTTTTAACAGTGCTAGGCCGCATAGAAATCTGTGTTCTGTGGTTGGAGACACAATACTGCACAAAACAGTGAAAGCATGATTTAAGGGGCACGTTTACGGGTCAATTAACGTGGAAAGACATGATGGTAAGTGAATCCGTTGAAGAGGATGACACGCATTTGCTTTATTTATTTGAAGTCCTGCAAAGGAAATCTCCAAGAGAGAAGCAATAAGCCCAGTCATTATCCCCACATACATATTTTCCAAAACCTCTTCTACACTGATCAATGGCATCCTCAACCTTTTCTCGGTCTAGTCACATGATTCCTTATTTCTCTCTTTTTATCTTAAATGTGAACAAGAGCTTGGGATGAAATGATTGGGGTGAAATGAGTCTTAGCGGGACTCAGTGGCAGCTGGCCAATGGAGAGTCCGTCTTCTTGGCCTCCTCATGGTATCAGTGGAACAGGATGTGATATGTGTTGCCTTTCCTCTCTTGAGCTTCTTCTGCTGATGTCATCTCTACAGACAGATCCGAATTCAAGAGGCACTTGCTCCGCATCTGGATGAGTGGAGAGAGTGATATGGTCAATGGACTGGGGTGCATCAGGTGATCCTCTTTAGTTCTGTTTATACCTGGAATTACTCCACCATCAAGAAGGGCAGTGAAAACTCACACGCATCAGTTGGTATCATTAGCCAACAAACAACCACTCTCCTAAAAACTCCAACAGTTGTATTGCAGGCAAGCATGCCACTTACGTCAAAATAGGCTTCTCACCTGAAAACAGACCGTTTGTTTTTTGCAAAAAGGCCACTTCACTACAAACAGACCAACCTTCTGGAAACAGGTAGCTCAACTGTGAACAAGTACAATCCCTTGAATTATCTTTCCTCTTTAAACACGGCACTCTTCTGCAACCAGGTTTTGCTATGCTACCACCCAAATCTCTTTGAAAAAGATCACTCACTTTCAAACAAGTAATTACAGCATGGTGGGTGCATCCTTGTAAATAGGCTTTGGTGCTACCAACAACCACCATTCATTTACACTATGGGCCTCATTACAACCTTGGTGCTAAGTGCACCAACTTTACCACCATGGTGTAAACTCTGTTTACACCATGGTGGATGGCGGATTTACCGCCCCATTCCAAGGTGAGTGGGGCGGTAAATCCCCATTCCCATTTGAGCCCCCATAGGTCTCAATGGAAATGGGGAGGGCGCAAATAATGGGTTCGCGAATGGCAAGCCCGTTATTTGCGCCCTGGTCCCCTGATGGAACCCGTAAGGGACATGTGGTCTGACCACACGTCCCTTACGGTTCCCGTTAGGGGACCTCGGAATCGGGCGTTGGGGGGGTTACTGGTACCGGTCTCCTTACCGGTGGCGGTATCCCCAATCACCCGACTCGGAATGAGGGCCAAAATCATGAGGAGTGCATCTGAATCACATTGAGAACAGTGCATTTATGGTATGGTAAGCTGATTTCATTGCTTATGTGCAGCAAACCCAAGACCAGAAGCAATACTAAAACACTCATATTAACTCGGTGTACATGAGTGTCACACATTGAGAAAGTACCATACATTGCGTGCTAAGAAGTAAAATATGAGAACATCACAATTTCTGTAATATACAAACCACAGGCATTAACATAGGCCCGCCTCATCAATAACCCACACAATAGAGACAATTCAAATTGATTGATGTCAAAGTATGCAACAGTAGGCCCTGAAGAAGTTCAAAGAGTGAAACACGTGTAGGCCAAGCATTAACCTGTACTGAGTGTGCAGATCCGAAACTAAACCAGTTATCCAAACGAGGATGTTATGAGCACACATCAGCAACCTATCCCACCCATTGCCATACCAGAAACCCCTCTCTTCTCCTTCAAAGATGTCACAGAAAAGGAAGTTGCTGACCTCCTCCATCACATCAAACCTTCCACCTGTAAAGGGGACGTCTGCCCACCTACTATCATCAAAGAATGTGCTGATGCACTGACCCCCAACATCACTGCATTTATTAATGCGTCAAGCTCCTCAGGAACTGTTCCATTAAGCCTAAAAGAAGCATGGGTCTGACCTCTCATAAAGAAACCCTCCCTAGACCCCTCATGCCCTAACAACTACCGCCCCATCACCACCGTCCCTTTCCCCCTCAAAATCCTAGACAAGGTCGCCCACAACCAAATCCAACATTACATCGAAGCCAACGCACATTCTAGGCAAGAGGCAATCAGGCTTCCGCAAAGGACACGGCACTGAAACTGCCCTCCTAGACCTTAAGAACCAAATCACCAAATCACCAAAATAATGGACAAGGGAAAACCTGCCCTCTGGCTTCTCTTAGATCTCTCTGCTGCGTTTGATCTTGTTGACCACGACATCCTCACCTCCCATCTCACCAACTCAGCCCAGTTCTCCAATAAAGCCACATCATGGATTATCTCCTTCTTAGAAGGAAGAGTTATGAAAGCCTACTCCGATCAGGCCAATGCACCTCCCACCACCATCCATTGTAGCGTGCCACAAGGCTCTTGCACTGCGCCTACCCTCTACAATGTATTCACAAAACCTCTCTTTGACATGCTAAACTCGCTCGGCATAGCCTACATGAACTATGCCAACGACACGCAAGTCCTCCGCCCTCTCACTGGCTCTTAGGACCAAGACGCAGCTGCCCTCCTTCAAATCTATACCACAATTCAAATGTGGATGGCTGTCAATGGCCTCTGCTTAAACAGAGACAAAACTGAAATCATCCTCCTTGGTCCCAAGGAAATACTACCCAAACTCAATTCGAAATACGGCCACTTCAACATTGAAAACGCAAACATACCTGCATCCACCTCAGTTAAGACACTTGGAGTCTACATAGACTCAACCCTCTCAATGACACGCCAAGTTAACGCCATTGCCTCGGCCTCAGCACACACCACCAAACTAATAAATGCCATAAAACCCTTTCTCACCACCCGAAACAGACTCTCCATCGCCCGCGCCATAATAGGAGCTAAACTTGACTATTGCAATGCCCTCCTGGCAGGTACCTCTGCAAAAAACCTCAAGAAACTTCAAACAGTTCAAAACAATGCGCTCCGCACAGCTCTCTCCATCCCCAGAAGAGACCACATCTCGCAAATCAGGCAAGATGCTCACTGGCTCGCAAGTAAGGAGAGGATCAACTTAAAGATCCTCACCCTAACAGACAAATGTATCAACCTATCTGCTCCCTACTACCTATCAGAAACCATACTCAGGAACACCTATTCACGTCCCAAAAGAAGTCACCATGCCAACCAACTCCAAGTTCCTTCTGTCAAAAGAGCAAATGCTGGTGGCATTGGCTTTCCACACATTGCACCCAAACTATGGAACACCCCTCCCAATGTGCTCAAAGCTGAACCCTCCCTATCCATCTTTCACAAATCCCTCAAGACCACCCTGTTTAACTAACCCTTAACTCCCATTATGGCATCCAGAGTTCCCATACAATCTGCTTTCTCTGCATCCTCCTACCCGTAATGTCTCCCAAGGAAGATCATGTTACCACCTTCCCTTGTACACATTACAGTGTAACTGTTGCTTGTGATGTAACTCCAAAGCTCTACTATGTATGCAAAAACAATGCCTGCCATGTAACCGTAAGATCTTTTTACCTAAGTACCCAGCATGACTTACTCTAACAGCACCACAATGCCTAAGGGCTGCTGTGTGCTTTAAAAATATGAATAAATACATCAAATAAATGACAATTTTGCACTATTGTGAATAAAGTACGGCCAGGCACCAACAGGTAATGAGTGTGCAGGTCCAAAACTAAGCCAAACCAAGATATTGTGAACATTCTGTGCCATTGTCTAAAATTACTTCATAGAAATAAATCGCCCCTTTTCTCCCCGGAGAAATATGAACCATGAAGGACCATCTAAAATTCAGAAAACATCCACAAGCCTGGCTCTTCAATCCCAAACAGGACGAAAACCAATGAACATCATCCACCCCCCATGAATCGAACACACAACGGAAAAAGAAGGGTGAGTAGGTCAGACCTGAGTGAAGTGCATTGAAGTAGAGAGGCATCTGAGTGGGAGGGCGTCCCAGATGTACCCGTCCCCTTAGAGGGTCAAACCCGAAACAGGGGTGAACGATAGGACCAACTTAATTGGACCATCGATAGAGGGCCTTAGATAAAAAGAGAAGATAGAGGAATTCCAATCTCAGAACAGATGGACCACGATGCACAGGCAGCACAAGGGCAGAGGGAATAGGACCCCCCTTGGCGGGGCCATGGGGATTATGGTTGCTGCAAACACGAGCGTGGTAGGGGGAAAGTATTTGGGTAGCAACTAGTCTGAACACTGGGGGTGGAGAGGGAACCGCCACTGAATAGCCCTGTTGCCGACCCACACATTGGCACACAATATAAGAGTGGTAATTGTAGCATACAACAATGTACAACAGGGGAAGGAAAATGTGCCAGAGGGAGTCGTAAAAGAGGGGGTAAGATAGGGTACTGCCACTAAAAATGAATCCTTCTGCATATACCTCTCAAACTCCGAACAAAACCCAACCATACCTCTACAGCACTACAAACCGTACGCACTTCACAACACCACAACAACAAAACAAATCAAACATAGCCTTGCACAACGGCACATGATAAAAAATCACACAATTACCACGCTCAGTGAACGGTGTAAACCGAACTGAAGCTGTCAACAGCACAACACAGCTCTCTTCTACTTTCTGCCTCTCAGTCTTACTAACTTACACCTCCCATTACCCTCTTGCTTTATAGATTCACCAGAGCACCAAGGGACCATGCAGGTGGTGACAGTGCACAGTATAAGATCCTTTAACATAACATATACATTGTTTTATCTATTTTCTTACAGTACAAGCGCAGAGGGGAACAAGATATATTTTATAATCCCTGAAAACGAGCTTCAGCAGTACAGTCCTGCAAACTCCTCTGCAAAACCCACAATTACCTGTAAGACAACAGCCCCCTACAAACAAAGCTCTTGGAAGAAAACAGAGACGCACCCTTGCTAAAGAACACGCACTTTTCGGGATAACAAACCTGTTCCCTGAAAACCGAGTTAAGCCCTGCAAGAGGTTTCTTTACAAACTTGCTACTTCCTGCAACCACAGAGCTCATTTGCAACATGCACTCCCCTTTAAAATGGCCACTACCCTAAAGTCAGCATTATTTTATATAAACAGACCTCTGCTATAAAGTTAGGCCACTGCCAGACAAAGGTTTTATCAATTGGGACTATGCCACTGAAATTGACTCAATATATAAGGCTATAGGGGTTCCACTTTCAAAGCGGTCCTCACTCTGTAGCAAAGCTACAGCCATGAAAATAGGTCACTCCCCAGAAAACTGACCACTGACCTGAGAACAGGCACACTCCTGTTTCGACAAGCAGCTGACTCCACGGTAATCAGGGAACACCTCTTGTAAGCACATTTCCCATCTTTTAGCAGGGCACTCTGCTGCACGCAGGCCCCTTACCTGTTATTAGACCAGTCTCCAGCAAAAAGACCATTCTCTGGCGAATAAATCAATCCAACCTCCTGATACATGGTGTAGCCATGACCATGTCTCTCCCCGTAGAAATATGCCAGACCACAGCAGACAGGCCAATCCCCCATAAACAGACTTCCCCAGTGTAAATGTGCCACTCACATGAAAAGAAACAGACAACATGCCTAAAAACAAATGATCGCCCTGCACACATACTCCTCCTAAACATACCACTCCATTTCAAAGAAGTTACTCAGCTGCATTCAAAATCAAACAGGCTGTTGTTCATTTATACAGGCAAACTCAAACTACTCAAAAGACAACTGGCCTGGTAAGAGCTATGGTATTCAATATCTAAAGGGCAACTAGTTTGTTTTGGAAGCAAGACGACAAAGTGAAACACAGGTTCGAAACCCGATCCCGCGCTTAGAAACCAATCACTGGTATTAAATGCATTGTAAATTTAAAATGAAATAATTTTTAAAAACATGTATGAAGTAGACTCCTGGGTTTGAGCGGTGGCAAAGGCAAACATACAAATCCTCTGCAAAAAGAGTATGGTGGATAAAGCACTGGAAGGCAGCAAGAGATGGAAGTAGGTTTTCCTACATTGAATTCCATGAGAATTGAATGACCAGCATAAACAGGAGGAAAAGGTCAAAACTTCTCAAAAGTCAGAAAGGGAAAAGAGTGTAGAGAACCTAAAACACATGTCGTAGAACAAGTCCTGCAATGACCTAGGATACATAACCTACTAACCCAAGCTCAAACCTCTGCATACCTAATTCACCCGAAGATCCGCACAACCATCTCTCACCCAGCAAACTGCACGCACTTCACCACACCGCAACAACAACAAGCAAACAACACACAAGGTCTCGCATCGGTCCGATACTCACACCAAAGCTCAGCGCACAGAGAAAACCGAACCGAAGCCACCAACAGCACACCACCTGACTCACTTTCCTATTCCTTCTTCACCAGAATAACCTAAACCGCCCGCCTCTTGTTTTGCAGATCCGCCTGAGCGCCTGGACACCAATTCCGTTGGTGGCGGTGCGCAGCATAAATACCTTTAACATTAACATTGAACATGACTCGAAAGGAGACCAAAAGAGGGAGTATGTTTACAATGGCTGTAGAAAAAATTCTATCCGTAATCTTAAAGAAGGCAACTAGGTACAGTTGGAAGCCTCAGTTATTTTGATGAGCAGCTTCCAAGGACAGAGAAGTGGACCAGTGAATCTGGGATTCACATCATACTTGTTATGCTCGGTAACCAAGAGCAATGTTGGAAAACGTAGGTCCCGAGTGCTATATCCCTAACTTGAGAGGCCATTTTAATAGATGATCTGTTTTGCTTTCCTTAAGCTAATTAAGCACTCTACATTGCTAAGATTCCAATGGATTTGACAAGAGGTTTGGTTGTGGTTAGCTGGGATTTGAGGGCTGCTAGGCTACATGGACTCCATTGAGCCAATTTTCTCTGCAGCTGTTAATAACACGGAACATGACAAACAAGCAGACACCGGCACTGTGCCTGTTGACTAATTTACATGTCAGTTTGGAATCATTCCCAAAACTTAGCTCGGGAGGGTGTCGAATCCACCCCTACATGTTTCCCCTACTCCATGCAGGAACACCACCAGTCTCTCCGCCCATGTCTAATTTTCAAGCAGGCGGAAAGGCTTGAATCCCTATATTTTCTGCCTGCTCTTTACAGCCTGCCTGTTTTTTTTTTTTTTTACATCTGTCAAAACCAAGCAGAATCCATATATTCAATGTAATTCTGGCTGCCTGCCACGTCATGGGAATCTGGGTCGGCAGATGCAGTTCTTTCCAAGGTATTAACACAGCACTTAACATGAGCTACCCTGATGATTAAACATAGGGGTGCTACTGAAAAGGGGGCAACGCAAGGAGCCTTCATACCTTTGCCAAGATGTGCCTAGTACAGAGATCTTCACCATTAGACAAACGTGGTAGTCGAATAACAATCTCAATGTGCTTCCAGCAGTAAATAATTGACTATTTCCTCATATTCTGTCCACCCAATCAATGATGTCACTAAGACCCTTGGTTTTAGCCTCGTTCAAAGATAGAGATGCAGTTTGAATCACTTTCAAAACATGTCATTATACATGTTACTCGGTTGCTGATCCTGCTGCTGTACTCTACCTTGGGTGTGAAAGGTTAGTCGTCTAGACTATTGTAATTC
Source organism: Ambystoma mexicanum (assembly GCF_040938575.1). Taxonomy (NCBI): domain Eukaryota; kingdom Metazoa; phylum Chordata; class Amphibia; order Caudata; family Ambystomatidae; genus Ambystoma; species Ambystoma mexicanum. The sequence goes on along the minus strand of NC_090931.1, from coordinate 683,489,744 downwards.
CCTCTATTTATCACAACCAAAGGGACTTATTCAGCGGCTTCAACGGCTACAGAATATGGCTGCTCCGTTCGCCACTGGCTCTCCATATAGTGCTCACATATCTCCGGTGTTGCTGTCCTTGCACTGGCTCCCGGTTGCCCAGCGCATTGTCTTCAAAACTTTGTGTCTGGTTCATCGCGCCCTGCAGGCCCAAGGGGCAAATATCTGTGCACCAGGTTTACGCGCTACCTCCCGATGCGGTCTTTGCATTCAGCAACAGCTGGCTAACTTCCGTCCCTGTGTTTCAGCGCTCGCGCTGTGGTGAGCATGCTATCTCTGTCTCTGCACCCCGACTTTGGAATGGCCTGCCGTTGCATTTGAAAAATTTGGAAAACCACCTGGCCTTCAGACAGGCTTTGAAAACTTATTTGTTTAGGACTATGGCTGTTGTGCATACCGACCTCTCTCCTTCCCAGCGCCATGATGCCTCTGGCGAACGTGTGCTTTATAAATACACCTAACATAACTTAACAAAGATAGGTCTGTGCATTTAACCACTGGCTGCATAGTCAAGGTATGAATGATGGAAACCAGAGGTCCAATGTGCCGGGACTTACCTTATTAACCGTCAGGGCAGCTGTGATGAGAGCACTGTAGATGCACAGTCCTGCAATGATTCCTAATAGCACCCAGTGAAAAAATTGGGATTCGTGGCAAGGTAATGGGTCTGAAACAAAACAGAAGAGTGGGTGTGGTGAGTGTTTCACCCAACAAAGAATCACTGGTTATACTTCCATGAATATCATGGTGATTCTTAAATAATTTAACTGAATTGGACCATTGCAATGGCTAGATTCCAAAATGGAACATATTTGTTTACAATTACATATGATGATATAAACACTGCCAAAGGACGATATATGTTTTTTTAAATAATTATTGTAAAAATGATCACTCCAACCCGTATACGAAACCATCCTAGGTGCAGCTTTGGATACACATGTAACTAGCTGTCTACACATGTTTCGTACACTGGGATTTCTCAAGGCTAAAGGACACTTTTACACAAGAGGCTTCGGTATAGATTTCCCAAGACAACAATTAGGTCCAATTCATTCCAAAACCTTATTGTTGCCATGAGAACTTCTATATTGAGTAAGTGACTTCATACCCATCTGTAGAACTTGTTAAGTTATAACTAGCCACTCTTCCAAATTCAACCCATCCATACATCAGTCACTCCCATGATAACAAACCCCTGTCCCTTCACTCATTTCCTTCTTCCTTTGACCACAACTCTCGCTCTCCCCCCTCTTATATACCTTCCTTCTGTACAACAAAAAACTCACATCGCCACTTTGATTCGTTGACCTTTCTTCACCCTCACCCTGAACCAAATCTTTTAAAACTTCCTCAGAATCACAATTCAACTGCTGTCTTAACTTTTGAACTCATCATTACTTGCTGGTATCTACCCTGCTGTTTCAAGACCGTTGCTCTGATCCCTCTGCTTACGGAAAGTCATTTGCGGAGAAGCACTCAACAGCTGCCAATGTACCAGTGTTCTTCTTCAAAGACCCAGAAGTATAACATTCGAATAGGCATCTAATATTCTCGGCAATCCTCTGTAGTTCAGCTTCACTGAGATTGCTGTCACCCATGTCAAAAACATCCTGGTTTGGAGGGTTGCCCAGAGCAATGCCAGTGACTGTCATTCACTCACAACCTTCTATCCATCACTTGCCAGTTTTGTCAAAGTCACCTCCCCATGAGACGGTTTTGACCAGTTGTGGGGCATGAGCGACCCAAGCTCCACCTCTCTGGGATCCCCAAAGGGATTTCTTGCGATCTCATGCAGAAGGGTTGTGCCCTTAACAAAAACAAAAGGTTTTGAATCAATCATTACCACTGGCACAGCTCTGGGAAACCCTGAAAACCATCGTTTTTTAGTCTGCCAAGACATTTCAAAAGGGCAAAGACCACATGCAAATCAAATGTGGTCCCAACCTAAATAGAACAGTCTAGCCCGAACTGCTAGGTTGCATCCCTTTTGCATGAAACCACAAGCATCTGCAGCCTTTTTTCGGCCTAATTGGGCATCATCAGTGAGGAGTAGCTTAAGTCTCTAGAGACAGCAGGCTTAGGAACCACGTCTAGGCATACCCGTGCCACTCGGAGTGACTTCAGCAAAACCAAAAGGTGATGGCTGGAAGGTTTGAATCATTCTTAACCACTGGCACAGGAAGGGCTGTGACCTTGCAGTTCCAACAGGACCTCACCTTTTGAGCTTGGAACAACCGTACATTTGCATATGGTCTTTCCCCTTAAATTATGGCAGAGAAGGCTGAAAAGAAATGGTTTGGTGGGTTGATCAGGGTAATATCAGAGGTTGTGATTCAGTCAAAACCATTCAGCCATCATTTCCCACCCCAAGCACTGATTTGTTTTGGTCATCCCACTCTACATCACTGCTACTTTGGAAAACGCAACATCAGCACTCCACTTCAAACATGTCTAATCGCAGATCTCTTCTGGTTGGCCTCCAACACCAAAGACACACCTTTTCTTCTGGTTGGAGTTCGGATCTCTACTGGTTGACCTTGTACATCACAGGCAAATATCTCTTCCGGTTTGCTTCTTCCTTTACCCTGCAGAAATATGTGCCCTGGTGTTCCTTCTAGTTCACAAACTCCTTCACCTATCACTGTCCCAGAAGACGCCATCCTGATCTTCCTCACCTTCGCTGCTTAGGCCATATTACTGAGCGGCGTGATCTCCTCTCTTCAGTCCCTCTATCACACTTTGCAGATGACCCCATGCCTCCTTTCCTTGTCCATTATTTACTCTTCACAGACAAAAACAAGTTACCAGATTCTTCACTGCAATTCACCAGTGGATGTGCCTGTATTTTTAATGTTGAGTGTAGCCAAATGAGAGATTTGCGATACCCAAAACACTTTACTCCCCCATTGCAATCCCTCCTAGCAGCTCAGATCCACTTTATTTCAGAAAACTTTGGTCCAACTTGACCTTCACAATTATCTGTCCGCCTTCATCACCTTGCCTCCCACATGTACACATGACCTTCTGCTAGAAGCCCCAAGATACATTGTCACCTCCATTCAGCCGAGGCCCTCATCGATATTCTAGAGCAGAGAGAGCCCTGCATACATCGTTCACTCACATTTTGAAATCAGTCCATAGTCTAGCCTCTGCACCTCGGTCAAGCCATCTAGCCTCACTTGTCTGCGTGCCCGATCTGCACTACCCCAAACCCACATCTGCCACCTCCCGGATTAGGTCCTTTTCCCTCCTACCATGCTCCCCCCACCTTGGAATGAACAGGGCCTCGGGAACAGCCTCCTCCTACACAATATACAAGCTGCTCTATGTCTGCCATCGTTGGCATTGATAATGCTCCAATCACCCTATTAACCTTGGTATCATTTAATATTACCTCCACCAATAATATCGCCATATATATGGCCGTGGGGTAAGGCCATAGATGATATTATTAGTGAGGATCCCCCACTACACTACTAAAAAAATGATGGGGGTTGCGGTAGTGTCCCCCGCAGGTTCCATGGCATAAAATCGCGCACAAATATGGCGTTTTTTTTGTAATGCGATATTTTTGTACAGATATTAACACATGAACTGTAACTTAAGCCTTGCATTTTCTGTACTGCTGCGCCCGGCTACCTTCGGGTCTGGTGCGCATTATAAGTGAATAAAACAAACAAACAAACAAACAAACATGCAACCTTAACCTTTAGGTATGGAATATAACTTTTTCTTGTCACTGCCCCACTGTCCACATCTCCTTTTTATCACCACCACCACCATCACTTTTTCCCCCCGCCATCTTCAGACATTCTTATGCACCTTGCTATGGTATACAGTTCTTTTGCCGCTGGATTTTTCGTCGTGGGACTTTTCATTGCCGTTTTTTTATGGAAAAAAAAATCATCGTTTTTTTTTTTTTGGGGGGGTTACAAATTAAATAAATATTTGTGGGTGAAAGGGAATAATTGAAAAAAAAAATGGGAGTTTAGGAGGGTAACCCCCCCCCCCAAAAAAATAAAAAAAAAATAAACGATGATCGATAAAAAAATGGCGATGAAAAGTCCCGCGATGAAAAATCCTGCGGCAAAATAACGTAGAACCCCTTGCTATATAACCCATATAGTGGGAGTCATTGTAATTAATGCCATAAATAATGATCATTTTATATACATTTCCCTGATAGAAATGAGAGAGATTGTGCAGCTTACCAGTGGCGTAGAGCAGAGTCCCACTGCCCACACTAGTGCGGTAAGGAGGCGGGTACATGATCTCTATCACACACGTGTACACGCCAGTGTTGGCAGCACGCAGTTTACTGAGCGTGAAAGTCAGATTGCCTGGACCTGGCTGCCCGTGGCACACACTGGCGCCTTCTGTAGTCAATGCTTCATAGTCTGTGGTGAAGGACATGGCACACACTACAGTAGATCGAGCGCCTTCTTTTTTTAGCAGGGTGCCACGTATCTCCGTCGCTTGGCCCGTGAACGTGTACCCACACACCAAATCAGCATTGCCTAGCTCGTTGGCCACTACCACGGCTGGCTGATTCACCTGTATTCCTGGCAAGACAAAGAAAAGCATTTGGTGATACAAACAACATGGATATCATGTGGGCAGCATTATGGCTACAGGAACGGGGGTTGGGGGGTTCTACTATTTCAGGCCTGCATAAAGCCCATATGTGTTCAGTTTTCACCACGGCCAAATAAAACAGAATATTAAGTCTTTTAATGTGATTTCACCTTATTTGATCGGGCATTTAGGAATTCCATCTTAAGAATTAAATTGAATCTTTATCCTACTAGAGATGTTTTGGGTGCCAGAAATAGTATTATTAAAAAAAAGAAAGATTATGTCGCTATTGCAATTCCGCAGTGGAAACTTTAAAGTATTTATTTATGGACTGTAATTGTTTTATTTGTTGTACGCTCTTATGTATTTGCTAAATTTGTACACAACGGCGAGACATTCTTTTCAGGGAGATACTGGCAACACATTTTAAATTGCTCAGAGATTTTAACTGTGCATTGCTGCCATAGGCTATTTAAGGAGATATTTGAACGGGCCAGGGTATTCATTTTGATTTATGATCTGTTTTCAGAAGTGTTTTCTTTCTTTCTGATTTTAAAATAACTTTCTTGCGGTTCTTTTTATGTTTTATTTGTCAATAATTGTTATTTTCTTTTTACGTGAAAAGTTTGTTTTTAAACTATGAAACACAATAAATAAATAAATAAATAAATAAATACAAATAAAATAGATGAATACATAAAATGAGATGGTGCACCAAATCCCCCCAAACACATACTCAATGAAAGGAGGGCTTAATGCTTGCATAGATGTAAAAGGCCGCCATTCAGAGGCATGTTTAGCAGTGCTTTCAAGAAGGCGGCCAGGATTACTTTATGGACAGCAATAGAAATTAAAATGATAATGATGTCAGAGTAGAGAAATACAATAACGCCACATTTAAGCTATTGCTATCAGAATAGTGAACTGCTAGACTAGCAGACTTGGTGAGAGGGTGTGGTGCTTATCAAATGACATTTTCAAAGATATCCTTGCTAAAATGGCGGGCTTGCAGCACAGCAGATCCCAGTGACAGATGCTCTAGTCCATGACAAATGTAAAGGCTTGGGCACCTGGAAAAAGTTTGGGGGACAGGGAGAGCGCAGAAAGTGTGGCGAGGTAAGGGCACTTGGGCAGGTAGTGTGATATGCATTAGTGAAATTGACATGAATGCAGAGGTGCACTCATGGAAGGTACACTCTCGGATTTCCTGCATCTGTCCCCTTTATGAGCTACAGAGCTGTGAAAGTGCAGGATGGCCTTTTAAAAAGGGGTCAAGTCCTAAAAATTAAAGTGCGGGGACTCATCAACAAACGCGATGGGTTGTGACGTAGGCAGAAATTAGCATATCAAGGTGAAATATGCACCTTTCATTAAACTGGCTTTGCATAACCACCCAAATTGAACAGAACGACTGGCATTTGCCTTTCATAAAATCAACACACACACAAAACCAAGAGAGGGTATTTTATTCTAATAGTGTTTCTGAAAACCTTAACAGGTGTGCAGGTTTTAAACTCCAAGAACCAATACAAATGTTTTCACTGGGGCTTGCGGTACCAAAATTAGAGATTTCACCTTTAGTTGTTTGTTATTGTTCATCAGATTTTATAGTGCAGTGGTGAATTGTCCGGTCTGCAAACCGGGCAACTGCGGTTTGATTGCAGAGGACGGCTTTAATTTATAAATTCGAAGAGGATATTCAATGTTTCTCATTTTCGCTGGGGGGGACAGAGTCCACCCTCTGAATAAAGTGGGTGGACTCATCCTCCAACCCGGCGTGTACCCTCGTCTTGAGCCCTGCAACCGTGTTAAATGAACACTTTATGACTGATTTCCCCAGAAGCTTGAGGGTTACACTCGAGAAACACCTAGTATTGTATTCACAAATATTTAGTCAAACGATTTCAGCGATTCCGGGACCATTTTCCTGCCACTTCGAGTTGTGTAATATTGGCTTACTCTTTGAATACAGTAAAAGATGGCCGCTGTGACTGTCAGCTTCTCCAGGCATCTCTTAATCTGCTCCAAAGCAAATCTTTGTGAATCATGGCCCGTGATCCCGCACCATGGCGCATGGATGGCCAGAGTAATCCAGAGGCTCACATCTGCATTATGCGTGAATAAATCAGTCATCCTTTTGTACCCCCTGTCCTGTCACAATTGTTTATTTACCCTCCTTAACGTGAACATGATGCCTGACTGCCAAGGGACTGCCCTGGATAACCCAACTTCAGCATTCAGGTCTAATTCGTGCATCCAACTTCTTAAATGTAATTGATGGCATTGCTTTGCACTTAGAAAAGGAATATAGACAGCCTGATAATTAGAAGCACACCTTCACCCCTTCCATCTCTGTAGCAACTCACCTTTTGAGCCGCTAGCAGATGAGACGACGAATCCAACAGTGACCAAAGAAGTCAGTATCCGGGCGAACGCAAAAGATCTTAAATTCTTCATGGTCTTGTCAATGCATACACAGAAGCTAAAAAAGCTGTGTTTAGTAATATATTCAGGAACCTGGAAAGTCCACTAAAACATCAAACATTTGAAGCTCAAGAAAGGAACGTACCAAATATATATATATATCTATCTCACTGGCTTGATCACGTGCATAGTCATGAGCCGTGCTACATCAGTCACGTTTGGATCACCTGTGAAAGGAAGCTGTGGGTTGGAATCACTGCTTGAACAACTAACCTCAACATTCTTGTTATGACCAAACTGGGTCCTTAATAACATAACTTAATAACATAGGGCACCGGCTGCATGGAAATCATTGTCATTCGTTTAAGTCACGTGCATTACGCAAAGTGCCGGAAACCGGCATCAAAGAGTACTCGCGATTTCCTACTTTGCCTCCTTTTCTCATAACTCCAGTGCTTCTCTGTAGAGAACATAGTTTCCATGACCCTGAACCCAGGGCTGCCTTAAAAGATGTTATGTTGATGACGAAAACAGGCATGTTTGTGTTTGCGGGTGTATGGTCAGATCTACTGAGAATAATAGGACCTGATGATGCCATGTGTGATGTCATTGATGGTGTCATTTATCACGTTTGAGACCATGAGCAGGCTGTTTTGAGGTTCCATTTAATGGCACATTTTGAGTATTTTTCGGTTTCAGAATTGTAAACCTGACTTTTCTTCAACTGAAGATTGTCAAAGAAATGTGTACTTTTTAAAATAAAAATGGAACAGTCTTTCTGTCTGGCTTAGATCCGTAGGATCCCCCAACTAAAGATTTGGCACTTAACACACGCAATGCACTGTGGGTATACACTCATGGAGACTAAACATGGTCTGCAGCCTTTTAATGCAGACGGGTACCACTCACCTTTAGCAAACACAGAGGGGTTGGTGAGGCCACACGTATGTCTTGCATGTGTCCTTGTGGCCCTAGATGAGCTGCATTGTTCGTTGCCTGGGTGGGTGGCGCTATCTGCAAACACTATTCACAAGCTTGCGCGCATCCTAGCGCCGTGAGTCTTGCTTCCTATGGGGGGGTGTGTTGATTCTCCCAATCTTCCAAAATCCCTCATTGAATATTAGTATAATCGAAGGAATCCTACTTGCATGCAAACCTCTACATCTTGTGGTGATGGGAAGTAAATGCATTATTTTTTAAGAGATGTCTTCTTGTCCTTAGAAGTCCATGGGCCTCATTACACGTTAGGCGGTAAGAGTTTACCGGTACCGGTAAGGGCACAGGTACCGGTAAACCCTTACCGCCTTACTACGAGTTCCCTTTGCAGGACCCGACCTTAACGGCTGGTTTTACCAGCCGTTAAAGTAGGGTGCCGCAAAGGGACCTTGGTGCTAATTACGGTACCGCAATTTGCAGTACCGTAATTAGCGCCTTCCCCATTTCCATTGAGCCCTATGGGGGCAAAAATGGGAATGGGGAAGTGCCTTGGTGAATGGGGAATTACCGCCCCCGCTCACTTTGGAGTAGGGTGGTAATTCCGCCATCCACCAAGACGGACACAGTAAAATACCGGCGGCAACCATGGCGCTAGTAACGCCATGGTTACCGCCTGCCGTGTAATGAGGCCCCATCACCCTTACGTAGCTTCATTTGTTTTAGACATGGCAGTGCATTGGGGAAGCTTTGGTTGTACCTGCAGTGGTGAAGGTAGTGTAGGGGAGCAGCCAAGTGCCCCTGCAAAAAGTCCTGCCCCCTTATGATATGATATGATATGATTGGTTATTTATATAGCGCCTATACACAATGTATTTCAAAGCGCTTCAAGGCAAGGGAGGGAACAAGGGAAAATTCAATGACATTCTTACAGGCCATGAACAGTAAGGATGTGAAATTAACTATGGTACTCGGCCTGACAACATTTCAGATAGTGCAAGAGCTAAGACATAGATAAGGAAGGGAGGGTGAGAGTCGGAAGGAAATGGAAACAGACAGGCGACTACCGTACTAGGCCTGACGACATTTCTGGTACAGCCGGAGAAAAACAAAAGGTGAGGGAGAGGGGTGCAGCATGGGAGGGGAGGAACAAAACACGCGACTATCGTACTAGGCCAGACGACATTTCAGATAGTGCTGGAGGGAGGGGGGGGCAGGAAAAAAGCAAGTAAGGGGATGGGGAAGGAGACAGACGAGGTTGCCATCATACTCGGTCCAGGGAGAATTCTGATAGAGTAAGTGCATAGAAGAAAGTAAGAGGAGGAGGGGAGTAGATAGGAAAAGGGAAAGGAGGAGAGAAAAGAGAGTAAGCAGTCAAAAAGAGTGCAGAAGAAAGAGGGGAGAGCAAATACAATTGCAGAAGTCAGTAGTAACACAGAATGTTGCAAGCCTGGATACAAGATGAAGATGGGAACAGCATGATTCAGGACCACCATGAGACCTATATGCTGGAAGCCAGAAATCGTGCCATGCTTGACACCAGTAGTTGTGACTATTCCGTGGAGAATCTTCGAGAAAAGGTATCCACTAAGAAAACCCTATCTGATGCATCCCCGAAGAGATGACAATTTCTTGGAAGAGATCCCCGAAGGAATATGAAGAATGAAAGAAAGAGAAGTTGGTGACGTCACATGAGATGAACGTGGCGCACAGAGAACACTGGCTGAATAAAAGAATATATAAACCTTATAGAATCTGTTGACGAAGTAAAGCATCGAGTTAGCTTTCATATGCGAAATGAAGATTGCATGTTTGAAGAGCATTACAGGGGTCATGGAAGAATAGAGAAGGGCTGTCTGGCCTGGTGTTAAAGGTTGGAGCAGCCAAGAACTGGTTATCTATTCCTGAAGACAGAAATTGTGGGAGGTTGATTCAGGTGCAAAGAAAGAACACCATGGGTGCCAAGTTTATTCATTTAAGACAATGAAATGCTGTAAAATGGGCCGATTTGCGATCTCCTGTCACATGAGCTATGGATGGAAATAGAAGTTGGCCATGCAGCCCCAGAACTAAGATAGCGCGTGCTCACACTCCCGTATATTCTCAGAAGCAAGGATACTTTGCAAGGCCAAGTTCAAAGACGAGCTGTATGGCAGAAGGCATGGGTGATGAAAGATGATGGGCTAATTGGGTGGGGAGACACGGTCATGTCCAACTCCTGGCACCTGGGGTAGAGCATTATGTGCTGCTAGTGAGCCAAATGTTCCAGAAGGGCACAAACGTGCCAAACAATTGTAGAGGGCCATATAACGAAGGGCCTTATAGTTCCAGAGCCAATGATATACCATGTATCTAATAACTGTTGAAGAGGACGTGCAGTAGGGGTGGGCATGAGTTGTCCACCTGACTGTAGAGACCCTATCACAACCCAACCCCTTATAGAAAGTATACTTAGATGTGCCACTTAAGCCAACCACAATCCCCCATAGGTTTTTCTTTTTTGCCACGTAGTATGACGTCACATATGACGAATTGTCAGAAAAGTGTGTTTTTCTATGAAATGCGTGAAGTTGAGCAGAATAAGATATGCTGTGCGTCGTCCATTGAAGTCCGTTGTAACTCTGTGGTTTAGACAATTGATATTGAAACTGTAAAACAAACTTGGCATTTTCCTTGGTATAAGAGTTATTCTGCATCCAATCCACTGCATGGCACGCTACCCACCAAGGGCCCTAAGCTCAGTAAGGTGCTTTGAAACTTGTGGCATTGGGGAAGCACCCACTATAGATAGACTGGGATGTGGAACAGTAGTTATATGTGTGCCAACAGACCAAATGCATAAGCCTAAACTTTAAACATAAAGCTGTACTACATCACACTTCCCACAGCTGGCACCACATCTTTCCAAAATTATCAAACAGGTGCTTGTGATGCAGGACATTGATGATTTTGTCCTTTTAGCTTGGCTGTGCTCATCATGTTAGAGTCATTATGGTGATAAGTGCTCGACACATCAGCAACATTGGCTCTCCAGGTGTTTTGGACTAAAAACACCCATCAGCCATAGTCAGCCTAGTCAATGGTGAGGGATTATAAGAGTCAGAGTCCAAAACATTGGAAGAGCCACAGGTGGCAGACCCCTGTTGTAGATTAACTGAACTCCCCTCTCCTCCTTCCTTTGTTGTATGGGCTTAAACAAGTATTCCCGAAGACATACAGTACATTGATGGGGGTAGCACTACTACGTCCCAAAAGGCGAGTAGCATTGTCATGATACATGGGTCTGCGCCTGCCGCCTCAAGACTGACTGAAGAACTTTGCCTTCTGCGATTTCATGGAGGACACACATTACAAACTGATTCTGACTTCTTCGAGACATAAAGGCATTTGGAGAGTTCATAAATATTAGCCATTAAATGCAACAATGCCCACATGTGTGCAGGATAATGGTAAAACAAATCATACCAGTAACCTTCTTCTATTAAAAATGTCTGGACGGTTCAGGGACTCTGATTGGTAGTCTCTTTCCGGAGAGGGCTTATTTATATCATTTATGTGTTTTATTTCTTGATCACTTATTAGGCGCTTATGCAATTAGCAAAACTGTTTCAAAGCACCCACAGGGCAAACAGGGAGGGGACAGGGAGACAATGAATTACAGCAAGGACAAATAATTGCAATAATAGTACAAAGAATGTGAATAAGGGAAGGGGAGACGAACCTACTATGCCTTGTCAATGTTCGGAATGTGCAAGTGCAGAGGGGGCAGCGGGGAGGGATAAGGTGCTTTGATGCTCAGGGTAAGTGCTAAGGGGATAAGAAAGTAAGGGCAACCACTGATGGGTGGGTGAGCCACGTAAGTGCAGTAGAAAGACAGCGGCTGGGATGAGAAATGTGGGGGGTCAAGGCCCCGAGGACACATAAGGGCCCTGCACATCAGTCATGCTTCCGTAAGATTAGCAGGGAAGAGAGGAGGAGAAGGAAGAGGTAAAGAGAAAGGTCTTGAGGATTTTTCTGAATTTAAGGAGGTCCTGCTCAAGATGCAGAGATAGAGGGAGAATGTTCCACAGGAGGGAGCCAGCTGAGGAAAGTGATCGCCCAGCAGCTGTCTGCTTAGCAAAGCGCTTAACACGCCGGGCGTTGGTGCCGGAGGATTGGCGGAGATATGCAAGGTATTACTGGTATTACCATGTATGGGGCAACTGATGATATGCAGAACGTGTGGGATGCTATATGAACATGCAATGACATACATTGTTTTATATGGTTTTACGCACTTATTTGATTTATTTATTGGATATTTGTAAGGCGTCTATACAACAAATGGTGTTTCAAGGTGCCACAAGCCAAAAAAAGGTGGGGGCACAAGGGAGAAAGATAACAATAGTGTTCCCATTAGCCTTGTGACATTCGGACCATGCAAGTGCAGTAACATAAAGTGTGAGGTAGAAAGGGGGGGCGCATTCATCCCACAAAATTGAGAATATAACCAAAGCATTACTGCTCCATCTTCATATATTTAGTGAAATCCTCCCCTTTCTTGACCTGAACAATTACACTGACCAACTACACCGTTGTTCTTTCCAAAGTGGATTATGGCAATAGCCTTGATGAAGCGCCCCCAAAAAAGTGATCCAAGACCTCCAAGCTATTTTAAACAGGGCCACCTGCCTGATTTTGAACCTAAAAAGCACCACCCACATCTGAGATCATGAACACCCAACACTGGCTACACATCCAGCAGAGAACTACCTTCAGGTTTGCATATATAGTTCTAAAAGATACTGAGAGAAAGGGTTAATTCTCCTTGAGGAAATACCTAGGGCCCTACACATCATAAGAACTCTCCGCCCGAGGCTACCCAACCAAAACCAGCCTACAACATTAGGACTTGGTGGCAAACTCCTCCAAAAAGTTGGCCCTGAACTACGGACTAACTACCCAAACAAAGAAAAGACAAACATGACATATGAAACGGTCCCCTGTCCGATAATTGCTATGGTCGGAAATATGGACACGGATATGACATGTCTGCAACTATCACAAACTCCAGCCCTATCCCGTCCTGGCTGAACTCCACTATGGTGGGCGTTGACCGTATCCCCTTAGACGCTTCTTTTTCTTGTGGTTTACTTCTTCACTCTTGCAAACCACAGTTGTAATACGGGGGGGGGTCACAATACGCCACTTCCCAGACAAGGCTCTGCATTATTAGACCACTACGGTGATGACTAGCACTCTATAACAAACACACAACATAACATATGAACAAACTATATGTGCTTCCGTCACTTTTTGCTATCTTTTGTGATTTGATTTGCATTTAATTGTTGTCAGATTATTGTGTATTTCAAGTATACTAATGAATATGTGTGTTTTTTTTATGGTCAAGCATGTGTACTGTTAGTCCACGCTGTACTAATAACAATGGTTTATTAATTTATTTATTTCAATGGCGAAGTTGTTATTTAATTTTCTTATTCATCTCGATCGATCAGAATCTCAATAGTTTTGCATGGATTATTAGTTCATTTTTTCTGTTCTGGTTTTTGTGTTATCGAGACTCTTAATTTATCTTGTGCAGCATAAGAGGACGAGCTGGAATGCTGCTGCCATTTTTGCTGGCAACACAGTCGCAATTCCAATAGTTTGCAATTTTGTGAGTCAAACCTGAGCTCACACACCCTCGCATAAGAATTCGCAATAGCAGCAAAAATACTTGGTTACCACAATGGTGCAAATTAAATTTGGCATTGAAAGTAAGCCGCGTTTTGCAAGCTCGACGTCCTTCGTTCTGTAGATCTCTGGGACGTGAGTTTGATGAGGCAGCTTGAGTCACACCGTTTCCTTCAGCGGTTCTCACTTCTGCAAAGCAGAGCACGCCAAGCAGATGCCCTAATTACGCACATCTGCATAGCGGGGGCTGTTTCCTAAAAGTGAACACTTTCCTAGAAGATTCTCGGCTGCTGTGTGTGATGTTTACTCGTTGAAGCACAGCTGGAACATTTAAACCATTGTGTTTCATATTTCAAAAGTCTTTTTTCTAGTTGACGTTCCTGAGCTTTCTTAACTGGTGGCTCCGAGGCAGGCGGTCAGGTGGTCAGTTGGAGCAAATCCCAATGGAGATATGTTAAGGCTCAAGGCGCGTGCAGCGCCACTACCGACATGCTGTGCTTGTCTTAGTCAGTCATTCAGCTTTGGTACGGCGTTAGCCAAAAAACAGCAATAGTACAATAACAGTTAAAAAAAAAAAAAAAGAGTATATAGCATGACTGACATTATTAATGGCTTCAATATGTGGGGTAAGTGGAAGCGGGAGTTGCAGGGGTGTCGCCGGCTCCCTTTAAAAAAATGTAGGGGCTGCAAGGGTGACCCCCGCAGGTTCCATATGATAATGTCGTCACACAAAAACAGCCATTCTTGCATGGCAACATTTTTGCGGGGACATTATCACATGAAGCCGTTTAGGGCATCCTCAATATGGCGAATTCCAGTTAATCTAAGGAGTGGGAGCAGATATTTCTCTCAATAGCCTTTGTAGCCTTCGCAAAGAACCAAAAAATGAATAATATTTCTTCTATTGCCGTACAGACCGGGCAGGCTTTGCCCCTTACCCCTCGCCAGTTCTGCGTAAAAGTTCCAACCTTTAGGGTGTTACAGCGAAACTGGATATATAAGCTCCCAGCAGATCGCTGACTAATCACGTCCAAATAGAGCTCAAACCCAAAATCAGGTTTGCACTGGACATAAAATGGCCCTGTACTAAGAGAGGCACTTTCCTCTACCAACCTACGGCAGGAGGGAATAACTATCACCAATTTAATCTGCTGACTCGTGGTGCTAGTCATCAGTTCAGGCAATCTCCAGCACTGGTTCATATTCAATGTAGACAATTCTGTTTTTGAAAATTTGACCCATGGTAGAGATTTTTACCCTGGCAAAGACAGAACGTGTACTATTGCGTCTGTACAAATTGCCAAATCCGGTGAGGTCCATATCCTTGTCCAGTACAGAAGGGGTTTTAATCTAGGTTGATGTTTTCCCAGTTGGAAGTTGGATTCCAAAAACATACTGGTGCTAGGCGAAGAACTAGGTAACATGAGTATCATTTTTAAAAATGTTGTCTCTGCTATGGCTAGGGATTTAACTTCTACGTGGCCCCATAACTCAGCACCATATAATGATGCCACAACTGCCGGCATCTGATGTAGTTTTAGGGCTGGGCTAATTGCGCCACTATAATGCATTTGTTGGAAATTCCATGTACCACTGTAGTGCTTTTCTAGTGTTGCTGCAGCTTTAGTTACCTGGTGGGACCACAAACCATTCTCCGTAATCCTAACTCCAAGATAATCGTGGGATGGGACTTGCTCTAATGTGGTACCATTCACCTTAGAATCCACCTTTAAAGATTGGGCCAAGCGAGGTCTGAAAACCAATGTTTTTGTTTCTCTTTATTTAGTTTGAGACCCAAATCATTACATTTCACTATGAACTTTACCAAGGTAGTCTTAAGGCCCATTGGGGATGTAGCCAGCAGAACAGCGTCATACTCGAATAATAGGGCAGGAAACCTTATTCTCCCCAATCTTGGCGGGTCAGGCTACGCGCCTCCAACTCCACAATAACCTCATTGATGTAAAAACTAAAGAGTAGTGGGGCCAACATGAATCCTTGCCTTATGCCACTCTCTATGGGAATTGGGTCTGTCAGTTGACCCCCCCAGACCCAAGCCTACAGTCACTGCATTATTGGTGTACAATTGTTGAATTGGGGTTGGCAAATTTGGGCGGGATCCCTTTGTTACTCAATACTTTCCACAGGGAGTTTCTAGGGACACTCTCAAAAGCGGTCTTTAGATCCACAATGACCGCATATATCCTTGCTCTATTAAGGATGGTATATTTATCCAAGATTAGGCAAAGACAAAAACTCTGGTCGATGGTACTGCACGCTTTCCGGGAGCTGGCTTATAGATGGCTATTAATGCCAGCTGAATCCACCCAGCATTCGAGAATGACTTTTGCAAATATTTTCCTCGCCTCATCAACGAGGAATATGGGGCAGTTGTTTGCTGGCTGCTCCCTGTCCCCTTTCTTAAAAATCAGGAAAATGTCTGCATTAAACCATGACCTTGGTATCACTTTGTCTTCCAGCACCACTCTAAATACGCGGCTCAATATAGGGACCCATATTGAAAGTTCATCTTTAAATAGATCCACTGGGATCTTATCTGGGCCCGGTGCATTGCCCTCTGATTGTGCTTGGATCACCCTTTCTACCTCCTTCTGTGCTACCTCCAGCGCATTAACGTATGGGGTTGTTGCATTCCCTAATGGTGCACATTCCTCCTGCTGGACCGCCTTGTACTGGTACAATGCTCCAAAATGCTAATGCCGTAGGGGGCTTGAATATTTTTCCCTGCCACCATTTTCCAGAACAGACTGGAGTCACCACTTGAATACGCCAAAAGCAAGACGTCCCCTCTATCCTGCTTAAAGGCTGCCTTTTTCTCCTGAATAAGTTTACACAGACTTTCTTGGTCTACCACTGTGCCCTCGTTCAGACAATACATTTAATTGCTCTTTGCTACTTTACATTTGTCATCGAACCACCCTCCCTTCTTTATCTCATTTTGCTTGATCTGTCTATCAGGCTTGATAAAGATTATCTGCAGATTTTTGATCATATCTTCATATTTGCCCATTATGAGTTCAACATCAAAAGTAGGGATACAAATTACGTCAATGTCACACGATATAATATGGTACATTGTGGTTTGCAATTATTTCATAACACATCTTCACATTTTACCCTTCATTTTGCCAGACCAGTTACCTCTATATCTACACATCTATGGGTGGTCGATGAGAGTGCTGCCCCCCTGTAGCTAAATGGATAGAACACGGCCTGTGATCACTCTCATTACGGTCAAGTACAGAAAAATTGGGGATCAGGTGCCATGCTTTAACGTTTATCCATGTGTAATCAATCCCAAAAAGGTAAACCCTGTGGGCTGATGAGCCCTATATGCCATTACAAGCTCTCAACCCCAAAGTATCCAGAACGCGGGCCGTATTAATAGCATGTTGGTGGGTCCTTGAGGGGTAATCAGCAATCCACATGGAAATTCCCCAAGCAAAGTCTTGACCCGCCCTAATGTCTTCTGGCTCTCGTAGTTTCTCAAATTGCAGGTTCAAATCTCCCATGACCAGGACACACATGTTCTTTCTAACATAATCTTCCAGGGAGTCAACTTTCTCCTGCAACAAAACCAGGGGTTTGTTTGGGAAATTCCCAGTTGGTCTATTGTAAATAATTAACAAATGGACTAGCTTGTTTGAACTTGTTATTATAATGTGTTGCAGATCAGGGTAACCAGTGGGATTGCCCCTATCATCCAATGAAGGCCGGAGGCCACGCATATTATTAAACCACCCCAAGGCCTTCCTCTAGGGCCTTTAACCATGGCAATTGAGTATGCACCGTATCCCTAGATAGCTATTTCCTACCTAGCCCATGTCTCCCGAAAACAGATAATATTGTGGCCATGGATGAACTGTAACCAACTTGGGACATCTGAGTACTTTCTCAGACCCGCTATGTTCCAGGACAAAATCCTACCAGTCAACATGTGTCACTTGCGAGCATGGCAGGGAGGGCCACATAGGGGCCACATCCTGGCATTAAAGCTGTTATAGAGAGTTAATCCACACCTTCCAAATCACTTTCTCTCCCCTGGGCCCTCTCCACTACCCTACTAGCTCCTTGGGACCTTTGGGGCAACTGGTAATTGGGGCAAATGGCTTTCATTGTGATTCTAGAACAAGTTGGAGGATAACAACGCATTTCTATAGACTTCTAACCATCCATTAAATGACCACTAGCCAATACTACCTGGATGCAATCATCGTCACCCTGTGGCATGGGTCTATGGATCACCAAATGATGTCCTTTTGGATGATTGATTTAAAGCCCCTAACTGAACACTGACAGTGTGTGACCTTGTTGACTGGAGACTCTTGGTTTTCAGAGATTGCCCTCGATAGCCATGGTCCATTATACATATAAACACTACAACAATCTTTATAGGGCAGCCTCTATGCATAATGCGTGGCCTCAGCATAGATGTTTGGATCCCTTCCCCCCAATCCTCTTTGGGATGGGTCTCTATCATTCTCCTTGCTCCGAGTGGCTATAATAGGTTTGTTATAAAGATAGTTCCCATGTCCGCAATATGAGCATGTGCCATGCCGATCAACCTGCCATGCCAGTGGATTAGATTCCACGTGTCTCTTAATAACGTCATTGATTGGTATAGACCAATCCCTGCCCTTGGCTAGCTGGTTACTTTTTTGGGGACCACCTTGATGTACTTTTCCGACATACTCCCCTACATCTAACAAAGCCTTCCCGTTCGCTACTCCAACCAATGGCTTAGGTGTGCTTGTCTCCCTTTCAAAATTCCCACTCAAGCCATCCAGTTTAACCCCTAACTTTTTGACAAGGGTCATCAATTCCTGTCCACTTATTTTCAAGTTAGTAACTTCCAGGACCAATTCCGCAGTTGAAACCGCCGTTATGGGGATATCACTCTCTCATCCAGTGGCTCACTTCCCACCTTTAAATTTGCCTTGGGGCCCCTTGGTTTGGAGCACACTTTTTCGGGTTCCTGCCTTTTCACTTTTCCTCAATCGCATTTTTTCTCCTGTTGTTATGGACCCCTCCAGTCACATTGCTTCTGCCTGCCCCTTCACCATGCCCACCTCTTCCTACAATTACCGGAGTTAGTGATACTATTTCCAGTTCCAATAGGGACAATGACTGGTAACTGTTATATGTGGGGGATTGAAAGGAGTTAAACAACCTCATCGATTTCAACCAAAACCTGGTCTGCTATGCGAGGAGTTGGGGCACTGTCTGAATGTTTCCTTTGATACGTGGGTTCACCTACTCAATGACACATGGCAAAGCTGAACTGTCTGAGTTGGGTTCTCCAGCAGGGAGCAAACAATCCCCACCCCATCTTCCCAGGTCTTTAAACAAGCAGAAAAGTGTCCAATGTTTTTTTTAGCAAAAGGACTGGCTTAATAAACCTCCCTACTTGGGGGACACTCTTGCCATTAGGGGCAGGGTCCATTTCTACTGTTTCGATAAGATTTGCATCCTTTCCTTGAAGGACACAATTTGATCTGGGATGGTTTGAACCATCATGTTGGATTCACTTTCAATATCCAATAACCAGACTCCTATTTCCAAAATCAACATATTAACCTCCCTAAAGGGATGAAACATGTTGAACAACTTTTTCTTGTAGCTCTCCCCAGAAACAACCTAAGCCATTGCCTTCCTTTTTGACTAAATCCTCTAGGCTCTGGAATATTAGCACCAAATTAAACAGGACTATCAACAAATGCTGAAGATACCAGTAAGAATGGAGCACTAATGGGGTAAACTAATATATTAACTACAGTACAATTTATCAAGGACAGGGCCCTTAGGGAACGCTATCTGGCCCAAAGTAACCAGTGATATTTAATATCCCATCTAAAAAATATAGAACGAAAACTTATTGTCCAATATTGCACCAATGTGAACCATACAGCTAAAGTGCCAATAGTGCAATTGTGCAACTATAGTGCAACTAAAGTGCTAATAGTATGATTTTCCAGCAGGGTGCCATGTAACCTAGTGTTAGATGAGGACAGCAGAAATATAACAGCAGTACAGGTCATGCAAAAAATGCAATTAGTGCAACAACGGCATTGAAACACAATGTAGCAAGATGCCTAAATAGCTACATTGTCTTACAGTAACGTGCTACTGAGATCTCAAATCCTAAGGTGCCTATAATGCTTATGCGTGCCAAGCAAAAAGTACACATGGAACTGCGAATATTTGTGTTGGGTTGGCCCAGGAAATAAAGGGTACTTTAAATATCACACACATAACATAAGTGTATAAGGATATATTATGAATAAAGGATACAAAGTGAGAGATGCCTAATTAAATAAATAATAGCTCCATGAAGAAAAATACAGTGTCAGACAAAAATATATTTCAAAATGGATACTCAAGTGCAAAATGGTTTCCAGTCCTAAGCCAGGTGTGGAGGATTATTAACCATGCCAATAGTTTTCAGACAAGCAACAGAGGCTGATACATTTGGATACAGTCTTTGGCAGCATCTGGCAGTGAGATAATTAGCTTTGTTAGGTTAAACATGGAAATTGGCAGAAAAAGCAGACATGACTGTGATAAGGTCAAATAATTAAGGGCAGCTTAGATACATTTATCCATGTATTTATTGAAGAGGGCACAACGTGTGTCATGCAGACTATTCTGAGAGACAAGCTGTATTATTTTGGCACCATCTAATATATATTTCTCCAACAGTACAAAGCACTAACTAAATTGGCAGGACCTCAGCAATCAGATACGGATTAGAAATCGGTGCATGAAAATTTTCTTGCCAGGAGTTGAGCACTGTCATAGGCCCTCATTACGACCCTTGCGGAAAGCGACTGACCGGAGCGCCACAGCGTAAATAGCGTTTCCGCCATTGTACGAAGGAGCAAAGTGCGGCCCATTCCGACCCATCGGGCACGAGCACCACGCCACGGCGGAAGTGCAAAGTCCGCGATGGCGGAAATGACCCCAAAACGGCCCACACCGCCGCCGTACGGCGCCCTAGGTGCAATACCGCCACCCCTCTTAGCGGTCACCGCAGTGTGCGCCTACCGGAAAGTACGGTGCCCGGAAATATACGGAAACGGAAGTTAAAACATGGGCCCGGAACGGGAAACATCCCGGCGTACACCTATAAAAACACCAAAACCACACACCCACTAAAATCACTACCCTGAAACACACCCCAACCCGTCAACCACCCTAGCGAAACCAAGAAAAATGGGAAAAGTAGCGAAGAAAGCGTGCGACCGCAAGCGGCAGGTCCACTTCTCCCGTGAGGAACTCACCGTGCTAACAGAGACCCTCCAGGAGAATGCTGCCGTCGTCTTCTCCACGCAAATGACCAGGACGGCACTTGCAAACAAGAAGGCCATATGGGCTCTGGTGGCACAGCGGGTAAGTGCGGTGGGGACCGCACCCCGCACCCCACAGCAATGCCGCAAGCGATGGGACGACCTGCGGATACGCGTCCGCAGCATACTCTCTGCCAACCGCAACATTGCCACAGCCACCGGGGGAGGTCCTGAATCACCCATCAAGTTGACCCCCTGGGAAGAAATCTGTGCCTCCACCATCGGAATGGAGAGCATAGAGGGAGTCGGAGGGATGGAGAAAGGAGTGCAGACATCCGAAGATTCAGGTAGGTGGGCCAGATAAAACAATGCCAAATCCACACAGTCCATCCATGTGAAGTACCATGCGTCCACATAGTGCAACATAAACACATGTCCAGGAGAACGTCCACACACATCGGCCTGAAAGCGCACGTCAAAACCCACAATAAATACATAAATAATTAAAAACCCCTAATACACGCACTACACGTGCAGCAGGCACACCCTAACTGCAGGCTGCCAAACAACTGCACCCTCACTCCACACACAAATCAAAGCACCTCCAAGACCCCGACCCAAATCACCCTCAGGTACCACCCCAATGCATGTGATACAATGCCATTCCAATTCCCACTGACCCATCAATAACCCTCGCCCTCCTTTACTCCACCACAGGGTCCGATCCAAACGACGAGCTACAGGACACCCCTACCAGCACACCTGCAAAGAGGGCCAAGACCAACGGCCAGAGACCCTCCACCTCAGCTGCACGCATCAAGACACGGCAGCAGCACAAATCAGGTGGCAGCACAGAGGAGGGAACATCAACAGGCACCCCAGCAGCCAGCATGGCCACAACACCACCACCACAGGTCCCCCCAATGGATGCCACAGAAGGCACTGCCTCTGGTGGCAGCAGCACCATAGGTGACACCCCATTGATGGCAGCATGCTCGGACACAGAAGACGGGGATGTCGAGGTCAGATCCATCCATGACCTGTCCCAATCCCCCTGTCTGTCCCATCCCGTACAACATGAGGATACCACGCAGGTGCAGCCACAAGACGACGACTGGCCATCCCCCACAAGCCCTGTGGCAAGGCAACATGAGGACAACAGCCCCTCTGTGACACCACCGCAAATGGCCATGGCCCAGCAGAGGCAACAGTCCCTCGACAAGTTAATCGTCCAACAGCAGCAAATGGCCACACTCCTCAAGGGCCATGCCGATGAATGTGGGGGCACCAAGGCAGACATAGAAACATCAACAGAGACACTTAGGGCAGAAATGGAGAGAGGTACAGAGACGCTAAGGGCACAAATTGAGAGTAGCACCGAGAGCCTGAGAGTCCAAATGGAGAGTAGCACCGAGAGCCTGAGAGTCCAAATGGAGAGTAGCACCGAGAGCCTGAGGGGGGAACTGCATGCGACGTCCAAAGACGTATGTGCCGAACTTGCCGCAGTGCGCCGTGTGCTCACTGAGCTCTCGCAAACCCTTAGGGACATGCATGGACGTGAGCAGGCAGACACATCATCCGTTGCAAGTTCCGTCCAGGGCAGCCCCCAACGTAGATCTGGAAGGAACCTGCGCTCCACAGGCAGGGGTGCCCCTGATACCCGCAGAGGGGGCATGCAATAGCGACAGCCCACTGACAATGAGCATCTTTGGACACTGGTGTTCGGGGGGGAGGTAGGAGGGTGGAGGGGGTGTGTTGGGCTCACTTGGGTGGCGGGTCGATAGGGTGTTCAACATGATATCACATATGCCATAAAAAGTGCACGATCAACCAATGAGAAGTGTGAACATTGATCTTTGTGTACTAGGCCATCATAGGCGTACAGTCCATATTGTGCATGTCCCAGACACACGCAGTGCCACGAGTCCCGTGTCCATGTATCAGCCACCAGGCGTGAGTGCTAGAAGCATACATCAATGAGATGCTGACGAATGTCACGGCCCTCCGGTGCCTCGCAGACTCCATGAGGTGCTGCCACATCCCCACCCTCATCATGACCATCATCAGGTGCTTGCAGTTCTGCGTCAGGGGGCATGGGCACATTTCTACGTACGCACATGTTGTGGAGCATGACACATGCCATCACCATCTTTGCAACCTTCTCATGGCGGTACAGGAGTGCCCCGCCAGACCTGCTGAGGCAGCGGAAACGGGTCTTCAGTAGGCCGAATGCCTGTTCAATGACTACACGGGTACGTGAGTGGGCATGGTTGTAGTCCTCCTCATGCTGGTCCCGTGGGTTCCGGACTGGTGTGAGGAGCCATCTCTTCAGTGGATATCCAGCATCACCTGTATGTGGACGAGAAACGTATGATGTGGAATGCCATTGATACGTACGCACACCCCCCCCCCTTCCTGGCAGGTCATTGACAATTCACATACCCCACATCATCATGCATGTAATGAGACTCACCGAGTAGCCAGGATCTGTTCCCTGCGTGTCGCTCCATGTAGCGTGGTATTGTAGAGTTCCTCAAGACCATAGAATCATGGGTTGATCCAGGGAATCGGGCACAACAATGTGTAATGATCCTGTTGGAGTCACACACCATCTGTACATTCAGGGAATGAAATTGTTTTCGGTTGCGGTACTGGGCCTCCATGGCATGTGGTACGACCAATTCAACATGGGTGCAGTCGATGGCACCAATGCAACCCGGTATGCCGGCAAGTGCATGGAATCCCACTTTTGTGTTGGTTATTTCCTGCTCCGAGCGTGGTAGAGAGATGTAGTCGTCTGCGTGCTTCAGGAGGGCATCGAGCACTTGCAATAGTGTCCGTGAGAACAGTGGCTGAGAAATGCCATGCAACTGTCCGACTGTGTGCTGGTAGGTGCCTGTGGCCAGGAAGTGGAGTACAGACACCACCTTCAGTAGGGGTGGGATGGCGGTTGGGCTATCTATCATGCTGACAAGGTCAGCCTGTGTCATGTCCACAATGGCGGCTATGGTGTCCCGGTCCAGACGGTAGAGGGTGTGGATCTGCTCATCAGTGAGGTTGAACGGATGTGCTCGGAGGCGTTGAATTGCGGGCTGCCTGCGTGGTGGTAGTGGCTGTGCTGGTGGGCCTTGCTGGCCCTGCCTTGGCCTCCTCCTCCTCCGTGCGGCTGGTTGTAGTTGGTGTTCGTCTACTTCTTGGAGTCGGAGCACTTGCAGTGCTATCAGGTCCCCCAGGGCCAACATCGCGAGTCCTGCCGGTAGCATTTCGGTGTGGTTGTGGGAGGAGACTGGCTGTGCAATTTATGGCTGTATGGCCTCCACCTGTGGTGATTGATTCCACCTGTGCAAACTGCTCTCCCCTTTGGCCGAGCACGTCCCGCGCACAACGCTGCAATTCGGGGAATTGTATCTTGCTATTGCAATCATGTATTTGTACCCGATGGCCGTGTAAGATTGGTTGATATGTTCATTCTGCTGTGGTCCCATTGTTTCACATACTATCTGTGCAGTCGCGAACAGACTTGTGAGGGGTCAGTGGGACGTAGTACTCGAGTAACGGTGGGCCCTCATGCATCACTGTACCGAGTTGCAACGACGGGCGGGGCGTCCCATTCGTGGGTGAAGGCAGTTGCCATTTTCACACACAGCCGCACTCGATGGAATAATTAGTGATTTCAAACGGCCACAGATGCCTTTTCGACGTGATGTTGCAAATGAGGAATTCGAAGGGCGGCGCTTTCGGTTTCCAGCTAGCGGCGAGGAGATGCCCACAG
The DNA here is from genome assembly GCF_040938575.1 of Ambystoma mexicanum. Taxonomy (NCBI): domain Eukaryota; kingdom Metazoa; phylum Chordata; class Amphibia; order Caudata; family Ambystomatidae; genus Ambystoma; species Ambystoma mexicanum. The sequence goes on along the minus strand of NC_090931.1, from coordinate 683,465,015 downwards.
GTCTGACTGCAAATGTAACGTTCTATTGTTCTATGTCCTTGAGACAGGGCCCATGGCGAGGGAGCAATGATTGATATGAATAGTTTGGGATGCGCAATAGCTACGTGGGCGATGAGGCCGTCCGTTCCCAAATACATGTTACTTCACAACACTGGAATTACGGGCTGGGGCACTGTGGATTTAGCAGGCTGCATAACGCACAGACTCAATGGATGTTTCTAATGTTATGTGAGTAATTATTCAGGCATTTTGATCCCGGGATGAGGGAATGATGGATGGATGCATGGGCAGGTGATTAGATACAGAGTTTGCCATGTACAGGGCTTCTTGGGATCTCTCCGCCTCCCCTACGCTATGTGATGCAGGGCTGCCATAGTGGGACCATCGTCCATCTGGCCTTGTTGAGCCCTCCCTGTCTCGAGGCGCCCTCAGACACTCGTTTGTGATGGTGTTTGCACCTCGATATAGATGGTTATGAGTCGCAAGTGGTTTTGGGGTGGTGATGTTCCTTTGGAGTGGGCTTGCATGCATATGGCTGTGGATTTCGTGTGATCATTGAAGTGAGTTGTTGGTATGTAGTTCTGATGGCCATTCTGTTCTTTTTCTTTTCTTTTGGTTGACAGGTATCTCCTCCCCTTTTGCCACTGCCATCTGTATGCCACTCCTGCAGATGGATTTTACTCCCGACACCTGCTGCTTCGTGTTAATCAGTGGAGCAGCATTACGATCTTATGGGACGATCGTCAATGGGCAACATGCCCTTACGCAGTACTGGTGGCTCGGAGCAACATTTCGGCCTTTCAGCTGGACTAGTGCCTCCCCATTGGGACGGCCCTGCGGTTCTGTGCGCTTCCATGTTGCCTTTTCGTACGTGAATGTGGCTCTGTGTACCATGGGGGAACAGGGCGACACACAGGTAGTGGCTGGTCATTTCTTGCGGAAGCAGCCCACAATGGTGATTAGTGTTTTGGAGTTCATGGCCTGATGGCTGTATGTGCTTGGTGATTTTGATGTGCATAAAATTTCTATTCTGATTTGGCCCGTGTAGCGTTTTTCTTTGCAAGTGATGTGGCATATGCCTATTTGGGGGGCGATGTATTGTGAGGAGATCTGCATTGGGTTCCAGCTTCGGGGTTTAGTTGCGTGGTACTGTGCTGTGCGCGTTTGCCTACGAAGCCCAGTGAGGTCAGGGATGGGGGCTGCCAATATGCCAGTTTGAATGTTGTCATGCTCAGGGGCGGGGGATTGGGTTTTGTGTAACAGATGCCGGTCAGCCAGGTGGACTGGTTGAATGATGTGGTTTTCGGAATATTGCTGGTCACAGGTGCCTGTGTTTGCGTGCGTTTCTTGGTGGGGGACTGTGGTCATGTCCATTGGGATGGCTTCTGTATTCGTGCCATCTGTGCCCTGCAGCTCCCATTGGCCCCTCTTGTGTTTCTTTTGTTCGTTGGCATGCATGGGTGACTTGTACATTTCAATGGTTGCATTGTGGCTTCATTGCACCTACGGGGAGTTGTACTTTGTGGGCAGGGAGCGGTGTACAGGCACTCAGTGGGGCCGTTTACGGTTGATTCGCGATGCCGTACTTCTCGCCATGGCGGAATGGTACATTCCGCCATGCCTGATGGCGTTAGGTACATGTCCGCTAGGGTCGGAATTGGCGTACCGTTGCACCATGGTGGTGTTTGCGGTTTGGCATGGCGCGCGCGCGCGTGCTTGGTGCAGTTAGCGTTGGCGTTCACTACGGTGTCGCTAATGGCTTCGTACTTTGCGGTGACGGGTCATAGTCGCACCGAGCGCTATTCGATGGCGGTATTGCATTTCCGCCATCGTTTTTCGATTTCCGCCAGGGTCGTAATGAGGGCCATAGTTGTGTCCAGCCAAGTCTAAAATAAGCATATCAGTTTCATGCGTCAGTGAAAATTGTGGATGGCAGCTATGCTAATGTGTTTTTTTTGTACACATTAGGATAAGCTATCGAATGATACTGAAGAAATGTTTTTTTTTTCTCTTACTAAAAGGACCTATCAAAAGCATACCATGTACAAGGTAGTAATTTGCAAAAATGTGTTTGTCATATTGTGACCAAAAAGAAGGGGAAAGTTATTGACCATAGCAAAACCTTGTTCTGAGTCCGGGCTCCTAAGCAAATTCAGAAAGATCCTAGGGTTTACCCTACTAGGAGGGATCACGTGGTCTAATGCAGAATTCAGCAAATCGGCCTGAACCTCACCCCTTCTCAGATTCCAAGCAGCTTTACGGTCTTGTGGATGGTAATTCAGTTCAATGTAATGCAATTTGATATCATACAAGCATTAACACAGCTTGTCGCTTCATTGCCTGGTAGTTTGGGACAAAGTCAGAGTGATACAAGGTCCCGCAACTCGAATAGCAAAGTGTTTGGGCTTTTCCCCAGGTATGCTTGTAGTTTAAGACAATTTCACATCTATAGTAGCTATGCAGTATTATCAATACACTTGACTATTACGATTTCCCCTAATCAATGTTGTACCACAGGCAATTTTCCCCAAACAGTGATCACAGACCTAAAGAGAAGAATTGATTGTGAACATTCCACCTACAACACAGAGAGGATATTTTCTTTCTCTCACACAGTGACTATATAAGTTTGACATTTTATTTCCACCATGGGATAATTTTAAGAGTCACTTCTGAATTTTTGTTTGATACGAATGAGACGTGTCCCCATCAGGGACCAACATTCACTATATTATTAGGCTAACAGGAAGACACTTGGATAAGGTTGGCTAGAGATCACTTTTCAATATAGGGACCAAATACAATTTCCAACCCAGAAATAGACCCACTACCAGGTAGCAAGCTTGTCTTTGATTAAAATCTGAATGATGAGAGACTCGGTGCACATTATGCACAGCACAGAACACCACTAAAGCCTGATTGCTGTTGTGTTGATTTGTGGCACTACTTACCTTGCACTTATTTGGCTATAAGTCTAAATGAATAATCATATGATGAATTTGTATATGACTCTAATATACCCATTTTGGGTTTTCTCTTCCCTTTGTGCATTTTTCTTCTCTTCCCTTCCTCCATCTTGGTTCCCCTCACCTGTGTGTTTTTGGGTGATATAAACTGTTGAATATTGAATATACTTTAATTTTCTGTTGCAATTATTGTAATGATTTATGTGGCTATTGATCCGTTTGTATATGTCAACGCAATGGATTTATGTTATTTTATATTCGAATGTTAAGAACACGGTCGTCCACATTACTTGGACCAACTATTTTGGGTGAACTTGTAATTGGGTATCTTTATTCAATGTGCTGGATCAAATAATGCCATTTGATAACAAAACGAATTTTGTCAGAGACGTTTACAGCCCTGATGAGGAGCTTTTCGAGGTCGAAACACGTGTCAGCTGGCTATATGTATCAATTGGACATCAAAACATCATTTATATTTCTATCCACTAATGTGATTTGCAGGTATGCAGTGCTTTACGGTGAGACCACCTGGTGTTAAACTCATATATGACATGGAAGGCGGACTTCCCATTCAGTGCTTCGCCCGATGGAAATCCTGCAGCAAATGCTAGCAGTGTGAAGATGAGGACGAAAGCAGGCTTGCCAACAACATTGCATGGTGGCCCTCCACAATGAAGCCATTGACCCTACTGCCGAACAGCACTAAAGAGCACTCGCCCTTACCCCACAGGGCTTTTCGTAATGTGTGTCTTGAATTAGAGTCTGGGACTCAGTACGAGTTTGGCAGTATTCCCTCTGGAAATACTGGCAAACCTGTTTACCCTCACCACATGCAGTAAGCATGTGGGGAAAGAGAGGATTACAGAATTCCGAGACTTAGCGACCCGTCAGTTATACCCCATTTAGGAGTTCAGTAAGGAATGCCATTTTACCACATGTGGGATTTCCGCATACAGTAAAATGCCACGTGGTAATACTTTTGCATGAAATCATTTTCCTTCTCAGAAAGCAGGCATACATTAAGAGTTTAAGTAACAAATCTTGCTCTTTGGCTTGGCAGTAAAGCACGAAGTATAAGGAAATACTGCATGTTTTACGTCCACCGCCAGACTTGTAATCACCCTGTTAGTAGCTGTGTGTTTACTTTTTTTTACAAGCTGCTCCCCAAAGACTGATCTGTGTCCCTATTTCCCATATGGCTACGTTTGCTGACAGCCACTGTCTAGTTTGTCAATGTTTCTATGAACCTGTGTGCGTTTTTAACCCACTTAACCCCAGATGTGGGTACTCACAATGGACCGAATTTCCATTTTGTCCCATTATTATCACATTACCAATAGCCCCACTATCCCAGTGTGCCCACATTGGCGGTTGTGTGCTCTCCTTGCCACTTTCCATAATGCTCACTCTGCCCACTTTGTCAGCTTTCATAATGTTCCAGATTGCACATTTGCCTTTCTCCATTATGTATATCCCAGTGTGTCCTCATTCCCATTTTCATTAAGTTCTCAGTTTGTTTACATTCCCAGTTTTCATGATACCTCAGTAGCCCCACAATATCTAATTCCGAGAATAAAAAGAATGCCATGTAGTAGATGCAAACCTTATGCCCATCAGGTCCCATTGCCCATCGCCCCACCAGGGAACATATGCCTGATCCCCTTCAGTGCCTGCCATCTCTGCCAGATGTGTGTTCACGTTCTTCCATCACCCTGAGAACACTCCCGCTCCTCTATCAGATACACAGATACACAGAGTCCACCACCCCCATCAAGACCAGGGCCCTGAATATGAATTTGTCAGTGTTTCCTCTGTTAATACATTAATTTGAGCATATGGCCCTTTAGTATCGTGCATGCAATGGATGGGGTTGCAGAATAACTCTGACTCCAAATAATCGAACCAACTCAGGAAGATGGCAAAGAGTCTGGGCCTCATTCCGACTTTGGAGGTAACCACGCCGCTATTTGCGGCATGGCTGCCTCCAAAATCGTTCCGACTCCGCCCTGGTGAATGGAGTAATTACCGGTCCATTCCAAGGTTGGAGGGACCGGTAATTCCCCATTCACCAGGGCCCTTCCCCATTCCTATTTGAGCCCCCATAGGGCTCAATGGGAATGGAGAAGGCGCTAATAATGGTACCGTAAATTACGGCACCGTTATTAGCACTAAAGTCCCTTTGCAGGTCCCGTCCTTAACGCCTGCTAAAAGCTAGCGTTAAGAAAGGACGCGCAAAGGGAACTCATAGTAGGGCGGTTAAGGGTTTAACGGCACCGATCTCGTTACCGGTGACCGTTAACCCTTACCGCACTACTCGGAATGAGGCCCTCTGTGTTATTAACAATTATCTAAAACCGGGAGTTTACAACAGACATCAATGAACGTTCGGTCAGCTCGCTGCGATTTTCTCATAAAACATAGACTTTATACTAAACATTTGTCAGAGGTGATGTCATATTACGTGGCAAATAAGAAAAACTTACAAGAGATTGTAATTGGTCCAAGGGCAACATCTAAGTATACTTTCTATAGGGACTAGGATTGTGATTGGCTGCCCACTGTCAAGTGGACAGCTCATGCCCATCTCTAAAACATGTAATCTTCAACACTATTAAGGCTTTCAAACTATAAGGCCCTTCATTATACGGCCCTCTACAAATGGTTGGCATGCTCGTGCCATGTCTGGAACATTTGGTTCACTTAGCAGCACGTAAGCTCAGACCCAGGTGCCAGGAGGTGGACTTGACTTTAGCTCCCCACCAATTAGCCCAACATCTCTCATACTTGCAAAGTATCCATGTCTCTGGGAAAATATGGGAGTGCAAGCACTCACTATTGTTGTTCTAGGACTCCAAGCTCAACTCATTTTCATCCATGACTGGAGACATGATTTGGTAAATTTTGCAGCATTTAAAATGTCTTAAATGAACAGAACTTGGCACTCTTGGTGTTCTTTCTTTGCACCTTAAAAAGGGATGATTCATCCTTCACACGTTCACTGCTCTCAAGAATAGATAACCAACCTTGGCTGCTTCAGATTTTATACAAGGCCAGACAGCCTCGCCATGTGCTTCCACATCCTCAGCTTATTCTCGGCCTTTACTCTCCTTGGATCCTGGCTTACTAAATTCATGACACCAATGTCCAGCTCCTATACAATGGCGGCTTCGCCTCCAATCTATTCACTATGTATAGCCAGTTTCTATGACAACTTGATCTACTTGCATTTCAGCATCTGTTCAATCATTGAACGGTTGATTTTCTGCAGCACTTTGCATGCGTGCCATCTTCTTTTCGCCATGTGAACGTTTACTTGATTCTTACCTTTGTCATCAGTTTCTGTAAGATCCTTGCATTCTCTTCAGCCAGTATTCTCGGGGCGTCACGCATATTTCTTGTGACATCACTAGCTTCTCCTTCTGCTCCTTTTCATAATCCATTAGGGATTTCCTCCCCCAGATTGTCATCTCTTCGGGGATACATTTGATTGGGTTTTCTCATTGGATACCTTCTTTTGAATATTTCCTTCAGTATTGGCACAACTGCTGGTGTCAAGCATGGCACAATCTCAGGCTTCCAACATATACGAGAATTATGCGGGAAGCTACAGTTCAAATTTTTGTCCTTAAAGGTAGTTTCATTCTTATGACAGTGGTGTTGGCAATAGTGTTTGTGTTATATGTGAGTGCAGGGTGTGTAGATTGAGCATGTGCCTTCCCCTAAATTACGAAAGTTCGGGGAGCGAGGGAAGAAAATGGGTTAGTTGTACATACAACAATGTTTACTTCTTAGATTCTGTCTATGTACAAAGAGCAGTGCTACATATCACCTAAATTGAAAAGTAAAGCCGGGCCCACAATGCGTATAAAGACGTATTATGAACAAAATAAGGAAAATACCTAGATTTAAAAGATGGCAAATTTGAATTGCCTGTTAAGAAATAATCACGCACATCACCCTTGCCCTCCATCCCCCTACCATTCATGGTTACCTCTGTGGCTCACTTACCTGCTGCGCCTCTGCGCGGCTCTTTCCCTGTGACGTGAGTTCTGCCTCCCCATTGAGAAGGTGGAACTTCCGCGCAGGGTGCCTTTTTTAAAAACTTTTCTCCCCTGCTTTACTGTTTAGGGAAGCAGGGGACAACACCATCACCCCTGATTTCCATTATTATCGAGTAAGAAGAGCAGGGTATACCCTTGCAGCCCCTACTCCCCTTACTCAACTCTTTTTTGTGGGGTCCTGTGTCAATTCTGGATTGGTCCTGTATGTTACAGCTGGGCTCCTCATAGGCCCTGGTTATCAAAAAATGTTGTGGCGTGAGTGTGTCCTCGGCCAACAGACTGAGGTCGCATACAGAATTGACACTGGAACCCACAGGGGGCAAGACAAAACTACCATTAGCCTTGATAAAGACCCATGAGGTTGAAACACGTGTCGGCTGACCACAATTGGGACCATGAACCCACACCACAATTGATCAATAAAACCTGCACTTATCACCAAATGCAAAAAGCGTGGAAAATCTAATTTAAAAAAAACAACAAATTGTGAGGTATCCAGGAAAAAACCCTCTATAGTGCTCATAGTTTCAAGTGCCAAAAAAAAGAAATGTTCATAGCTTGTTGAAATGGTGCCACAATAATTGAAGGTACACTTGATAGCATTCACCATTGGAATTATTCAGTCTACTAGTGTTTGCACCGATATTGACCTCCATATTTTTTTTCTCCATGGATCGGCAATACATTACGAGCCGCATGACACAGTGACGTCATTTCCACATCATGCATGGTGGATTTCAGTGTCTTTTGACAACCTCTCCGCCATATTGGATGGGGTAAGAATGTATGTGAGTATTACAACTAGAACCGGCAAGCTGCCACCAAACTTGTAATTTTTTCCAACACCCAGGAATGGCCAATTACCGGGTCATTACAACCTTGCCGGACCCGATAATCGCCCATTTCCGGCCGCCGGAAAATAATCTTCCCCATTCCCATTTAGCCTGATAGGGCCCGATAGGGCTCAATGGGAATGGGGCAGCTGGATGCGCCGGCACTGTGTGCAACAGTGCGGGTACATCCGTCGAGTTGTGCTTGCGGGTGCCGTTCTGAACGCCAGTTTAGACCTGGTGGGCAGAAATGCACCCGCGAGCACAACTCATAGTTTGCCGGTCTGGAAACAACAGCACCGGCAAGCTTACCGATGCTGTTGTTTCCGGACCAGCAAACTTGTAATGAGCCCCATTGTGTGAATAAAGGGGCCTGTTAGCCTAACTAAGACTCCAGATGGACTTTATGTACATCTTGAAGTTGGTATTACCCCCAGAAAAGTCTAATGTGTGTTTTGTCAAACAAGGGGAGCAGGGGTTGTGGGGTTGTCCCCCGCTCCTCTAGTTTGGTATTATGGTCTGCGGGGGTTGCTGGGATGTCACCCACATACATTAAATGTATAGCGGGGTACACACAACAAAAATCCCAAAAGCTCCCTTTACCAAGATGCGAGCAAGTGGGCTTTGCAATTTTGTAATTCGAGCTTTTGGGATTCGGTATTATAACGTAGATCCCTTGAATCTTCATGCCTATTTGTTATTTAGACTCAGATGGCCATGGTTAGCTTGAAATGTAATTCTTCTACGATCCAGTTGCTGTTCTTAAGGTTCTGAAAAATCTGTCCAGTTGATGCAATTCCGGCTACTGGCCTTATCTCTTAAAGGCTGCACTCCCATTGCCTGTTGCTTCTGCCCGTCTTTGGGGATTTTGATCGACATCACATTTTGTTAAGTCCGATTGTCCAATAAACCCATTACCAATTGCCTATTCAATAGAAATTAACATGTTGTATTCCTAACAAACTTCTGACATACTGTCCAGGCTCTTCCCATGCCACATAATAATGGAGGGCTGCATGTGTCTGCTTGGTGTCACCTGACTTATAATCATTGACATTAGATTGTTTGTCCTTTCAGAGGGCGCTAGAGGGCCACCCAAAATGGCCGCCAAAGCTTGAGCTCCCGCATTGCCCCGGATTAATCCGAACAAATCCTGCTGTTCCCAGGTCGGTTATACTCAACCAAGTAGTGTCCCCGGCTCCCAAACTCCTCGTCTCCCCTCCCTCCAAATCTAAAGGAAAATTGGCTCTGCTGCACGCCAATACGACCCATCAGGCGCTGGGGCCCGGCGAGCCGCGTGGGCCTGACAAGCTGCCCCGGAGTGCGGGCGGCTCCTGCGGTGCGGATGTTCCTGGTGCCCCGGACCCTGAGGCGGCTGCACTGCCCGGAGCGCAGAAAGAGGTGAACCATCACTTCGGCCGGCATCAGCTGGAGGGTCGTTGCTGGGAGAGACACGGGCTGGCAGCCCGCATCAGTGTACCGGCTGGTGCAGTGGACCCTGGAGCAGCACCAGGCCTCCTACCATGGCGCGGTGGGCAGAGGCAGTGAGCCGCGCTCCAGGAGGCAGGCGTGCTTCGGTGCTCCGACGCGGCGAGAGGCCGAGGCGGCGCATAACGTGGGAGCCTGACGAGAGAAGCAACAGTGAGATGAAGCCCCGGCCCGGGCCAAAGACTGAGGTACGGGCGGCTGGAGGCGGGGGTGGGGAGAGGTGACTGTTCATTCTAAACATCCGGCTTCATTAGGCCCTCTCTGTCCTGGAAACGAACTCCAGAAGCCCCCGCCAGCATCCGGCGGCTCTGTTCTCTGGCGCCTACGACGGAGGAGGCCCCGCGTCCCTAGGGACCAAAGACTTACACAATCCGTCTGCTGCGCCCTGTGAGATCACTTTGCCTGGGCGGAGCGCCCATACGGATGGAAGTGCGGCAGAGGAGATAACGCTGCCAGGGAGGCTCCACCAGTCGGGGTTCCCGCGGCTTCGGCGAGCACTCAGTACCATCAACAGCCTGCTCGCTCTGGTTGTGGATGTTCCTTGGCGAACAACTTCTAGACTGAAAGAGAGCTGGCCCCACTCCTGTTCCTCTCCTTACCGACAGAGTGGACTTGGCACAACCGCATACTCACTGCAGAACCCTCTCAACTGCGCCAGACAGCGCCATATCAAAGGGCATCCACATCTGTCACCGCCCTTGGCTTCAATACCTTCTGTTGTGGTCCTTGCCCCTCGTAAAGGCTCCACGGGGAACCCGCTTTACGGCAGACCTCCAGTCAAGGCCTAGGAACTACATCCATCTTGCAAACTACGATGGGGAAAACAGATAAAATGCAAAGGAAACTGACCTTTGAAAATGGCACAGCTTCAAAAACACCCCGCCTACAGGACGAAGGTGAATCCACACCGGGAGGCTTGCAGCAAACGGAACCGGGGAGCAATTTGTCGGAAATAAAAGAACTCCTCCTTGAGCTGAAGGTGGGCATCGGCAGCCTGAACAGTAAAATGGACGGCCTATCCTCTAAAGTGGACCAATTACAACACTGCATTGACACCCACACAGAGGGCCTAAATGAAGTCGAACAACAGGTCTCTGGCATGGACGATGGCGCGGCATCCCTGTTGAGCAAGGTATCCAGGCTGGAGAGCAAAATGACCTCAACTCTGGCCAAGTGTGAAGACTTGGAGGGCCGATCTAGACGGAATAATGTCCGCATCATTGGAGTAAGGGAACAAGAACCCCAGACGAGGATGGAAGAATGAGTTGAGTCACTCTGTGTATCTCTCTTTGGTCGAGATGCCCTTTCCCATCTGTTCATAATGGAGAGAGCGCACAGAATCCCATCCGCCAGACCAGCCCCTGGAGCTCCTCCCAGACCGATTATTGTGAAACTACTTAATTACAGAGACCGGGACACCATCCTCCGGCTGCCTAGAGAAAAGGGAGAGCAGCTAGACGATGGGGACAAAATCCACCTCTACCCCGACTTCTCTCTGGCGGTCCAAACACAGAGAAGAGCATTCACCAACGTCAGACAAAGGCTCAGAGATAACCAGATGGCCTATTCAATGCTGTTCCCAGCACGGCTCAAAGTGCAGCACAACGGAAGAGTCCACTTCTTCCAAACTCCTGAAGAGGCCCACACATTCCTCGACCAGAATGGATGCCCAGACCAACACCCTCGTCAACCCTGTCCCCAAAGAGAAAGGAATCCTAGGAACCCTCCTTAAAGAACCGCAGACCAATACACCCTAATGAACCACACCAAATCCACTGGAACAAGCTCAAGATGGAAAGAAAGAGGGGCAGGGAAAATTGGGAGGCCCCAAGCGCCCCTTGCACAGTATTTATTCCCTAATTCAAGTTGGGGAGGGTCCCGACGGACAAGTTGGGGGTTGTCCGCGTAATGGGAAAAGTTCTAATGTTATATTGGGAAGGATTGCTATAGACAGCCTGGAGATCCCAGTGAAAGTCTCCGGCAACAGTTCGTTTACGGGCCAGTTGGGGGTTGCCCATGGAGAAAGTTCACCAAAGGTAGAGGGGGAAAACTGCACCGCTCACCCGCTGCCTCTCGCCACCCCACCATCTCTCATCTCATCGCTGGTACTACTGCACCATCCAACAAGAACTTCACAAGCAGCAATCAAGGCGATGAATCAAGGTCAGCTTCGACGATACTGATCGATATTGGCCAATCAAAAGCCAAGATATACCTTAACTCGCTCCGTTCAAAGTTGCAACTTGGAACATAAGGGGAGGGAACATCCCGGCCAAAACACGGAAAATCCTACAGTACTTAAGAAGACATGAGGTTGATGTAGCTATGATCCAAGAAACGCATCTAATTCCAGAGAAAGACCACTCATGGGCCAAGTCTTGGGGTTGCCACAGATACTTCTCCTGGTTCTCGTCCTACTCCAGGGGCGTCGCAATTTTGATCCACAGAAGAACTAACTTCCGATTAATTAACACAGCAAAAGACTCCGGAGGCAGGGCCATTTTGGTGAGTGGCATTATAGCAGGCAAGAAGATAACCTATGTTAACTCCTACGCACCTAATGTGGACAGCCCCAACAACTTTGGCTGGGTACTGGCTCATCTCTCCACCCAACACCCGAATACAATAATTTGGGTTGGTGATATGAACACGGTCCTTGACCCGATCAGAGACAGTTCACGAACAATACCACTACCCATACCTAAAGCCAGCCTTCAAATAGCAGAAATTTGCAGGGCATTTGACCTAAAAGACGCATGGAGAGCGGCTAACGGAGAACTGCAAGATTAAACGTTCCACTCGGCGGTACACAACACGAGCTCCAGAATTGACTACATATTCGCCTCTGCAAATGGCCCACTGAAGAGCGGCCCATGTCATATCCTTCCAAGAACCCTCTCCGAGCACTCCCCGATAATCCTCAGCCTCAGCTCCTGCCACCCTAAATCCACTCTTCAACGCTGGTGCTTCAAAACCGGCTCCATGCAAGACGAGGTATTCACCGTTGAACTGAGAGAAGAGATTAACACATTCTTAGAGACCAACATGGGTTCAGTCCCCTCCGCCAGCATGATCTGGGAAACATTGAAGTGCTTCACAAGGGGAGTCTGCCAAGCCAAGGAAAACGGCATCCTCAAACTCATCAGCCGGGAACTAGCAACCAGTGAAGATCTTCTTAAAAACCTCGAACACCAAAACTTGAGCTCAGATGACCTGAGAATAAAAGTTGCCCTGAGAGAGGAACTACAGAAATTCAACGCCACGGCAGAGGGAAAAATAAAATTCCTAAACCGCGGCAGGCAAATCAGACAGTACAGCGAGGGACAAAAACCCGGTGCCCTTCTAGCAAATTTAATAAAAGCCGACCGCAAGCTGACTCATATCGAAGGTATCCACAATGCGCAGGGAGTGCTGGTACACACAGACGAACAAATGGTGGAAGAATTTAAACTCTTTTACCAAGATCACTACAGTGCCAGGCACAATAGAAACTCAAACACGCCACTCGAGTATCTGGAAGACACAGAATTATATTGGGTTGAAAGTCATCTACGTGAACCGCTCAACGAAATGGTCACGCAAGAAGAGATCATTGAGGCCATTAAGTCTCTTCCAAATTCCAAGGCCCCCGGCCCAGAAGGCCTAACTGGGGAATTTTACAAAGCATTTACGAATACTTTAGCCGCTCTCCTGGCAGCAGTATACGAGGAAGCCCTAGAAAAGGGTGCCCTCCCCCCGTCCACCTGCAAAGCCAACGTTGTCCTCTTGCATAAACAAGACAAGCCTCCAGAGCAATGCGCATCCTACCGTCCCATCTCCCTACTCAACCTTGAGAATAAAATATTAGCTACGGTACTCACAAGCAGGTTGATGCCACTGATGCCTGCCTTGGTACTCGCAGACCAGGCAGGGTTCATACCCAGCCGCAATACGACCTTTGGAATCAGAAGGCTCTTCGGCGTCCTGGAGGCACTAGATCCATCCCAGCAAGCAATTGCAGTCCTACTCGATGCCGAAAAAGCATTTGATTCAGTGGAGTGGCCGTTCCTGTTCGCAGTACTCACCAGGATGGGACTAGGAGCACGCTTCATTAAACTGGTATCCCTCTTATACACCAAACCGCAAGCCAACATCATAGTGGGATCAGCAAAGCCGACTACCATAGACCTGCAGCGGGGTACCAGGCAGGGCTGCCCGCTATCAGCTCTGTTATTTGCCTTGGTAATATAACCACTAGCCTCCAACCTCCGGGAACAGCGACAACACAAGGGACTCGTCATAGGTCCGCATAAGCTTATCATTTCCCTATACGTGGACGACGTTGAGTTGTTCATACGAGACCCCGCAGACAACCTGAACCCGGTCATGAGGGAGGTGATTAAATTCAGAGCAGCCTCGGGCTGCAAATCAACCAGTCAAAATCCATAGTGTTCCCACTAACCCCAGCGACTAAATCATTTGCAGACGACTTCCACCTCATGTGGAAAACATCCAAAGTCCGATACCTGGGAATACAAATGTCACGAAATCATCAAGAAGTGTTCCATTACAACTATGAAGAAGTCGCCATGTCCCTGCAGGAGAGAGTGGCTCGTTGGAAGACTCTGCCTCTATCTCTTTGGGGAAGAGCATCTCTAGTTAAGATGGTGATCTTACCAAAGCTTTTATACTTATTTACCAACATTCCCATATTACTACCACAACCCTTCTTGAAAAGATTGAAGAGCTTGGTCCTCGATCTACTATGGGCGGGTAAGCCGGCCAGAGTGGCACACTCAACACTATCCCTCCCAGTGACAAGTGGAGGTCTGGCCCTCCCGGACCTGGAGAAATACTTTTGGGCAGCTCAGGCACAATTCCCCAGCTACTGGTACGCTACACAGGCAATCAGACCCCACGTGCAGGTGGAACGGGCTCTAGCGACACCCAACCTACTGAGCGCGGTCATCTTTGGCCAAATCCCCGTTCCCAACAACACCATGAATGTAGAACTATCGACGTACAAAATTTGGAGGAAACTCACCCAAAAGTATGGGATGCAAACCAGGTACTCACCCCTCCTGCCCGCCAAATTCATACCAGGAATCCCGCTGACATCGGAGAAGGTTTTCCATCAATGGCTAGAAAAGCTTCATATACATACCTTAGGAGATCTTTTCACCGAGGACAGTTTCCTTACTCCAGAGCAGGCAAAATTGAGGGGCGGCACCACGGTGCTCGACACTTTCATCTACTTTAGAACCTGCTACACATTACAAGCACTCCTACCCAATTTTCCACGTCAACCTCCGACCTGGAAACTTCTACATAATGTAATACAAGCACAGGGAGAAGGACGGTTGGTCTCACAAATATACAGGGCCATCATCACTGACACGACCTCCGACAACCCCCGAGTAAAAGCCAGATGGGAAAAGTCCCTAAATACAACCATCTCAGAAGAGGACTGGTCTTTCATACTGAAACAAACGCAAAAAATTGCTCTCAATACACGCCTCAAATTAATTCACTTCAACTTCCTTCACCAAACATATTATAGACCAGCAAAGGTGAACAAACACCACCGTGAATCACCCTCCAGATGTGAGCGTTGTGGGATAATTTCAGCCAATTTCGTCCACCTCGCATGGGACTGCCCCAAACTGACTTTGTTCTGGAACCAGGTCCTGGAGATTACTGGAGCAATCATCAGAGAAACCGTCCAACCCTCCCACATGGCAGCCCTACTGGGAATGACAAAAATGCTATCAGCACCAATAAGGAAACTAGCAGGTCTACTGTTAACACTCGCCCGCAGGAGAGTCACGATGGCCTGGAGCCGAGGCCCTCTCCCTACAGTCTCCTCCTGGCGTAAGGACATCCTTGATTGCCAGGATGTCGAAACAAGCTTAGTCAAATTACCGCCTCTCCACGCCCGTCCTCCAGACATCTGGGTCCCGCTGACACTGTTCCTGATGAAGGAGGCCGAAGAAGCCCCGGCGTCCCCAGCCAGCACTTATTAGCCAACGACCACGCTATCGTTAATATCTGAGGCCAATACCCCACATCACTTGGAAACAAGGAACGGGTTGGGTGCAGAGTGTGCTGGCGAGAACACAGAACTCTAGGGTGGGGGGAGGGTGGGACGGGGAAGAGGGGAATGGGAACGGCGCAAAGTTAATTCCACCCCAATGTGGGTGAGAAGTTGTATTGTGTTACAGAAAAAACAAAAATAAAGGTTTAAAAAAAAAGATTGTTTGTCCTTTCGTTTGCCAGTTAGTGCCCAGGTTTTCTCTTATCCTTGCTTGTTCTCATTTATTTTAATTGCAAACTATTTCATGAGCACACAGGGCAAGAAAGTTCCCGCAGTGGTAGAAGTGCACCAAAAATGTAGTGCAACTGTGACCAAGGCAGGGGGTGAGGGGAAAAATACAACACCTCTTTCAAGGGTTGCAGTCATGCTGCTTGACAACCAGCTGAGTTGAAACTGATTTCAGTTTAGCTGTAGCTGCTATTGGATGGTAAAGTAGAGAAATGTGCTTTAACGTCACAAAGAATAGTTCTGCAATGGTGAAAATGGTTGTAATAAGTAGTGGAACTGCTAACAGTAAAAAATAAAAGAAGTGGAACTCTGATTCCGAATGTTCTCACTCACTTCGACCACTGGAGTTCCGTGATATTCCCAGAAGCACATCACCAGGTAGGTTGTGACAAGTTTAAGGGTAAGGACAGTAACATTTCCAAGTATGAAAAAAAATGAAAATGTGGCCACACCAGTCATATTACTTAAATAAATACACTGATGTGACTCTCTATGGTAAAAGTTTCTGTTTTGTTCTATCTATATCTTGAAATGTTACTGTACTTACCCCTAACCTTGTCCAGGCCTACCTAGCGATGTAGGTCTGGGAATGCCATGCAAGACTCTTGGCCATCTTCACCTGGTTGACTTTCTATGCTGCTTTCCACCTGACACACCTAGCACTAAATCAGCCGGTCACAAGCCGAATAAGGGACGGAATTATTTGTGGGGGTATTGGAGGATCTTACACTTCTGTGCCTCGTTCTTAGTTGTTTTTCCCTTGCAGACACCCTGTAGTGTGAATGTAATGTGTTGAATAAAGGCCTGTTCTGCTGCGTCCCTCCCAACCGTTTTCGGCCCAGGAGGACTTATGTACCTGTATATGGGTAAGGCTTCAACCAAAGGAGAGAGCGGGCTGTGGACGTCCAAGAAGCACTAGTTATACCTGCATCAACCAGACATCAAAGCCTTTCAACTCAGATCTGATTATTACTAAAGTCAGTGGGCCTCATTCCCAGTTTGGCGCAAAGGGATACCAGGCACCGGTAAGGACACCGGTGCCGTTGATCCCTTTGCGCCCTATTCCGAGTTCCCTTAGTGGGTCCCTTCCTTAATGCCTGGTTTTACCAGGCATTAAGGACGGGACCCGTTAAGGGACTTTAGAACTAATAACGGTACCGCAATTTGCGGTACCGTTATTAGCACCTTCCCATTGAGCCCTATGGGGGCTCAAATGGGAATGGGGAATGGCTTTTTCAATGGGGACCTACCGGTCCCGCAAAGGTCAGAATAGACTGGTGTGTCCCCACTGAACGAGGGCGGACTCAGTACCAGTACTGGAGGTAGTCATGGCGCTAACAGCGCCATGACTACCTCCAATCTCGGAATAAGGCCCAGTAACATTGTGTCACATTCTCCTCAACTAGAGTTATCTTCACTCCAAAAAGAGAGTAGCTTGCCAGTGTCCAAAGAATACTTAGCTTCTTTAAGTGTCCTCTTTAAATGTCCTCAAAATTAATGGTTTAAGCAATAGTTAGCTTTTCACTACAGGCTGAGTCATTGTTCACCTAAATCTCCTCTGTTCTCTTTTTCCATGTACAGATGTATCCTCCAAAATGTTGCTGGATTGGCTCTGGGGTGTAGGAAAAGAAAAGTGTTGCAAAGTTGGTTGGTGAAGTTCCGCGCGGGGGACTGATGTCGGGCAAGTAAAGCCCAAAGGAGTGGCTTGTGGCAAAAGACGCTTGACCAATTATCGTTCTTCTTCGGTTGCAAGTATTGAATCAAAGCAGAGACAAGAGCTGCAGATTCTGGGTGTGCCGTAAGGAAACGCCTGGCACTAGCTCAAGAAGGGTGTGGTCAGATATAGGCTAGAAGTCTCCTTCGTGAAATGTCACCGGATCTTGAGATCTCACGGAAAGCCTTTGACAGATTCCTGAGAGTAAGGCCCATGCTCAAACCCTACCTCATGCAAAGCCCTGGCTACTACTTCTGTTCTTGGCTGTGTTCAGGGTCGCAATGACAATCGTTCTAGTTATTTCTTGGCACAACCTTATTATAAATAATATGACTCTGTACTGACCGGGATTAGACAACTAGGCTCCACTCCACAGCTGCAGGGCCACTTGGAGCTGCAGGACGTTTGGAGCTGAGCCTCTGAATGGCGCAGGTATTTATTGTGTGAAACTGTTGTTAACATTTAGGCCATCCCCCTTCTGAGCCCCCACAGGGTGTAGTCTGGGAGTTCTCAGAAACCTGTCAAGTGCCTAGTGGCCAAGTAAGGGGCATGAATGACCAACTTTCCCCAATTAAATAAGTTCCACTTTGCTTTTTTTTGTACATCAAAGGTTTGAATTTGTAGGCACCATTCATATTATCTGACAGAAATGTTGCATGCTCTTTGCGTTGTCATCATGAATAGTTAGTCATCTTCGGATATACTGCACAGCTGTAAAGTACAGTAATAGAACAATGAGTGACCCACATGTCCATGCTCATGTCGTGGTGAGTACCTGTCATTGGACCTCATTTCCAGTGTGACGGTAAGCCTGCTGTTGATACTGGTGGCTTGCCGCAAGTCTCGAAAAAAATTACCGGCGCCTGACTTACCGGTAACAAACCCCGGTGGCTGGGAAGTAAGGCGCCAGTAATTTTATAAGTTCCCATTTGGGAATGGGGACCACGGAAGCACCTGCACCGTTTGCAACGATGCCGGTGCTTCTGTGAAACTCTTTGCGGGTGGGTGCCATTCTGCCCGCCAGGTCAGACCCTGGCGGGATGGACTGCACCCGCTCGCTGAGTTGTAGTGTGCCGGTCCGGTAACAACGGTGCCGGTAAGCTTAGCGGCAGCGTTGTTACCGGACCGGTACACTGAGAGTGAGGCCATTGCCTTTCCCTTTTCACAGCTGGTAAATGCACAATGGACTTATCGGTTTCATGCATGACCAACTTTACATTAATAAATAATGTGCACATGCTTATTTGTGTGTAGGCGAGACTTTAGTTTGCTGGAAGCGTGCATAATATTTGTCACAAATGTACATTATTCATTGTAATATTATTGTAAAAAAAAATGTTGTCTAATATTTTGCCCATCTGGCATGCGAATAATGGGCAAATAATTGAGATGCATGCCAAACTGCGCATTATTAAATCATTTGCATAAACGTTCATTAAAATCCAATGATTATCAATTAAAATCCAAATATTCTTGCAAACATTTAGGTTTGAAAAAGTGATATGATCGTCAGTGTCAAGAAACATAAATACAATTACAACAACTACACTATTTCACTTTGATGAACACTTTGCTTATTTGTGATTTGAACTTTGCATTAAAGCTGAGTAATGTAATGAACATAAATAGGCATTAAAACTCTAAATAACATGTATAGGTCCAATATGTAGTCGCTGGCGTTACTTACCACCAGCAAAGTATTCTGATGAGGAATAATGCCTTCCAGGCCTCATTTGGGGAAGTTTGAAATGTGCCTAAAAGCTGAGTAGCATAACCTAGCATAACTTCACCTAAATGGCACCTTCAAGCTTAGAAGCTCGCTGCCAGCAAAGTATACCCATGAGAAGTTTGAAATCAGCCCAATTAACGAGGTGACAGAGTCCTGAATAAAACAGTATCAACTTTCTCTGAATGGCTCAGACAATCCGTATTCTTCCATGCATGGAATGCGGAGTCTGAAAACACGATCCATCTTCCACTCAATGTCAGGGGCAGAGATAAATTGCAGAATTGTCATTCACCTGACACTGGTGGAGGTGCAAAGGTCTAGTCCTCAACATGTGACACATTTCTGGATGCACCCAGTTAAAATGAGTGTAACGAGACCTGGTTCAGCCTCATTACGAATCAGGCGTTAAGGGGTTAACGGCGCCGTAAACGGCGCCGACCCTTAACGCCTGATTACAAGGTCCGTTAGCGCCATGGTGATATTAACGCCTGCTTTTTGCAGGCGTTAAAATCCATGGCGCTAAGGGACCATGGTGCTAATTACGCCACCGTAATTTACGCTGGCGTAATTAGCGCCTTCCCCACTCCCATTATGCCCTATGGGGCAAAAATGGGAATGGGGAAGGGTAAAATGGGAAATGGGGATTTACCACCCCACTCACTTTGGATTGGGGTGGTAAATCCGCCATCCACCATGGTGTAAACATAGTTTACACCATGGTGGTAAGGGTACGACCCAGGCGGTAACTTACCGCCTGGGTTGTAATGAGGCCCAATGTGAAGCCATTGCGCTTGCTTGAAATAAGTGCCAGGTCGCTCTCTGCATGCTCCTCCTCGCTACAGCCATAATCCGCGCGTCTGGTGAGTGAGGGTTCCTATGTAGTGCTGTGGGTATGCAGTGATAAAATCGCGGCAAAAATATCGCCTGTAAAAAATATTGTGGCAAAACTGCTGTGGTTTGACCCGTTAAAGGTGTACCCCATTACACCATTTAATGGGAGAATGGGTTGCGGGGGTGTCCCCTGCTCCCCTTAAATGGTATAATGGTTCATGGGGTTCGCGGGGGTGTCCCCCGCATCCTTTACATGGATTGCGGCGTCAAAATCACAGACTTTTTGCTGCGATATTTTGTGTTCACTGCCATTTTTGCCATGATTTTAACACATGGAACCGTTCTGTGGGCTATTGCCTGAACTGTTGAAGTGTGAACTGCATATCCGCCGAACTCTATTGGTTCTTTCGGACTGCACAGGAATGGGAACTTACTGTTTCTCCGCCTCACGGTATTACCGGGATATTGGGTGGTGGAAACACTAAGGCGAGTCTGCCGGTAACCTTCCGGTAGCACTGGAGGGTTAGTGGCAGACTAATAATGAGGGCTGTGTCTCTATATTTGTGGTTAATGCGGGTCAGAGACAGAAGGCCAAAAGAAAATGTCAGACATGGGGGATGGGGGGAGTCTCAGGTGGTCAAGAGAGGACACTGGCAGTTATTGGCCGATTCTGCTGCTGTTCCTGACCAGCAGACTGGTCAAAGCCTCTCCCCCAGGTGCTAATGGACATTATCAATTGCTTGCTTTCATATGTTATATGAGTGGGAGGGGTGACTGATGTCAGAAACAAGGAATGACGAGCATGGTCCCCACTTCAGAGGGCTGCCATCACTCGAGTGAGCATCCGGCGTCTGGCAGTATGGTAAAATGATGCAATGTGAAATGTAGTGTGTTAGCTACTGTGTTAGCTATCTATCCCAAGAGTTGTAATTCACTACATCATCGGATTGTCACAAGACTGCAGTTGTGGGTGTCCGGTTCTCTGGAACTGGCGGGTCTGAAAGGGGAATGTTGCTGGACACCGGATTATACGACTCGGTATTTCAACCAACTGTACTGTGCTCTTCGGTGCCGGATGTAATGTGAACACGTTTATAAATAAAGTTTAATAAAAAATAATATAACGGTATGCATAATATACAATATGAAAAAACCTATCCACCGAAACGTGCACTAGGCAATATATGTATTTGTAGTGTATAAAGTTGCAGATAGCAATTCCTCTGATATGCTTTTCCACAAGATGTTCAGAACATATATCCTTCGGGATTGTTCCGTGACAGCTTCTTAGAATTATTCCTTGGACGTTTGTCCATCATTTTCCTGGAACCGGCTTTAAAAGGAAATGGCCCTGGGAATGGAATCTTAATCCAAGATCACTCTTCCAGATGAGCCTGTTCCTGGCTCTCGCAGTAGTTTATGATTTAGCCAGTAGACGGCGCCAGATGGCCATTTACTACATTCCCATCATCTTTGCCTGATCAGAGGCTTAATTCTTCAGAGCTACATTATTACATGTGTGTTTAATTTAATCGTTTGCTTTACTGGGTTAGAATTTAGGCCATGAATCGAATCTGAAGCATTTATGATCCATAAAAAACTTTCCAAGTGTTTATTCTTCAAACTTTCTCCGTGTAATGTCCAGTCATAATGAAATCAAGAAAACGTCAACTTTGAAGTGCAATGTGCAGTCCCCAAGCTAGTCTGCACGCACGCCTTAGCACTTTGGGAGGGAATGCAACCCCCGAAGGAAGGCGCAGGTAGTGGCGAAGTTACGCACTTTGCACTGTAGTGTGTCACACGTCTGCTATGCCGTACCCACCGCAGCCTTTTCACCACATCTGGTCATGGGACATTTTGGCACATTCTTTGGCCGCATTTTTAGCGGGAGTGTGGGGTCTGGGGGTAGCGAAATGTCCAATCCGATGGGATGTAATCTTTAGCTTCAACCATTTCATGTAAAAGTGAATAACACATCTAAACATGGCGCCGGTTAAAATATGACTTAGTCATCCAATAGCAGGCACTTTTCAGCAGTGAAATAAGTGTACCGAAAAAAGTAGTGGCACTGTGGTTTCGGCAGGGGAGAAGTAAGGTGGACGCTCAGTGCAACATGCAAAATTCTACCAGCGGAACATTTCAATAGTCTAAGTGACTACGTACCTATTACGACTTTACACCTGCACAGGGATATGAATGGACAAATCCTCCATAGAGAATGGTGAATATGGTCGTAAAAAGTAGAGGAATGGTAAACAGAAAAAAATTAAAGTACTGGAACACCGCTCACGACCGTTCCCACGCACTTCGATCACTGCTTCTCATGTAAAATGAGTAGTGCGGTGAGCTCCGTTGCAGAGTGCGATTAATACACTGTGTATGTTTGCTCTTTTATAAGAAGTGATGGAGGTGTCGTCGGCGTATAACTTCACCGACGAGCAAATCCCTCCACCACCGGGGTCAGGGTATAAGTCAGTGCTCTTCAAACTAGGAGGCTGGGCCCCGTAGGGGTACCCCAAGGATGGCCAGTGGGGGTGGGGCGCAGACTCTTTGAAAGGTGATTAAGAAGACGGTTTTCATATAAAAAATAAAAGGATTAAGGTGACTGCTTTTAATAGTAAATATTAGCAGTAGAACTTCTGCTTATTTTTTAAAAAGCCTGGGACTTCCCTGGGCATCCTTTGGGCCCCTTAGGGCGGGGGGGATTCCAACCAATACAATAGATTGGGGGAGGGGCAGAAATTATATTTTTACTCAAGGAGGGCTCAATATGAAAATGTTTGAATACCACTGGTACTAAATACCGGGTTGGAGGCTGAGATGTAATGTACCACACTTTCTTGTCGGGGTCTCTCCTTGACACAGCAGGTTTCACTTTGCCACTTCCTGGGGGCTAGGAGAGATCAAAGTAACGGCTGAAGCAAAGATCCACAAACCCCTACTGTTTGGCAATGCCCAACCACAGAGCCCTCCACATGGAGGTGTTATTTGATAGTTCATCCAGCTCTTCAATAAAGGGCATTTGGACCCTGACGTGTTGCTTCAACATGGCAGCAATCTTCTCATACACAATGCAATACTGAACACACTGGACGTGTATGGCATGTTTACATGGGGGAGAGGGGGTTGCATCTATAAAAATAATAGTACAGTCTTTGAGTAAGGAGGGGAGAATCTGAGAAAATACTAACGGGGGCTCTTCTCTGTCAGCGGCCCAGTTTACAACAGGGGAGGAAGGATAGCTCAGGGGCGACGCATTTGTCTTGGAAGCAAGACAACACCGCACATCACAGGTTTGAATCGCGATCCCGCGCTTCCAAACGTATTATAAATGAACAATTATAATTATTATAATCACTATGTGAAAAAGGTCTGTTCTCTTCTTTTTCCTTCACGCTCACACAGCCAGCTCTTGCTTCCCTCTCCAGTTTCGAATCCTAGAGATAGTGGCCTTCATTGTGAGTCTGCCCGTAACCAGCTGGTGCTAACGGCGGGTTACTGGCGGACTCAGCTTACCGCTTCTGTCACCCGATATCCCGGTAATACTGTGATATTACAGGTGGCGTAGGACCGGTAAATTAGGACTCTGCGGGAATGGGAACACTGTCAGTAGCGGTGCCAGTGCTTCTGTGATTTACCTGTTGGTAGGGGTTTGAACTACCAGCACGTCAGCAGCTTTCCCCTCATCTGGAAGGTACGCGTTGCCATGCTCTGTGCAGGATGGAAGCCCGGCTGCTAGTCTGCCAAGAGGTCCCGACTTCTGGGTAGGTGGATGCTGATCTGTCACGTCACCTTCCAGGTGTTTGCTGGAAGTGTAGAGTCTAAATTAGCCTTTTCAATGTGGTGTAAGGGGGGCACCTAAAAAGGCTCTTTAAAATCAAAAGGTATTATGCCTCATTAATGAGAGCCATTAATGATGATCACTAAATTATCAGCCACTGAAATGATCAAATCACAATTGTCTCGCTGGATACAGGTCCATGGAGGATGGTTTTAATGCTCTCGTATAACACTACTAAAACCTTACACCGTTTAAAAGTCTTTGGAGATAATGCATGGGGAGGGTAGAGGTGCTTACACACACAAGGCGCGAGTACCCACAATATGTGTAGACATGCTCTTTACAAAAGATTGTGTGCAATAGAGGTGCAGGGCAGACATAAACTGGAAATGGCACCAATAAGGAAAGGTGCCAAGATATTTAGGAATGTCCAGGAGGTCAACACCCAAAATGCTAAACAAGACTCCCATATTCTGCCAAATGAATGGATTAAATATTTTACTGCCAATTGCACCCCTGTAGTGGAGGCAATTGATTGTTTAGGAGTTTGGTGAATTTTTCTGAACAGATTATGTGCAGTGAGATTAGTTCAGCAATAAGGGCTTACAATGCGACTAAAGTCCCTGGCCTAGATGGCATTCCCACAAATACGTCTAAGTATCGTCTGCATCTATGGGCACGCTTTCAGACACAAGTACTGAGAGCAGTCTCGAGCTCCGAGATACTCCCCATCTCCTGGTCCTACGCAACCATAATCACAATCTTTAATGAGGTGATAGAACACACCCCAATTCATAAGCATCTGTAAGCTCGCAAAAAAGGCCAGAGTGATTTTTCCCCTCCCAAAGGGGCAAATGATGATTCAACTATGCAGTCCATTCTATCTGAATTAAGAGCCCTGAGACATGGAAACCACTAACAGTAAATAACAGCAGCTTGAAGATACATGGGCTTCTTTTGAGTCAAGAATAGAGGAAGCTAAAAGACGTACACGCGATGCTGAGGATATACCTAACAGAGTATCTCCATTGGAATCTGCAATAAAAACCTTTCAAAAGCAGTCTGAACATTTGGATAACAGAACTAGGTGCAATAATCTACGTATTGTTGGACTGCCTGAGGGAGTATAAGGCCATCATCTGATTGCACTTCTTGGAACTATGATTCCTAAATTATTAAAACCTCTGAGCTCTGTGATTTGTATTTGTATTTGTTTATTATTTATATCACACACCAAACCCTGAGGTAACTGGGCGCATGTTCAAAAAGCCCATCGGAAAGGGCCCCTAATCACTTCTGCTAACAGAAACCACACATCTAGAACACTTATTTTATGTGGTTGGATTACACCCAGAAACAAACTATCTTTATTAAAGTTGCATTGAATTTTGAATTGAATTGATTGTTTATTTGTATAGCGCCTATACACAATGTGTTTCAAAAGTGCTTCAAGGAGAGAGGGAACAAGGGAGAATACAAATACATTCTTACAAGTCCTCGAAACAAATCAGAATGAAAAATAACTATCGTAATCAGCCTGGCGACATTTCAGATAGTGCAAGTGCATGGAACAATTAAGAAGGAGAGGAGAAGGGAGAAAGGGAGAAACAGGAGAACAATACAAGCAGTAACAGTACTATGCCTGACGACAATTGATGTAGTGCATGAAAAACAAGAGGGGGCGAGGGGAGGGAGGGAGGGTATGGAGTGAGGGAGAAGGAGAGAGACAAAGCAGTTAATCTGGAATGGGTGCATATTTTATATATCTCAGGATGTCGCTAATGTGACTGCCTCTAAGAGGAGATCCGTTTTTACATTTAGACCAGCCTTGAGACAACTAAATACTTGATTTGTTATTGTTCATCCTGGACTATTTAAGGTCACCTTTAAGAGAGAAAACCCTCAACATTTGAAGAACCAGCACAGTTAAAACAATCCATTTGTGCACAACAAAATGGATGACATTGACACTTTGGGCCTCATTACACGGTAGGCGGTAAGGGTTTACCGGTACCGGTATTTTACCGGTTCCGGTAAATCCTTACTGCCTTACTACGAGGTCCCTTTGCGGGTTGGGGAATTTAACGTCTGCTTTTTGCAGGCATTAAAAACCAACCCGCAAAGGGACCCAGGGAGCTAATTACTGTACCGCAATTTGCGGTACCGTAATTGGCGCCTTCCCCATTCCCATTGAGACCTATGGGGCAAAAATGGGAATGGGGAAGGGCAATAGTGGAAGGGGGAATTACCACCCCGCCAACCTTGGAATGGGGCGGTAATTCCCCTTTCCACCAAGGCGGTACCGGTAAATTACCGGCATGAACCATGGCGCTAATACCGCCATGGTTTACCGCCTACTGTGTAATGAGGCCCTTTGTTACTAGACCAAGTTATTACTCCTACAACATCCTTAAAATAACTTAACATTTCATACTGATATTGATATTGATATTTTATTTCTATCGCGCTCGTACACAAGTGTTTCAGAGCACGACCAGGCAAGGGCGGGGAAAAGGGGAGAACAAAACAGCAAGTTTACTAGGCCCAGTGACATTGGGAACACGCAAGTGCATGGGAGAGGGGGAGGGGAAAAATGCATGGAAGGGGGGAGAAGTGGAAAGTGCAAAGCAGAGGAGAAACAGATAAATAACAATAAATAAATAATAAAGGCAACAAACAGCAATTTTCAAGTCCTAGGTTTAAGGCAGCAGACAGGGTAGGTCTGATAAGTGTAGGAAGAAAAAGGGGGGGCTGTATGGGTACAGATACAGACCCCATTACAAGGGGTGGCCCGGAGGCAGCGCAGGAGGGTGGCAGGGCGAGCAGGTACCTGGGCCCGGAGGACAGAGGGTGGCCAGGTGCACAGTGCCAAGAGAGAACCGATCAGCAGTGGCGAGGGGAAGCGAAGGCAGAAGAAAAGAGGAAGGTATTGAGGTGCTTCCGGAACCAGAGATAGTTCTCCTCAAGTTTTAGAGTGTCAATGAGGCTGTTCCAGAGGGAGGCCCAAGCCGAAGACACAGATGTACCCTCAGCTTGTTTCTTTGAAAAACAACTGAACCTGAGGGATTTAGAGGTAGAGGACCGAAGAGCTTGAGAAGGGAGGTATTTGCGGAGGGATAGGTGAAGGTATTTTGGACACAGGCCCCAGAAAGCCTTGTGGACAATGCAGAGGGTTTTGAATTTAATCCTTGCATCCACTGGGAGCCAATGGAGAGATTTCAGACCTGGAAAGATACGATTCCAGGGCTTGAGGCCAAGGACAAGTCTCGCAGTCCTGTTCTGGATTATTTGCAGAGGGCGGAGAGTAGAGGCAGGTAGATTTAGAAAGAGGCTGTTACAATAGTCCAACCTAGAGAGAACCAGAGCTTGGGATACCATGAGCTTCTGGGGGAAGGAGAGAAAAGGCAGAGTACCTCTGAGGAGGTGCAGTAGAAAATTTGACTTTTTAGAGACCTCAGAGATGTGGGCAGAGAAGGAAAGGGTGGAGTCAAAGATGACCCTGAGGTTCTTAGCCTCACAGGTGGGGGTAGGAGGAGGGCCTAGGGAAGCCGGCCAGAGGGTGAGCGGAAAGGATGGTGAAGGTGTGGCGATGAGGACGATCTCCGTCTTGCTGGCATTCAGACAAAGATCATTGGCGGCACACCAATCTTGAATGGCAGTTAGGCAATCAGAGATGAGAGAGGGAGAGGAGGCGGCCTAGGGCAGCCTGAAAGTGAGTTGAATGTCGTCAGCGAAGCACTAGATATTTGAGCAGAAAATGGCAATGCAGTGGGCGAGAGTTGCCAGGTATTGGTTGAAAAGCCAGGGCGAGAGGTTAGACCCCTGGGGAACAACACAGGTAGAGAAGAAGATAGATGATTGGAAGGACCCAAGGTGGACCTGGGAGGGTCGATCTGAAAAGAAAGAGGTCAGCCAGGCCAGAGCCTGATCAGTGATACCCAGGTTTTCATGGAGTTGGTTGAGCAGGATGGTATGGTTGACCGTGTCGAAGGCAGAAGAGAGGCAGAAGAGAGATTGAGGAGGATGAGGACAGAGGGAATGTTAGAGTCAAGGTTGGAGAGCAGATCTTCACGCATGTTCAGGAGAGCAGTTTCTGTGCTTCTGACAGCTCTGAAGCTCGACTGGTGGTCATGGAGACAGCCAGCAGAATTGGAATGAAGGTTAAGCTGATAGATGGCCAACTTTTCCAGCAGTTTGCCCAGAAAGGGAGTAATGGAAATTGGGCGATAGTTAGCTGGACAAAAAGGATCAGCTGTGGGTTTCTTGAGAAGTGGATGCACAGGGGGGAGAGGAAGAATCCTGAGGCAAAGGAGTGGTTGCAAAAATCAGCAAGGGCTGGAGCGAGGGTGTCAATGAGGTCCTTGATGGTTTTAGAGGAAGAGGAATGAGCCTGTTTTGACGAGGCTTTCATAGATCGGACTTGTCTAGCGACCTTGTCAGGGGAGAAAAGAGGAAAGGACGAGAAGGATGGCTAAAGGAGGGTCAGCAAGCACAGATGGAGAGGGGAAAGGAGGGGTGGGGGTGGAGAGGGTGGACAGGATGTCCTGGGTTTTTTTTAAATGAACTGAGAGGCAAGGGCATTGCAAGGGCATTGCAAAGAGCCTGGGAGGAAACAGGAGGGGTAGAGACTGCAGCAGGGCTGGCCAGCTCCTTGCAGATTTTAAAGAGTTTGGCCAAGTTGTTAGAGGCCGCAGAGAGCTTGAATGTGGACTCTCTTCTTGGTGAGGACAGAGAGTCGGTATTGCCTTTGTAGCAGGCGACAGGCCAGTTTGTCAGAGGATGAACAGGAAGCCCTCCATTTCCTCTCAGCCGACCGACACTTACGTTTAAGTGTAGCTAGGTCAGAGTCATACAAGGAATTGCACTTGGCTTTGGACTTCAAACGGATCCTCATGACAGGGGCAAGAGGATCAAGAGGATCAGAAATTCAAGAGTAGAACAGAGACAGGGCTGTGTCAGGATGTGAGACAGTCAAAGGTGGAGGGGGGGAGAGAAAGTGGCGGCAAAAGCCTCAATTGACACACGCTTCATGGGCCAGATGTCCGAGAAGGTAGGTGAAAGTGTTAGGGTAGGCTTGGTTTGGGGGGAAGAGAGGGAGAGATGAGAGGAGAGGAGGGAGTGATTGCTCCAGGAGAGAGGAGTGGTCAGAGGGATGGAGATGGGGAGGTCAGAGGAGATCAAGACATCGAGTGTGTGCCCTGCAGAGTGAGTCAGGCCAGAGGGGAGGATGGACAGGGAGAGGGAGTCGCAGAGGTCAAGGAAGAGTACAGAGGAAGAGCCAGAAGAGTCTAAATGTAAATTGAGGTCACTTAGGAGGAGGAGTTGAGTGCTAGAGGCCTGGAGGGAGGAGGAGAGGTCTGCCCACTCAGAGAGAAATGAGGTGATTTGACCAGGAGGTAAGAGAATGGGTAGTTGAGAGAGAAAGCCTACAGACAAGGTATTCAACAGAGGAGTAGGTCTGAGTGGGAATGATAGAGGCAGGAATCTACTCAGGAAAGATCAGGGCTACCCCCCCCCACCAGACCGGGAGGTCTGGGTGCGGAGATGATCTTGTAGCCATCAGGGTGGAGAGTGTCAAAGCTCGTGACAGAGCTGGCCGTGAACCATATCTCAGTAAGACCAAGGACATCAAGGTCTAGTTCTTCAAGGAGGTGGAAGATGTCAGAGTAGTGTTTGACAGCAGAGTGAGAGTTGAGAGTGGCAATATGAAGAAAGTTGCCTGCCTTAAAGATCTTAAGGGGAGGAGTACAGATCAGAGGTACGCCCTGCGGAGGAGAAAGAGCCCTAGGAGGGGCAGAGGAGGAGGAGGAGAGAGAGGGCAAGGTAGACAAGGGGACAGAGGAGGAGACAGTAGGAGATGAGAAGAAATTGATGAGGCGAGGGAAGCGCCTATCAAAGAGGAGGAGATTGGCCTGAGGGCCTTGGACCATGACATTGCAATTTAGGTAGACATTACTGATGACTTTAGAGGAGTCGAAGGAAGCCATGAGAACTTCCCGGCGAGTGCCACCATTAATGGGAGAGGAGGAGATAGGGCAGAGCACGGAGATCATATGAGGAGTCCATAGATCTGGTGATGGAACGACAAAGAGGATGTCGGTGAGGGTCTGTCTGGAGGAAGCATTGGAGTAGGTGTTGGCGATCGGAAGACCAGGGTTAGAGGCCAAGATATCCTTTTTGAACTTCTTCCTATCAGACTTAGTGAGAAGGGAAGGATATTCAATGGAGAAGCAGTTGGAAAAGATAGGAGAAACAAAAAGCGCCATTCTGGAAGCAGGCAGCGGCCTTAGAAATGGGCCTTTGCTGAGAGGACCAGCTAAAGCTGGCCATTCCCTGATTGGATGGAAGAAAACACTCAGCAACCAATGGGAGTGCTGCACAGGAAGAGGTGGTTCAGCACAGCCTGCCTACACAACAAAAAAAAACATGGTAGCCACCTTGGAAGGGCCTAAAAACAGTCAAATAAGCAGGCAATAATGCGAAAAACTTGTGCTAAATTAAATAGGTTTGTCTCTATGGATAGACTATGTATTTACCAAATACTCAACATTTTGAAGTACGGTTCGACGTTGGAGTGGAGAGTTTAGCTTCATCTCTTTGGCTCTCACCTCCCAAGTGATTGGCATCAACCTGAAATGGACAAGTTGATAGGTAATTTTCTGATAAACATATTATCAATTACCTTTCTGAGTTTTATGAAAACTTGTATTCCTCAATTGTGTCTCACAATTATCCTAATTTTTTTAATGATATTCTGCATGCCTCATCTCAAGATTGTGATTTGATTTCCCTGGAAAATCCTATCTCAGGTGATGGAATATCTCAAGCTATGTGTGATCAAAAGAAAGGGACGGTCCCTGGCCCAGATGGCTTTGCCATCGATTTGAGTGCACATTTTCATAACCTATAAAGTGCGTTCTATATGGAGCACGCCTTGCTAAGTAATGAATACAACTTTTGGATGTAAGAACCAAAATGCAATTAAACATTACAACAAACAGCAAGTCTAATAGGTGCTTAGTCTACCAAATCCTAAATTTTTCTTATTTTCACAAGAAGGCCCTAGTCTGGTGAAGCCCACATTGGCGTGTAGTGCTTTACACAATGTCAATTGAAGAAGAAGTATACATAATTGTTATGCCAATTCTAGAAAGCGTGCAAGACGAGGTTACCCGAAGTTAAATGATTGTTCCTTTACTCATTTGCATAAGCAACAAATCCATAAAAGGTTTATGAGGGATTGGGATTTTTATTGTGTTCATTCAAATAATGGTTGGGCTCTAAGTCAGAATGAGAACTCTTATTAGCACATGGAAGTCATTATTGACCACCCTCAGCCAATCAGAATGTTTAGAATGCATTCAATAACTACTGGTATCGACTACATTCCGAACTTTCTGTTTTCAGAAGAACACTGGGAAACAGCAATGCAATTTCCAGCCAAGAGTTTGGTTCAACAAGACACTTTCTCTCTGGGAGCACCTTTTTTTGGCTGCAACATGCTAATTAACACAAGGACGAGAATGATAAAAACATTTGGAAATGCTTTCACTTTCTTATAGAGAAACCATTTACTTTTGCTTGACACATCATGCATGCTCATGTGGAACCTGTTCCAGTTCAACCAGTCACTTAAAATGCTTAACTTGAAGAAAACCATGTGATTTAAATACTACAAAATAAAACCACATTTAGTTCACTAACTCAGTTTGTCTATTCACTCACTCTTAAAACACCATCATTAACTTCATCACGAAAACTCTCAAACATGTATTGCTCCTACCACAATGTGCTAATAGCCTTATAGATCTTGGGAGGGCTTAGCCTCAGGCCATAACTTGGTGGTGGGTCATTATCCTGAAATAATAACCCCTCCCGCAGTCTATAAGGCTATATTATGTCAGCTTTAATTGTCAAGATATTCTAATCGTATCAAGCTAAATGCCTCCAGCATTTCTTTTTTAGAATTGTATTATCTCAAGGACACTGGTAGGATTTACTATGAATTGTTCACCTTTATAAAATAAGATTTTATGTGTCTAAGGAAATGTCTATGTATGCTGAATTGACTCAAACCTCTGAATAAAGTAAATGAAATTATAAAGAAGACCGTATCCGACATTTTAATGATATTGCAAGTCACAGAGGAGTTCCTTTATATGGTTACAGAACTCCAATGTGAATAGTGACGTCACAAATCTAGAAGTAGAAGAGACGCATTTCAAAAGGAGCTCAAATGTTCCTGTCTGTATTGAAGCAATTACATCTCTGAATGAAATGAAAGAGCAATTTGCACCACACTGGAATAAATGAAGTGTCTGAAGGCTGGAATAGCACACAGCCCTAACCAGCACTCACCACTTGAAGGTTTGACATCTGGAGGGTGTGTATGTGGATTTTGTGTGTCTGCACTCTGAATGTTTCTACAAACTCAGAAATTCATCAGGGTGGTAAACGTGCCGGTAATTCTGTTGCTGCCAAAAAAAATGGTGGTGACTAAATGACTGCCACTTTTTCATTGCACCGTCAAAATTCTAATGAGGCCCAAAGTGCCTTGCAACCATTTTCACATATACACAAAATGCACTTTCTGCTAATTTGCAAGTGTGCCCATGTGCATACTGCACAAAAAGGTGCATAGCACTATCACAAGTTCTACTGAAAACCTTTGTGAAATTGATTAAAAAAAATCCCACATCCAGCGTGTGCATACACCTTAATGAAGCATCTGCATGCTCCCCATTCCCATTGAGCCCTATGGGGGCTCGAATGGGAATGGGGATGTACCGGGTCCGGGTTCCCTGAATGGGGAAATACCGGGCCCTCCAAGGTCGGAATGGCCCGGTATTTCCCCCTTCAGAGAACCCAGATCCGAGTTTGGAGGCATCCATGCCCTTATTAAGGGCATGGCTGCCTCCAAACTTGTAATGAGGCCCATAGTCATTTGCAAAGCACACTTGCAAAGAACATGCTAGAAATTCAGTTTGCTGTTTTGCACCAGATTGATCCAGGGAGAGTTTGTGGTCTGGAGGTTTTGGATCATTATTCAAGGTATTGGGCACTCATCTGGCAGTCCCTTTTGACAGTACTACCTGCCGATAAAATTGCAACAGCTAGAAAAAGTTGGGAGCACCTCGGCATGTGATGTCCGTGCCTGGCAAATACCTGTATAATACAACACAAATCTAGTGGTGTGCATAAAAGGAATCAAATATTGTTTACAATTCAATTCTTAATCAAACTGTAATGTCCAAGGAAATCACTTATAATGCGGCTGCAAAAACTCAAATCAACACAGGTCCCAATGTTGATGTTAACAAAACAAGAAAATAGTGTCAGGAAATCTCACCATTAAGGAGCTGCACAAACCTGCAATGGGTTTCTAATCACAATTCAACACATTATCTATAGCTGTTCCATTTGCTAGTTTCAAAACCTAACATCCATCGTATCACTTCGTTATAATTCAATTATGAATACAGAATTTCAGGATCATATCCCAAATTCACAGTTGCTAAATCAGCTTAAAATATTTTGTGACTTGTGAATTTTCATGTCTGGTATTTTGCATGCACTGTCCTGTTGGGCTTACTATGTGAGGCAAACTCTGAGGAAGATATGGGTGAGGTAGAATGAACATCGTTGGAATGTCAGAACTTAAAATATGAAGTCCCATGTAGCAAGAAGTTTTGTGACTCATCAACATGCCATGGCTCAATTGCGGTTTCAGATTCTTGAAGTTTGCAACCAAACATTTGGGTTGGGGACTTATCTAGGAAACTGATGCAATGTGAAATTATTGGATACATTGATTCGATTGTCCATCTCCAAGGGGCATAAATGAAGAATTTGATTAATCTGTATTTTTTCATTGAATATCTTTATAATCTCATGTTGTGTGAATGGTATGGAGATTACAGGGACTTGAGGATATCTATCCGATATTTGTAGTTCCCTTTAGCTGTAGAGTGACATTTTGAACTTTCCAGTTAGGTTTTCTTGTTGTTCTCGGCTACTATTTCCTTTAATGCAGAGTATTGTTGAAGATAAAGAGGAGTATGTATCATTTAGTATTTGGATAAGTGGTTTTGATTTTGATTTTATTGATTATATTTGCATTGATTATTCTTTCATATTATTTTCTCTGTAGCATTCATCATTGTGAGTGTTTCTTTTAATGGTGTTTGTCGAGAGGGGTGTGATCATTTGCTCCCTGTGCGCACTATGGTGATTACCGGTGGCGAGTTGTGACACCCTTCAAATTATCGAATGTTATGAGAATTCTTTGGAGAGTTGAGTTTACAGTTGGTTAAGATTTGGTAGGATTGTGGAAGTGATTATTGCTTTGGTTTAAAATGTAGATTTGTTTGAAGCAATGAAATCTAGGTGATGTGTGCATGTGAACCAAGCAGAAAGTTATTGTTTTCTGCAGCAATGTGTAGTGAGTTTAGTTTTCAAGTTTTTAGGAGTTTATGTTGTGGTCACCAGCAAGCAATACGCTTTGGTTATGTTATTTGGATGTTTTGATTGTGTTTTTAGGAACCCTAAAATTGATTTTCTGGGAACAGTTTTTATTTTATTCATGTTATGCAGAGGTGTGCATTTGTACTGTTTTTGTTTATCGAGTGGTTGACTTATTATTTCATGACATTATTCTCCTTTAGTTTCCCAGGAGGAGGCTGGTTACATTTGATTACATTTTTGATTATTAGGATAGACAAAGTGAAATCATCTCCATACCATTAAGAGTGATTTGCTTAACATTAATCAATATGGTTGTATCGATTTTTATATACAATGTACGAGGTGAATAGGATTTTCAACAAATTATGCTTTTTATACTAATATTAATTTGTTAATGTTCTATGTATCATTTTTTTTCTGTTAGACTGCATTGATTTAAATATTAGTTGATTAGAATCTGCTGACTATTTTTGTAGATATGGGCCCTTGATAAAGGACCTGCGGCCTCATTACGAGTCTGACGGTAACCCTATCAGTGCATCCTGTGCCCGACTTCCCAGTGCCACCGGAACATTACAAGTTACAGCCGATTGGGAAGTCAGGCACTGGAAAATGTTGCTCGCCATTCCCGTGGAGTCCCATAGGAAGCACTGGCACCATTGCTAACGGTGCTTGTGCTTTTGTGAAACATCTGCCTATCAGGACTGTTGCGGCCGGCAGGTCAGACCTCCCGGGCACAATGCCCCTGCAGGCAGACTTGTAGTATGGCAGTCTGGAATGTGTGCCGGGACATTGCTACCATCACCCTTAATTCCAGACTGCCACACTCGTAATGAGGCCCCTACTGTCCGAAACGTATCGAGCAACCGTGAATTTGGGATATGATCTTCAAATACTTTATTCATAATTAAATTATAAAGAAGTGATGTTGAAATGGTTGTTAACTATAGATTTTGGTTTGAAATGTTACTAGAAACAAATTGTGGTTTTGAGTATAACAATACAAAGATGCGGAGGCCTTAACTGGTGAGGTTCCCTGTCCACTGTTTTCCTTGTTCAATCCCTCCACAATATCGCTATATAAGTCAAAACTGTTTGCTCTGCCAATGCTTGTGTTCAACAGGACCTCTGCAAAGAACAGAAGTGATAGCCCAGATATTGCTTAGAAATTAAGTGACTTGAGGCACATTTGGTTAACACATGTTTATTACTCCAGAAGCTAATGTACAGAATCAGTAACACCATTTTAGTGTGAGGTTGAAATTGCATTGATATCTGTTACTCATTTGCAGGGCCAGTCTTGGTAAGGTTCCCCATGCCCAAGAACCGGTATCCTTGCTGAGAGGGGGAGACCTGTATCAGGATAATGATGTCTCTGGATTTGGGCCTCTGGGCATGTCTAGTAACTAATAAACAGTCATTCTTAAAGAATAATATACATAGAATGTATTTATTCATGTGAAGTCGAATCTTTTGCAGAGCTCCACCCTCAGAACAAACCGCTTCCCAGTGTATTTATAAACGTTTTTACTGTATTCCACAAACATTAAGTAAACTATTATATGGTGGATATCAAAATGGTCTCACGGAAGTGTGGAAAGACCCCTTCTGTTTCTGCACAGTTCTAAAACAACATAACAATAAAACATTGACTGTGCTGGTTCGAGGGCAGGTTTGTGGTCTCAAATCATTATGTGGGGCGTGGCTATTAAAACATGTATTTTTTTTATTTTATTTTTTTATTTCATTTCGTTTTTACAAACTTTTTGAAAACTTTTACTTTTACAGTTCTCTATTTCTCATTTCTGAAATCCTCAAAAAGAAAAGAACACTCAAATAAAATAGACTGGTCAGTAGTGAACTTGCACTTGACTCGTCACAATTTAGATCATGTCTTACAACCATTAAAACACGTATTTAAAGACAGAAGGAAAATGTATGTTCTTGGCATTGAGAGGATTTTATTTAAATGTATTTTATCGGGCATTTGTAAGGCGATTATACATCAAGACATTGCGCCTCATTATGAGTCCGGCGGTAGCTGTGCCGGTGAAAAATGGCACGGCTGCTGCCGGAGTAATTTTTTTTCCGGCGCCCGGCAACGCGGACTCACTGCAGCATTACAGCCCCGGCGGTCCCGGTAATTCCCTATTGCCGGGCACTGGACAAAATAACTCCCCATTCCCATTCGAGTCCCATTCGACTCAATGGGAATGGGGGGGACGGATGCACCGGCACCATTCATGAATGCTGCCGGTGCATCCGTCAAGGTCTGCAAGCGGGTGCTGTGCCCCCCGCCAGGTAAGACCTGGGGGGCTCAAAGACATCCACTTGCAGAACTTGTAGTTTGCCGGTCCGGTAACAACAGTGCCGGGAGCTTACCGCCACCGTTGTTACCGGACCAGTAACCTTGTAATGAGGCCCAAAGATCCCACAGGGCAGAGGGGAGGGAACAAGGGAAAAGCAAGTCAATTATGTATCTACATAACGATGCTACTGTGTTGGAAAAGAAACAGAGAGATCTAAAGATACTGGGTAATGTTTCCCGAGGCCTACTCCTCCCTAGACATAGCCTGTGTTTATCCAGCTAAGGGGGCAATGAATTCCCGAAGGAGGCCGGAGTCCTGCAATAGAAGCCGGGGTCTCCCACAATGCAATCTGGGGCCTCGAAGGATCCTGGAATATGGGTGTCATGCTCAGCTCACTGCTGCAGAGTGGGGCAGTGAACACAAAAACCTAATGCACTTTTGGGTCTCGAGTGCCCGAGTTCAAGGCTAGCCTGGTCCTTTACCCTAAAATGAAAGCAGACAAGGGAGCTAAGTGGAAGCTTTAGACTTTCCCTGTCCATTTGTGAGTCGCCTGGTTATTTAGATGTGGTTAGTGTCTTCAAAGCTGGCTTATGAAGGCAGAGCTGCTTGGTGGCTGCACCCTCACAATTCCAGTCCCGGGGGTTGAGGTGGGGGGGTGAGAGATGTAGTTATGAAATAGCATTCAGGGCGGGAGCTGAGAAGCCCCCCGTCTGACCTATAGAAGACCAGGCATCTGTAAAAGAGTTGTGGCCTATGAAATTAAAGAAGTGGCCTAACAGACGTGGTTGCGCTTATGGTACATTTCCAAATACAGCTGGCATGAAAGGGATACAAATCTGTTAAAAATGGGCCATTGAGTGTTTAATAATTACACACAAAAATCAACTGTACTTATAAATACCTCCCCTCTCGAGCTCTTCACTCCTCTACCTCTAACTCCATCAGGGTCAGTTGTTTTTCAAAGAAACGAGCTGAGGGTAGATCTCTGTCTTCGGCTGGTGCCTCCCTCTAGAACAGCCTCTCTGCCTCTCTGAAACTTGAGGAGAATCATCTTTGGTTCCGGAAGCACCTCATGACCTTCTTCTTTGCTTCTGCCTACTCTCTTCGTCTCCCCTGCTGATCTATGTCTGTTTCTGCACTGGGCACCTGGCTACCCTCTGAATTCGGGCCCACGTCTTTGCCCACCCAGCTGCATAGCCTCACTGCCTCCTGGCTACCCTTTGCACTTGGTTCTGTATCTGCAACTCTACAGTCCCCCTACCCACACTTAGACAACCGTTGGTTGCGCTTAATTCTTGCACTTGCCGCTTGTTGGCCGCACTACCTGTGTTAATGTGATCATGTGTTCTGCACTTCCCACTCCTCCCCTGCCCCTTGCACTTTCCCCCTTCCCTCTCCCCTGCACTTGCACGTTGTCAATGTCACTGGGCCCAGTAAGATTGTTGTTTTGGCCCCCCTTGTACCTCTCCCTTTCCTTGTCGCGCCTTGAAACACTTGTCTATGGCTGCAATATAAATAAAATATCATGTCATATATGGGAATCATCTTCATTGGCCTCCTCTTCCTCTGTATTCCCCATCATTCTCTCTACGTATTCTCCCCCTTTTTTTGTTCAGATCCCTGCTGCTTGATAGCTAGAGTTGTGCTATGTAAATGCCTTCCGTACATAGCATAGGTAAATGTCTTCTCATCTGCCACATACCAGTTATCTGCATGCAAACTAAGTGCTGCGTGCAAACATTCCAGAGCTAGTCATGATACCGGCCACTGATCACTGTCCTCATACATTGTTCCTACACTCTTATTTCATTAAAATATTCTGAATCAGCTCTTAAATCGTGTGTTGTAAACTCTTGCATTGTTGGCACATCTCCATTTACTGCCCAATGAGTTTTACATCCCAGAAGAGCCAGTGAGATAGTCACATGACTGGAGTCATTTTTTGATACAGGCATGCAGCTGTGTTTTTTTTTTTATCTGAAACCTGCATAACATTTGCAGTTACACAAAAACAGCCTTGTATGTTTTTTGTGCATTCAACAAGCAAATATTCCCCCTACTCAGCTGACAGGGACAGCTCTGAGGAAAGTTGAGCCGGGGATACAAAATTAGCTGGTGCCATAGGTGAAAGAGGGTGGGCTTTTGACCTGATGCCACACCCTGTCTCTGACACTAATGGGCGACAGGGTGTTTCACAGTGGCGGCTGGTGAACTTTGAAAGGGGTGGGTCATAAGTATTTGTTTTAATAAAGTGCAAGCCAGCAAGTGAGCCCGACTCCAATAAGGAGGGTTTATGGCGGGTTCTCGTCCAGCGACATTTTTGTGAAATAAGGAGGGGAAATGGTGCATTTTCCAGCACAATTGTCAAGAAAAAGACATCACAGTACAGATGCATTTCCATCCACCCACCATGATTCAAGTCTCTCAAGGATGCCAAGTTTGTCCGCAAGTAAACTGATATTCACTGAAATGCAGCACTCTGTGGAACCAAACACAGAAGAACATTCATTTTAGTTTCACAGAGAGGGAGAACACCTCAAACAAACGTAATGAACAAAAAGCCTGTTGGCATTCAGGGTAGTCCTGTTGCTGCTGGGTGCTACATCTATACAGGTTCACAAGCACTAAGTTAATGATGTCAAATAGGTATATATGATATGATATGATAGGTTATTTATAACACGCTTAATACCCAGAGGTTTCTAAGCGCGGACCCCGGGATCGAACCTGTGCTGTTCAATGTCGACTTGCTTCCAAGGCGAGCACGTTGCTCCGAGGCATAGGTATAGTCGTATCAGAGACGTCTTTATGGGAAGGCAAAAGGGGCACTTGCCCAGGGCCCCACCTTGGAGGGGGCCCCCCTCAAGGCTCCTTGTTCTAAAGTAAGATTCCATTGTTCACCAGACTTAAATAGCACACACCATGAGATTTCATGACATGCTGCTGAGGCGCTAAACCTCTGTTCATTCTGCCGTGATCAATTAATGCTGTAATGCTTTGTGTGTTCACTGTGGAAAACATAGTTTGTGTGTTCCATACGGCACAACTTCTGTAGCGTTTTTTCCTTCCTGTGTGAATTATGTTGATCATGTGCAATAGCCCAAGTTGAAATCCATATTGATAAATTGAGTGCCACAATGGTTCAGAAGTTAGCTCAGTGTGTTAAGCAATCATTGCAGAGATATGTGTTAATTTAAAAGATTAGAAGAGCACATTCCAGCAAGGCTGGCGAACCTTTCCTATGTCTGAAGTTTATAAACCTGCCTGCATCGTACTTGGTTTTGCAGCATAAGAGGTGCTATTATCAGCAATGTTCCTGCACCAGAAAAAAAACACTAACATGTCATTCATATGGTGAAGATCTACAACTGTTTTTTTCAGATTGGGCGTTCTAAAACTTAGGTAATCCCCACCAAAGATGAGCATAAACTATTAGTCCAAGAAGTGAATAAGTATCCAAATTCAAGACTATGGAACCAAAGTGTTCATGCTTGGATCCTGGCTTTGCCAGCAGATGATACAGTGATCCTGGTCAAATCATGTGATCTCTCTTGCATTACTGTGCAGTCGTCTGGCATGCTGGTGGCATTGTTTAGCTCATTACTTGATATTTCTTCTTTTGTAGGCCATTTGAGTGGAAGGGGTGGTAGACAGGAGAGAGCAGACCAGATGTTGTAGGCCTTATGCAAGCATATTTTAAGGTCTGCTAATTTGACACAAAAAACGTTTTGCTTTTTGTATAAAAGTCAAAGGTTTTTCTGCATGTTTATGAATGACAATTTCACAAGCCATTGTTTTGGAAGTTTTTAAAGCTTAAAAGTAAAAAATACATACCAAGATTAAATCTGTAAAATCACATTGATTGGTATGCTGGTACGTATATACTTCCCTTGATGATGGAGCGAATGAAGCTAGAATCATTCCCAACTTGCGTTACACCCTTCTGTAATATTTTAGTTTTAAAAATGGTCAAATGTGGAAATGTGATTTGTGTACTTTGTAAGTCAGTTTTATGAAATGAGGTAGTTAGCACACATCCCAGCTTCACCACTTAAGCAATGTGTGATCCTCGGCATCTCATTTAATCTTTTATTGCCTAACCTCTCAGAATTGCCAGTCCCTAGACCTTTCAAAATTGTCAGTCCTTCAGAGTGATTTCCTTCTCAGGTTATGATCTTCATAAAAGCCTCACTCATGGTTTCACTGGCTGTAGAGTTGCTTGCACTATAATAGTGAGCATTGATATACTGCACACCACAAGCACTTGTTCCCTTGATCTCTAATGGCAACACTATTTGAAAACCATGCCCCACTTCTAATCTCGGTCTGTCTGGATAGAGACACCTTCCTGGTAGCTTCTAATCTGCATTCACTATCCATGCTATGCTATGTGTAGATTTCTCCTTCCTTACAATTGGTCTACTCTATCCATGCTTGAACACTTTTTCATTCTCTGAGGCAGCTGATGTGAGTTCTCTGCCTATTCTGGGTTACATGTACCTTTTACATACAGTCCCTCATTAATACTACAGGCTGCATACCTTCCCGGATGCTATTGATAAAAAGTATCCTGTTTCTATACTAGAAGAGACGTAACCTCTTCGGAGATTGATAATGTTGGCCTTCAAATGCTCCTTGTTTATCATTCTGATTAGAGCAAGTATGGAGAGGGTAAGGGGACTTAAAGGGAGTAAACATCTTATTTTGAATGCTTCGAGGCATCATATCAACCTATACTTTATGATCACGGTGGGGGTTGAGGGGTGCCACCAGATACTCTTGATCACTTAATTCCTTTGGTTTGGTGGAGGGGGCCCCACAAAAGATGTCCATGCCCAGGGCCCCAAAAATGCTTAAGATGGCCCTGAGTCGTATGGCACTAGTGACACTAGAAGTCAAAGGTAACTGCTAGTAGCAGTTGCGGTTAAGGCTAATAGGCTCTTCAAGACTACAACCAGGAGCAAAATAGCTCCTAGCAATTTAAATCCCTCACACTTTGTCCCATTAAAGAGGACATTGAGATGGCAAGTCATTTCAATGCCTTGAGCAATAGGGTTTCTATTGGTCTGAAACTGGGCCTCAGATCCATCAAATGACCCATCTAGGCTCAGACAAAGTTGTGTGCCCCTGTGGTTGCCCAGCTCACCTCTGTGCTTGCAGTTTCTTCAGTGGTGAGGTACACTATTCAGTAAATGCTGGCGCAGGCTCGGTCCCCTGATCAAATACTTTTGTTTCAATGCCACAAAATTACAATTGGAGAGCAAAGCAGCAGAACGCTTTCCGAACACACAGCTGTCCCCATTACAAATAAGGAAAGCAGCGATTGAAAGATGTGCCAATGGGGAATTCTCAGATACCAAGTTTCCAGTTCTAAGGTTCCTTGTCACCTCTACCCACAAAGTCCTTCCCTTGATTGGATGCGTCACCACCTGCGCTGCATCCAATGACAGGTCCCCAGGTTATTGCCTGCGGCATGGCTCTTAGCGAGACTGCTCGCTCCACTCATCCACTGAGGGTACCTTTCTTTACTGCCTGCTCTTTCCTCTTTATGAGTCCAGTTTGACCCGTGCACCCTCCCTTCATGCACTGCACTCTTGCCACTTCCCTCCATTGCCTGGTCCTTGCGCCCTCCCATCAGGCAAATACAGATTGAGTGACCACAGGCTGGAAATCGCGACTGGCCATCACAGCTCAAATAAGAAGCTCGGGGAGGACAGAATGTGTCCTCAATGTGAAGTAGAAGTACAACATGGAACTTCCTCCTGCAATGTTGGGCAAACAATGATATTCAGGAGACTTTGTTCCCCATATTCTGCGGGAATAAGGAGATCTTTACAAGTAAAACTGGACAAGAACAGCTCTGATATACTCTTGGGCAATGGCAGGAATGAGCAGAGCGACAGCAACGTACGTGCAAGCCAGCAGAGAAGACTGTGCAAACAGCAACGGAGAAGCACATGCCATTGCTGCACCATATCTAGTTGCATTCATACTTATTTTGGATCATGCAAAATCTCTGTAAGTGTGTTTTGGTTCCATGTGATAATATCCCCGCAAAAATGTCACCATACAAGAATGGGGCTGTTTTTTTGCTGCAATATTACCATATGAAACCTGCAGGGGACACCCGCACATCCACCATATTTTTTTTAAAGTGAGCGGGGACACCCACGTATTCCCGCTCCCATTTACCCCATAAATTATCCCCATAAATAATGTTGCCTATGCCGTTTCCTGGCGACCATATATATGGCGACATTGTTATGGGGATAATATTACCTGGTACTTGTGGTATTTTTGTACTTATTTTCCTTTCATAGGTTTAGGACTATATTTGTATAGGTGAACTATGCAGTGGCTTGGTTTGCCCCTCCACCCCAGAGTCTGTCACCCACCCACTGTTCCCAGAGTCTGTCTAGCCGCTTCTTTCTGCAGCATTTGTCTCTCAGAGGGAGGGAGGGACTTTCAGCGAGCCGGATCTGAAACGCAGCACTGCAGTAAGATTAAGGATTAGCGGGTTGGGGCTAAGACCGGACTTGAGTAGGAGTGAGTGTGAGAGTAAGTGAGGGAGTGAGTGTGAGTAAGTGCATGGTTGCGAGACATGGTTGGTGGAGAACTGAGGCTGGGTGCATTTGTGAGTAGCTAAGTGTCAGGGTGGGTGAGGGTCAGACGCTGAGTGCATGTATGACTGTGAGTGAGTGTTTGAATGAGTGTCTGGGCAGGTAGCAAGAGGCTAAATGCATGTGCGAGTGTCATGTAAGGTGTGGGACTGAGGATCAGTCTGTGTGAGTGAGTGGACGTGTGTCAGGGCAGGTGGGGGACTGAAGCTGTGTGGGAGTGCCTGTGAGTGAGTGCCATGGTATGTGGGACCTACCTGAGGCTGAGTGCATGTGTGTGTGGGTGCGTGTGTGCGCGTGCCCACACGCGCCTGATGCTGAGAAAGTGAGTGTGTGTATGTGCAAGGGCCCAGGGCGGGTGGGGGCCCAGGCCGAAGGGGACGATCTGCCTGGAACAGTCCAGATGTGAAGAAGGAAAATGGATGTGTCACCTAAGCGCTCATTTCCTCTCACTTAGAGGGACAGCCTGGAATCTGACAAAAGCACACACCCACCTTAAACATAATGTAAGTGTGTTTCTAAGCTCTGGGTGGGAAGAGACTACAGCTGTCCTTTAAGTTATTGCCTTCTCTCAACCCCTTTTTTGGCTCTTTTTTTCATTCATCTCGCTGTTCTTTGCAGCTTCCTCCCCCTTTTTTCTCTCCCTTCCCCTTGGGGCTGTTGTCTTTACTTCAAGCCCATCTATAGGATGCGTTCCCAGGCCCCTCCTTTCTCTGCTTCTGTCTGTCTTGCTTGTCTCTCCTCTTCACTGTCTCTTGTCGCTTTTCATCTCCCCACGGTGGGGGTTGTTTGAGCTGCCTGT
This sequence comes from Ambystoma mexicanum, assembly GCF_040938575.1. Classification (NCBI taxonomy): domain Eukaryota; kingdom Metazoa; phylum Chordata; class Amphibia; order Caudata; family Ambystomatidae; genus Ambystoma; species Ambystoma mexicanum. The sequence goes on along the minus strand of NC_090931.1, from coordinate 683,421,119 downwards.
AGACGCATTGAGAGGGGCAGCTTTGGGCTCAAACTCAGGGACGGCATCACACCCCTTCAATTGGAAAGGGACCTCGAGTCTCAGTGGGACCCCCAGCAACTGCCCCCATGATGGCAGTCAGAAGTCTTAAGACATGCTCATAACATTCCTTTCATTCAGGACTTTAAATGTGGGCTTTGCATTTTGCTCATTGCAAGCTGCATTTGCTGGAGCCCTTCAGGCTGTCTCCTTTATAGGGGTAAAGGCATGTTTTCTTAACACCTTTTTGCCTGTTTTTACTCCGGTTACTCTACATCAGTGTTAGGAAAGATTTCTCCAAGTGCAATTTCCCCTTCATATTAGGACCCCCCAAACCTTTTGCTTTTGTTTGACTGACATTACCTGACTTTTTCCACTGGAGCACAGCCTGCGCTCCCCTTGGCTTTCGGTCATTTGTTATGGGGAAACTGACACGTCCTTCAGACTATCAGTACTGGGAAACTATGTTTCCCTTAGTCTTTTGACTATGTTGCCATTTCTTGGAAACTATTTATCTGTGCGCCAAGTACTGCACTGGAGTCTTTTCATTTTTATGGATCTAGGTACCCTTTAAAGATTGTTTGATGGTTATACAAGTGTGCCTAGGATGAACTGGTGGCAGCAGTTTACTTTACTGGTATGTTTACTTGTTTTTTTTGTACTATACTGTGTTTATCACGTTTGGTCCCTGACGGTGTCCAGTGCCGAAAATAGCCGTGCCCCAAAGTCTTTTTTCTGCCCTTTGGCCATCTTGTCCTTAGCCTTCACCCAGGTCAAGTTGACAGAGGAATTACTTATTTGGGCATGCAGCCTCCCACGAAAATCGCATCTTTCGCAGACTCCTGCATGTCACGTGTGCTAGTGCCCAGGAAGAGGACTGGCACTGTCTAGTCCCAATCCACACTACTGGTGCCAGGATGTCTGTATGCCCGAATGACTGAGACCACCATGGGCCATGATTGGACCCCTGCTTTTGTCATCGATCTTAGAAGGGCTGCAAGGGTGCTTCGACCCTTGGAGTAGTGGGAACAACTACTCTTGGCACCTCCTGATTACTCACCAAAAGAGCCTTCCCAGAAGTGTTCCTATGGCGTCCAGTGAACTGACCAGCTCTACCCTGGGGTATCACATCAGAGCGCACCCGTCCCAGGTTGACCCTCGAGACTTGGGAAATTGCTAGCTTGTGGTCCTCGACCCTCTCACACCAAATTTCATAGTCCAAGCTCCTCTGGGTCTCCATCTAGGAGAATGTAGCACGCAGTGAGTTGTTGTGGTGACAGTCGCTGTGGGTGCTTTGCCTTTCTGCCCTCCTGTGACTTGTAACCTGATGCATTGGAATTTTCTTCCTCTATTCTTCGTGAGTTGAGAAAAGGCTACTGTCCCGTCACAGATTATCGTCCTGTCCCGCAGCCGCTGTAAGCGCAGCGCCAAGAAACTGCAGATCTTGAACATACAAGCAACCACGACTAAAGTGGCAGTTTGGTGCAATCTGTGCCAAGGGGCGGTGAGTATTTACTTCACCTACTGGTGGCCTCTGGCAAAACCAATATACTTTTACGCATGAGAATCCCTTAAAAGATCCTCACTTTGGCTTGGTTAGCCTGTGCTCCCTAGCTATTCCTGAGTGACAAAAAGTTGCTCTGCCTGCAAGGATAGACCCTCCTCGAATAGTGGAACTTTATTTTTCATCACCTCAAGCCCTTTTCTGAACTGCTACAGCCCCCTGGAAAGGTACCGTTTATGCTCTTGAACATTACTGTGCATTGTAAATGCACTGCTGTTCTTTTCAGTGCAAGGCTCTCCACTTCGTAGGGTTGGACTGCTTAAGTTAGGATTTGGATTCTGAAGATCGCCCAATGCAATAATTGTGTTAACCCCCTTCTGTTACAGGTTGTGGATATGTTTTCCTCCATCTTGCATTAGACTAAAAGCAATTGTATATATGTAACACAGTGATACGCTTGTGTGGTAATTGTTTCTTATTACTGTGGTTATTCGTGTTTGGTTATAAGGCGTATAATAAATGTATATGTATTCTTGATATACACCTGTCTAAGAGTAATCTGTGGCTCATCACTTTGTGTGCTCATTGTGGGCTTCTGATCACTCTCACCCCTCCTGAGACTTAGTATTGACCGCCATCAAGTTACCTTGATTGGTCTGGCTTGTCCAGAAGGTTCCCCTGTTCCCTTAAACTAGGGTGGCCTCCTGAACCTCTGCCAACTGGATCAGAGTTTAGAAATCCATCTTAACAATCAGTTTCTAGCTGATAAAGAAGAATTAATAGCTTTTCAGTGGCTGATTTTGTGTTTCAGCTCCAGGCCGTCCAATGGTAGTCTGTGCCTGTCCCCCCTCTGTATGTAAGTAATTTAACAAGAAATGAAAATAGGTTGCTGCACCCACTTGAACTAACAGGTGCCGCAATTGGGATTCCAACCCAATTAACCCAATTAACCACAAGCCCACACAAGGCTTTGCTGGTTGGACACCAAAAATTAACATGTCTCATATTGCTTTCTGCTATGCATTACTTTTATTTTACAATTTCGTCGATATAAATGGTACATACCTTTTATATTTTGCCAGCAATGTAGGAGGAACACCTGTTCTCATCACAACTACTTATTTGTGCTGTTCACTTGCTTCAATCAATTGAGAAAGACAAGTGGAATGAAACTTGTACATTTCACTTTAGGATATGTTTGCTTTCTGTAAAGGTTTTGAGAAAGCACTGCAGTTGTTTCACGCTGTGTGCATTGGAAATATTCCTTTCTCTTAGGAGAAATGTATTGTTGTTCAATGCTTATGATTCCCTTCCCCCCTCCTCCCCGCCATCTTGTCTTTTGGCGCCTGGAAACACTTGAGTATAGGCGCCATACAAATATCCAATAAAATTTCCAATATATACACAACACTTTTACAGGAACGTGGCAAGTGGCGCGGCAGCAAGAGGGAGGTGGGCGGCAAACATGGCGTTGGAAAACCTGCAGATGTGTGAGTCTTGGCTGTTTTGGGACCTTTACCCTTTTCGTTGAAAAGGGTCCCCGGCAGAAAGCCGAGACACGTCTACAGCCGTCCGCTGGCTCTGCTGAAAGTGAAACTGCAGTGCTATCCCAAAGGCTTTAGGCAAGCGCTGCACTTTCATGTTGGTAGCTTTTAAATGGTTGTACATATTGGAAATATTCCTTTCTCCTAGAGGAAAGGAATATTTCCAATATATACGACGATTTTAGAGCAACGTGTAGAGTAGAGGGGTGCGGCAGTGCACTATGTGCAGGGAGAAACGGGCGACTTGTGCTTGCAAGCACGTACACCCTCGTTTCAGCCTACGCCTGCTCTGTTTAACACAAGCTCAAACAGACACACACAGTGCCAGGCTGATTAACAAACGCACTGCCGATTCGGCAATGCCTTTCTTAATTAACCTGTGATAGGGTGACCAGACATTCGGTTTTCCTGAGACAGTCTGGGGAAATCGCCCTCCGTCCTGGGGTCCTGAGAGTTTTTGAATTAATGAACTCAATCCCGGGGTTTTATGGGCGGGTGGCTGCGGTCCCGGCTTTTGCCGCTAAACGATTCAGAAATCCTGAAATCGGGGGCCCGGCGCAACTCCTCCTATGCATGAAGGCCTTTCATGCCCCCATTTCCTCTCCCTTACCCTCCCTGGTCGCTCTCCCCCAATGAGAGAAGTGTGCCTGGGACACACCCCCGGAACAGGCCAGCGACATAGAAGTAGGACTGCAGTTTTTTTTTTTTCTCAGAGTCCTGTTTGTGTTTACTGTAGTCCTACTGCTATGACTATTGCCTGTCCTGTTTTAAAATAAATATATATGTTCACTCTAACCTCGGAGTTACTCAGGCTGATTAAGAAAGGCATTGCCGAAATCAGCAGTTCTTGTGTTAATGCTCCTGTAGTGTGTGCTAGCTGACTCGCGACGTGCAGCAACGAATTACTAACCTCAACAGGGTCGGTGCACCACCACGGATGCCCTTGCGCAGCTTTGCTACGGACTAGCCCAGCCGGGCCAGCAATCCTTCTGCACTCTGAAGCCACGTGGTATGTCGTGTGCCTGTTTTTCTCTCAGACTCACGACGTGCAACAACAAATTACTAACCTCAACAGGGTCGGTGCACCACCATGGATGCCCCTGCGCAGCTTTGCTACAGACTAGTCCAGCCGGGCCAGCAATCCTTCAGCACTTTGAAGCCATGTGATATGTCGCATGCCTGTTTTTCTCTCTTGTGAAAGGAAAACAAAAGCATTGGTTTCTTCCCCCTTTCCTAGGCTCCTGGGTGTGGATGGGTTTCAAGTGTCCTGGTTATCCAGTCACTCAGGAGAGCTGAGGGAGGGTTCATGTCTCAGTCCCAGCCTCAGTCTGGGACAGAGATATAGCCCTTCCCTCAGCTCCCCACCCCCTATCCTATCTCTTGCATAGACTGGGGTGAGGTCTGCAAATTGTGACCCCACTCCAGCCTGCATGAGGGGCAGGTAAGAAAATAAAGAGCGCCTGGCAAAGTCCTGATATCCCAGGTGGGTACATATATTGATAACACAAATAATCAGGATGCGAGATCCTCACAAAAATCCACGGTTTTTAGACATATTTATTTCCATCTTAAAAACCGTTGTCTTCAATTTTTATACAAACTCTCGGTAAGCACAAGAGCAATAACGGACAGATTTTAATAAAAACAAAGGGAAATGCAGTTGTGCACCCTCATCGGGATGTGAAAGATGAGTACCCTAGTTACAAGCACATGTGAGTATACAACGTAGGTGACATAGGTAACTCAGATCAGTGCTGCCCGTGGTTGTTTTTCAACCCGGGTGTGGGTTTGCAAACAAAAACAGTGTACACAACACGAAATTCGAATCATACAACAAAAGGGTATTTTCACAGTTGTGCCACAAGTGATCGACACAGTTGTGTTTCGGCCATAATCGCTGGATTGAAGCTAGTAGTTGTGGTGGCCTTCATCAGGAGAGACTAGTTGAAGAGTCTGTCCGTAGATAAGATCTATGGGATGGAGGAGAACTATGAGAATCCCATAACATGCATAATGAATTAGGGGTTACTAAATAACAGCTCATTGGTGCTAGAAAGATACACCAGTGGTGTATTGGAAAACACAGCTTACCGTCCGACCGGAGCAAGGCGGTAAAGCTGTCAAGAGGCCTGGATGTAGTCCTAGGTCTGCTTTGGATCGGCCGTGCCGGGGAGACCGGATTTAAATGGCACTGGGCTTATAATTAGCCATAGATCTGGGGATAGGGAGACATAAAGGTATGTCCCTGTCAGAGCACTATGGTGACGAGAGGCGAGATAAGACATGTCAAACAGTGCAGCGTTCTTGTAGAGGGGCCTGGCTTACCTAATTCACGATATTTGAGTTCTTGCTGGGTGCACGGTGGCGATGGAAATGGCTGCCTGTCGTGAATCAGCAGATATAACGGAGGGGGTTAGACACGCCCCCCGTTATCTGGGCCAATCCCAGTGCTGGTCTGCTTAGTACTAGTGAGGGTGTCGCGAACCTCCTATGATAGGCTACTAAATGCTGTCACTCAACGGGAGTCAACCCGTGCAATGAGTGTATCCATGCAGTGTGGAATGGGACAGGTGATGTCTTGAAGTGCATGGGCGGGGAGCTCATGTGAAACATGTAATGGGACAACAGTGATGTCACAGGCGCTGAATACAAGTTTTTTCTGTGCATGTCCATGCATATGTTCATCTGCGAGGAAGCAAAACACAATTGTACATGTGTGATATCATTATATATGTGGTCATCTTCGTATTGGCCCATTTATAGATTGGCCACATCTGGTGCGAATGTAGCGCCCATGCTCACGCCTTTGACTTGCTGATATATATATATTTATATACCACATATATAACGAAAACAACCCGTTCAAAGATCACATCAAAATCTGCCGGCGGTACATTGACGATGTCCTTTTGATTTGGGAAGGAAACAAAGAAACTTTGACAGCTTTTCACCAGTGGCTTAACCAAAGAAACACACACATCAATTTCACCTTTGACTGGGATTTCCATGCCATTAATTTCCTGGACCTACACATCTACCGCTCTGGAAACCAACTCAAAACCGAACTCTTCCGCAAACCCACGGACAGGAACAGCCTACTACATTTCACGAGTTACCATCCTCAGGGGCTCAAATACAACCTGCCCTATGGACAATTCCTCCGGATACGCAGAAACTGCACTGAGAGGGATAAATTCGAACAACACGCCGCACAGCTACAAACACGACTTATGGAGAGAGGATACCCCAAGAAGTCCATAAAATCAGCTAAGAAAAGAGCCGCCAACACGGACCGCACAATTTGCCTCACCCCCAAGATTAAACATCCAACAGATAGAACGGTTTGTGTGACCACATTTAGCCCTGTAAGCAATCTCGTTAAGGCCACCATCAACAAACACTGGCATCTCATCAAGAACGAAGGGAGCCTCTCCAAAAAACCGCTGTTCGCATTCAAGAAGAACAAAAACCTCAGAGATACCTTGGTGCACACCTTTCTTGAACCAGCTAGAATAGAACCCACCCTATGGAACCTACCACCGGTCTTTGGACATTACAGCTGCGGCCACTGCGTAGCCTGAAGATACACCAAGACCAGCAAAACCTTCAGCCACAAAGACTTCAAATGGACGAGGAGCCACACGAACTGCGAGAGCAAATATGTCATCTATGTCATCAGATGCCCATGTGATTTGATGTACATTGGCAAAACAATAAGGCCCGTAAAACAAAGGATCAATGAACACAGATCCTGTCTCAAAAACTCAGTCCTAGACAAACCTTTGGTTGAGCATTTTTCCAAAAAAGGACACACACATGAACAGTTCACATGGACGGTCCTCCAGCAACTAACCCCGCAGAAACGAGGAGGAGACATTAACCTCGCTCTTACCAGATTGAGCAGAAATGGGTCCACAAACTCGACACTGTTAAGAATGGACTCAACATTACAGTGGAATGGAAACACTTCTGGGACTAGTCATTTAGCATCATACCCCCTCGTGCGACTTTAGCCTACCACAACACCTTGGCCACTTGTCAATAATGGGTCCTAGTTGTGGTTACACACACAATACACAAATGGCTCACACACGTTGCCAGCCAGAACCTGGGATGTTGCACTGTTTGATTTTATTGTATCTACAAATTATGTACATGCAGACACATGTGGTGATATCACACATGTACAATTGTGTTTTGCTTCCTCGCAGATGAACATATGCATGGACATGCACAGAAAAAACTTGTATTCAGCGCCTGTGACATCACTGTTGTCCCATTACATGTTTCACATGAGCTCCCCGCCCATGCACTTCAAGACACCACCTGTCCCATTCCACATTGCATGGATACACTCATTGCACGGGTTGACTTCCGTTGAGTGACAGCATTTAGTAGCCTATCATAGGAGGTTCACGACACCCTCACCAGTACTACGCACACCAGCACTGGGATTGGCCCAGTATACGGGGGGCGTGTCTAACCCCCTCCGTTATATCTGCTGATTCACGACAGGCAGCCATTTCCACTGCCACCGTGCACCCAGCAAGAACTCAAATATCGTGAATTAGGTAAGCCAGGCCCCTCTACAAGAACGCTGCACTGTTTGACACGTCTTATCTCGCCTCTCGTCACCATAGTGCTCTGACAGGGACATACCTTTATGTCTCCCTCTCCCCAGATCTATAGCTAATTATAAGCCCAGTGCCATTTAAATCCAGTCTCTCCGGCACGGCCGATCCAAAGCAGACCTAGGACTACATCCAGGCCTCTTGACAGCTTTACCGCCTTGCTCCGGTCGGACGGTAAGCTATGTTTTCCAATACACCACTGGTGTATCTTTCTAGCACCAATGAGCTGTTATTTAGTAACCCCTAATTCATTATGCACGTTATGGGATTCTCATAGTTCTCCTCCCTCCCATAGATCTTACCTATGGACAGATTCTTCAACTAGTCTCTCCTGATGAAGGCCACCACAACTACTAGCTTCAATCCAGCGATTATGGCCGAAACACAACTGTGTCGATCACTTGTGGCACAACTGTGAAAATACCCTTTTGTTGTATGTTTCGAATTTCGTGTTGTGTACACTGTTTTTGTTTGAAAAACCACACCCGGGTTGAAAAACAACCACGGGCAGCACTGATCTGAGTTACCTATGTCACCTACGTTGTATACTCACATGTGCTTGTAACTAGGGTACTCATCTTTCACATCCCGATGAGGGTCCACAACTGCATTTCCCTTTGTTTTTATTAAAATCTGTCCGTTATTGCTCTCGTGCTTAGCGAGAGTTTGTTTAAAAATTCAAGACAACGGTTTTTAAGATGGAAATAAATATGTCTAAAAACCGTGGATTTTTGTGAGGATCTCGCATCCTGATTATTTGTGTTATCAATGCATGAGGGGCAGGACAGAACAGGACAGCAGCCCCTCCTTCATTGCATGCCAGGATTGGCTACTCTCAATATTAGTCATCCAGAGCTGATCCGTTTGTTTCTTGGACATGACAGCATTGTGGTTTTGTTGGGCTTGGAATTGTATTCAAAATCCAACTATTACTTTGTGTCAAACTTCTTATTTTTAAAAAAACAAACAAATATGCATAATCAATAGCATGTGCATAATGAGAGAATTCCAAAATGTGACATGTGCCTTTTTTCACTATCAGTATCGTAAGCGCAAAGGGGATAAGCAAATGGAAAAGGCTGTGCTCTAGCCAGATCCAGTAACATAACATAACAATAGGCAGTGCTTTAAGTGGGGTAAGAAATTTGGGGGGGGGTCTTTTGGGGGGCTGCTTCCATGAAGGGCGTGGCCTGAAAAGTCCACAAACCATAGTACAGTATGCAAACAAATATATAAATGTATGTACGCATTTATCGGGATAATTCATGGAATAAATGTGCGCCGAAAAGGGGAGCGCAAGCGTGAAAACCGCAGCGCATGCGTGCCAAAGCCACGCATGCAGCCGTTGATCGATTCATGAAATGCTCTGTGCTAGTAAAAGCTGGGATGTGCGCCAAATCCGTGGGTGGCGCACGTGGGCGCACACGTCACTAAACTGCGTGCGCTACACGCACAGGGAAAGCGCACATAGTGTAGCGCACACAAGAAAAGTGGGCGTAACATGGGGCATAACACGTGAAATGGGGAACAACGCGTGAAAATGTGGGTGTTATGGGGGAAGTACAGGAGGTAAATGCTTGCAACGCCCACACGCGCGCTAACAACACGTATTCATGGAATCGAACAGGGGAAAGGCATGCGCCAAAAAAGACGCGCTAATCCGGAAACACGTACGCCAGCAGGAAGCAGGTGTAAGCGGCCCCGCGCAGCATAAAAGTGCACGCAAACAACAAACAAGCTCAGACGCTACGATGAATATACCGTTCCTCGCAGCAGTGGTCGTGGGACACCGCAGGAGGAGGATAGCCAGGCCCCGCATTTTTTTACCCAGGACCAGCCTTTTTGGGATGCCTGATGACCAGGTGCATGGGAGGCACAGGTTTCCACCACACATAATCCTAGACCTGGTGAGGGAGTGGGAGGATGACCTCCCATCACCCACCCTGTGCTCGCAAGCACTGAGCCCCTTGAAAAGGTACACAATGTACTGCACTTCTTGGCTACTGGTTCATTTCAGCGGACAAGTGCCATAGTGGGTGGTGTGTCACAGGCCACGCAGTCACGCTGCCTACACCAGGTGTTGGCCATCATGACTGCACGCCCCTCAGTCCGCAGGCACATATACATGCCCAGAACACCTGCAGAAAGGCAGGCTGTTGTCCAGCAATTTTACGGGGTGGCACAATTCCCCAAAGTCCTAGGTGCCATTGATTGCACTCATGTGGCTCTACATCCACCCAGGGCCACTGAGCATATCTATCGGAACCGCAAGCACTGGCATTCCATCAACGTGCAGGTTGTATGTGATGCCAAGGGAATCATCACCTCAGTATATGCCAACTATCCATGGTCCAGCCATGATAGTTTCATATTCAGAATGTCATCCCTAAACCGGAACCTGGAAGCTGGCCGGCATGAAGACACATGGCTAATTGGTGAGTATAAATGCCTCTGCACATGTATGCATGTCAGAAACAGAGAAATGGGAAAACCCCACTAATGACAACCATTATCACCTCCCCAGGGGACAGTGCCTACTCTCTGAGCACCTACATGATGACGCCAATTCGGAACCCCACCACACCACCCGAGGTAAGATACAACACAGCCCATATTGCAACCCGAGGCATAGTGGAGCGCACATTCGGAGTGCTCAAGTCACGCTTTCGCTCCCTTGACCGCTCTGGTGGGCAGCTGCTATATGCGCCCCCAGTAGTGTGCAGGATCATAGTGGCAGCATGTGTCCTGAACAACGTGGCAACCCGGCGGGCTGTCCCGGTGGACATGGTGGTGCCCCCACATCCCCAACCACATGCACGGCTGCTGCGCATGGGAGGTGAAAGGGCACATGGTGAGGTAGCCCGGACCCAGCTTGTGGCAAATTACTTCACCTACAATCCCACCACTGCGGAGTGCACACAGGCCTGGCACATACCAGCTCACAATCAATGATGATGACAAAAGGGAAAGTCAACTGTCACAACCATACCAGCCTGAGATTGTTCACCTGGAAGTGCTACATTGCGTGCATCCCTAGCTACTCAAAGACACCCAATGCTGTGTCAGAAAAAGGCACAAATTCATGCAGCATGAATGACTACCCCTTGCAAAATACCACATCAAAATAGTGGCATGTCACCCAACACCTCCCCAACACACCATGGCATGGCATGCAATGTGAAAGCAACCAAATGAATGCACAACACATGACACAAGTGTCACAAAGTGCACTGTCCTAAATGGAAACAGGCCACAGACAATTTCATCTCAATAATGAATAAAAAAAACAACACACATGAACAAACACACGCTGCAACAAAGCCAGTGTTCACTGATGCAGTGATGGCAGGCACATGAATACATCAATGGTTGGTCACTTCGACATGAGAGGATACAGTTGTCATGTTCAACATTCAAACAGGGCCCCAAAATGATAGTGTGCAGGCCATGTGTAGGTGCACATTACTCAATCAGCTTGATTGTAGAAATCTTTCCCCCAATAAGTCAAGAAATGTGGCCAATTGTGGTGTAATCTATGACAGAAGTATGTCACATTTGGCACAATAGGCCACAAAAATGTCTGGTAAAAATGCTAATCATTTCATCAATCAGGCTGAATGAAGAGGAAATCAGTATGAACAATGTTGTGGCAAGAGGACAGCTGAAGGCCAAGTGGATTGATCATGTGCAAAAAGTGAACTGTGGTCAGAAGGGATACTGTGAAACGGAAACACAATGGTTACGCCGGGGAATGGTTATGAGGGACCACATGGATGCCCCAAAGCAGTCATGACTAGAGAGCCTCACCTGGCACTCAATCAGAACACATCACCCAAGCAACATACACATGGATTGCACACACATGCATGGTCACTCACCGGACATTGCTTCAAGATCTGGTAGGTCTCTCACGCCTTGGATCTGATCTTCTGTGATGAATGCTCCAGCGACAGACTCATGTTCATTGAGTTGTTCCTCCTCTAGTGGAGACCCACCGCCAGTCACCAGAGTAGAGGCATGATTTGAAGCCAGCTTGTTCTTTGCTCTGCGCTTCAGGTCATTCCAGCGCTTAGAGCAATCATCAGCTGTTTGCTTCACAAATCCAAGGGAACTAATGTGGTCTGTGATGGTCTGCCAGTGGGCCCTACGTTGAGCAGTCGTAGTCTTGCACCCTGCAGTCACCACCATTTCGCAGCCATGGGCCGACACATAGCCCACAAGTGCATCTAGTTCTGCATCATTGAAACTAGGCTTCCTTGACGCGCCGGTGTGGGTAGCCATGTCTGCGGTCCCAGCCTGTACCACAAGAGCACCCTTCTTCCTCTTGGAAGGTGGTGCGGACCCTGAGTGGCTTACGCCGCTCTGGTTGGTAGGGGCAGAAGCGCATGTGGACTGGGCACTGGAAGTTGCCAAAGGCACGATGACCAAAGGTCTCACTGCAGGCATTGGCTGCTGGGTGATGTTGGCAGGACCAACCTCGGTGTGATGGACTTGGACCGACACTGTCCCGACTGGGACACTCGGAGCTGGGGTGGCTTGTGCTGCAGCTGCCCCTGCAGCCTCCTCGGCCTGGCTACTTGGGGCAGCAGATGACATTGCTGCCCCAGATCCACATGGCCTGGTGACAGCAACTTTCACCGCCACACGTGGCTTAGACTTGGTGGCACGGAAGTCAGCCTGGGAGTCATCCTGTGCCGGTTCTGTTGACAATATGGGCCGGTTTAACAAGGGCTGAGCTGGGATTGTGTCAGCTACATCTCCCTGAACCATTGGAGGGGGCATAGGTGTCCCTGATTGGTCCTCCACACACTGGCCTCTTGGGCCACCCTGCACATCCTGGCCACGTCCCCTACCACGCCCACCTCTTTGAGGTCGGCCACATTTGCCTCCCTTACTGCTTGGTCGCCTCCCAACCATGGCACTGATGTTGTGCGTATGGGAGTTGCAGTAAACAATTGTCCTGGGCAATTGCGGTGAAAGGGGTAGGGTACTAGATGGAATTCGTACCCTAGTGCTCTAGTAAGGCTGTCTGTAACCCCTGGGGGAAGGTGACGGGTCACGCAACGCACAGGCACCCCGAAAACAATATTTACCGTGCACGCTGCCCACGTGCCCTGCTGTTTGGTGCCTGCACGTCAGCCATCTGCAGGGGTGCAGTTGCTGTGACCACCCCTGCTGGAGCAGAAGACTCCCGACTGGTATACCATCGCTCCACAGCCCAGCCCCAGTTGCCCACCCACACCTGCCTCTGGGGTTGCCATGTCAGACACAACACCATCTGGCACCACTGGCAACCCCCAGCCAGAGAGGTAGAGGGCTACCAGCTTCAGTGCCAGTGAAGTTGGTAACCTGGTGGAGCAAGTCCTGGGGCAGTATGATGCCCTCTTTGGAAGTTTGCGCGCCGACAATGAAGGACGGAAGAGGATCTGGATGGACATCGTGACTGCCATCAACGTGGAGGGGGTGGCAGTCCGCGACATTCAACATGTCCGGAAGTGCTGGGAGGACTTCAGGTCCAGGACCCTCAACAAGGCCCGGCGCCTCTTGAAGGCAGAGGATGCCAAGGGGTGCCGAGTCCGCCTAACCAACAACCAGATGATGGTCCTGGAACGTATACACCCAGCGCTCCACCTCCATGTCCTTGAGAGACAGACACGTCTGGAGTCGAGCGGTAAGTGTATATGAGTACTGATTGGACGCTGTGCATGTTGAGATGTGGCAGGAGTGTGCAGGTTGTACATATGTCTGTGTAGGGCCATTTATACATGTGTATGCACAGGGAAATGAGCCTGTCGCATGTGAGTACTCTCATGTGTGAGACACATCAATGGTGTATGTGTTGGTAAGCATGCGGCCAAATGCAGGTGTGGGTGCACACATTTTTACATTTCTGTGTATGTACAGTGGCATAGTTGTGGTGTCACACATGGACGGTGGTTCCACCTGCATGTATCTGCACTATGTAAATGTGCATGCGTGTTTATTTCGCATGTGTGCAACTGTGATACACCATGGATGCGTGTGACACTGACATGTAGGAGGCTGATTGCCAGAAGTGACATGGATGGCGATCTTATCACTGCGACAGGTGGTGGAGATGTACAGATGCATGTATGTCTGGTGGCGTGTGTGCATGTGTTCTGCACTCCCCGTGTTGCATGTGATGTGAGGCTCGCCTTCAGCTGCTCATGCTGTTGTTTGAATATGGATGGTGCTGCCGGGTGCCACATTCCTGTTGATTTGTTCATGTGTGTGAATTTAAATGACATGTGTGTTGGGGAGTGTGATGCCATGTCTGAAGTTTGACACTGCCACTCATGTACAATTGTCATGTGTTTATCAGACCATTGTACAGTGCGCTGATGCCTGTGTTCTATCTCTCCCTGTCTGCAGCGTCAACTGATGAAGAGGGCGGAGACGGTGCTGTGGAGCAAAACGGCAGGGATCCCACCGTCAGCCGGAGACGCCCCATCCCAGGTTGTCATCTCATTGGGTAGTGAGGATTCTGGTGCTGTGTCTGTGGCCGCAGCTGCTGAGGATAGGTCCAAGAAGCAGAGGTCGGAGGTGGACTCCTCAGCAGCAGAAGGGTCAGCTGAGACCCCACAGGGTCCGATAGAGGAAGATGGCTCGGAGTCATCCAGGTTGGTGTGGGTTTGGTTGAGGAGGAGGCCGTGGAAGGGACAGACACGAGGTCTGGAGGGGGGATTCCACTGGTGCTGGTGGTGCAGTCCAGGGGCAGGGACAGGAGGCAGCACAGGCCGCCGCGGAGGTGCCTGTGTGTAATCCTGTCCCCGATCCTGTCACTGCACCATCCCGCACCAGGGGTGGCATTGTGTCAACGGGCCATGCGAGATGACCTGCAGTGTTTTCTTGAAGACACTGCACGTCATCTCAGATGCCTCTTTGACTGCGTCAACCTACTGGGACGGGTCAACAGTGCTGGATTCCTCCATCTGCTGGACCTTCTTCCAACCCCCTCCTCACCTAAACCCCATATGCGCCAGTCGTCCTCCGTGCCATCTTCCAGCCATGTATCACCTGGGTACCCTGTGGAGCTGCGTCTGACCCTGCGGCCAGGCTGGTGGAGGACACATCACTGCCACAGTCGGGAGTCGGAGGTCCAGCAGTGGAGGCCACAACAACAACTGCACCCCAGCAGGAGTAGGACGTGCAGGCATCAAGAGCCAGGGCACAGGCACAGCAGCAGGCTCAAGGTGGGAGCGATGATGGCTCGGGGCCATCAACATTAGAGGGGCAGGCATCGGCCGAAGGGCAGGAGGACCCTGGATTGGGAGTGTCTTCCGTGTGGCAGCGGTTGGGCCAGCACATAGATGCGGAGCGGAGGCGGGCGGAAGAGGCACGGCTCATTATGGTCAGGGCGGAGAACTCCATGCGCAGGGCGCTGAGGCGGGCCAAGTGCCTCGAGGCAATTCGCAGGGAGTTGGAGGTGGACATGGCGTTATCCCTGCGAAACCCCAGGGCCATGGAACAGGCCCGCCTCCAGGACATAGAACAGGAGTTCGATGATGCCCTGGCCCGGGAAATCGACAAGTGAGCCGAAGGACTTGCACGCCGCCATTGTATATAGTTAGTTAGTGTAAGGTTTCATTTATGTTTTTATTTCATTTGGGGCGCTTGGACTATGCCCCACCTTTTTGTAGATAGTTCTTCATTAGGTAGTCTTTTTTGTAGGATTAATTTCAATAGTTGGGCTCATGGACCCTGGATTTGTTATTTGTATATAGTTGAACAGTGGATTTTTCATCATTACTTTTTTTATTTGACCATGGAGCAATGGATTTTACTTATTTCTTTCCCTTTGGATTTGCTTTGTTGGACGGAGACTTTGGACACATCTTCATTTGGATTTATTTGGATTCTGATTTCATATATTTTATTTATTTTGGGACATGCTGCATTTTATTTCTTATTTCCATTATTGTGTGTTTTCATTTAATTCCCTTCATTTTGTGTTGAATACATTTTTGTTTCGTACTTCAGTTTGTGTTATTCTCTCATTGGTTTCATGCATGTCACAATGTGTGTTTTCACATTCGCTGGCACCCATTGTATGTGTGTGTGTGTGTGACGGACATGTGTTGATGTACATACTTGCCATTTGGATTGTGTCATGTAATGGGCATGTCATTGTGGGGTGGATGGAATACTTGGTTGGCTCTTTGGACAGGGGTGGCGTGCAGTGGGCTTTGGGTGGCCATAAGGCCCATGATTGTGGATCATGATGACGTGTTGGGGGGGACATGAGTCGGGGCCTGCTGGCAGGTGCCCGTCACTGCTGGGTGGGTGGGGGTGCAGGGGGACATGAATCGGGGCCTGCTGGCAGGTGCCCGTCACTGCTGGGTGGGTGGGGGTGCAGGGGGATATGAGTCGGGGCCTGCTGGCAGGTGCCTGTCACTGCTGGGTGGGTGGGGATCCAGGGGGACATGGGTCGGGGCCTGCTGGCAGGTGCCTGTCACTGCTGGGTGGGTGGGGGGCAGGGACATGAGTCGGGGCCTGCTGGCAGGTGCCTGTTACTGCTGGGTGGGTGGGGGTGCAAGGGGACATGAGTCGGGTCCTGCTGGCAGGTGCCCGTCACTGCTAGGTGGGTGGGGGTGCAGGGGGACATGAGTTGGTGCTCACTGGTGCATGGTGACATGTGGGCTGGCTGGAGGGCATGCCCAGGGTGGATGGGCTACCTGCAGGGCATGGCCAAGGTGGATGGGCTGCCTGCGGGGCATGGTCAGGGGTGCAGTGTAGTCCCCTGTGGTGTGGGCTGCCTGCAGGGCCTGGGGAGGGGCGAGAGGGCACACCTGGGAGGACCCACACTGCCAATTTGTGTGTTAAACTCCACGCGCACCCCTCAGAATACACAACCCCGCTCGCCCAGCGAAATCGCGTGTGAAAGTCCCCACGCACCCCCAAGATACACGTACCCCGCTCGCACAAGGCCTACCATGTGTATAACTTCCCGTGCACCCCCAAAATACATGTACCCCCCTGGCCCAAAGCCTATCGCGTGTTCAACTTCCCGCGCACCCCCGTTATACACGTACCCTGCTTGCACAAGGCCTATCGCGTGTGAAACTTCCCACGCACCCCTCAGAATACAAGTAACCCGCTCGCACAAGGCCTATCGCGTGTGAAACTTCCCGCGCACCCCCTCAGAATACACGTACCCCGCTCGCACAATGCCTATCGTGTGTTAAAGTTCCCACGCACCCCCCTTATACACGTACCCCGCTTGCCCAAGGCCTATTCCGTGTATAACTTCCTGTCCTGCGCACCCCCAAAATACACATACCCCACTTGCCCAAGGCCTATCGCGTGTTTAACTTCCCACGCACCCCCGTTATACACGTACCCCACTCGCCCAAGGCCTATCGCGTGCGAAACTTCCCGCGCACCCCTCACAATACACATACCCCGCTCGCACAAGGCCTATCGCGTGTTAAACCTCCCGCGCACCCCCGTTATACACGTACCCCGCTCACCCAAGGCCTACCACGTGTATAACTTCCTGCGCACCCCCCAAATGCACTGTACCGGCCCTGTGAACTGGTGCAGGGTTAGCGCGGCCCTTTGCGCTGCATTGGGGATTTCAATGCCTTATCCTTGTGCAAGGAGCGTTCATGCGGGCGTAATTGGCGCTGCGGGATGTTCTCTGCGCCGGTGCTCAAAATGGCTTTGATATTCCATGGATACGCGGTGCACCAGAATGCTGTTTAGCGCACACGGCTGGCGCACGCTACCTCTCAGCGCTGCTCGCATACGCTGCCTCTGTGCTGAAATCTATGAATTACCCTGTAAATATTGGTATGCATACCTTACTATGGTTTGTGTACTTTTCAAGCCATCTTTTATAAACATAGACGATGGCTTAAAATGTACACAATTCAAGGCACCTTTTATCAAGCTTTGCCAATGGAAAAGATGCCTCAGGCTCAGTTATCTGTGCTGTGCTCTACAGAGCAGATTAGATCACCGAGCCTGAGGCATCTTTGACCCTTGGAGAATCTGGGGGCTCCGTGATCTAATCTGCAGAGGGTGCTGCTGAGGGTCAGTGATCTGGGGAGGGGGTGGGTAATCAAAGGGACCATAACTTCCTCTCGTGACCTCTCATTTGAGGGGTCACGAGAGGAAGTTACAGTGACTGACAGAAGTGCCAGTCAACCGCTGCATTGCTGAAACTGCAGTTTCAGTGATACTGTGGCTGGCTGGCACTTCTGTCAGTCACAGCTTGGATGACTTTAAAATGGCGGGTGCATTTCCCATCGCGGCTCCAGCCGTGGCAGTATAATGTGTCCCGCCATGGCGTGGTAGGACCAGGGGGCTTTTTGGAGACTGCTTCGGCCCAGTCCGTCGGCCCTGGCCCACTTAAAGCACTGACAATAGGTGTTTGTTGAATCGCTACCTATAGGTGACCAGATCTTTGATGGTATCTCATTTCACCCCAATAAACAACGTGTTGTTAAATAGGCTATTGTTTCTAGCCACTTTTCTATCTTCTACTGCTAACTTTTTGGGCTGTACAGTAGAGCCGTTCCTTTAGTTTCTAACAAATATGCTAATTCTTATTTATTCTTTTTTTAAATCAACCACTTTTTCCATCCGTTTCTTGAGTTCCGTTGATTAGCCCAGTTTTCAGTATGTTTTCACCTGTACTCTGGTAGTTAGATTTTGCAGGGCTAACCAAATTCCAACCTATTGGAAAATTGTTCCCGTTTTGAGAAACTTTGAGTTCCCCTATAACAAGCCTTGATGCCACGATTTGAAGCCTTCCGTCTTTTCTCAGAAGATAATGCATGCTGCTACCCAAGTTACTTGGTGCCGTGCATCCGGAAAACTAATGGACTAGGGATCCATGATCAAATCTGGTTAAAGGACGGTTCCAACATTCCATAAGTCTTACATTTTGAACCCTTCATTCTCCAGAAGCGTGGACTCCTGTTGGAACGGAAGTAGGACTCTTGATATTTTTTTTTTTGGTGCAATGATTTTTGCGTGCATTCTTTTGCACATATTGTCCCCAAAATGTAGATGGTGTATTGGGGTTTAAGCAATATTGGTGGGGTGGGATGGGGCAGGCGGCGAATGGTGTGCCTACCCCTGCATATTTTTTTATTAAAAAAAAGAAATCGAGCATAAACATTCGAGAAAAAAATTAGCATAAAAATGATTTTTAGACTTACACCGTTTGAACAAGCTTCCATCTTGGTCAGACCCTGGTCAGTTACAGTTTGGGGAGTTGCTAAAACCTGCCTTTAGGGACAGATGTTAATTAGTTTACAGCTGTCTGACACTTTTCCCCTGGTGATTTTGTGCACTTTCATTTTAACATTCTTATGTGTAAATGTTAAAGTATTTCTGTTTGATGTAGTTGTCATGAGCATTTGTGCATCTCTTGAGCTTTGATGAGTTTCGAAACAAACTGTGAGTCCTTGGCAGCACATATGAAGACAGAGCACTGCATGCACTTTCCACTTGATGCTAGAAATATCTGTTTTAATTGGTCTTGCACATGCAGGGCTTAGTTAAATGTTCACTTCCATTGCCACCAGCTCGCTGACCTATGTCCAGCTCAGCCAGTTACTATCTGATAGGCTTGTGCTCAATGACGCCGACCAATAGGCGTTCGCGAAACTGCCTCGGCCACAGTATCGGACGCATGTATCTATGGCAACGGTTGATGCCATTTACACAATCCTCGAAACACCGGCGTCCAGCAATACATGGCCCCGGGAACACGAACCAGAGGGTTTCTCCCAGTTTACAGGTATGCGCCGTAAGATTTATACTGGCCAGCAATACGTAACTTTCAACACTTACTCTTCTTATGTGAAGCAATGCTTCAAAGAGATGAAGGGGGTGAATTTTCCCATAACGTTATGCACATATGCTTCTCCCCAGATGCCCGGTACCCTTAAAAAAATGGACTTCTTTCCGAACGGCACCAGTTTATTGCTGAAGTTCTAACAACTAGAATACTGGGTCCTCTCGGCCCAAGTGCAGTCCTGCCCACAACGAGATTTGCTCTATTAAAAGGCAACACGACTGCGAACTTTAATATACTGCACACAGCGGCAACCATTTTAAAACGGGTATTTTGGACATAGTTACAATACGAACTACAACGCTAATTGGTTTGTATACACAACATGATACGTGCATGACAGCTCTTTATAAAATGTGCACCTTCTTGTGTCTCCATTTCTTCCAGGTGTACTACACCTGACAGATTGCCCATGGCTGCTTGACACTAATGGCTTCTTCAACCTAGTGCCCTATAGCACCCACAGACCTAAACTGGACCTAGGCATATACTTCAAATACTTATCATCCCGAACTCGGGTATTTCTAGGTAAGGTTATGTCCTACACTTTTCTTCAATTATATAACAATGGGCCTTACCATTGGTACTACGTTGAGGACAATATCCAGATCGGATAGCTTTGGCTTCGGGATCCATGTGTAGACTATATAGGGAATTCATAACTATGATTTTCTTTCGCCCAGTGACACCTCTTTCCTGCAGTAAGAATGTCACTAAGGATGGAACCACTCAAATAGTTTGGAGTTATCAAATAATTAAACATTTAGATGTATCTATCAATCTGAATATTTTTCCCTAAAACGGTCCCTACAAGTTGAAATTTTCCTCCCACCAAGCGCTCTATTGAACACACTTATAACACCTTTCCCTTTCATTTCTTTAAACCACAGGGTCCTGTCACCCACTGCCCTGACGAAGGCGGACCTTCCTTTTTGAAAAATTGAACTCACATTGCTGTTCCGCCGAAACGCATTGTTACAAGAGGGGATTGATGGTCTTTACAGACCACATTGTAAATTTGGATCATGGATTATAACAGGTCCAACAACTAAAGGAACTCACTTTGGTTTTTTCTTTTTTGGCTCCCCCTCTGCGTTGACAGACCCCATCCCGCATAAGAACTTTTCACTCTGGGATACTAACAAGAACTTGTTTCCTTCCCTTTTTTTTAAACCTATTTGCTGAACTAATAGCAACATTCAGGTACAAGACAACTCTCTCATTAGTCGTAAGGCGAAGGGATTTAGCTTGTAGATAGCACAGGTTAAGGTTGTACATAACGGCCATTTTGGGTCGATTTTTGATTCACTGTTGTTTGTGTCAATTATGTTTAAGTATCTTTGGAACTTTGTTCTTTTCAACAAATGTCTCTTTTACCTTTTTGCTAATTCTATACATTTTTTCTAAGAATATGAATACATCTATGTAAATGTTATTATAATTTATTGTGCCCCTATGAGGTGGGCCTCATCTGTTGTTTTCCTTTTTCTTTGTGATTGTCATATTGTTATATTAGACACTTTAGTATTATTTATTGTTCATACAAATATATACACAACAATGCTTACTTTTTAACACTTGTGGCTGATATGGTGTTTCTTTCTTGTGAGTGAATGTACAAATTATTTTTTGAAGACATATTGGACTAGGAAACTTTGTCTGAATAATTCAACCTAAGTGACCAATCCCTTGCGTAACAGCACCTTCTTGTTTTGGATATAATGCAAACATGCCCAAGACTATTACGTTTCCCTATGGGCAGATCGACGCCACTACAAAGTGGCTCTTTTTGTTGACCTAGGCTTGTGCTCAGTGCCATAGAATGGCGTGGATGGGGATGGAAAACCATAGCAAGTAGTAGCACGCAGGTCACACAGTTTGTGATACAATCATTCATACAAGAATGGATTTATTGTTAATATTTATTGGTAATGCGCAGTACAGCTAACTATAAAATAACATCTCAATTCGAACATCAGAAAAACAAAAATGGGTACAGCAAACATGGCAGCAAAACGGTGTTATTATGTAAGCTGGATACAGAAGTTGAGTAGCATAAGAGAAGGGGGCACACATAAACAGAAAAAAGGGGAGCAGTGGGAGTCGATTATGCAGCACAGGGTACAGGCTGAAGAGTGTGGAGATCTGCTCCTCAGACAGGAACATTCAGAAGTGGATTTTGGCATAGTGCCTTCAGTTATTTAACCACTTAAATGCCCTGATGTGGGCTTGGCTGCTCTGCCTCCAACAACGTCCTCGCGGCGTTGACTTTCAAAGTGGCCTTGACACTGCAAAATTAATAGTTGCAGCTGTGGACACCGAAGGCATGGGACACCAAGGACATCACATGTGCCCCATGAATGATTAGTGCCTGGAAAAAAGCGCAAGAGCTATAGTCCTTAGTAGGCAGTGGATGATGGGTCTGGAGTCTTTCAAACAGCTCTCGGTCTTGCTAGGGTCTTGCTCTGCTCGTTTACCCACTTATAATACCTCTCACCCTCTCATTGGACAAGCGTGGAACCTGGAATCAGAGAGGATGCAAGTTGAGGGATTGGGTGTAAGTGAGGGGCGTCTGATCATGGCTGAAAAGTAGACGCCTGAACTACGACAGCGTATTGGTACAGAGTAGAAGGAACATTCCATCATTTGAAAATGGAGAATTATCTATCATGTGCAGAATTATTCGATAACAAACCGCTGCCACATTTGAGATCAGAGAACAATGGAGAATGAAGCCCACTGTCAATCGTCCCATTATCCGCTGAGGCCCAGCCCATTAAGCTCTGTCAATGCAAGCATCGCGACATTGCTCGCGTCTGTGTCTAATACCCTGCTCTGGAGGAACCGCAGATGCTGAGTGCAAGCAAAGGTCATATGCACTGGCTATGGAGTCCTTGGCTTTAGCCTTGAGACTGCTACTCGTGGTCTTCTTTTGGATGAAGTGTGGTCGTGGTGGCTTCAGAAGAAGTGCCTCGTCCCTTAATGTTGCTGATTTTCAGTCGCTAAAAATGTCTCCTGAGCTCAGATGGAGACCAAGAAGTGAAGCAACCTCCAACGCCATTGACAAGGATTCAACTAGCTGATCTCTAACACGCACAGTTCATAATCGAAACATAAAAACTCTATTGGAATGTTTCTCCTATCCGAACAGCAATGGTCGCCTCGGTTCCTGACAGGCGAATTGACATCTGTGTGTTCAGATAAAGGTTCTGTGAAAGGTCCAGCCCTCATGCCATCAGATGTTCTGCCATGTCAGCGTAGCATATCGGCTCTGGGAGGCGTATAGGGTTGGTAATGCTTATTGTTGAGTCGTCGAGGAGTCATGTTCATGTAATCACTTTGTTGGGTTGTCCTTGATTTTCTCTTCCGCTAGAGATGAAAACATGTATTAAAAAAGGGTTAATAAATGCAATTCTGAACCAGGCACAAGCAATGCAATGTGTTTCAGGCATCATTGCTAGGCAACAGTCTATCAGCAATAAACATCTAGGATGTGGGAAATCCCAACATGTGAACAGTTCTATCGAATGATGCCTCATAGGAACACGGTTACTTGAAAAATATCTTTCTGGAAAAACATAATCCTCAAAATCATCTACCTTCACTAAATTATTTTTCATTTATTCACTTCTTTAATGTTTATTCGGGCAAAGGCACATTAAACAATTCATAAAAATCATACTTATATACAAATAATAAGTAAAGATCATGAAATGTATAACTAAAACATTAAAATCCATAAAAACCGGTATGGCTAAGAAGACATTTCCAATATCATCTAGCAGGCAGAAATTAATATCCCCACATTATCACACACATCCGTTCTGCAATTTCTGGTTACTTGGATCTCAACAGCCACGCTCACCTCAGGCATTTTACGACACCAAAAATAATAAAGAGAAATTCAGTTGATATGCACAAAAACAATGCTTCCACTGTGGGGTGAAAATTCAAATTCCTTAGAACTGGCTATGGCCAATGTCCCCTTGACCTAAGATGTTTTGGACAAATATAAAGAAAATGTATAATATCTTCCTTCACATTCCGACAATATGGAACAAATCCTACTGTACTGTTTACCAACTCATAGCAAAGGAAGCTAAAGGCAGAGATCCCTGGCAACATATGATGAATAGTGAACTAGCAAAGAAGGGTTCAATTTGATCTAAAGAGCCTTCAGAGCCTAAGCACAATTTTACGTCTCCGTATCCTGCAGGTAAGCTGCCAGGTCCACAGCTGGCAATGAGGTACCATCCCTTTAATGCATTTGCGACTTCCCTTATTGATTCATTATCTATTGCTTCTAAATTCTCCCAGAAATGAAAAAATTCCAGAGTCGCAAAGAGATTTTAAACAAAATTGAAGCATAGGAGAGAAGTGGCAAGAACATCGTCCAGTGTCCCGTTATATTTGCCAGATGAGGAGAACTCCAAATACTGGAGAAGAACCTTCTAGGAGCAGTGGTGTAGAGCAAGTACTATAGGGAAGGTCTAGTAGCATCTTAAAAAATTGGCTCTCCCAAAACTCGGTTATCGTCACATTATTGGCACCCCATATTTCAGCTCCACGTTTACTGCTGATACTCTCTATGGCCTGGAGACCATCTTTGCCAGGGGGGGGTAGACTTCTGACTATACGGTTGGGAAAGGTTTTTATCACTGTCCCACCTCGTCTTCCCAATATCAGGGTGTTTTTCATAACCTGCTCTTTTCAAGAGGAATTCTTATTTGATGATCTACCCGGGCAATCAAAGCTGTCCACCCGTTCTCGCTCTATGGACAGGCAGAATCTCATAGGCCGGAAGCATGCGTCACTTCCAAAACGTGAGGGAAACTGGTGGAGCTAATGGATTGCCCCCAGACAGGAGCTAACAAAAAAATGGAACAACAGCAAACCACAAAAAAAAGTATCCCGCAAAGGGGACATGCGTTAAAAAAGAGTAAAAACCAAAATGAAATTCAAAATTATAATTCAAGAAAAATGAATGCAAAAATAACGAATAAAACACAAATAGCAATATTTTTCTGAAGGAAGAAATTGAGAAGGCATAACTTGGAAAGTTGTTTATACGACTACAAATAATGGTCTCGTGGGAATGTGGGTATTTACTACAGAATTGTGTAGGGAATTGTAAAATTGTAAAGGGGGTGCATGTCTGAGTTGGTGGATATTCGGAATTTCCTGATCACCCGTGTGCCGGCAGCAACCGCCCTCTGTGGGTCAATACGATGATACATCGTGGACCTTGGTGAAATGTGCCCGCTGGGTTTCATTCGCATTGTTACATTGATCTCACCTCCTCTGCTTCAGTGCCATGCACTAGACAGGGATGGAATAGTCCAATGTATACATGCATAGCGAGATAATGGGGAGAACATATTGGTGTGACCATAAGCATGTGATATCATACATTAAACAGTGGCTTTAAGGCCAGCTATTCCAGGCCAGACATTAGGTCAGATGATTTGGGGAGATACTTGTCTCTCTACTCTGCTGATGATGCAATGTGTGTTTGAAACACTGATAAAGAAACCCTAAAAGATGAGATGGAGGTTCAGTGTCTTTCATGCAACAGCCTTTGCCATGCCAGTCCCTGCTTCAACACACTTCCCTCACCCCCCTTTGCTTTGGCGGGAGAGGGGTTGGCTCTACCACCCTCGCCACATGCATCCTCCCTCGCACATGCCCCTCACCTCTCCCCGTCCCACAAGGGAAGACCCTTTCTACCTCTACCTCCCGGCTGCACCCCACACTCCCCAACACTCAATCTCCCAATGTTCTCCTCTCCCCGTTGCCTCTCACACTTACCTCCAGCGTCGGCCTGTTCTCTTCCTGTTTCCGCTGCACGGCCTGCCCCTCTCTGCCCCCCTTCAGTTTCCTGCCTTTACTGTGCCCCAGGCCTGCGCTGCTATTACATCACAGTGAAGACACGCACTGCAATATCAGTGTGGCTATTGCAGCAGAGTAAAGACAGGTAACGGTGGCTGGGCAGTATGGTGACTGTGGTAGGCGGGGAAGGTGGCAGAATCCCTGATACTCAGATATGTAGAGCAAACAGAATGGAGAGAAGAGTCTGAGAATTCGGTAATTTAAAGTGGAGGCTGTACACCATTGACATATTGCTGGTGGTTTGCCTTGGGGCTGTTTGAGTGGGTTCCACTTACCTAGGGCAATGCCATTTGTATTTGTATTTTATTTATTTGTATAGCGCACAAGGCCCAATGGCAACCAGGTGCATAACTTAAGGCACAAAGGTACATGAAATGGCAAGAATGCAGTTACCGGCAAAGACACATTAAAATAACAGGCAGACAAGTGCAGGCAGTACAAGTTGTCGAGCAAGGTGAGATCCGGCCAGTGGCTTAAGGTGGCGATAGGTTAGATGTAGAGTATATCCAGAGCTTGGCTTTATATTTGAAGAGGTGTAGGGGAGGGCAAGGTTCTGATAGAGAGAGGCAGTGAGTTCCATAATTTGGCCGCCATGACTGGGAAGCTGACACCGCCGGCTGTCTGTAAGTTGTATCTGGGTATCGTAAGGCAGTGTGCTTGGGCAGATCTGAGTGTCTGTGAGGGGGTGTACTGAGAGAAGCGGGCGGCTAGGTATGTGGGGGCCTGGTTATTTAAACATTT
Organism: Ambystoma mexicanum; assembly: GCF_040938575.1. Lineage (NCBI taxonomy): Eukaryota > Metazoa > Chordata > Amphibia > Caudata > Ambystomatidae > Ambystoma > Ambystoma mexicanum. The sequence goes on along the minus strand of NC_090931.1, from coordinate 683,394,962 downwards.
GTGCGTAAGGGTCGGTGATTTGAGTGATATTCTTTGAGCAACAGAAAGCCAGTGTAGGCTCTTCCTAGTGTCGGCGATGTGTGCCGATCTGGGGATGTTAAGGGCTGCTCTATAGCATTGTTTTGGGTGATCTGTAGTTTGTTGAGATTACGTTGGTTGGTCCCTTGATAGAGTGCGTTGCAGTAATCAAGTTTAGGCAAGATTGATGCAGTTCTGGGTAGAGAGGAATGGGCGGCAAGCTGTGATCAACTTACATGTGTAAACCGAGGCAGTGGCAACAGCGTAAGTTTGTCGATTGAGGGAGAGTGTAGAATCTGAGAAAATTCCTAAGGTTTTAGTCTCTTTGGCCACTTTGATGACATTACCATCGATATTGAAGGCACTGAACGACGGGTCAAGTTTGTTAAGTCTTTGTTGGGTGCCAAGGATGAGGAGCTCGGTCTTGTCGTCATTAAGACAGAGCTCGTGTCGCGCCATCCAGGCTTGGACAACTTGGTAGATGGCGTTCAGCGCTTTGGAGTCAACATTGTAGTCACGAGTGATGGGGATGAGTATCTGGGTGTCATCGGCGTAGTTGGTGTTGGTGACACCCAGATAGTCAAGCACATCAAACAGGGGTTTGGTAAATACATTGCAGAGAGTGGGAGATACACACGACCCTTGAGGAACTCCGTAGGGGACCTGCAATGGATCAGCAGATGAGGTCGGTGTGAATACTCTCATGTGTCTGTTGTCCAGGAAGGAGCTAATCTAGTTGGTGGCATTTTCTGAAAAGTGGGCAGCTGATTTCAAATGTTGGCATAGGATTTGGCGATTGACCAAATCGAAGGCTGCAGAGAGGTCCAGGAGTAGTAGGAGGGCAAGTTTGCCTTTTTTCTTTTAGGTCCTCTATTTGCGTTTTAAGATCTAATAGGGCCGTTTTCTGTCTTGCCATACATTAAGAGGCTGCACATGCCCAGCAGATGCCATGACCACTGAGGAGCTCTTCAGCAGGAATGCGACACAGAGGACAGATAAACAATATATAGGAAAGAGCTCTTCTGTGGAGAGTTAGTGAGTAATGGTTTAGAGGGAACGGGATCAATGTCAGGCTGGCACCTTAGTGGGTGTGGAGTTAAACAAGGAGCCGTGTCTTATCACACTGAGACCATATGGATCTGTTGACAAGCCTCCCCAGGAGACAAGAGGAGAATAGCATGGTGTGAGAAAGGTGGGAAAAGGTGAACATATTGACATATCAACCAACATTTACAGAGGAAAACAAGTTGCTGGCTAAACCTAAAGTGTGACAGTGGTGTAATAAATGGGGACAACTCACTGCAGAGAGTCATGGGTGACCGACACAAGAGAACTTTATGGTAGTACATGGCACACACGCCCGCCCAGTCGAAAGAGCTGAGAGTCTGCGGAGGACAGGAAGATGCAAGTCAATGGATTAAAGGCAGGTAGCCTATGCATTAGGAAGACCAACTAGGGTTCAGCTCATTAGTCAACCAAAGAGCAGCTCGAGTGGTAGCGAAAGGTAAAATGAAGCCGGGATTTCAGTTCGAGCAGAGACTATCCAAATGATCTCCAGTAGAATGTATCATATGCACGTTTTTGTTCACATCTTTCCACTGTGGATATCTTGAAATATTTATTCACTATTTCTACTACTTGAATCATCCAGCTAAGTCCTACGTTCAATTCAAGCAAATTTTACATGTAGTTTTGGGGGTAGAGAATCACTCAATCGTATTACTTTGTAAGGTTTTTGTAATGTATTTGTTGTATCTCTTTCTGCAAGTGGACCATTATGTACTCTATAACCATTGTAAATATTTTGGGGGTACTTCCACTTTGCATGGACGCAAGTCATTGAGAACTTCCAGCACTTAATTTGTGATTCACAGGAACGGGCGGTAACATGGCCAGGCACTTGCCCACTAGGTTCTATAATCAAGCATGAAAGCATTTTTGCTAAACAGTGGCCTCCCTGTAGAACAGTAGCTGATACGGACTCAATGTCACAAGAAGTTGGATCGCCTTTCCGCATCCCAGAGGTTGTAGCTTTGCATAGCTTTGATACTGGCTAAGACTGAGGTCGTGGGTTTGTAGGCTAACCAATGAAATGTCACTGAATGCGATGCATCGCCAATGCAAATATGAGAAAACGCAATTCCAGCACAAGGGCAACATGGGTAACTACAATGATATCTGTGACGCTTATAATGACTTGTCCTCTGTTTTGCCTAGGTCCTATGGACTATATCCCCAAGCCCTTTCAATCCTTGTATTTGTATTTATTAATTATAAGGCTCTTTCGCCAAAGCACCGCACATACACAACAGGAAAAGAATTAGAAAACGGACGGGAACGAACCCAAAATACAACCTGATAGAAAGTAGGTGGTATTTAAGATGAGAACGGAAAGCAGAATATGAAGAAATAGATCTAATGTGAAAGGGCAGAGCGTCACATAATTTGGGAGCAAGAAGAGAAAAATCACAAAAACAGTATTAGGCACAAGGGGGCTTAGAAACGACCAACAAAAATTGAGATTCAGATCGAAGAGACCGAGAACGAACATACAAGGCGGACAATGAACAAAGATAAGGTGAGGTTATTCCATAAAGACGTTGAAAGCTAATGCTAAGGAAACAAAACTGTAGATGATGTTCAAAGTATAACAGTGTAGAGAATGAAGAAAGGGAGAAATGGAGGAACGAGGAGGAATAGTACAAAGAGATTGAATAGCAGAAACAAAAAATAGAACGCATTGGGGTAAAATGAGAAGCGGGAAGACCAACAAGAAGACAGGAAGAACAGTCAAGGTGTGGAAAAAACTGTGAAGTCATAAGAAGTGTACAAGCTTGAAAAGTGAGAAAGGGACAAGCTTTGCGTATGTTAAAAAGTTAAAAACGACAAGAGCGTGCAATATTAGAAATGTGTGAGGAAAAGGAAAGCAGCGAGTCAAAGAGGATGCCCGTATTGCAGGCTGGAGGAGTAAAAGAAAGAGAAGCAGGAGGAAATTGAATAGAGGGAGGAAAAATAGGAGAAGCAGGCAAGAAAATAATTTCAGTCTTGGAAGCATTTAGGTGCAAGAAGTGAAAATGCATCCAGGTTAGAATAGAAATAAGACAGTCAGAAATTGTGGCATGAAGTGAATCAGAAAAAGCAGAAAACTAAATATAAAGTTGGGATTAATCCGCATAATAGTCCGAAGAGATTCCAAATTATGAGATTACAGAAGATAAGGGAGAGTTATATAGGGAGAAAAGGAGGGGGCCCTGGACAGAGTCCTGAGGAACCCCATGGGCAAGAGGGAAACGAGGGGGAGATAGAGCTGCCCCAGGAAATAGAAAAGGATAGATTAGACCAGTGGTCTTCAATCTTTTTTGGCCGGGGCCCCCCTGAGCAAAATTTGGGCAGGTCGGGACCCCCAGAAATGCCAAATGGACAGTATATATTGTGCGACATCACCTGCTCCCATCACAGTCGCTGGGCTCCCTCATCCCACTCCTACCCAGTCCCTGGTCTCTCCGCACCCCATCACACACCTGGGATCTCCCCACTCTGCTCCCACCACTATCCCATGGTTCTCCCCATTGTGCTCCCACCATAGTCCCTGGGTTCCCCTCCATCCTGTTTCCAACACAGTCTGAGGGCCAGTGGCGGCTGGTGATTTTTTTAAGTGGAGGGGCATAACTATTTCCCCCAAAAATGCCATAGCGACCGAGCATAGTGAGGGAGCCAGAACCAATGAAGGAGGGTTTGGGGGAGGGGGGTCCACCTGTGACTGTTTTTTAAATAATGGGTTAAAATGTTGCTTTGTAGAGCATACTTTTAACAAAAAAATGGGTAAATAGCCAAACAGTTTGCAATTGGTGCTGGGGGCCCAGTGGGCAGGCATGACATTTTTTACCGGATATCTATAATAGATGTCCAGCAAAAAGATACCATCCCTGTCCCCTGGGCCCCACTGGGCCTAACACAATCAACATGATTATGTGTGTATGCAAGGCACTGCACATTCATAAAGCAATCACTCTATCATTCACACGAGCATCCATCAACATACATTCACTCATAACATAAGCATACACGCATCCATACACATGTTTAAATAAAAACAATGAACATAAACGTACCTTCTGCATTGGCCTGCGTGTGGGTGCTGAAACGCCCTGCTCCAGCTTGCTTTGTCCGTATGTGCGAGGAGGTGCAGGAGCTCATCCTCTGTCATACAGACATGCAGTGCCCCAGCCAGCATTTTCAATGAGCTATGCAATGCTGGCAAAGCAAAACGCCCCAGCACTTGCATGGCTCAGTGAGCATGTGCGGCTGGGGAACTAAACTGAACTGTCAAAGGGAAACAGTTTTCCCTTTGACAGTTCAGCCAGCCCAGGAGCACTCCATCAGCTGGAAAAAGCAGCTGAGGGAGTGCTCACTGTTTCACTGGGCTGGTTCCTTAGCTCCTCCATAATGGTTGAGCAGCCAGGCTCGAACTGGCCTATAGGGCAATGCCTGTACCAAAAATGTAAAATGCTAGTGGGGCCAGTCAAAATGGGCCATCATTTCGGCCAATGTGGACCAGTTTGATGAGTTACTTAACTATGCAGTTAGTAATTTTGACCATTGTTTGCCGAATATATCACAATTTACTTACATTTTAACACAAAGCACCCCCTTGGGTACTATTGAAACAGTGGGCCTCATTGCAACCCTGGCAGTAGCTGTGCCGGTAAAACCGGCACGGCTACTGCCGGAGTTATATTCGGGTCTGGCACCCGCGAATGGGCAATTACCGGGTCATGCCAAGGCAGGCGGACCTAATAATTGCCCTTTCGTGGGTGCCGGTACCGGTAGATCCCCATTCCCATTTGAGCCCCATAGGGCTCAATGGGAATGGGGAGCTTGGATGCACCGGCACCGTTAATAACGGTGCCGGTGCATCTGACGAGCTGTGCTTGCGGGTGCCGCACGGCCTGTCAGGTCAGACCTGGCAGATTGTCAGGCACCCACGAGCACAACTTTTACTATGGCGGTGCGGTAGCAACGGTGCCGGTAGGTTACCGGCACCGTTGTTACCGTACCGCCATAGTTGTAATGAGGCCAAGTCTGTTACTAAAGGAATGAATAACCATTTACAACTGCGGGCCACTTTTTCATTGTTGCCTGAGACAGTTTCATGCTTCAGCCTGACCATGTGAGTCACTCTGCCCATTTCTTCCAAACTAAAAAAAAAAAATAAAAAAAATTAAGATTTTTTTTTTAAAGCTTTCATGCTGAGCTCTCAGGGCCCCCGAGTGATGCACCCGTGCACCCCTGTGTGGTCGCGCCCCACAGTTTGAATACCACTGGATTAGACGGATATGACTCAAACCATGAGGGAACGAGACCAGAGAAGCCCACAGACCGACGATTGGACAAATGAACACAGTGGTCCACAGTATCGAAAGAAGCTGAAAGGTAAAGTAAGATGAGGATAGAAGAAAATGTACAATGTCTAGCAGAACAAAAAGAATTAGTGACAGAAAGAAGAGCCATTTCAGTAGAATGAAATGGTCAAAATCCAGATTGGGGTAAAGAAAGAAGAGAATTGTGATCAAGATAAGAGGAAGCATGAGAACAGACCACCTTCTCCAGGTTTTTAGAAAGGTTTGACAGTAAAGCCATAGGACGATAGCTTGAAGGTGAAGAGCGATCCAGCGATGGTTTCTTTAGAAGAGGAAGAATCACGCACTCTTCAATTCAGCAGGTAGGATAGCAGAAGAGAGACAACAATTAATAAGAGAAGGGAGATAGGGTAACAGGAGCGGGAAAAACCTTGTGGTAAGAGGAGAAGGAATAAGAACAAGAGGGGAGCTGGTTGTGTGAAGCTGTGCGAGAAAAGAAGAAGTATCAAATTCAGCAATAGGTGGAAAGGAAGAAAAAGAAGATGAAGAAAAAGGAGGGGCCAAAGCGGAGGTATAAGTAGCAGTCAGATAGGAAGAACGTGGAAGATCAACATTGGAAATGAACGTTTGGCAAAGTCAGAAGTTGAAAAATAAGACAAACTAGATGGATCAAGGGATGGAGGAGAAAGTATGCGATTCAGAAGGTGATAAAGCCGTCAAGGGTAAGGGGAATAAGAAATAATAAGGATAGAAAAATAATGTTTTTTTTGCAAGAAACAAGAGCAGAGTCAAAGGCGGTGTGAAGAGAAGAAAGCTAGGAAAGGTAAACGGGAGAATGAGTACTTGATTGTCCTCCACGCTTGCTGGTTGTTTTTTACAAGGGTTGCTGTATGGTTTTGCATGCGGAGATGCGTGGGTTGGAGGAGTCTTTTCTATAGTTTGCAGTGTTGAAAATGTCTATTGCTACATTGTAAAGTGCCCGTTCACCCCCTTCCTCCCTGAATAGTAATTACACATGTTTTAAAAGCATTTTTTTCAGTCCCATTTTTAACGATTTACATGTGTTTTTTCTGCTCCCCACCTTTCAGGGTCTATGTCCATTCCCCGATGATCGCACTCAGTCCTACTCCAAGGCTCCCCACCCCTTATGCATTACATTCAACACCCATACATTGTTGGTGGGGAATTCATAATCCGTTAATTTTGCTCCCACCCGGAAATGGGAAGTTTTGCTCTCTCACTTTAACTCATATCAGGCTATTCCTTCCACTAAGCTCTCAGGCCTGGTCAAGGATATTGTCAGGAATGTTTACAGGGGTGGGCTGGGACCCAAAAGTGCCTGTGAAAATGGTTTTCAAAGTGGCCCCATATTAAACAGTGCAGACCAGTCAAATCCCTCTAAGTAGGGTTTGGGCGAGTCCTTCCCTCCCATGAAAGTTTGGACAAAAAGGTCCAAATAGGGTATTTTTAACATATGTTCTTATACAGGGATTAAAAATAGATAAGCATAACACAAACTGTTGTATAACATTTGTTAAGAGTGAGAGACAACCTACAAGAAACTGTATGACAAATTCTGTACAAAAGAAGCCCATGATGCAGAGGTCATCCGAGAGTTCTCCAGAGTTCACTGTAGGCCATTTCAGCACTACATGTTTATTTCAAGATTGAACAATGGAGCTGACAAAACCTCAACCGGATCACCTGTTTCGCTGCTCAAGGAAGCAAATCATATGGTAATTTCCCAACAGTATTTGATAGGAATAAAATTTCATAGATTGTGCCAAGTACTCAGTTGCACAACATCTGATGGGTGTTCCATGGCATTTCACGGCAGAGTTGTAGAATGATCATTTAGTTTCACATGACTTGTTGGAATTTTCATTGCTCACACCACCCAACAGACACCCCTTAGAGCACCACAGTTCTGGCATTTCATAGCGCATCGGTTCGAACAACTTGTCGTTGTGCCTGATAGATATTGAAAGAAACCGTATTTGATAGGGTTTTCATGTGATATAATATATTCTGGAGGTTCCCCCTAACTCCAACACAATAAAGAACGTGGGAAACACCATAGACGCAGATCTGACCCTATCGCATCACATCGACTCTGTCTCTAAATTCTGCTATCTACACCTATGCATTCTCTGATGCATCTTCCCCTACCATACCTACCCACACACAATCACTGCTATCATGACCATTGCCTTCTCTCACCTAGACTATGCCATCTCCCTTTACCTGGGTATCCCTGCAAATCAACTTAGAAAACTCCAAAAGGTCCAAAACTCTGCAGATAAGCTCCTTCTTGCCCTTGGCCCAAGACAGCACATCACACGCATCGTCCGTATCCTGAACTGGCTGCCAGTCGGGCGACAGTCCACCTTCAAGGCAATGTGCATTACCCACTGTGATCTGCACAACTCAGGCCCAGAATATCTCCTACATAAACTCACCCCCTACAGACCCAACAGAAACCTGAGATCAGGCTCTGCTCTCCTCCTTATCATCCCCCCACCAAATCAACCAGAATAGGGGGATCCTCCTTTACCGTCGAAGCACCCACAATCTGGTGCTCTATCCCTTTTAGCATACGCAGCATAGATCATCTCCTCACTTTCCGGAAGACACTCAAGACCTGGCTCTTCCCAGCTGCATCATGACTGACCTAATCCACCTCCTGGGTGTACTTTCACCCCCATACAGGCAGGTGCGGGCATCATCAAGTCACACACAGAGACTTCAAGAATGTACCGTGCACGCACAGAAAGGATTCTGGTAGACCCACTTGATAAGGCTTGCACTACATCTTCAAAAAAGAAAAAAACATCCATGTCTCAATGGAAGATGGCTGTTCCCTTCCCAATGTACGGCCACTCATCGGCATACATCTGCAATCTTCCACTACTTGAACTCTTATCACACATCAGCTCTGCCAATAGAATGCAGCTAAATCCCACGAAAATCTTCTGCCTAGCTGGGCATATAATCAGATCTGCATACTCACCCGACAGCCCATCACAGCACCCATCCACAAACCATTTCCCCATGGGTCGCAAGTACGGACTAAACCACCCCTACCCACCTTTGTACTAGCTAGAATGCACACACAGACATTGTAAAATCCTCTTACTAGGTTCTGAGGCATTTTGAGGCCATACCAATGGCACTAGGTGCTATACAAATGCCATATAGCATAACATATAACGTAATACAGTGGGTCTTAATTCATATCACTGGACCTGATGCACAATGTATGGTACAGTGTTTTATCTCAATTTAATAGCATAGCATGAACTTCTATGGCTGAGCTTGTGGCTGGCATTTTTTATGAACGCCTGTGCTAGTTATTTCATGAAAAGGTCAGGTGTGAGTTTCGGGGCACCGAAATTAACGGGAAATAAATGACACTAGGGCTTTAGGGTTTTCGATAACTTAAAGGACCTTTCGTAGCACGTACCTTGAGATGCATTTCATGGGACAAAATCTGATCCAGGCTGTCTAATGTATTTAATGTTGGTACCAGTGCTAGAAATTGAGCAGGTGCAGCTGGTTACATTTTTGTTGCGTATGAAATAGGGTATGGAAACACAGGTTTCGCCCAAATCCATATTAACTAAATAGTTCTACAATGGAATTCAGTGGTTGTGCCCATTTGGTCTACCAGTGTGGTAGGCAATAGAGCAAACAGGGGTTGCCCCATATTTAGGTGGAATATGATAGCCTTATAAACTGAGGGAGAGGGCATTATCGTGAATTATTGACCCACCCCCATTCGCCGCGGTCCATAGGTTGGGGAAGGGTCATTATTCCAAGCGATAATGACCCCTCCTGAAGTCTACAAGACTATTAGCATGCAGTGATAATAGCAATGAAAGTTTTGGAGTTGTGATGGTGAAGTAAAATATTTTACTTTAACAGTAATTAAGTTGTCATTATATAGTAAGCTTTTGAATTATACCCTTGGTTGAACTGAAAGTTTTTGCATGAGCTGGTATTGTTTTTGTCTTTACAAAGTCATCGCTTTGTGCCATTTTTCGGCTTTCATTTTGGTGTATTAAATTTGGTTGGATGGTCTTGTGTAAGGAAACATTTCTGGGAAATTGCAGTGCTGTTTCTTGAGTGCTTATAAATGCCGTCCGTTGTTTCCCTGGCTGTTTGTGAAGTCAGAACGGCAGGAATGCAGTCAATTGCAGTCAATGCAATTAATTATTGCCTGCATTTCCAACACTGAATTGGCTGAGAGAATGTCAGTGTGCTAATAGTACACAGCACTTCGAGTCAAGGGAAGAGAACTGAGCATACAAGGTTGTTATTGTAGTTTCCATTCATGCAATCAAACCAAAAAACATCAAGTTGCTCCACTTTTTCACAATGGTTGTAATGGACGTTTTATCACCTTGTGCCTGCGCAGCATTTCTTTGTATATTATTTAATAGTATTTTATGAAAGTGCCTGATGTGTACTTCGTTACACATCATTTGACGGGAATACAAACTAAGAATGCTTGATGAGTGTTAGGGGCAACACACTTCGGTACCAGTGTGATGGCATAGTTCCTTTTGGTTATTGAACTGAACATGATCTGATGAATGCACAATGGTATAGTGATGTGTGTGTTGCATTGCACAGTCTCTGATGGGCATTGAATGGCACAGTCGATGAACGGCCATTCATGCGTTAATACATGATGGACATGGCATATCAGAATAAAGGTGCTATTTCATTAACAGTAAATCATGGCTATCTGATATGAACACACCGGATGGGTATTTCCAGACCCATTATGTGATGGGGAATTTGATAAATCACTGACTCGTGCAACGCCACTTTCCTGTTTCCCTCTCTATCGCCGCCTCTCCCTCCTGAGATTCTTCAGTGCCTGGCCCCACATTACCCTTCAGTCTCCTCTTCCATGCCACAAGTCTGCGCCTTCAGGCCTCAGCTTCTCCTCATTCCTTGGTCACCATGGCAAGGGAAAAGGGACACTACTCCCTTTCACTTCCCCTATGGCGGCCATCTTTACTTGAACAGGTTCTCATGTTATGTGATGTTGAGCACCATGTGCGGCTTCGGGCCAAAGTAAAACATTTTATAAATGGTCCATCAGCAAACCAGTTGATCATTTAGTGTGCTAATGGCAATAATGGCCACCAGGGTGACCCATAGCAGCCTAGTAAGGGCCCACAGCCCTCAGTAAATGCTTTGCTTTTCTCAAGCCATTACTTTGGGAAGGCTGCACCGAATAGTATATTTTCTGTTTGGCCGAATACTGAATAGTTTCTGCAGTATCGGCCGAAGCTGAATAATTAGTTTATTTATTCAATTATATTACAAATTTGAAAAGCACACTGTTAACAAATTAAAGCGTTGTTTTAAATGTGTTCCCAAGCGTAATTCGTTTGTCTTCATTTTGATCAACATACCGTCCTCATTTAAAGCCAGAAAGTAACACATTAATGAAAACGGATTTGGAATATGCAAAACCAGCGCTAGTCAAAGTGAAAGGCAAGGCAAAGGCAAAGTGTTAGGCTGCAATCAAAAAAAGAGTGCTACTATTCGCAATTGCCAGTGTGAATTTCACACATTGCAATCTCTTGCGAGTTGCAAAGCAGCTTGGGTAGAAAGTGAGTTTCATTCGAACCTGCCTTGCAGCTTGAAATGTTGAAATGGTTTATTTCCACTCACACAAGTCAAGAGTGAGGTGAGTGGATCTCTCCCTACAATCATTAAAGAGGGGACTCGCTGCCCCATAGGTCGAACGTGGGCAAGGACTCACCCAGCTAGCAGATAGTGCGGAAGCAGGGGCCATCACAGATGGGAGAGCCTGAGATGAGACCGACTGCCCAAACCCAGCAAACTCTAAGAAGGCCATTGACTGGTAGGCTTTGGCTCAGTTCCATCAAATCCCAAGTATTATTTACTTACCCCCCTTCTTCCAACTACCCTAGAGGGGGCAAGGCTCTATGGCTTTTTCTATGGGGGTCATTATAGGTTTTTTGGTGCAGAAAAATTGCCGGTAAAAGTAGCAATAATTCTGTTACGACCACTTTACCTGCATCGCAAAACTACAGGTTTGCCAGTGGGAGTGACTGATTCACCTCCAGCCAAGAGCTCAAGGTAAAACAGACCTGCACTGGCAAAAACTGCCGTTATTATTGGCACCGCTATTAGCCGCAATACCCTCCCCTGGGACTGTATGGAATAGGGAAAGACAGTCAGCACCTGGAATATCCCTGTAATGCTGGGATATCAGGTGCCGGTAACGGTAGGTCTATTTGCCAGTATCCAGCCAGGAATACTGGTGGGATACCGGTAAATGTATAACGACCCCCATATCACCTACCCTTTAACCCTCCACCACACCAGTGGGCATCCAGGGGACGAATGCTTTCATCATGCACACCTTTTGTGTTGTAGCAGAGCCAGACCACTCACCACACAAGACGCAACATTATCCACCTTTGAACAATCACCACGAAAATAATAAAAATCTTTATTTAAAAAAATAAAGTCATGCTAAGAGGGAGAGAAAGGGAATAAAGCAAGGGGGATCAGTGGGAAAGAGAGCAGAAAGGGTCCTGTGGGCCAGAGAGGGGCCACTGGGGGGAAGTGAGAGCAAGCAGCAGACTGGGAGAGGGAATGGGAAAGAGAGTACGATGAACTGGGAGAAAGGACACGAGATGCAGAGGAGCAAGAGAGTGGGGGACATAGGAGGAAACTGGGGCAAGGATATACTGAGAAAGAATGAAGGACTGGAGACTGCAAGAGGAACTGCAGAGTCCAGGGGGGTTATTTGAGAGTCTGAGCTCGAAGTGTGGCAGGGACTGGGGTGTGTGAGTTGCAACATGGAAGTGCAGCATTGCTTGGGAGTATGGGCATGACTGGCAGAATGAGAGGTTTGAGAGCGTAACTTGTGACAGGGGAATAGGGGTGTGTGTCGGGTGCTGGTGAGTATGAGGGGTGCTGAGAGACTAGAGAATGTTTCAAACAAGGTGCAGCAAAACAAATACTGTTCTGTCAGGCCTGGGACACCTGGGATTATTTCTATTAAATTGACACAGGAGGCAGAATAAAAAAGGTGCAAATAATGAAAACCTGGCCCTCCTGCAGGCTAACCCACCCGCTACCTCTTTTTCACAGCGTATCGCTTTTACACCCTGGTTCTCACATACTCCAGTCCAGAGACATTGCTAGGGGGGAGGGCTGTGGGGGCTATAACCCTGGGTCTTTGGGTTGTAGCCCCGGATAGAAGCTCAGGGGCTACAACCAAAAAGGCTAGCTAGCCCAGAGTTGCACCAGTCCCGACATTAGTGTAGCTCCGGATCTTTTCCAGACCTAGCAACACCCCTTGCTCCAGTCAATAAAAGATGTGCCACAAAGTAAACCATTTTGTGCTGGATAATGTCTTTTTTTATGCTAGAAAATGTTACATTTGATGCCACAATACCCGGAAGGGTCTGCAGAGTGGCCTATACTGAAATTCAAAAGATGTCCTATTAAGCAAGTTCCTTAAGGAGGCCAATATGGGTTGGGAAATGTCGGCCGCGTCTTATACTGCCAGACACGTTACTGCGTCTGCACCAGCCCCATTGGCCTACAAGACTCATCCCAGATGTTGGGAAATCTTCCTCCTTCCAAACACCCTCCCCTCCTACCAAATTCACCAGCTGGGCATAGCTCTTTGACTATGTCCCATACAAATGAGGAGGCCTCACACCCAGCTTGCTATGCTTCGTCTGGATGTCTTGCCCACAAGGAAACGTGATAGATTCCCCACCATGAACTTTCTCTGTGACTGTGCCTCTTAAGTGGGGCCCAGTCGCATTCCATGACATAAATCCCCCTCAGCCTTACTCGTCTTCCCCACCTTTTGTGAATGTGTTAAGTTTCTCTGAGGCATTTCTCATAGAAACAAACCATGCCCACATGTCACTCCACTTAACCACTCCTCCTCTCCAATGCACACACATGTGCCCATAGTTGTGTTGTTAGTCATGAATGCTATCAGACAATGTTGGATTCCACTTTTGCAATCTTCACTCCATAAGGTTTTACGTTGCAATCACAATGTTATCAGCAGGAAACTGATTGGCAAAGTATCAGACCAGCTTTTGCTGTCTCTTACCTTAGTTGTATATTGTAGAATCATTTGTGGCAGGCAGTTCATGATACAAAAGTCTTGTGCGGCTAGCTCAGGGGCAAAGCTCTCGCCTTGGAAGCAAAATGGTGCAGAGCGACACAGGTTCCATGCTTAGAATCCTCCAGGTATTAAGTGCTTTGTAAATATCCAATTAAATATATATATATATATATTCAACTGTAATACTCTGCAGCTTCCACTAGATGTCAGCCTATGCATAGGATGTGAATCTAACAGATACAAGCATCAGAAATACAATTACGGTTAGTAATGTATCCCATATATATATATATGCAGTGTTTGATGGGACTTGGGTTACGCAGTCTCTGGAATTGAACTCACTAACAAAGTATTTGACAGATGTTTCGATTGATCCTTTTTTGATGGGCATTTCGTGACTCACTTCCATGTGAACATTTCACTGCACAGTTCATTATTTAACAGGAACTTGATTGCACGTTAATTTTTATGTTTTTATAAAGCACAGAGTCTACAGGCCTTTCACGAGACAGTATGTAAGAAATGTTTGATGGCTCAGTTAATAAAGGTGTTTTCTTGCCACAGTGCCTGATGTATGATTTATTGATGCAGCGTCTGATTAAAGCATCACAGCTTAGCAACTGATTGATGTGTCCCACAGGCATTTCACACTTGTGCTGGGTGGGCCTCAAAGAGAAAAGTATCTAATTGTCGTTTTATTGCACAATACACTGATAATTGTTCTATTGCACAGCATCCAACAGCCTTTTTAATTGCTAATTCCTTGACCCTTTAATTGCACAGCGTCTGACTTGACTTGTCAGGGTTCGAAATGTGACAGGCCTCTTACTGCAAAGTGTCTGAATGCTCTTTTCATTGTTCAGTGTCTGACAAGACTTTTACTGCAGCCCATCTGGCAGTTTTCATTGCATAGCATGACATGGGAATTTCATGACACTATAACCTATGGACATTTAATGGGAAAGTGCCTGATGGCTATTTCCAGGCAATAACCAGATTGTTATTTTATAGATGGATGCGTGATGGGGGTTGCCTGGCAAAGTACCCGATGAATGTACCATGCCATGTCATCTCATGGATACGCCATGACACAGTGCCCATGGGCATCTCATGTTGATCACTTTCCAACCCTCCCCACACCTCAAGGCAATTCAAGCCCAAGGTTAGTTGTACCAACCCTGAGTAAGATGAGTGCAGGCTCACTACTATATATAGTGCATTTTAATTGAATTAAAATCTCATAATATTGTGTATGGAAAGAAAGACACTTGATAAGCATCTTATTCGGAAAAATATTCAAATCACTTGATACAGCGATTAATGAGACGTGTGTGGCTCATGGGAAACTATCTTTGAATTGTGCCAAAACATGTTTCAGTCACAAGAGCTTCTTCAGGAAAATGTTGATTAGAAATTCAATAATCATTTGAAATATTCACAAAAATATGTTTTACTGTGAAATAGATTCTCTTCTTGACTTCAACATTAGCACCACCTTGAACCTGTGCATTCAATTACCTAAGAACAGTGACTTTTTTTGTATGCAAGCTACACAGGGACCATTGACCTATGTGCTTCCGGTGCTTCAATCTTGGCAGAATTGCATTCTGGATAACATTCTGTCAATGTTTACGTTTATCATTAAAGCCAGGAAAGTTACTGAAATATTTTTCTCAATAAGATACCTATGAAGTGTTTTCCTATACAATGTTAATGAGATGTTGATTGCATAAAGACTGCCGGTCTATAGGGGTTAGTGTGCATTTATTGTGTGTTTTTTTGTGGATATTCGGAGGGCAGTTAGTGTTATGCTCCAGACCACAGCTAGAGACGCACCAGAATCACGACCACCAAAATCCTGTAGAGTAGGCTATACCATCTGTTTTTTTCCCTCCATTTTTAACTATCCCAATGTTAGTCTGAGAAAAAATATGATCATGAAATTAACACCTGAAGACATGGCCAGGGATCTGGTATTGCAAATGCTTCTTGCATGCTTAGCATTATGCTTACATATCCGAAAAATGTGTCTTTGCTTGAGGGAATAGACTGCCCAATCTCCAGATCACTAGGCAACAACTTTCTCTCCTACAAGGCCACTGCATATTTGCTTTGCCTTCTGGGCTGGAAAGGCAGAGAACATCATCTGATTAACGAAATAACTATTTGATGAAATTGTACATTTGGCCACACGGTGTTAAAGAAAACATGGAAGGTAACAAGGAAGAGGGGAGGTTCGTGGACGCCTGCAGAACCTGCACGTTTTCAGAGCAGTGGCAAGGACCCCTTTGTCAATTAAATGCTTATCCAGCTGGAACCTTCTTCAAATGAGCATGGAATGAGATGGATGTTTTGGTTACTAATAGAAATGTGTGGGAGTTGAGCTTGTGGCAGCCAGCAGGCATGAACAAGGGAGCATGCTTTTGGCATCACTAATGCCAATCAAAAACAAATCAGCTGGGCTGAAGACCCAACGAGGCAGATCCAAGAGAATAAGCAATGAAGGAGGTGTGAAAACACAGGGATGGACATGCCAGGATCCAGTGGGGTCCCAGTGTTCTGGACCTGCCACAGTACAATCAGAAGGGCATCCAGCTTCTTACCGAGCAGCAAAGCAGAGCCAGGGACACGGCTGTGGCATAACAGACGAGAACACCAACCAGGGCATACATGAGCCAGGAGGTGGGCTCAGGTGGCTCAGGAGACCGGCAAGGCAGTTCTTCTGAAAGACAAAAATAAATAAAAGGTTTCATTGTCGGAGGCAGACAAGAAAATGCACTATCCATTATCCTTCAATCTCTTTTTTTTTACCCACAAATACCTTTTCAACATTAGTTGTGAATACAAAGCTCATTGCAGACTCTTTCTGGCACAGTGTGCACACAAACTTATATACTCGTCTCGGGAGGTTAGCTCAGGGGAAACGTGCTCGCCTTGGAAACAAGACGACACGGAGCAAGACAGGTTCGATCCCCGGGTCTGCGCTTAGAAAGCTCTGGGTATTAGGCGCATTATAAACAACCTAACATATCATATCATACAGTATGAAAACTTGAAGATAGCATGTTCCCCGAAACACATAGCACAAACAAATAAAAGAATTTAGCACACTCCATAATAATACGGTACGTGATAGCGTTTTGAATTCCTCATGTCCTGAAAAATATGCGAAAGGCAGCATGTTCATTAATATGGTACGCACACAGTAGTCACACAGTAGTAAGGCAGGTTCAGAGAATCACAAAACTTAGATTGAATAATGAGGAGTAGGGGCAGTTCAGAAAGGAGAATGCGGGATTCATGCATTCATGGAGCACAACAGGTAACAATGGCGGCGTGCAATAAGACAGCAACAGCCTTAACTTAACTTGTGGTCAGATTATCAGCATGCAAGGGAGAAATGATGTTAAGTATGAGAAAGCCACATACATGTCAAATATGCCAAAAGAGAGAGAAGCAGGCAAAAAGGACTCAGCAGGACCTCTTCACCTCCTCTTCACCTAGTGGAGTGGAAAGTGGTAACAAGGACAATACAGAGTGAGTTGCAGTAGAAGGAAAGGGGCAAAGCCAAGGAGGTGAAGGTAAAGGAAGCTGAGTGGAAGCTTTAGGGGGTGGGAGGTCTAAAGAGGTTGTTAAATAGTACCCAGAGGCTCGGTGCCTGAAGGTTGGAGAAGGTTTGAGTGTGGGGTGCATTTAAGGCCCTAAGCAGAAATCCCCTTCACCCAAAAACTGCATTGAAACATTGCCATGGAAAACGCGTGTGCTCTGCTTCCCTGGCACATGTGGGGCAAGTATTTGAACCTTTCACCAAAAAACGGCTATGCTTTGTTCTCTGGCACATGTGTGGCAAGCAGTTGAACACTGAAGAATGACCCTGCGTTTTGCTTTGCTTTCATCTGAACCACAAAGTTATGCATTGCATTAAAAAAACGGCTCTACATTTGCTGTTCTTCTTTTATCTGAAATACCACAAAGTATGCGCTGCACTGAAAAACAGCCCTGCATGCTTTATTCCATCTGAATGCCAAAAAGTTAGGCAAAACATCCGAAAACAGCCTTGTCTTACTGTTCATTCACATGAGGGGCAAGGATTTCACATTGCAGTCCAACACAGCTTTTGTTTTCCCTTTCATGTATACTGCAGCACTTTGAAACACTGCAAATGCATGAAAAACGGCTTGGCTTTTTCTTCCGTGTGAAATCAAAAGAACCTTGTGCAGAGAGTCTATCCCTCCATGTCTATGGATCAACTACAAATGCAAACCCATTCAAGAAGGATAAATAAAAAAAACCTGACTTACAGAACTGCATTTAAAACATTGTATGAAATACGGCTTCCACGCGTGCAAAAGAGGAAAAAGGAAAATGACTTTGAAAAGCCACTGTGTAAGGGTAGCTTTGCTTGCACAGAATTGTCAGTAAATATGTTGGGTATGGGGGGGCTGACAAAGCTATGTCTGTTATGTTTTCCCCCCACAATACTTCAATCTACTTGGCAGTGGCTCAGGAATACCAGTAAAACCAGTTTGGCTCAGGCAGAAAAAACTTAATTGGAAGTCCTGCCTCCCACTGGAAGTCACACTTGTAAGTGAACTTTTCTGCAATGACATTTGAGGGGGCAGAGGGCATGATAATTACATGTTCTGCCAGACTAAAAGGCAGTACCAGCAGAGGGGACAAAGAAAGCCAGTGGGACTAGTGCTTGACCAAGAAGTGTGAGTTCCTCCAGCACCCAATCTGAAGGACAAACTGACAAACTTCAAAGGGGCAATAAAAGTCCTTTGTTGCAAGCTGAGCCAGGGGGAGACATTTGGCTGTGGGGGTTGAAGCACCGCCTTCCCATATGTGGCAGATCCTCCAAATTGACATTAAAGGAAGTATGTATTTTAGGCATTTTTTCCCAGAACTCAAAAAAAGAAATAATGTTGCTTTATGATATTTTTCCATATGATTTCCAGGCAGAAGTGCATGTTTCTAGGACTTTGTGAACTGAAATGGCCAGTCAAGACTCGTTTCTGGCTGATTTTAAAATAGGATAAATTTGACAGTTGGTGGGAAGATGGAGATGTGCATTATGAATATGCTTAATTATTTGCAGAGTGATAACTATTATACATTTTATGAAAATGACCAAAAGGTGCCAAGGGACCATGCTACCTCACACAGAGTTGGCGATCGGCTTGTCTAATTCCCCACGACCCCCTGAAACCACCAATCTATTTCATATGGCGTTGTCTGGAATAAATTGAAAGTTATGATCCATAACTCAGTTTTGCTAGAAGATTGTCCAAGAGAACAAAGAACTGTCATAAATGTCAAATAGACAGATGGTGATCCCTCCCCTTGTACCAAGGATGCCAGGGGCGGGCAAAGGAATGGTAGGCTGTCCTATCCCAGGGTAGGAGTAATTCTGGGTACTTCCCCCAGATTGTAAAATAAATGAAGTCATTTTGGGCTATATAAGGGGGTACTGTACTAGATACAGGATCAAACACACACACCAGAATCCAGGGAGACAGGAGAAAGAGGACAGAGGCAGTTGATCCCATCCAAGAGAGTGCAGAGACCAGACCCTTGCCTCGCTGATCCCATCCAAGAGAGTGCAGACACCAGACCCTTGCCTAGCTGTCCAGAGAGGCCTGAGGTCCAGGCTGGCTGTCCAGAATCCCATCCAGGAGAGTGCAGATACCAGACCACTTGCCTAGCTGTCCAGAGGGTCCTGAGATCCAGCTGACTTTCCAGAATCCCTCACCAAGGCTTACTTTGTAAGTAGCAAATAACCCCAGTCCCAAATTGCATACCCCTTTCTATTGTAACCTCAAACCCATTAAAGATCCCATAGAAAATCTTATTGAATATCCCATTGAACGTCCAAATTGCCAGTATAATTCATTCACCTTTCCATAGAAGAATCTGTATCAGCCTGTGTATGTTAGTGTATTCCTTTGAAAAATCTCTCAGTTGTCTGTACAAGTCCTTAGTATCATTTTGAAATAAATCAATTAATTTCCCATTGAAAATTCACGTTCAATATTGTTGCCATTCGAAACCAACAATTTTGACAAGTGTGTTTACTACTTATAGTCGTTGAAGTATAGCCTCAGCAGTTAGTCTCCTTGTCACTGAAAATCGAATTTGTCTGTCTATTTTGTGCATTTCTATGAATTCCTAATTTGCATCTGTCCCATTGAAAAACCTAAACCGTAGTTCCATTGAGAGCAATCCCTTTCTGTTAGAATCCTATCTGTTATGTGCCTCTGTCCTTAAAACTGATTTCTGATTTTGACAGCTCATTCCTTTTCTTAGCTACCTGTCATCACAAATCCTGTGTAAAGCGAATTTCCATTTTGCCGTGTGTTTTTATTTTGCATTTACTTTCTTCCCCAAAATCAATTTTCCTACCGTGTTTTCATGTTGCCCTGGTGTGCTGAGTAGTAGTCTTTAGGCGTCCTTATCTCCTCTAGTGTACCATCACGAATTTCCTTTCTAGCCGTCCCACCGGCGGTTGTGAGCTGCTGTGCGAGTAACCAAGCAAATCGGATTCTGACGTTTTGCTCATGAATCGGGTTTTCATTTTCTTTTCTGACTTCTCATCTTGGGGTGGTGGGTTGATTTCTAAATCCCATTTTTCTTTCTTTGTCCTTACTCCCTGCCACTGCCTTCCATCCAAAGGGAATTAAGTTAGCTGATATTTGGGGGTGAGTGTTGCAGGGGGAGTGCTTAACCTTAGTAGCATCACATGCTTTAAAACTATTTTTCCTGTTTCGTCATTAAAGATTTGTGTTGGGATTTTGAACCAATTGTTCTATAGGCAGCATTGCATTTGTGTAGCCACCACTTGGTGGCTGTTGTAAAAGTGGATTTTGAATATGTGTCTTTTTTCCATTATATAATAAATTAATAAAAATCTGATTGTTACACACCAGCCTGGTTCCTAGTCCATTGTGACACGGGGTGTTTGTAAAAGGTGGTTGTGAGACAGGTTGGGGGCCCACCCAAATAAAGCACCTGTGGTTTATTAAAGATAAAAAGTGTTTTTATTGTGCGTCACTTTCATTGACAGGGGAAGGAGTCCCTGGCTGGAGTGTGCCGTATTATAAAATCGTGACATGAGTAAGTCTTCAGGAGCCTGAGGGGTAATCCTGGGGGCCTGCGGACCATCACTCTCTCTCCGACATAAGCACCAAACAACTGTGAGTGAGTAAAAAGGGTTTTCAGGTACCGCAGAAGCAGCTTAGGCTTCGAATACATTTGGTGCAGCGTGTGGCTAGTTCCTCTCCTCAGCCACACCGGACTGGCATCATTTCAGTTATTCAGTGAAGAAATACATGGGACATTTGCTTTGAGGAGGTGCTTTCAGTTGCTTTAGAACCAAGGTCGTGGTTTCATTGCCCTTTTATTTTCAAAGATTTCATAATTCTTTTAGTAGCACGTGAACTGGGTCTTGAACTGAGTACTGTGAATTGCGAACTGAGGTCCGAGGGCAGAGTGGAGCTGAGGTGCACCGAGAATTGTTCTGAGCCAATGTGAAGACTTGCAAGAGCTGAAGGCCGTGATAGGAATCTAGGGACTTGAATCAGGAGCAGAGAAGACAGTGTTGGCTCCTTCCTCTTTTATATTCTGAGACGTCCTGGAGGACAAGCATAGAAGACAGTCCCGTGCCCTTCCTCTTTCATATCCTGAACCATTCTGCAGGAGAAGCATGTAAAGAAGTGTCGGGCCCTTCCTCTTTCATATTCTGAACCATCCTGCAGGAGAAGCACGGAAGGAGGCGCCGGACCCTTCCTCTTCGATATTCGGAGTCTTCTTGCAGGAGACGCATGTAAGGAAGTGTCTGGCCCTTCCTCTTCAATATTCCAAGTCTTCTTGCAGGAGACACATGGAAGGAAGTGTCAGGCCCTTCCTCTTCAATATTCCAAGTCTTCTTGCAGGAGACGCATGTAAGGTAGTGTCGGGCCATTCCTCTTTGATATTCCTAGTCTTCTTGCAGGAGGCACAATGACGGAAGAGTTGGGCCGTTCCTCTTCAATATTACAAGTCTTCTTGCAGGAGAGTCCCGTGCCCTTCCTCGTTCATATCCTGAACCATCCTACAGGAGAAGCATGGAAGGAAGTGCCGGACCCTTCCGCTTCAATATTCTGAGTCTTCTTGCAGGAGACACAATGAAGGAAGTGTCGGGCCATTCCTCTTCGATATTCCTAGTCTTCTTGCAGGAGGCACAATGACGGAAGAGTTGGGCCGTTCCTCTTCAATATTCCAAGGCTTCTTGCAGGAGAGTCCCGTGCCCTTCCTCGTTCATATCCTGAACCATCCTGCAGGAGAAGCATGGAAGGAAGTGCCAGACCCTTCCTCTTCAATATTCTGAGTCTTCTTGCAGGAGACACAATGAAGGAAGAGTTGGGCCATTCCTCTTCAATATTCCAAGTGTTATTCCAAGTGTTCTTGCAGGAGAAGCATGGAAGGAAGTGTCGGGCCGTTCCTCTTCGATATTCCGAGTCTTCCTGCAGGAGACGCATGGAAGGAAGTGCCGGGCTCTTTCTCTTTGATATTCTGAGCTGTCCTGCAAGAGACGTGTAGGAGGCAGTGCCGAGCCCTTCCTCTTTCATATTTGGAGCCTTCATGTAAGAGAAGCCTAGAAGACAGTGCCAGACCCCTTGTCTTGATATTCTGAGCCCTCCTGTCCTTTCCTGTGAACTCCTGCCTTCTCAACCAGCGTTCAGTATACAGTTGTCTCTGAGATAGGGTATGAGGGAAGGCTTCTGTCAAATGGTCACCAAATGGGTAATAAATTAGTCAAGCTGCTCTGTTTCAATATCTTTCTTGGGAAGGCCCAGTAACGCGCAGTTGAAGTAGACCCGTCTCGATGTGATCATTGTTTAGATCAGATGGGCCTTGTGGTTCATTTTCAAGGTAGGAACTCCGTATGTAGTAGCTTCAGAGTAAAGTGGCATCTACTCACTATTGATGAGATTTTGGGGGTGAAAGAGAGCTCCTGATCCATTGATCTGTAGCTCTTTTTTACCTCCCAAATCTCATCGACCTTGAACCTGTGCAGTCAATCATCTAAGAACAGTGACTTACCTATGTTTTCGGTGTCCAGTCCTGGCCCAGTGGGCTGGGTTCAGGTTGTTTGCCTATAGCCAGAGGGTGGCTCCCCTGAGGGTAGCACAGCCGATGTGGATCTCTGGATTTCCTGGGTTCAAGGAGAAGAGGCCTCTCAGACATCAGCGCTTGGATAGCATGTAGGCAGCTGGACACCTTTGTGAGTGTTCGATAGTTATCGGCATCCAGGTGGAAGCTGAGTTGAGTTTTGTCAGTATAGATGTCAAAGTTCATGTTGAAGAGATCAGGGATGTCTGATAGAGGGCGGTGTAATGTGTTAAAGAGCCAGAGTCATAGTGATGTGCCCTGAGGAATGGTACCTTTGAAAAAAAAGGTTTTACACATGAAGTGGTGGGATTTTATCCTTGCTGACTGCTTGTTGTGGATAATTTCCTTCTTAAGGCTTCTTAGGGTGGACCCCTCGGGTTACACCGCAACACCACCCTTCAAGAAGCTCACTGGGACCCTACACATATTTCCCTCTACCATTTTTCAGACATTGCTGCACAAAGTAGGGGCATACAACAGTGGTAAACTATAAGTGTCGACATCTTGTGGATGGGTGCAGTAAAAAGGGGAGAAACTGTCACTGGGCCTCATTACACTGTTGCCGGTCCCAAAACAACGGTACTGGTAAGCTTGATGGTACCATTGTTTCCGGACCAGCAAACTACGAGTTCTGCGAGTGGGTGCCATTCCGCCCACCAGGTCTGAAAGGCACCCACTCACAGACCTTGACGGATGCACCGGCACTGTTGCACACAGTGCTGGTGAATCCGTCCTCCCCATTTCCATTGAGTCCAATGGGACTCGAATGGGAATGGCGATTTTCTTTTTCAGCTGTGCCATTTTTACTGGCACAGCTACCGCCGGACTCATAATGACGCCCAGTGTGTCTCTTCTAGTATGTTGCAATGCAATTATCTGTCACTGTCTTTTGCTCCTCTTCAAATGATATGGTGCGAGCTTTGTTTCTCTGACAGGGCCCAATGCGTTGACTTGCCTGAATTCGAAAGGTGGCACGGACATTTGATGGGGAGGTTGGGCACAAATACAAATAGTGCCCTGGCTTTCCCTCTTGAAACATCTGTGTTGTGCACACACACCCCGCATTCATGTATTTGAGAGTCCTTGCAACCACGTCATTGCTGGGAGCACATTTCACAAGGACAGGATGAAGTCAAATGCCGGTTATCACTGTGAAAAGATGGCATTGCACTCATCACAACAGTATCTCATACAATAATGCACGCACGGGAATACCCAGCTGCCAGAACCTTGGGGAATGCCCCAGGGAATACCGAGCGGGTTGTTCCTGGCAGATACATGGCCTGATTCATGGAATATTTGCTCTGCTGAAAAGTGACTTTGCACTGCCGACACAAATCTTGATTCATGGAACAGTGCAAAGTGTGTTTTTGCCGTGCAAAGTCCGGGCAAAGTCAGCGCATAGTCATTTTTGCAGTACAAAATGACTTTGCCCCGCAAAACTACACTTTGCACGGTTCCACAAATCTTGGTTTGTGTCGGCAGTGCAAAGAAACTTTGAACCAGGCAAATATTCCATGAATCGGGCCCAGAGTGTTCACCTAGTCACTCTTTTATACCTGGGAGAAGGACTACGAATATTTTAATTAAGCAGTCCTTAATGTACCTCTTTTACTTTTGTACATGAAGTTATTCCCAAAATCTCTTTACACAATTGTCATGAATATATAAATGCATAACAAACAGCCATGTCAATGTAAACAAATGTAGCAAAGTCGCTCACGAGATCCATCCTGTGATTGAATTACATGACCACCTAAATCTCCTTCATACCATTGTGCAAAATGCAAAATACGAATGTAAACAAACATTATTTGTCTGCGTAAACAATGTGCAAAAGGTCGCCACTGTTTGCTGATAGCAATACAAAGTGCAAGTATTGATTACTGCATATGGATTAAAGAAAAGTGACATTTGGGGACAGAGGAATTTTAAATCCGAGGATTATAGGGGACTGCTTCACGTGTCAGCAGTTTGTCAGTCAGGAGAATAGAAAAACAACATCACATGTCTGCCGTTGGACATCATTTTTGCTGCTCCCGAGGAGGGTCCAGCATTTAGAGCATTTGGGACAGAAACACGTAGGGTTAGAACGATGCGATTGGGGGTATGGATTGAATGTGTAACATTTGCTTTTCAAAAACAGTTCTATTTTGACGGACATACCCCAGATTTAGTGGGTGAAGGGTGTGCTATTGATGTTTCACATTATCCTTTCTTTGTATTTATTATCTATCCTCTGCTTTCATTCATGTTTTGTATGTGGTTCTTATATATATGAGTTTTGTTTAATTGATTTGATATGTTTGTTCTGATAAGTTGAATAAAGTGTATTTTAATTTTTTGTAATAACATTTATGCACCAAAGTCCCTTTTCTCCTTCAGTGTTTTCCCTTTTTTTTATTTTTTTTTTAGTGTTTTCCCTTTTTAAGTTGAGGGATTCTGTGTTCCCAGGGAGTGGGTCTCCTGGGGTTCCCTACACTAAGGGTCTGTGTACATGCTTATGGGTTTGTGTTAGTTGGAGGCCAATTGGGTCTCAGCACATTGCAAATGTTGCTCGGTGAAGGACTGTAGTGTTGATTTGAGCTGTACACTTCAGGTGTGTTGGGTGTCCCAGGATGGCACAACCAGATAACTGTTTGGCATATAGTGGGGATTATATTCAACAATTACTGGGCTCAGTTTCAATTTTGAGCAATGATGAGAACTTAACAAAACCTCCCACTGGGTAATCACTGGCGTGAGTTGTCCCAAATGAGAGACTCATTAGACCATAATTGCATGGGGCAATCATGCTTGAGTATTTGAAAAACAAAGCACACCCACAAAGGTTGGTAGTTCGCAACGAACCAAGATTGTTCCTTGACAATTAATAATTCACACTAAAATAGAGTTATTTCTCGAATAAGTGTGGGAGAGATTATCTAGGACTCACCCTCGAAAACATCCCAGGAAGTGGCCAAACAGATTGAAATAGACTTGAACAAAATTGAAGAATTGAAAAAGTCTTTACCTTTAGATGAATTTAAATTGAAATTGGAGGCACCCCTTTTAAAAACTGTCTAAGTTTAAGAATGACTCTAACATCTGGCCAATTTTACCCACAAGAAGGGGTTTCCACAAATTAAAAGTGATTATGTTACAAATGGCAATTGGCAATTACAGGATGGTGGTAAGAAAATAGCCGGGTAAGATTCAGAGGTACGTCCTATAGTTCTAGTGTTGATAGTTCGGTGAAGGAGGAGGATCCCAGATCTTTCAATGCTAGAACAGTTATGAAGACAATCAAGATCCTCCAGTAGATACCAACAGAAGAGGTTGAGGATTCAGAGGCAG
Organism: Ambystoma mexicanum; assembly: GCF_040938575.1. Classification (NCBI taxonomy): domain Eukaryota; kingdom Metazoa; phylum Chordata; class Amphibia; order Caudata; family Ambystomatidae; genus Ambystoma; species Ambystoma mexicanum. The sequence continues at coordinate 683,368,952 of NC_090931.1, read as the reverse complement.
ATGCCATGGCAGATAACAGTGTTGTTGTTCTTTTTTATACAGAGGCAGGGGGAGTATGAGATTATGAACACCATCAAGTTCAGACAAGGAGCCAGAGACAATGGTAAGCAACCTGGCATTCTATACTTTGTCCACTGAAGAGTATCAGGTTTTGAACAAGGGGTTTGGCTTTGTGCCTAAGAAACAGCATGAACCCTTCTTGTTCCACTCTGAGTTTTTTAACATCATACAGAATATTCATTTAAAGGAATATTTTCAAAATTCTGAAGGGGTTGAGGTCAATAATTTTTTGGGTCTTAAAAACCCTTCGACTTCTGTCCCACAATGCTATCTCTCTCGCCGGAATCCCTTTTGTTTGAAACGAGAGTTCTTCATAATCTTTCCATTTTGGAGAAAGAAAAAAATCCTAGACATTCTAATTTATGTAAACAAGAAGTGCGGATTCTGAATTGTTTGAGTCATAACAAGGATATTGTCATTTGTCATGCTGACAAAGGTGGAGGCATAGTGATCATGAATATGAATGCTTTTTGTCGGATCCTGTCAGTTACTTCAGAATCAATAGAGATCCTTCTTCTGAACTATCTGCTCTGATTGAATCCACGGTATCAAGTGCTTTGGAAAAGGAGTGGATCAGTAAACATGAGGCTGAGTACTTGATGAAAAAAGATGGTAGTATGCTGATCTTTGACATTTTTCCTAAAGTGCTCAAATGATGAATAGATCCTACAGGTAGACCTATTGTGTCAGGTGACACATCGATTCAAAGTTCACAGATTTTGACCTCCGCTTGTTTGTCATGAAAATGGAATCTTACATTCAGGACACCAGAAGTATCATTAATAATGTAGAGGGTGTATCTTTTGACCCGTCAAACCAATTGCTAATGTGCCTAAATATTGAGTCTCTATATACCCGTATCCAGCAACATGCTACGTTGGAGGTGATAGCAGAAACTCTATTGGGCCAGACAAATAATCTCATCTGTTGTTTCAGCACTCTGAGAAGCATGGGTTTGTAGCGCTATATAAGAAATAGATATTTATATTATAACCATCCAGTACCACATTCATTCATCTTATGGTTTATAGAGCTAGCTTTGACACATAATTGGTTCAGATTCCAGGATCAGTTCTATTTGCAAACTGAGGGTACTGCCATGGGTTCAGTGATGGCACCCAATCTTGCAAACATATGCGTTGCGATTTTTGAGAGAAGTGTGTTTTTTGCCAACTCTAATCGCTTTAAATCCAAGAAACCTCTTTGTTACATTGACAACATCCTCACTATCTGGACCGGTACAGTTACAGAAGCAGAGGAATTTGTTCAATGTATTAATAAACAAAATCCTTTTCTGAAATGTACACATGTTTCGAGTAATCAGGAAGTGAATTTCTTGGATATTACTATTTCACAACATAAAGGCATTTTGCGAGTTAAACCATATCACAAGAAGACAGACAGGAATGTGCTATTGCTGTATGCCAGCCACCACCCAAAATACATTAAATGCAATTTACAGTTTGGTCATTTTCTGTGCTTAAGAAGGAATAGCAGCACGAAGGAGGCATACAGGAGCGCAGCAGATTCTGATCCCCTTCTTACTTGCTCCATCATTCCTGACTGCTTATCTGTTATCCAGTCATGGCGGGTGTCCAGTGATCTCTGCCTCAATGCAAGCAAGACTCTGATCCTTCCCATTGGGACTCCTGCTCCCTCTTTCTTCCCCTCACTCTGGCCACCCTCTATAGCTTCTCCCCTTCTCCCTCATCTGAAGCCAAAAACCTTGGAGTCATCTTCGGTTCCTCTCTTTCCATCCCCCCTCACATCCAGGACCTTGCCAAGAAGGCCCACTTTCAACGTCACCTCCTCAAAAGAATCCTTCCTTTCCTCACCTTTCACCAGAAGCTCAATGTCTATAGAGCTCTGGATCTCTCTAGGCTAGACTACTGCAGTAGCCTTTTCCTTCATCTACCCTCTTCTTCTGTACGACCCTCCAGCCAATCCAGAATAGGGCTGCAAGATTGATCCTTGGCCTCAAGTCCAGGGACAGCATATCTCCAGCCCCAAAAACTCTGCACTGGCTCCTGGTTGCTGCAAGGATAACATTCAAATCCCTCTGCATCATCCATAAGGCTGTCTGGTGCCGGGGACCACGCTATCTATAATTGGCTCTCACCAAATACACTGCCTCAAGATCTTTATGTTTCTCTGGCACCAACTCTCTGCGTGTCAAGCGCTTCGCTAAACAGCGAGCGGGTTGTCGATCTCTTTCCTCGGCCAGCACCTCCTATGGAACAGCCCCCCCTCTTTCTTCGTCTTGAGTCAGATCTCCTCAAACTCTGGAAGCTCCTCAAGAATTCCCTTTTCACCTCCTCCTTCCCCTGTCCCCCTCCCTCCTTTGCTAAAACCTCACAGTCACTGAGATTGGTGACCAGGGCCCTTGTGTGTCCACCTGGGCCCTGGCCTCTCACCCCAATCCCCTTCAGCCTCCGCCCACTCCCAACACTTGCCTTGGCGCCCACTAGCCTGTGTTATCACGTATTTATTGGCAGTTGACCACACTTACGAAGTGATCCCTAGTCACTTAACAGTTGCTTGCAACTTACTCCCTTGCACTTCCCTCCATGTTACTTCTAGCACTTACCCCCCTGTTCTCTCTCTCTCTTTCTGCACTTGCACGTTCTGAATGCTCAGAAGGCCTAGTAGGTCCGCCCCCTGTGGGCACTGTGAAACACAACTTACTTGATGAATAAGCACCTTACAAATGCACAGTAAAATAAAAGAAACAGTCAATGATATAGGATAATAGGAGTTGTAGCCCAAATCCACCACCCAAGGTCCTTTTCTGATTATAACTCACCAGGCACTGGTCACCATATTGGGCTTGAGCCCACTGGAGGTTCTGGCCTGCTATTCTTTCCAGGTGCACTGTCTGGCACCTAGTATGAGCCCACTTCAGGCTCTGGTCAACAACACCTGTCCAAGGACTAATCCCAATGGATTCACATACCGACGCAGAGACCTCAATTTACAGTACTGCACAACTGTTAAAAGATGCCAGTCCAAATGCTGCCTACCCACACTCTGTGCAGCGCTCACACTGCTCTGGGGCTAGATGGATGCTTTAAACTATACAATTAAATAAAAAATAAAAAACTGGTATCTTCTACTTTTTGCAGAACTTGGAAATGTAAAAAAATAAATAAAGGTGTTGTTCTATCAGTGCAGTCCGGACCACTGGTAGGATTGTTGCAGGTGAAGAGATATACGTTTTGATTGCATTCTGAACTTACTTTTTTCACCTAGTGCAGAGAAAGACAGCCTAGGTACTTGTTTGGATGGGTACTGACCATGCTGCCCCCGTCTCAACAGGGTTGGGCACCCTGCTCCATATAGTTTCCTCCCTGTGACACGGATCCCGAAGGGCAGCGAGTTCAGGGCGTGAGCAGGCAAGTGCAGACACACTTTGCATGTATGTATGCATGTTAGTGTGTATGTATGCATGCATGCAAGGGAATGTTTATTGGTGTGCATGCATGGACATATGTTACTGCTGTGGCTTAACCGTGTTAGCGGCAAAGCCAAAATCAGTGTGTCCTTAGGTGCGATTACTGGCTTATGTTGGCACTGCCATCAAGAATATCTTTTGTTACAATTACATTATTACTGCATTATGTGCAAAGCCAATGTGAGTGTGTCCTTAAATGGGACTAGTGGCATATATTGACACAGCCATCCTGGACATGTTTTGTTGCACTATCATTATTAGTGCATTATGGCCAAAGCCAGTATATGTAATTTCCTATGCAGGGATAGAGCCAGTACATGTGTGTTTCAACAGTTACAACCAAGAAAAGTGTGTTCTTGCAATGGCTGGCCGTACTCGCCTTATTCCGATTCAGAAAGGTCATCCTGGCCTGTGCTTACAGTACCAGCATTATTGGGCACAGCCAAGAAAAGTGTGTCCTTAAAGTGGGGGGTCATTACAGGTTTGCCGGTCCGGAATTAATGTGCTGGGAATTTTAATTACCGGCATGCTTCCGGACCGGCAAACTACAAGTTGGCCAGTAAGGTGGCAGGAATTACCTCCAGCCAACGGCTGCAGTTAGTTCCTCCACCCCTCAGGCAAAAAACTGCTGGTAATACCAGCAATCCCCCATGGAATCCTGTGGGATTCCATGGAATGGGGATTTACCGACCTTTGCCGTCACTTGTAATCTGCCGGTATTTCCAGCAGACCAAGTGGCGGCAACGGTATTACCGTTTGGTGGTATCCCGCTGGATTTACCGGTGGGATACCAACAAACACCCGGACGCCAAGGCACTTGGCTCACTCGCAGACATCACTCAAACCTAATGCCGTTTGTGGTTTGCTCAGCTAATGCCGTTTGTGGTTTGCTCAGCTAATGTTGTTTGGGGTTTGCTCAGCTAATACCCGTTAATGGTTGCACATTTCACTTTTACCCAGCCACCCACCTGCCTGTCACTGCCAGCGTTGCCTTCGAGTACCACCGGTGAAGCACAGAGGTACTACAGTGCAGCCGCCGCAATCAGCCTTTCCAGCTTTACAAGTCTGTGAAGAAAATGGACAGAAAATCGGAGGCCACAGTGCACAATCACAGGCCTGGAGTCCCTACAATTCTGCCAACCTTCCGACCTCTCCACGACACAGGCTGTACTCCAGATGCTGTCCAAAAACTTCAACACAGAATTCTCCACTTCCTGGTCGCTCGCCCAAGCTGTGGCAGTTCTAAGCGTTGGATGCTAGAGGAAAGAACCTTCCAACATTCTCGTTCTCACTCATGTCTTTCTGTTCAATGGCCCTCATTACAACCCTGGCGTTGGACCATGGTGCTATTAGCACCATGGTCCATGCCGGATTCCGCCATGATGGATGGCGGATTTACCGCCCCATTCCAAGGTTGGCGGGGCGGTAAATCCCCATTCACCATGGCCCCTTCCCCATTCCCATTTTTGGCCCATAGGGCTCAATGGGAATGGGGAAGGCGCTAATTACGGCACCGTAAATTACGGTGCCGTAATTAGCACCAAGGTCCCTTAGCGGGTTGGACTTTAGCGCCTGCAAAAAGCAGGCGTTAAAGTGTGAATCTGGCGTTAAGGGTTTAACGGCGCCGCAGCCTTTTACGGCGCCGTTAACCCCTTAACGCCAGGGTTGTAATGAGGCCCAATGTGTCAAGCCGCACTGATGCGAGTAAGCCCCAGCGTATCAGCCGCTTCCGACACCACCAAACTCGTAATGACTCCCAATGTTTGCTAATACTGGCCTTAGTATAAACAAGCAATGTCCTTACATTTAACAAGCTGGCATATATTATGGGCACCTCTATCCTGAAAGTGCTGCTGTGTACTGGTGGTGACTTGGCATCCATTAGATTTTTTAATGTGTTACGCTATAAAACATATTCGAAATTACGTTGATGATTACCCAGTCTTTCATAGAAAGTGAACTGAAATGCAATGTTTTAACTGGTTATTTAAAAAAAAGTCTAGCCCTCCCGAACCACTCTTAATAATAATAATAATAATATTAATAATAATAATAATAATAATAATAATTTGCATTTATATAGCGCTACAAACCCTCAGGTATCTGAGCGCTGCTTATTATTGCACATGGTGTGTGGTGCTCTTGTTTGGTTAATGTTTCTTCATTACGCTTGCTCATTACTGACTATTATTTAAACCACCCGCCATTGAAAGAAATCACCAGTCATCACTGCCCCTAACTGTCTATAGTACACAGCAACCTGGGCAGTTGACACAATGGGCAGAAAACATCCGTTCAGGCTCATCTTTTATTGGGTTGGTAATCCCTTGTATAGGACAGAGCCAGCAACTCTGTCCCTCAGGGTCAGCCTTAGGGCTGGGCGGGCCGGGCGATCGCCCAGGGCGCCTTAGCCCTCTGCCACACCAGCTCTGGGGAGTCTTTCAAGGGCTCCCCGAGCTCGCGTAGTAGGAGAAGGCACGGCAGGTGCCCGATTGTTATTAAATGTGCCCACGGCGATAGGGCACATTTAATAGCAATAGGGTGATAATGCGAAAGAATCAGCACTCTATTGAATTGATAACCTCCCTGCTCCGACGCTGGAGCGAGGTTGTTTTCGTTAGAATGCATGAGCGCCCTCTTCCAATGATTAACTCCCTGCTCAGGTGCCGGAGCAGGGAGCTAAAACAAAATTGACCAGGGGTGTGAGGGAAGGGGGCAGGGGTGCCAAGTTTTTCTTAAATGGCCCACAGCGCTGCTGCCACTAAGGCGGCACTGCTGTCCGTTGCCATCTCCGGGCAGAAAACGCACACAAATACAGGTTATCCAGACTGCTGTGCCAATTTTCCACCACAGTCAGTAAAAAAAGTGTTAATATGGCAGCCAGCTTTACAATGAATCCATTTGGTTTCCACCAGTTCTTTACACATGTAGAAAGCAGGTGAAATCCTTAGGGATTCAATGCAGCAGTGATTCAAAGGAGATGCAAGTCTTTCTGTATGCACCACAATTAGATGCTAGTGGAGTCAATTCCTCTTCTGCTGCATGGGGCAGGAGAACGTGTAGAGATGATTGTTGCTCGGTGCTCTACTCCATTGAGGAAATCCTTTTAAAATTGATGGTTGATAAATATAAGATGGAGAGTCTGTCCCAGCTCTTTTTCTTTTTTTTTTAGCATTCTTGTTATGTTGTGCTGCAATTAAAATTAGTCGCTCTTTTGGATACGGTAAAATCACTCAAATCTAAGGGATAGATCTGCTGTCAGAGTAAAAAATATACACCACAACAATAATACAAAAAAATTGCGACCAAAAAGCCAACACATTAGTATAGCCCGTATTTACGATACACTGAAAGCAGGCAGCAGCATACCATTGCATTGACTGTGAGACAAAATGTTCTGAACATTATCAACAATAGCATCTTGTATTTTCCCACTTCTGTGCTATAACAATGTGTTTTCTTTTAAAACTTTGTTTATTAAATGGTCATGTCAATAACCACATTACATAGAAGTAAACATTTACAGTATGCAGCATTACTAATACCAAGCAGTCCTTTAGCAATACGGCATCAGTGCATAGAGCTCGGGGAAGCGTCATTGTCGGATATCAGATTACATAAATAGCTTCTGCAGGGGGCCCAGATATCTTTAGGGCGGCTTGTTACTGACACTGACAGTACATATTGTTCTTCACATTCGTTCACATATGTTAAATCTCGAAGGACATCATCTATCTTAGGTGCATATTTGGCCTTCCAGCATTTCAATATACATCGCTTAGCCACGGCACACTGAAAAGTCTCCTCGTGGTTCAGCTGCTTTGCCAATGTCTCCAAACAAATATTTTAGGGGAGCAAGGAAGGCTTGGATTTGTGTGATGTCTTCGATTATATTGGCAATATTGTCCCAGAACACCGCTATCAATGGGCAAGACCAATACATATAAAATGCATCTCCCTGTGGGCTACCACACTTCAAACACTCACCAGTACAATTTTCAACAAATTTAGTGATCTTTCCAAGGGTGTAATGCAGCTGATTCAGGATTTTGAAGTGGATGAAGCGTAACCCAGCATTTAAGGACATTAGTTTTTGTTAATTGGCAGCATTTGTGCCATTGTTCCTCTCCTATTGCGGCTCCCACATTTGCCTCCCATGTAGCTTTAATGGTGTTTTGGGATTGGGCATGTGATTGTATTAGACCAAACAGTGTGGATATGCCTACTTTCGTACCCCTGCAGGACATCACGGTCCGTATACACTCATGGGAGTCTGGTTCTATCTGGAATGTTGGCCATCGCCTGTTAAATGCAGCCCTCATGCAATGTGTTAGTGACTTCAATCAAGCACTTCAACTAAGTCAATGCGTAGTCTGGGATGCCCAATGGAAGCCCTTATTCATATATTTTTATGTCAAGTTCTTAAATCTGGATGATAAACCCTTACAAAACGCCCCTCTCTTTGAATCCCCCTGACCTCACTGAGCCAAGAAGTAGGTTTGTTTTGCAAATTAAAAGGTATATTGGAAAAATTAAACAATATATATATATCACACTTTTATGAATGAATTAATATTTGATAGCACACTTATGAATATGAACAGTATTCAGTATTGGGTAATATTACAATAGCGACAACTCTTTAATCAGAAAGGAGTAGGTAGGAAGGATAAAGTAGCAGAGAATACTTTTACGGTTCAAGGAAATGAAAGATGGAAAGAATGCAGGCACAGAAATAAAACTCGATATGGATTCAACAGGAGATATGATCACTTTTTCCCTTGTGACAACTCACTCCCCCCCTATGCAATATGAAGAGATGGAAATGAGGGCACACAGGTTTTCAGGAATACAATCAGAAGCATATCAGTTCCAGTTCCCCCCAGCAAGCTTAGAGAAACAGGAATGATTTTAAAACACAGGCCAAATACTTTTAAATGTGATCTCAATGAAGTGAAAAATATGCTAAAAATGATTTTAATTCCCTATAGGAGATTGAGGGTAGATGATAGCTACTTTGAATTGGTTCAGGTCAACACTAGCAATGATTCAGGAGTGATTATCAGGTTGAAAACGAATTTCAGCAGTGGAAAGCAAGAAGCAGCCATTTTTACAAGTGGTGAAATTGAGCCAAATTGCAATTCGCAGCACTTTTTCTCAGTGCATAAACCGCGATTACTGAAAAACTGGAAGGTCGTTTTAGGTTTGCTGGAAAGCTGAGGATCTTAGCTTTAAAATGACAGTTAAATCTCGCGTCTAGGACATACGGTTCGAAAGATACAGACTTTTTTGTGGAGGTAGATTTTCAGAAATGAAGTCAAGATTTCAGGATGACAGATGACACTTTTACAGCTTTGAAATCACAGAATGGACACATGATTTCTATGCAAGTCTGGTCAGGTTGAAATGGTTTAAATAAGAATATTTTAGACTAAGAGATTGGTCTTGTACAGTTCTTAGACTGGATACTCACTCCTAGTTTTGGACTGGAATGGACCGCGTCACAGATCTGGTCAGGTTTGGGCTGCGGTTCTCTCGCCACGGGATGGTCTCAGGCAATGGTTCTGCTCACAGCAGGGCCTCTGGTCTGCTATCGGCACTGCACAGTGGTCTGGTCTGGGTCTGCCGGGTTCTGGGTACAGCTCTGCTTTCTGGGTCTGGATATGGTTCTGGCACAGGGTTCTAGCCAGAATCAAACAGCTCGCCCGGCTGTTGAATAGTTTGGTTAGGTTGCTGGATTCTGGGGCCCCTGAAAATAGTTCAACTTTTGGGTTTGGCCCCTGCTTAAGGTTCTAGAGTTTAGTTATAGAGTTTGGTTCTGGAGTCTATCTGGAGTCTAAGATCTGGAGCCTCAGGAGTCTGGAGTTGTCTGGATATGGTCGGGCAGCGTGCTGCACAGGAATCGATGAGTAGTGGAAAAATTAGTGTCTATCTGGGTCTCACTTTTATGTGTTCTCAAAGGGGGCGTGGAGGCTGACTTCCTATGCCCAACCCTCTGAGAATCCTGATAGGTTAAAGGATTTACTGTCCTCTGACTGGAGAACGGAGTTGTGAGTCAGAATGAGTCATCAGGTATCATCTTTATGGCTCAAGGAAAAGACACTCCCCTTTGTGTCCGTACAGCATATCTTCTTTTTCATAAAACACATATTTACAATATACACCACTTGTTAATATTACCTAAATTGCATGACAGATTGCTTAAGGTACAGTTCGGTTCAAGTCACATGTTTATACGAGCTTGGGTTCAGAAATGACAACATTTTGTGCTTTTAGTGGGTTTTGCCATATTGGTTTTGCAACAAATCTTACACGGAGGTACACACCCTCTCTGGGCATATGAAAGTAAATTTTCATTTTTCTAGCAAAAACACTGTGGGCCTGATCACGACCTCGGCGGTAACCTTTAAATCCGGCAGTAGCGCTATTACCGCCGGATTTAAGGGTCTGCCGAATCAGGGCTTTGGCGGATTTCGCCCCAGCTCTTGGCTGGGGGGAAATCCGCTGAAAATTCGTGCTATTACCGCCGGCGGGAAATCCGCTGGCGGTAAGAGTGCAAATTTTCCCCATTGAGCCCAATGGGGAATGGGGCATTCCCGAATGGGCTCAATGGGGAATGGGGACTTCCAAGTCCGCCCAACTCGTGATCCCGCGCTATTAGCGCCGGGGGCTATGGCGGTAGCGCTAATAGCCCCCGCGCTAATAGCGTTAGCGTTACCGCTGAGGTCGTGATCAGGCCCTGTGTCTGCAATATTAATAATTACGGGGCTTGGCCTCAGAACATCCCACAGCGTCCAGCTTAGTCTCAAATTGTGAGTGAACTTTTCATATTAAGAATCTCCAAATTCTAAATTTTTGTCCGCTTGGTATAATTAGTTATCGGTATTCTCATAAAACATATATTTGCTTTTACTTCAGTACACCCATTGGTTTGTACCCGCCCCTAGAAACTTGGCTTGACTCAGAGATCAGATGTCTTGCCTTAACCCAGAGCAGTGTTGTTCAGGCACACCCAAATCAGCATATTCTATTCAATTGCAAGAGTCTATTGTTCCTTTCTCCAGGCTGCAGGGAAACTTTCCTCCCTATTAATCAACAGGACCATGCAATTTCCTGTGCTGTTGCTGAGAAGACTAGGTGTGAAGGCTTCCCGGGGACAGCAAGCCTTTGAAGTCTCAGCTAACTCCTGAAATACAGGTCTCCTGTCAGAATTTAGATCGCTAGCGCCGGTCAGTGTCAAGCACCGGTATTGCACCCATTTTTGACAGCTGCCTTACCAGTAAGCAATCCTCAAAATATACTTTGTTCAAATATGGATGCACTTCTGTGGACCTCAGATTCATGTAGATTCTTTCGGGAGAATGATGTTGACCCCCCAACAAGGAGGTGGGATCTTTTTAATAGTTTTGTGAGCCATGATTTTAGCAATTTTGATGATCAGGAAAATTAATTCCCAAACAGCTCTGGGTTGCTTTTGGAAATTAGTATTGCTATTTCCAAATGGTTTCAGGCTACTGTGTGTGTAGCCCAATGGTGGTTTTAGGCAGTGACCTCCTGTGCTCACTAATATAGGCAAAAGTGGGTGGCAGTCTATTGTTCCGGTTTTTACTGCGCATTTTTGGCTGGTTTTGAGCGAGCAGCATGCTTTCCAGTGGCCATTCTGATGTTTCTGCGGCCAGCGCCGCACAGTACTGTTGTAGGGCTTGGATGAGTGGGTTGAAACATCCCACAAATTATATTGTAAGAGTTTCAGCAGACCGCCCCCAATAGTGTTAACAAAGTCCTCTCGACTAACGTAGTTGCCTTTCAGGTATATGTCCCGCATTTTCAACTGTTTGTCTGGGTCCCAGGTTTTTTGTAGTGCGTCATCAACGGTGGGGGTGATTCCGGGGAAATGTCATACTGGGGCCTCGGGGTCATATGGTGTCTCTATGTTAAGTCTCTTGTAGATTTTCGCCCATGCCTGGACAGTGACACTGACTTGGTTGTATTTACAGGGTCTTTGTCGCGCACGTTGAATAAAACAGAGTGCAGTTCCGTAGGGGAAGCTGCATAACTTGCCAGTATTATGTGCATGGCAGTATCCTCTGTGTGGTACCAGTATTTGGCGAATTGCGCCTGGGCTGCTAAATAATAGAGTTCGAAATCTGGTGCGGCAAGGCCTCCACTTGAGTACGGCTCTGTCAATTAATGCCATGTCATTCTCGCTGCACCAGATCCCCACACGAACGTGATAACCAGGGATTGAAGCCTGCAGAAGAATACTCTACCTGGCCATAGGGGATCATTACAGAAGAAATACAAGAGTTTGGGAAGGACCCCCATTTTCAAAAGTGATATCCGCCCGTAGAGGGAGACTGGGAGTTAAGCCCACAATTGTAGTTTCACGGACAGCTGTTGTAGGTATGTTTCGAGGTTGTCAACATATAGTGTGTGTCGTTCCCTCGAAACAATGATGCCCACATATCGGTATGAACCGGTTCCCATCGGAACCCACTGATATTTGATGGGCATTCGGTGGCTGGTGTGAGCGGGAATAGTTCTGATTTTGTGTCATTTATTTTATAACCTGAGTATCATGAGAAATCATGGATATCTTTCGAGGTTCTGATCTGGGTCCCGGACATACAGGAGTGTATCGTCCGCATTCAGAGATATAATTTATGGGGGGGCCTGTCATCCTAATCCCTCTGTGACCTTATGTACAAAAGCAGCCATTGGTTCAATTGTTAAAGCGAAAAGTATTGGGGAGATGGGGCAGCCCTGCCTGGTTCCCCTACCAAGGAGAAATAAAGTGGATAATGTGTGATTTGTGAGGACTCTTGCTCCCAGGCTTCTATATATAGAAAGTGAACACATCGCCGAAAGTATGGACCTATCCCAAAACTGTTTAGAACTAAGAAGAAGCATCTAAGACCGCCACTACTGCCTTTGCATATTGACTCACCTGTGCCATTACCCCAAATAAATGTCGAAGATTCAGGACAGTGAAACTCATGGGGATGAACCTGGACTGGTCCGGGCGAACTATCTTGGGCATATGGGGAGACGCCTCGTTGCATTGATTTGGGCGAATATTTTCGTGTCTGTGTTGATGATGGATAAGGGCCTGTAGGAGGCCATGTCATGTGGAGGAACATGTGGTTTCAGTAAAATTGTTATGATAGCTTCTCGCATTGATTTAGGGAGTATAACCCGCTCCATTTCCTCCTCCCATACCTGTGATAGGATAGGGGCCAATTCCCCATGACATTCTTTATACAACTCGATTCCCAGGCCATCCGATCCTGGGGCCTTCCCGGATGTCAGTGACTTAATGGCATCTACAATTTTCTCATATGTTATGGGTGAGTCTATGGTAATTTTAGCTTCTGGTGAGACCACCGGGAGGCCCAGTCTGTTTAGGTATTCCAGGGTCTCGTCCGCTGTCACCTTGTCATGATTGGAATACAACCTCGAATAGAACTGTGTGAATTCCTCATTTATATCTTTGTCTTGGGTCTCTACGGTGCTGCCCGCTGTTTGCATCCCAGGGATGGGGTTACAGTAGTTTTCCTCTTTAATCATGTTAGCTAGGGTCTTAACGGCTTTGTCACCTTCGCCATATCTGCAGGCTCTTAAATGGGCACCCATGTATAGCACTTCTCTATCCGCTATCTTATGGAATTCACCTAACAGTTCAGTAATGTTTGCCAAGGTCTCTCTGTTGTGTATATTGCTGTGTTCATATTCTCGTAGCCCGGGATTCAACCTGGCCCAATTCCCTCCTATTATTTTTAAGCAATCCAGTGGTTTTGGCCATGAGAATGCCCCTGACCCAGACCTGAAAGGGTTCCCATAATGTAGATTGGGAGCTAACTGAGCCGTTATTTAGGGCGAAGGACTCTGTAATTTCTGTATGTAGGGATTCAGTGACATTAGGATCTTTTATCGTTTCGCATGTGGGGGAGAATCTTGTAATTCTATGTGTAAGGAGCCCCGGGAGTGATCGGATAGAGTGCGTGGGAGGATGTCACAACTTTGCACAATGTTAGCCAGTGAGGTGGTTAGTAGCCAGTAATCTATGCAGGATTCCACCATACATCATTCAGGGGTAGTTGCAGTAATATCTGGTGTAGGGTTTGAGCAGATTTCGTAGCCATCAGGGGGGCATCAGAAGTTCGATCCAATACAGTGTTTAGTATTGTGTAAAGCCCCCCCCCCCAGACCACCCACGTCTCATCCAGTGGAAGGAACGTATTCATCACGGCCAGATAGAAGTCTGGGTCATCTATGTTGGGGCCATACGTGTTTACTAGTACGGCCGGATGACCGGTTATCTCACCCCACACTAGCACATATCTTCTCGCCAGGTCTACCTTGCTTTCCGTATAGCGGAACCCCAATGAAGGATGGATGAGTATGAGGTCCCCTTTGGCCTGTGTGGAATACTCTGTATAGTATCAGAGTGGTCGCCAGCTAGTGAATAAGTCCTCATGTACTTTCCTCAATGCATGAGTCTCTTGTAGCATCAGGATTTCCGGGTTATGCTGCGCCACATATGCACCCACCTTTTTAGCATTGCCCGGGTTATTTAGACCCCTAATGTTCCAAGTCAATAGCTTAATTGTTATCCCTTTTCCCATAGAATCCTTATTTGCAATGTACATTTGTCCTGTTCACTTCTTCCATACTCCATACTTTTCACACCGTTCTTAGTAACATGACCATTATTTTCAAACTTTTCATCTTCCCAACCTTTGCTAATCTCAATAAACCGTACCTCCCGCCTACTAGATTTGTCATGAATTAGCCCTTGAATACCCCCCTCCCACCGCCCACACCATCAACCCCAACCAGATGATGTTTCCCCCATAACTTTAGGAACCTTCCCGAGGTGCATATGTTGCAGCTACCTGACTACCACACTGTTCGCCACCATCCGGGCGTTAACTTACCACTATGTTTTCGGTGCCACCCATTACATTGTTAATCAACACACAAAGGATATGGCAGTCTACATCGTTCAGTCTGCTGGGTCTCTCCTCTCATCAATGGGTCATGGCCTCCTGTTCTGATATGCCACATGGTCTCCGGGCGGTAGAGGCTTCAATGTAGTCCATAGCCGCCTTGGGTTTTTCAAAAAAAGTGCACCCTGCCGCCGTTTTGTACGCGCAATTTAGCCGGGAATATCAGTGTGTACATGATTTGGTGTATACAAAGTTGTCTCTGCACACGTGAATAGGATCTTCTTTGAGCCTGCACACCCGCAGCAAAGTCTGGATAAATGTGGATGTTGTTTCCCTCGTATTGTAGTGTTCCCATTTCTCTGGACATTTTAAGGATCGAGTCTCTGTACCTATAATTGAGCAGCCTGGCTATGATGGTACAGGGTGGAGCCCCTGGTTTAGGCATCGGGCCAGAGTGCGATGGGCTCTCTCCACCAAAAAGTGATCAGAAAAAGCTGCAGCGCCAAATAGGGTTGTGAGAAGAGCTCGACACTGACTTCCATGGGACCTTTGCACAAGGATTCCGAGACGTCAACTATTCGGATGTTGTTTCTCCTGGATCTAGACTCAAGATCCTCGCCACATATCTTGGGGAGTTCTCCTTTCAGCTGTGTTATGTTGCAGTCCTGTTGACCAATTGTATCTTCAGCCGTACTGATCCTGGATTCAGTTTCAGGTATCCGGCACCTTCTTTTTCCACTCTCGTCTTGAGTGACCCAATAATGCACAATATCATCCAACTTTACGTGCATAATGTCCATTAAGTGATCGTCCCTGGGATTTACTGAGGATGGTGAGGGGGTTTCCCCAGCCGAAGAGGATACCATAGCTGTCGCTGCTGGGGTCTGTGAGCTCGCAAATGAGTCCATTGGACCCTTTCTTTTTGCATCTGTACCCTTTGTTATTTTTGTTGTATCGGAGCACTGTATGTGTGGGGTTCCGTGGGCCACAGAGAGTGGATATTGGGTCTCTGCAAGTGGTGAGGTTGCTCGAAGAGAGCGGCTGTTCAGCAATGAGGCGGTATTCGTCCGCAGGTCTGTCATGGCGATATATGCCGCAATTCATATGCTGGGATCCAACCCCTCAGCCCGGGGTGAGTGCTTTAGTTGGTGACAAAGCCGTTCTGCTCTGTGTGGTATATGGTGGTCTGTTCACTGAACATCAGTCTCCCAACAGGGCGGAGGGAGCTCCTTCTCAGCTCAATGGTGAGTGTGTCCGTGTTAGCTGAGGAGGTTTCTATTACGGAGTCTAGAACGGGCTATATCGTCCAGTATTGTGGTGTGCCCCTTACCGGTCAGGTTAGAACAGGTTACTCAGCCTTTGCATATGGTCCACCAGGTGCAGCGTCCTGGGTGCCCGGTGATAGAGAAATAATGAACCACTATGAGAGGGGATAAGACACGAGGGCCTCTTGGATGGGTTCTGCAGGGAGCCAAGTGTTATCAGCCAGAGATCCGTAGTTACAGTACAGTTTGCTTATGTTTGTATTGCCTATACTAAATATTCTCTCCCAGCCCTTCATAGGAGATCCATGCAAGCCTTGTAATATATAGCAGGACAAACTGCGTGCATTTATGTCCTTCCGTATTATGAGTAGTACAGTTTTTAGAGCCTTGGGACCTATTTAATATGTAGGCTGTCTTGGGTATATTCGCAGCATCCACGTATTAGAGCTTCGCGTTTCAATTGTTCCAATATTCAGGTGTGATTGTGTTCACCCACGTTGAGGAGGAGCTGCTCCAAGCATGCAGGCCCTGGTATGTTCCTTCCCGGTCCGTATTCCTGCCGTCAGGGTGTTCCACGGATTGGATATGTTTTGTGGGCGCCTTTTAAACCAATGTGTCAGTGTGCCTGACTCTGCATGTTGTTGCACGTGTTTGGCCGCCCGATTACCACAAGTCACTGTGGTCCATTTGTGTCCCACAATCTCATCCCCTTGCAGCCAGGATAGCAGTACTTGTTGATCTTACCATGTGAGTCAGCTACTGACGTTCGTCGTATGTATAAGGATGGATTGTGCTCTCTGACGAAAATAACACATTGCTGTGCCAGATACCCAGGATCCATGCATGATGCCATGGTGCTGCGGAACTCCTCACTACCCCGCTACATGGAAGGAGACGTCGTACGAAGTGGCTGGCTGTTGGGTGAGTCTGCCCCCTGCGCCATAGGAGGAGAGGGATGGGGGACCTACATGCATATGCAAGGGGAATGCCCCCTGGGCCATGGGAGGAGAGGGATGAAAGTATTTTGAGTTATCCCCAGCCACACAGCCCTCACATGTGCATACATAATGGACCTAGCCAAAATGCATTGGGGGGCCTGGTGGTTTAAATGTCTAGGACCCAAATTCATGTATGTCACCCAAGGCTTGCACCATGGATTGGCATGCACTGTACAGGGCTGATAGTCATGTGGATGTGGCTGCCATTGACGGGATTGTGCATATGAACTTGAAAGATGTACAGGCTGAGCACACATGGCAACTGAGCATTATCCTTACACATACCTCCTTCTGCTCCCATGTAGGTGATGCTGGCTATCCTCTGAAGGCGTGGCTACTCGCCCCTGTCAGGAATCCGCAGAACAGGCACGGGGAGGACTTCAATTGTGCACATACACGGACGCGTGTGGTCAATGAGCAGACGTTTGGCTTTTTGAAGGCACGGTTTCACTGCATCAGCAGGTCGGGAGGGGCACTCATATACGGGCCTGAGAAGGTGGACAAGATCATCATGGTATGTGCAATGCTGCATAACATATGCATCCGGCGGAATGTACCCCTGCCACCTGACATGGAGCTGCCACCACCTGGTAAAGTAGAAGGATAGGAAGGAGTAGATGTTGGACATAGGCCAGGACGCGATACACTTGAGGGTCGCGCAGTGCGGCAATTGGTCATAGACCAATCATTCTGATGTACCGGGATGCAGAGGGTGCCATGTATTGGGAACTGTGGGCACTGGGTGTGTGGGTATATGGGCAAAGTTCCCTATGAAGCAATAAATTGACAAACAACAAATAAGCAATGTCCACTCATGTGTTGTTTTGTACACAACAGGTGTATTAAGGTGATTTTTTGTACAACATGATTTAACAATCCACGCCCCAATGCCCCTTCCTCTCCCCCCCACACATCCCCACGCTACCCCTACGCCCCCCAACATCCCCAGTACTGCACCCACCACCACCCTCCACCCTCCCCCTAACACCCAAAGTCAACAATGGCACAACATGTGTCTGCAGGTATTCCTAAAGAGAATCTACAGGGTAGCCCTGCTACTGTGGAGCCCCCTTCGAAGGTGGGGGTTGGATATCTGAGCACCGTGCACTTCACAGAGACCTGCGCACAGGGCTGGTCTGCCTGGAACTCCCTGGCGTGGTCGATGTGGATGAGCCAGATGGTTGTGACCCCAAAGCCGGAGTTTGCCGCTGCTCCATGAAGTCAGCAATCCTGGTGAGGATCTGTCCCAAGGCATTGAAGCCATTGAGCACGTGCTGTGCACTTGAGTTGATGGCTTGGATTACGGCCGCAGTGCTGTCATGGATGACATGGCATGTTGTCTCCCCTTCAGCAAGGTACTGCTTGACATAGCCTTGCATCTCTTCCTGCCGGCACTCCATCATGGACAGACGTCCCTCAAGGTCCTGTATGGCAGTGTGGGTGGTGGTTGGTGGGTTATGTGGTGGTACTGCATGCAATATGGGGCTGTGCAATGTCGGAGACCACTCTCCATGGCTGCCCTGTTCGGATGAATCCCGACGAGGTGTGTCCTGTGGGGTGACTTGCGGGCTTGGTGTTCGACCTACACGCTCTGAGTGGACGAGTCCTGCATTGCCGTCATCGTCAGGGTCAGCTTCCTCGTTGACACTATGCTGTGCCGATGCAGCCATCTCCCCAATTGTGCTTGCAGCAGCAGACTGTGTGCCATCATTGGCCATGCCAGATGTGTCCTCGGCCTGTGTTGATTGTGTGTCCAGGGGTACAGGGGCAGGTGTCTGCTGGTCCTGTGTGGGTTGCAGTGTGGCTGGTAGGGCACTGGTTGTTTTCCTGCATGCCGCTTAGCCCATCCTTGGTCCACTTGAAGTAGTTGGTCCGCTGCCATCAGCTTGGCCCCTTGCCCTTTTGGCTGGTGTTGTGCATTGTGCACTTCCCTGTGCTTCTTCGCTGTATGCATCCATACCTGTGGGGGACAGAGAGTGGCAGGGCATCAGTGATGGTGGTGCTTGCATCATGCATGCGTTTGTCTTTGTGCAATTGGTGCCATGTGATCAGTTGCATACCTGGCTTTGCAGTGGACTGGGTACATGCAAGGTTGGGGGGTGCTGTTTGGAATCGTGCAGGTGTTCACATGTACACCATGGTGGCTGCTGTTAGGCCTTGATGTGTTTTGTGAGTGACGTGCTGTGTGGCACGTGCAGGTCATCTGTGTGTCGGGTGTGTATTCGTGTATGGGCGCAGCATGCAGCATGCATTGGGATGTGATAGTGGTGGGCCCAGCATGTGTATATGGATATGTGTAGGTGTGCATGATGGGCCATGTATTGGCTGGTGTTGCTGTCACATTTGGAGGTCAATGGTGATGACAGTTGTCGTGTGATTGTAGGGACACTAACCTTCATCTGCCGATGTTGGCACGCCAAACTCTGCTCCACCGACTGCTTCAATTGACTCCTCATCTATGACTGAGTTGCAAGCCTCCTCCCATCTGGCCAATTTCACTGGTGAGTGAGGTCCTCCGCCTGTTGCCAGCCCCTGGCTCCGATTGGCCGACAAGATGTTCCGTACTCTCAGCCTGAGGTCATCCCATCGCTTTTTGTAATCGTGCACTGTGCATGCGGTGGTGCCGACAGAACTTACTTTCCCAGATGGCCTTCTTCTTCAGCTGGGCTGGACGCCTGAGGTCGCTGCAGAACACCATATCAGCATTCGCCACTAGGGTGTCAGCTAACATGTTCAGCTCCTCATCCTTGAACCGTGGTTTACGCAGGCGGGCAGTGCCTTTCTGGGTAGACTTAGACATTTTGTCCGTGGTGTGCTAGGAGTTCTGGTGGTGAAGGTCCTGTATGTGGAGGATGGCAATGGATTGTGTTTTTGAAGATGGCCACCTAAGCATGAAAGGGTGCACCCACAGGATTGCTACCTTTTGTACTACAGACATAAAGCCGTATTAACAGATCTGTGCATTCCTGAGAATTGAACAGGTTTGAATAAGTGAGATAGACTGAACCTTAGGGTGCTGATTTAGGTAAATATGATCAGGTAAGAGGGCAGAAAGGCTGTACGCTAATGAAAAGTTGAATAATCATGTAAGAGAAATACTAGGTGTTCAGAGGTAGGATACACGGATAGCAAGCATGAATAATACTGAATAGGACAGCATTCACCATTAACAGTCTCCAAGGTATGATGTCAGAGCCTAGCCTTTACACCACACATCACATGTTTGTTGATTAATCCTGGAGGAACAATAGCTCAGGGGCAACCGGTCCCCTTGGAAAAAAGACAACGTGGAGCAACACAGGTTCGAACCAATTACAATTTAGCTTCAGCAGAGGAGTTTCCAGAAACGTTAGCCATATTACCCCAGGACAGACAGTGATATGTGTGCACAAAAAAGGGAATGCTTTACAATTATTTTAGTGTTACCTGTCACATGGATGACGGTCCCGTTGTATGTATATTCGAGGTATGGTGCTGGGGACATGATCTGCATGAAGCAGTAATAAATAGCAACATCGCTGGGGTCCACCGTGTGGTTCCAGAGGTAAAAGGTCATCTTCTTTGCACTTGGAATGCCTATGCAGTTGCGACTCCCTTCTGACTGGTTGAAAGGCTCATAGAACAAGTTAAATGAGCCTGAGCACACATCCGCCACCTCCTCACTCTTGCTTAGTTTCCGGCGTAGGGTTATCCGGACCTCCTTTCCATTTGTCGAAGCATTGCATTTGCACTCACAAGTTACGATGACGTTCTGCTTGGCCAGAGCAACGGAAGATTGTTTCACTGAAGAGATGGTATCTGGGTGGGAAGCAAATTAATCAATTTAATGGCGTGGAATAACACAGTATTAGCATATACAACGAAATTGGGTGAAATATGTTCAGGATAAATATAAAAGTATGTCTTTACAATACATTATATAGTTAAGGTGTGTCGGAGTTCAATAAGAAATCAAAAAAATGAATCGCTAATAACTTTTGACTCCGGTGACAGATTTGGCTGGAATTGTTAATACAATTTTGCACGTCAGACCCACCCCCCTTCCCCCAGACTGGAAAGTTTGGCAAAGATCCTTTAAAAAATAAAAACGTTATTAAGCAAACAAAAAAGGCACTTTCGGCCTAGTCACATTCATTTTCCAAAAGACAAAAAAGGCCAATTTTTGCTCAACCACACAGTCAAAATCTCTGGACAGATTTGAAACAACTTGGGCACGAAGCATTGACTCATTCCTTTTATTGTTATTCCATCCAGTACTTTTTAAATAATTTGATGGTGAAGGGCCCCCTTCGCTAAAATATACAGCTACATTGAGTATCAAGGTGTTCTTTTTTTTTTTTCCTCGATGGCGAGTCATAGCTGCGGTTATACCCTGCGTTATACCCAGATTATACCCCAGGGAATCGGAAAATAAAAAATTAAAAAAAGCCATTTGCAGGTCAAAACACATGCAAATGCCATCAGGCTAGAGGTGCCGTGGGGGAAAGAGGACACCAAGTGGCATTTGGGAGTTGGAGGTCGCTACGGACCAAATTTGCAACATGAGGCTCAAAAATGTTCACACCCCCCGCGGTATAACCGCGGCTACCTGACATTGCAACTGAAGCTGCATCACAGAAACAACAAATATTGGGGGAATGGGAGAGGGCAGGGGTGGTGAGGAGGACATCAGGGGATTGGTGGTGGCAGACACATATGAGGGGGGCACTTGATGGGGGCCTGGGAGGGCAGGGAAGCATTTTCTTTTCACTGTTTTCCGCGATAACAGCAGGCATAATCTTGCATATAACCTAGGGTATACCCGTGGCTTTGGGGAAAAAAGTTATTTTTTACAAAAATTTGTCATTGGGACATATACAGTGAGGCCGGGGCTGAAATATCACTGGCCATGGCTGCGACTCGGTAGTGTTTTAAAGTAAAGAATGGGCACGGATGAGTGGGCGTGATATACAGTGGGCACGGCCGAAGACCGTGGCCGCTGGTCATCCCTGAAGGTCATGGCCAGTGCAGTGAGCTGCAAGTGTTTTAGAATATGCAGTGTGCACGGCCAAAGGCTGTGCCCACTGGCCATGACTTCACTCTGGCCGTCCTCCCTTCGCCGTCGTCCCATGGCCCTGCGCCCACTCCCACTTGCGAGGCAAAAAACCTTGGGGTCATCTTCGACTCCACTCTCTGCTTCTGCTCTCACATCTATGACATAACTAAAACGTCTATCAGCTACACCTCCTCAGAGGTACTCTACCTTTTCTCACTTTCCTCCAGCGGCTCACTGTCTCCAGAGACTTGGTTCTCTCTAGACTGGACTATTGCAACAGCCTCTTCCTCAACCTCCCTTCTTCTGCCCTGCGCCCTCTGCAACTCATCCAGAAGAGAACCGCAAGACTTACCCTTGGCCTCAAGCCCAGTGACTGCATTTCTCCGGTGCTGAAATCCATTTACTGGCCCCCTGTGGCTACAAGGATCAAGTTCAAGATCCTGTGCATTTTCCACAAAGCTTTCTGGGGCCTGGGACCAACCTACCTTGAAAGACTTGTGTATAGGCACGTTCTAAATGCCATATCATATCATACCTGCAATGCTGCCTACCTAAGTACTGTCCCTCACAAGCCCTGCGCTCATCTTCCTCCAACCTTTTGCAAGTGAGCCGGTTCTCCAAGCAGAGATTTGGAGGGAGATCCTTATCCTCAGCAGGTGCCTCCCTCTAGAATAGGCTCCCTGCTGCCCTCCATCTTGAGCCTGACCTTCTTAAATTCTTGAAACTCCTCAAGACCTTCTGCTTCCCCTCCTTCGCTCTCCCTCAACCCTGCTAACCTAGCGCTCTGCTCTGTCCATCGCACCCTCCTCTTCCTAACAGCTTGTGACTGGCCTCCTGGTGTACCTCAGAGTCTCAACGGTCCCGAGCACCCCCGCCAGTCCTCTCTCGCACTTGCCTCAGGACCCTACACCCACCCACCTTCACTGGACTTAGAAATCCCCCAAGAAAGTGGCTCTCTCTGCACTTACCCCAGTCTCTGCCGACTGGGTGCACTTGGACTCCCCTCCCTGTGACCGTCTATGCACTTGCACAATCCATATGCAATGTGCCTGAAGATCGTCTGTCTGTTCTCCCTTGTCTTCTCCCCTTAATTGCACAGGAAAAACTGCAGAATCGCCGTCAGGCCTATTTGCTGTGTCTCAACTGTTAAATGTATTTTTACGTGCTTACTCTGCCTTTGCAGACTATTATCATCTCAGAATTTCAAGGGCTCTTAGCGACAGTTTTGTTTTTTCAACATGTACCCACCCTCCTTGAGCGCTTTGAAACACTTTCCTGTGTATAGGTGCTATGTAAATAAACAATACAATCCAATGGCCAGTGGGTTGCAATTGTTTTTAAAATATAGAGTGGGCATGGTGAAGGCATGTTAGTGTTTTAAACAAATACAAAGGCCGTGGCTAGTGGTCTGGTAGTGTTTTAAAATATGCAGTGATCACGGCTGAATGAATCATTGTGGGCATTTGCTGCACAATGGGGGACCTAAAGTAGAAGTGGCTTTAGCTGAATTTCTGCAGTTTTGTTGCGTTAAGATCTCACCTTAACGTCCCTGCAACTAATGCTTTTTCCCCTGAATTTGAAAGGTTTTGTTACAATGCATTGTTCACCTTAACGTCCCTGCAACAATTTTTTTTTCCCCTGATTATATGTATATATACATATATATTATAGTGCAGCAGTAGCCGCACTATGCTTAAGATGATTGCCTACATCCATAGGAAATCTGAAATTCTATTGCTAATAACCTTTGATTTGCATGACGGATTTGGCTGATACTTTCCAAATAAAAAGTTAGTCCCAGTCCCCCCAGACTGGAAATTCTGGGAAAGATTTGTCAAAAAATAAAAACGTTATTAAGAAAGCAGAAAGAAAAACACTCTTTTCGGCCTATTCCCATTTATTTTCCCATAGGGAAAAAGTCCATGTTTTTGCACTCTGAAGCGCAAAAACCGCTGGACGGAATCGGCTCAAACAACTTGGGCATGAACCATTGAATTAATTTCCAGGACAGGTTTGGGGTTATTCCGTCCAGTAGTTTTTTTAAATATTTGTCGGGGAATGTGGTGCCCCCTTCTCCCAAAATTATAGCTATTTCTCCCATGGTGGTTTGCAGCAGAGAGACTTTTCAGAAATGAAAAGCCCCAATTTTTTTTTCTCGATGCAAGCAATTACTGCGGAAATATCGGGGGAATCCCAAAAAATTCAAAGTGCAAAAAAACTATGTGGAGGATGAAGATGGTTGAAATCTCAGCCAAGAGGTGTGGAAGGGGAAAGAGGACATCATGTGAAGTTGGGCAGTTGGGGGGTTTAGGGAGCCAGTTACAGTTTGGACGTTTTAGCCTTATCAGGGGAATTTCGGGGGAATCTAGTGAGATTACTGCAGTAATAACAGAAGATGTGCTCGGAAACTAAAATGTGTTTCACAAAGCATAGGGAGTAATGGGAGGGGGCCAGGGATGTTAAAATCAATTGAGGAGGGTAGGGGGACCTAGGGAAAAGGAAGGGGGTACATGGCGAGTGCCTATGAGGACTTCAAGCGTTATTGCAGTAATTGGTGTGAGATTACAGCGGTAATTATCGGGGCAATAGAAACTGAGGAAAAAAAGAAATGGGGAGCTCTATTGTGATCACATATATTAGGCAGGGGGAAATTGATCTTTGTGCCTGTGGCCTGGGCCAGTGGGCCCAAAAGAAACCTATTGGGGCAACATGTGCAGCGGCCAGGGCCAAAGGCTGTGGCAACTGGCCATGGCCGAAGGCCGTGACTAGTGGGCTTGAAAGAAACCTAGTATTTTAAAATATACAGTGGACACGGCCAAAGGCTGTGTTCACTGGGCAGGGACAAAGTCCAAGACTAGTGGGCCCCAAAGAAACCTATAGGTGGAACATGTACAGTGGCCACGGCCGAAGGCCATGGCTATTGGGCCCAAGGAAACCTATTGCCATGGCTGAAGGCCTTGGCTAATGGGCCCCAAAGAAGCCTATTGGTGGAGCATTTACAGCGGCCACGGCCAAAGGCAGTGGCCCCTGGCCATGGCCAAAGGATGTGACTAATGTGCTTGTGAGAAATCTAGTGTTTTAAAATATACAATGGGCATGGGCAAAGGCTGTGTTCACTGGCCAGGGCCAAAGGGCATGGCTAGTGGGCCCCAAGGAAACCTATGGGTGTAATATGTACATTGGCAATGGCCAAAGGCCAAAGGCTATCACTAGTGGGCCCCAGGGAAACCTATTGGTGCAATATGCCACTGGCCAAGGCCAGAGGCCATGGCTAGTGGTCCCCAATGAAATCTATTGGTGCAACATGTGCAGCGTCCACGGCCGAAAGCTGTAGCCACGCACCATGGCAGAAGGCCATGACTAGTGGGTTTGAAAGAAACCAAGTGTTTTAACATATACAATTGGCATGGCTAAAGGCTGTGCTCAATGGCCAGGGCCAAACGCAATGGCTAGTGGGCCCCAAGGAAACCTATAGGTGGAACACGGAAGGTGGCAATGGCCGAAGGCCATGGTTTTTGGGTCCTAAAGAAACCTATTGGTCCAACGTGTAGAGGGGTCCCAAAGAACCATATTGGTGAAACATGGATAGTCGCTGAAAGCCTTGGCCACTGGCCATAGCCGTAGGCCATGGCTAGTGGACCCCAAAGAAAACTATTGGTGCAACACATGCAGCGGCCACGGAAAGGCCATGTCTAATGGGCTTCAAAGAAACATAGGGCCTCATTACGACCCAGGCGGTAAGGGGTTTACGGCAGCGTAAACAGCGCCGACCCTTACCGCCTGAGTACGAGGTCCCTTAGTGCCATGGCGGATTTAACACCTGCTTTTAGCAGGTGTTAAAATCCATGGCGCTAAGGGACCATGGAGTTAATTACACCACCGTAATTTACGGTGGCGTAATTAACGCCTTCCCCACTCCCATTATGCGCTATGGGGCAAAAATGGGAATGGGGAAGGGTAAATGGGGATTGGGGACTTACCGCCCCGCCAAGGTCGGAATGGGGCGGTAAATCCGCCAACCACCATGGCGTAAACGTAGTTTACGCCATGGTGGTAAAGTCACGGCCCAGGCGGTAACTTACCGCCTGGGTCGTAATGAGGCCCATAGTGTTTTAAAATATATAGTGGCTAGTGGGCCCCAAGGAAATCTATAGGTGGAACATGTACAGTGGCCATGGCCAAAGGCCATGGCTAGTGACCCTTGAATAAACTATGGTGTAACAAAACCCTGAAATACACTGAAAAACGTTAGTTAAGGGACAGTAAAGGTGATCAGATTTAATGCAACAAAACTCTTGAAACTCAGCGGATGTGCGACGTGATGATCACTTAACTCGGAAACCTCCCTGTTGCAAAGTCCATGAGCACATACAAAACAGATGGGACTAACCAATGCCCTTCAAATTCGAGGCAGCAAGATAGCTCAGTGAGTTGAGAGCTGGCTGCTGCAATCTTTCTGTGATCTGCACGTCACAGATCGAATTCCGGCAAGACCAACTCAGCCTTCCATCCTACCGAGGTTGATTAATGAGTACCAACTCCAGTTGGCCGATATTGTATGTATATGTGTCCTATATAAAGCGCATAGGCATAAGCGCTATATAGAAAAAACATGATTAGATCATAGGGTTAATCAACTCTTCACTTTTATTATTTTAGTTTCGTTTTTTAAAAAAAAAATATTTTAGTTTTATCGTGTTTACTTTTAGCCGAGCTCCTTAGCCGAGGTTGCCTGGCCTCTTCAGTTTGCCGGGGCCTCATTCCTGGTGCTACTGTTTATTGTTTTTTTCTTACCTGCACGCTTTACTGTACAGTCTTTCTTCGCTGCTCACACATCAGCTGTCTGCTAATTGGCATAGTGCAGGCTCTTATAGCTCCAACATCCTAGTGTCCCACGGATACTTATGGGACTGGCTGCCTGTGTGTGCCTGTGCTATATTCAAATTTTATTTCCTTTAAATGTATTTCTTGTCTACACACGTTGTCAGTTCTTTTCCTATTAGGGACCAGAGCTCTTTCCGTGCACATACATGTTGCTTCTTTTATTGCTCACCATATTTTAACATCCCTTCCACTTTTACTAATTTACCCTTGTTTTTATTTCCGTACTTATTTTAGTTTTACCTTGTTTCCTTGTAGCCGAGCTCCTTGGCCGAGGTTGCCTGGCCTCTTCAGTTTTATGGGCTCTCGTTCCCACTGTTTATTGTTATTTTCTGACAAACACGCTTTTCTGCTCAGTCTGTCTTCATTGCTCACACATCAGCTTTCTGCTGATTGGCTCCTGGTGATACCATCTGTTCATATGATCATGTAGTAGCACAGAAGTTCAGCTGACGAGCGCAGCATGAGCGTGCCCTCCACGTCGAAGTCACACCTAAGTTAAGCTTGTCTGAGCTTGTCCGAGCTGCGGAAGGGTCTTCCTTCTGGTCCTCGATCTTCTAAAACTGTCTCGTGATCAATTATTGCAATTGGCTCCTCCAGATTTGGTGCTGCCCTTGTCCATCCTATGTCATTGATTGATTAGTTAAATGCTAGCTTCTCGGAAAACAGACTTCTTAAAGTGTGTTTTATTTAATGCATGGTCACTGGTTGCACATTCTGTGGCGTGCTATGATCTCATTACTGATCATAAGCCTGACGCTGTCTGTGTCACCCAAACAAGGCTAAGAGATTCCGTCGGCTTGGCAATCATTCAAGTTCTACCCAATAACTATGGTATAGTTTGTTTGGATCAGACCTCTGCTAATCCCAGTGGTGGTACAGCTTTGATATATAGCTCTCTGTTTTCTGCTGTCTCATTTCCCCGGTATCAAGTATGTAGGCCATCCTGGCTCCTGTGAGTATCACAACCTCTTTGATTATGCACTTCATAATGGTTTATCACCCTCCTGGCGCCTATTTTTTGTGTGTCCTTTGTTGAATTTGTAGCCAGTCGCCAAATTCAAACCTTCAATGTATTAATAATAGGTGATTTTAATCTCAGATTTAACATTCCAACTGACGAATCATCTAGGCTTCTTTTCACTGCTATGACTGACTTAGGACATCTACAACGAGGATCGGAGCCAACTCATCAATTGGGCAATACCCTTGATCTTATTTTTCTGATATAACTTTGACTACTACACTCCTGGTTTTTCCAGTACTCTGGTCTGACCATCTGGTCATTACATTTCTGGTAATTACTCAAGGTCCCTGACCTATCTTTAACTCACAGGATTCTGTGAAATGCAGTTGGCGTACAGCTGCTAAAGCAGATATTATTTCCACCATTAAAGAACATTTCAGCAACAATCTTGCTTTCTGGATTGACCCATATATTTACATCTGCGACCGATAGTCTTTCTCCATTTCAACTTGTCAATTCCTGTGGCCGTCATTCTGAGCCATGGTTCAATGATGATTTATGACTTCTTTGCCGCAAATGTGGGCAGGCGGAGTGCAAACGGCACTCGACATATGGTCCTCCTAATAAAATTAGGCTGTGTGAAATCACTACAACCTACCACAGAGCCATTAAGGAGGCAAAACATTCCTATTATACCACCTCGCTTCAAGGAGCACTAAATCAGCCTATGGAATTATTTACTCTTGTTGGCTCCTTATCTTTGCACCCCACTTCTACTTCTGGGGTGGTTCCCTCTCAGGAGCTATGTGACTCCCTTTCACTTTTACTTGTCCAAAAGACTGATGACATTCAAAATAAGATCACTGGCAAACACAGTTCTAGGACCCGGCCTATGAACCATACCTGTTCCTGCTCCTCTTTTCCCCTATTTACATCTGAGGATATCCTGGCTGCTACTGTAAAATTAAAATCACCCCCCCCCCCCCTTGATGCCATTCCACTGTATATCCTTATATATATATTATGCCATCTATTGCTTGGTCACCCAAGCTGTGAACCTATCCTGCATCTCTCGTTCTATGCCTGAGGAATTGAAACAAGCACTAGTTATTGCGAGTCTCAAGAAACCATCTGTAGATCCCCCTGTGCTAGCTAATTTTCATCCTATTTCTCTCCTCCCACATTTCATGAAGCTTTTGGAGGATTTCATCTCTTCCTTTTTGATGTCCTTCTTGGATAACTCTTATTTCTTTGACACCTTCCAATCAGGATTTCGACCGGGGCAGGGTACGGAAAGTGTCCTGGTCTTTGTGGTGGATGATTTAGCCTGGCTGTCTGACCAGGGTGGAGTGGGTGCTCTGATTTTATTAGACCTTTCAGCAGCGTTTGACACTGTTGACCACTCCCTCCTGCTCTACTGCCTGGCTTTAGCTGGACTTTCTGGACCAGTCCTGGCCTGGTTTACATCCTGTCTGGCAGGGGTCAATCTCTCTCCTCCTTTTCATTCTCAATCTACTTCTCTTTCTTGTGGGGTCCCCCATGGCTCTGCCTTGTCCCCCATTCTGTTCAATGTTTACATCCAGCCACTATTTGGGCTCATCCTGTATCACAGCCTCCACTGTTACTCCTATGCTGATCTGACCCAGATCATGGTGCGGCTTAATTTGTCTCAGTCTGATGCAGCCTCTCAGCTTAGGGGTTGTTTGGAGGCAGTGGGATGTTGGATGAGCTACAACTGGCTCAAGTTGAATGGGGATAACATGAAGGTCCTGGTGCTTGCCCCCCTCTTCTACTGTTCTCTGTACTCCCTTGTTCTGGCCCCCTGCACTGGGTGTTTTTCCTAAACCTGTGTACATGGTAAAGGACTTGGTTTGTTTGTTTGTTTGTTTTTATTTCTATAGTGCACCTGACCCTGAGGTGTCTGGGCACATTAGATCACATGTATAATTGATACAGACATAGACAACATGGTCAAATGAAATATACATTTGTAGAAACCTGTTGGGCAAGAATACATTTGGTTACAGATATGGGCATGTGGTAGGCAAACAGTTATACTTGTTGAGGAGGTGTAAGTTAAGCTCCTAGATCGCTGTTAGTTCTTCTATGATTAGCCAGGAAATGGCGTTTCTCCTGAAGTTATTGGGCAGCTGGGTCGTCTTGATGGAAGGTTCAAGAGTATTCCATAGTTGGGCTGCCATGACAGGGAAGCTGCTCCCTCCTTATTTTTTAGTTTATATCTCGGGACCGCCAGGCTTTACGTGTTGGCTTATCTAGTGACCTGAGTAGAGGATCTAATAGTGATTTTTTCTGATAGGTAGGGTGGAGCTGTGTGGTTCAACGATTTGAAGGTAAGACACAGAGTTTTCAGCTCGATCTTCTCCTTTATGGGCTTAAAAATATCTTCCTCTCCTTCAATGGAAGCCCAGGTTAGCTTGATTTTTCACTTCCAATGTAGGGTACTTCGGAAGGTTCTACCATTTCTTACATTACAGCTATGGGCACCAGTTGTGTCTTCTCTGGCTTTAAGAAATGTTGATAACTGCAACTCTTTATTTTGAGCTCAGCCCCTAAACCTTATTCATCTCTTCAGCTCCTTCAAAATCTAGTGGCCAGAGTGGCCACTGGCTCCTCTTTTGGCTCTCATATTTCTCTGATGATTCGTTCCCTACACTGGCTTCCTGTTGCTAAACTGATCGATATTATATCTCTGTGTATAGTGAAACAGGCCTTTTATGGCCACGGTGCCGAAAAATTGCAGCTTAAGTTCTGGCCCTATATTCCGAGGCGTGCTCTCCATTCCCAAGAATCACTTTTGATCACAGTTCCTCACTTTGGATTTTCGAGGACTGATGGTTGTGCATTCTCAGTGGCCACTGCTAAGCTCTGGAACTCCTCGTATTTTCAACTCAGAGCCACTAAGAACCACTTGGTGTTCTGACATCTCTTAAAGACTTTTCTATTTTAGTCTGGCTGTAGCCTGGATGGTCTTCCCTCTTTATCATTAGCACCAAGATGCCTCTGGTGGATGTGTGCTTTACAAATGTATTAACAGAACATAACGGTGGGACTCTGAGTTAAGATGATCATCACTTCTGACATCTGCTGAATTCCAAGGGTTTTGTTGTGTTAAATCCGATCACCTTAACTGTTCCTTAACTAAGGTTTTTTCAATGAATATAAATGTATATTCACTTAAAAAACGTTGTTAGGGGGGGCGTGGCTTGGAGCCGCCGCAATCGGCATGTCTTCGTAGGAGCTCCTGGCTGGCCCGAGGTGCAGAATGTGACAACGCCGTTTCCAGCCCCCATTTTCCGCCGAAAACAGCTAACAGTGTGGGGGAAGTTCCGCAGCAGCTGCATGGCGAGTGGCTCCCAGAGCGGCGACCAATTTTCCGAGTTCGGACACATTTTGGTCCCAGAGATCTCTCGGCGGCAAGATGGCGGCCGCTCCACTGGGCCACAAGAAGTGGCGGAATGAGGGAGGGGCAGACGTATGAAAACAACACGGGCCGCCGAGTGAACTGACCGACCCTACCAGTCCCGCACTGCCCTAATGAACAGTACCATGTGCCCGAAGTTCAACAGCTGGTCCCAGGAGGTTGGAGGCGCTCCAAAACCCATGTACAGAGAGCTCCTGGGAGATAATCGGTAGCAGAGCAGAGGAGAATCCTGACGGAGGGGGCCCGGACCAGGGGTGGACGCAAGGAGACCCGAGAACTGATCTTACCTCTCTGGGGATCCTGCCCTGGCATCAATCCACACCCCTGGCTTGAATAGCCTCTGGAGGAAGCAGGAGAGGCAGCTCACGCCGTCCCGTGGTAATACAAGCTGGAGGCCACCTATGCGAGTTTCACTTGCCACGTGGAACCGCAGCATTTAACCGAGCCCCGTTCACATAAATAGTGCCGCCCGCCTCGAGGCATGTGAAGGAGGCCTAGGCGATACGGGGCTATTATGGAGCCACAACGTAGTGCTACATTGCGCATTAAAGATCAAGCACCCACTCAACCTGCCTACTGCAGACAACACACCAGAGCCTCCGCTGCCCTGGAGACGGGCGGAATGAACAGCTCAGCAACAAATACCGCAGTCTGGCTGACATAAGGTGAGGAGTGGGTCACCGTACTCTGCAGATCCCTTCCAGCATACACCCACAACAAGGCCTGGGAGACCAACCATAGCGGGGAGGGAGCCCGACGCAGAGAAGCAACGTCCCGCACATTATCTGGTGCAACCATCCTTATAGCTTTGCCATGACGTCACTGCTGGCCGAAATCATCAAAGAAGTTGTTCTACCTGACCCCACTTCCCCCCCCCCTCAACTCATATATGTCCCCTGCGCCCTGCAGCAGGGTAAACAAGCGGTTAGAGCTCTAAAGGGGAAAGGCAGTGAGCAATCGGGAGCAGAGATGTCCAGAAGTGGGAAGATGTCTAAGCAAACGGTCATTGTGGCATTAATGGCCAGCGCCTCGACCGAGCGCTCGAAGAATGGGGAAGTGCCCGAGACTCTCCCTGGTGAAGAGGGCCCCGCTAACGCAGCATCGGCGCATAGTACAGCACAAATGGTGATCAAGAATGACCTGCAGAAACTACTCACCGCACTGACAAAAGAAATTCACAAAAGCACAGAAGTAACAAAAAAATAAACTCCCTGGACAAAAGAGAGGTCGAGATGGAGAGAAGGACGGCGGAACTCGAATCAGAAGTTTGTAACCAGCGGTTTGAAGATGAGATCGACAGAGATAGAATCAAAGCGCTGGAGGAAAGATGTGAACTCATAGAAGCTAGACAGGAGGATGCAGAAAATCGGTCGCAGAGAAATAACATTCGCCTCCGGAGTGTCCCATCATCCATACCAGATGCACAGCTAAGAAGTTACATCTCGCAGCTGCTCAGATTCATCATAACCCTTCCGGATGAGGCACCTCTGGAGCTGGACCCGAGTACATAGGGCAATTCTGAGACTGACATCCAACTTCCCCCCAGATGTCATGGTAAGGGTTCATTTCTACCAAATCAAGGAAGAAATCATGAATGAAGCACGAAAAATGGGCCAAATAACATTTCAAGGATCTAAAATAGCACTATATCAAGACTTAGCGAACTCCACGCTTCAGAAGCGTAGAGCCCTACGGACATTCACGGAATGGCTGAGGGGGAAAAAGATTGCCTATCATTGGGGATTCCCAACTTCAGTCAGGTTCACATGGGAAGGGGCTCAAAGACAAATCCGTTCACTGAAAGAGGGCGACAAATTTATGGGCATCAGAGAAACAGGAGGCGGGTCGGACTCCGAGGAACCATCCCAATCTCAGCACAACAAACCTTCCAACGGAGCATGGTCAAAACCTGCCCGACGACGCAGACCGCGAGGGCCACCCAGGAAAAACTCCAACCCTGGATGATTTAGTCACATACATCCACCAAAATCTGCAGATCATAGAAACCTTACAATGGAGCGAACTGATCGGCGATAGGCAAGATGGTGGGATCTACGGGTCCAAAAGAAGATGGGAGTCTCAAGTTGGGGCTAATTCTCATTGCGGCACAGAGATCGATACCCCGGGCAGTGTGGGTATACGGAATCATTTCTAGTTGACAGTTTGTTCGGCGGCCCAGTTGGCCTATATAAGCGCATCGGTGCCACCAGTGTCCCAGTGGCAGTAGGACGTTGTTCTTCCTACATGTTCGTTCTAAGGGGGGCGGGGGAGGGGGATGGAATTATCAGAAGATAAACAAATACCCTGGGTCTTGGAGCCCCAGTTGCTCGGCCCAGACATCAAGATCACATCATGACATATCAACGACAGCAACGAAACATCACCGACGCCTTGAAGTAACTTCAGGAAGGGAAGATTACAAACAGCAGGCGGACATGAACTCAATCTCAGATAAAAAAGGAACAAGAAAATATGGCTGATACAAGTGCAATAACAATCCTATCATGGAATGTGCAAGGGCTCAGCTCGCCACGGAAATGGAAATCCGTCGAACACAGGCTTGGGCAATTAGCGGGGGACATTGTGCTTCTTCAAGAAACTCACTTACTACAGGAAGACGAACATAGAGTAAGATTTAACAGATACCAAAAAGCATATTTTGCCACCTGGGGCCAGAAGAAAAGAGGAGTAGCAATAGTCTTAAGCAATAGGATCCCCCTAACAAAAATTACTATAAAAAGAGATCCAAATGGGCGATTCCTTCTACTCAAGGGGATATTCGAGGAGCTCTCAATCACCATCGCTGCAATCTACGATCCCAACTCTGCTCAAGATGTCTTCATCACAAATCTAATCCCAACCATTTTAGCATTCCAAGAAGGGCATCTAATCATGGGCGGGGACTTCAACTCAATGCCAAATCCCCAGATGGACAAGACCCTTCCGCCCACTAAATCTGACTATGTACAAGCACTCTCACTAGCCAAGCTACTAAGGGAAACGGAAACCGTGGATGCCTGGATGCTCTTTAACGGGACCTCAAGAGACTACACCCACTATTTCCAGGTGCACAAAGGCTTCTCAAGAATCAACCTCATTTTGATCTCAGGAGTCATTTACCCTGCTTGGATGCAACGTCAATACACACCTGCATGATCTCGGATCACGCAAATGCGACGGCAGAATTAGCTATATCGGGGCAAATGCGCCCTCACAAAGACACTGGAAACTGAATGACGCTCTGCTACTGGATGAATGCATCAAGATGGAAGTCGAGAACACAATAGTCAACTATTTCAAAGAAAATACCACGGAGACCTCTCCTATCAATATCGTCTGGAACGCAATGAAGGCAGTTGTCAGAGGCGCGCTGATTAGCGCAGGAGCGGAACAACGAAGGGTCTCTAACATAGCCGCAGCCAGGCTGGAGGAGAGGGTGAACCAACTGGAGTCCGATCTGAAAAGGCCTATACTCCAGAAAAGCCGAGAGAGAGCCAAGAAAGGCCAAAACAGCCTTGGAAATGCATTGCGCCGACCGAACTGCTAAATCCTTAGCCTTCACAAGACAGTTTTATTACATGAAGGGGAACAAAGCGAACAGAGTACTAGTGCAAAAACTGAAAAAGACTCGAAGCAGAAACAACATCCTTACAATAGCTGGGTCGGACGGTAAAACCCTCTACACTGACGCAGATAAAATTGAGGAGCTATCAAGATACCACTCAGAAATCATGAGAGTGTCACCAACAGTACTAGCTAACCTACCAAAGTATTTACAGTCAATAACCAAGCAGAACATGAATCAGCTGGAGCACCTTGAGATGCCTATTTCGGCGGAGGAAATAATCGAAGCCATCAAATCACTAAAATCCACGGCTCAGGCCCAGATGGCTTATCTGCATCCTTTTACAAGAAGTATTCCAGGCTCTTAGTCCCTCATCTGGTGATATTATTCAACTCTTTCCTGGCATCTGGCTCCATCACCAGGTCTATGGCGGAGTCATTAACAGTCCTGTTGCATAAACCCAGGAAGGGTCCCGAACTAACCAACTCCTACCGCCCGATCACGCTCATGAACAATGACAGTAAGATTTTTGCTAAACTGCTGGCGGGCAGGTTCGGAGCTGTTCTACCAGGCCAGATTGACAGTGACCAGACAGGGTTTATACCAGGGAGAGGGACTGCTACGCAGTTGTTGGTCGTGCAGAGTATGGGCTATCCCTCTGTCCCCAAGTATCAGACTGACAACCATGGTAATACCGCCAGAGTGATGTTTATGGCCAAAGGTGGTAGTCCGTAGAGTCAGGACGCGGGAACAACCGGAAGAACCCCTGGAGCGCTGCAAGGTAAGGTATATGGTTATGTAATAGAACAGAGTGCAGTAATCTAAGTGTAAACATCCAAAGCACTGAAATACATGTGAGTGCTGGAGCGCTGTCCCAGGGAGACTGAAGTAGGCGTGAGACATTGGTTTGAAAGTGGCAGCAGGTCCGGGCAGATGTGGCAGCAGGTCCGGGCAGGTGACCACCTAAGGCAGGACCGAAGTCCCGATGTAACACGTGATCCGTAGAGTATACCAGAGCAGTCCGAGGTCAAAAACAGGAGATCCAAGGTAGAAGAAGGGCTAAACACAAGGCAGTCCGTAGGGCAGAGCGTAGGTCGGCAACAGTGGATCCAAGTTCCAAGGCAAGTAAAGGGCCAAGACACGAAGCAATCCGTTAGGGCAAAGTAGTTCGGCAGCAAAATATCCAAGGTTCCAAAGCAGGCAAGGGTTAGGCACTGAGCGGTCCGTAGAACAAAGCCGTGGTCCGACAAAGGAAAGAGTCCTGAAACGACACGTGATCCGGAAGAGAACAGCTGTGAAGCAACGCTTTCCATAACCGGACTCCTTTTATCCATCGAAAGGAAACACGTGACAACTGTCACGTGACGCATGTAACCAAAGCGTTGCAGTATTGCTAGGCAACGAGTCACGTGCTCCGCGCCGCGCTGTGTCACGCAGTTCTCCGTGAATGGTGTGTGTTCCTGTGATGAAGGAGCCTCCAGTTCGCTTGCCACAAACGTGAAGGGCGATACACTCCAGCCTTGCCAAGCATGCCATGCCGTGCCCTATAGCGTGAAACATGATGAGGCAATAAGGTACCCCTGTCGGGACGTGTGTGTTTGGGTGCTGGTTGGGAAGAGGCAGTGGACGTGGAGGGGAGTGTCTTCATAGGAAGAGTAGTAGCCTGTGCGGGGAGCGGTGTGACAGGGACTCACGACAATATTCGGAGAACAATAGACATCATCGAACATGCCCACAGGTCCGGGGACAGAATGGCAGTGATATCATTAGATGCTCACAAAGCATTCGATATGATGGACATGGGTTATGTCCAATTACCAAACTCCCACAACATAGTAACGGGTCAATGGCAGGAGATCTGAAACAATACAGATATCAAGAGACACTAGACAAGGGTGCCCACTATCCCCGCTGATTTTTGCTTTATCAATGGAGCCCTTTGCAGCCACAATTAGGAAGAATGCCAGTATAGGGGGGGTCAAGATAGGAAGCCAGGAATATAAAATCACACTATATGCGGATGATGTATTAATAACAGCATCGAACTTGGCATCATCCCTTAAATCCTTATGGATGGAAATTGACGAATTTGGAGCATTATCAGGGTTTAAAATTAGCCTAGACAAATCATCGGCTCTGGCGATCAATGTCTCTAATATTGGAAGAGCCGCCATCCGTCCGTTAATTCCGATCCCATGGGCAAAAGATGCGATAGAATACTTAGGGGTACAAATCACTAAAGACCCGGCCCAACTATATGCTGCAAATTTTCCACAACTTATTACAAATCTTAAGAATGACCTAAAGACCTGGTCCTCTAGGGAAATGTCCTGGTTTGGGCGAATTGCAGCCATAAAAATGAATATTGTCCCCAGGTGGCTATACTTCTGCACAGCATTACCGACCCGCATTCCGGCCCAGTACTGGTGGACATGCAAAAGAAATTGCAGGGCTTTGTCTGGGAGGGAAAAAGCCACGCATTGGTAAACGAATAATGATGCGGGACAAGAATCAGTGGGCTGGGGTTGCCAGACATAGCCAGATACACCCTAGCAGCTCAGCTATCACATGCCTTCTCTTGGGTGCAAGAAGAGGATGCGCCGAAATGGACGCAGATAGAGGAGACCTGGTGCCCGGGCAATCCCGCAGACCTTCCACACCTGCCAGAAAGGAAAGCGCAAGCGAATAAAGGCCCTCTGTCTGCTACAATCACAACAGCCTGATGTTGGAAAGCAGCGGCTCGGAAATGGGGCATTCAGGGCGCGCTGGGCCCCCTAACACCTATCTGGGACAACCCAGAGTTTTCACCAGGCTGCAGCCCCAATAGTTTCCAATCTTGGAGGGAGGGTGGACTGCTTAAAACGACGGGTGCTCACCCATATCATTCAAAAGATGCAAAGAGAAATTCGGGGTAGAGGAGAGAGAAAGATTTCATTATACCCAAATAAGGCACTGGTTATCTCACAGAGCGGTTCGAGAGAAATGCACCAGAGAGCTAACGGCTCTAGAGAGCACCCTTACAACCCCAACAAAAAGAGGCAAAATCTCTGCACTGTACCATCTCCTGGATAAGGCTGACCCCACGAAAAAAGAAAGATACATGATCGAGTGGGAGAGGGACCTGGGCCGAGAAATAGAGGTAGAGGAATGGGCAAACATTTGGGCCAGTTTGCATAAAAGCTCACAATGTATTACAAACAGGGAGGGTGGCTACAAACTCTGCTATAGATATTATGTGACCCCTGTCCAAATCAACAGAGCTAATACAAATCTCTCTGATCGCTGCTGGCGAGGCTGCGCCACACCCGGCTCACTATTTCACATAGTATGGGCCTGCCCAAAGGCGGAGACATACTGGAGGGAGGTGATTAAACACATCAAAGACATCACCGGACTCACCATTCCTTGGGATCCGGGGATCGTTCTTCTAGGGGAAACAGGGGGCGGGGCATTACCAATATCAGGTCACATTCCTCATTTGTGTACGCACCTACTCCTTGCAGCAAAAATTGCCATGGCCCGTCTGCGGAAACACAAGGAAGGACCCTCAGTAGCATTATGGTGGTCCAAATGTTGGGACATTGCGGTGGCGGAAAAGGTGACTGCTATCCGAAATAATTCCTTCACCAAAACCATGAACATCTGGGATCCTTTCATGGATTATGCAACTAGATTCCCGGCATTGTCCAGAAGGCCACCACTCACCAGATGGCTACAAAGCAGCCCTCTCTATTGACCAGCCCATAGTCTTCAAGTATAGTCACCTTACCTACAGCTGCCGATATATCCACCAAGACCAAACAAAGTATCAGACAATGGAATATTGGCTAACATCAAATAATCCCTCATCATCCCTATGATCCTGTATTACTGAAATGTTGCGATTTATGATCACCCTGCTGTCGTTGATGTCTTGTTGATTTGTACAATCTAATAAAACGTTGTTATGAAAAAAAAAACGTTGTTAACGGGATGTTATGGTTAAGTTGCACTAATAAAAACCTATGAAATTCAATTAAAAAACTTTGTTGAAGGGACGTTATGGTTACAAGTAAAACTGAAAAACCTCAGAAATCAACCAGTTATGGTAAGATAAGCAACCATAACCCACGCCATCACAGTGCACTGCTAGGCTGTGTTCCTCCACCTCATCTTCCTCAACCAGTGCTGTAACCACACAGCCTACTTCTGTGGGACACAAAATCCCACCAGCTACCTTGCAAGTAACAAAAAAGTCTTTTGATCCATAGCTTTTGAAGACAACAGTCCTCTATATATACTGCAACACACCACTCTGCAGGGGGGAGCAATTTCAAAGTGCTTTTGAAGCTGTAATCAAGGAGCATGAGAAACACTGCTTCGTACCTTTAATGTAATACATCTTCCCCTGTCCACCTGCCTCTCCATATAAGTGCTTCCCTCATTTCCCTCCCCACCTTACATTCTAATGTCTCCTGCAAAAAAAACAACAAAGAATGTTTCCTTTAGGAACCACCTTTCACAGTTAAAAAATGGAACAAAAAAAACAAC
This sequence comes from Ambystoma mexicanum, assembly GCF_040938575.1. Classification (NCBI taxonomy): domain Eukaryota; kingdom Metazoa; phylum Chordata; class Amphibia; order Caudata; family Ambystomatidae; genus Ambystoma; species Ambystoma mexicanum. The sequence goes on along the minus strand of NC_090931.1, from coordinate 683,329,809 downwards.
TTATAGACTCCATCTACTTTACATTTCTCAGTAATGTACATAGACTCAATAAGATTTTCCAACATTTCCATTTTGTGTTATGCTTATGGGAATAATGTGGCGTTCCTTCCCCATTCCAGGGACTGGAACAGGGGATAACTGCCCGCCAGCCCAAGTTATCGGCCCAAGCGAAGCGAGGTCGGATAACCAAGGCTCCGGACCGTTATCCCCCATTCCAGCCCCTGCAATGAGGAATGAAGGCCATTAGCTTGCAGGTTGCCAATGTGGTAACCAGGGGATCGAATAAAAAATTATTTCTCTTCCAACACCGGGACGTGCGCGGTTTCCCAGTGCAGGAAGGAAAATCCTTTTCCAAGGTGCCCACAATGGAAAGAGAAGAGAGGCTCTGAAGATGAGGCTCCGTACAGAGCATCTCTTCCCTTTCCATGGCAACCTGCAGTAGGCGAAGAGAGAACCCTAGGACCATATTACCACAAACATTTCTTTTCCCGTTCAAACCTATCCCAATTTCCCAAAACTTGAACACATAGCTGGTCCATGGTGGACATGGCCACTTCATCCCCATTTGTCGTCCCTCGTGGTCATGGCCAGTAGCCAGATTGTCTAGGTCATGACCTTATGCCATGACCCGGACGATCTGGCCTCTGTCCATGGCCACAGACTATACAGTCACCAAATGTATATCACTATTTTTGTAACTACATTATGACACGTGTCAAAAAATAAAACACAGACACATTTGCAAAACCATGCTTTCAGGACCTTGCTCCTTACACATGTTTGCTGGAAATCCACCCATGTTTCATTTTTTCAAAAGTGTCAAAATGTACGTACATACAATAGTCATATAACATAATCCCCACTTGACAAAATCCATTCAGACTTTGCACAAACATTCAAGGTTGGGTCCCTAATATTTGTGAAAACTGTTTTCCACAGTCATCAAGCAGCTACTAAGTTATAAGCCATCTAAAAATGCTGAGAACCCCCTGTAATGTTGCCCCCTCCTGACAAAATCCCACCAAACTTTGCAAAAACATTTATATCTAGATCTAAAATCTTTTTGCAAACGTTTGTGCATATTCATCAAATGGCACCACATTTATAACGTTTTACAATATTTTAGACTCTCCTCTAATTTTGTCCCTTCTTGACAAAATCCCACCAAACTTTGCAAAAACATTTATATCTAGATCTAAAATCTTTTTGCAAATGTTTGAGCAGATTTGTCAAATGGCACCACATGTATAAGGCTTGACAATAGTTTAGACCCTCCCCTCTAACTTTGTCCCCTCTTAACAAAATCCCACCAAACTTTGCAAGAACATTTATATCTAGATCTAAAATCTTTTTGGCAAACGTTTGTGCAGATTTGGCAAATGGCACCACATTTATAAGCCTTTGCAATATTTTACGACCCACCCCCTCTAATTTTGTTCCTGCTTGACAAAACAGCACTACACTTTTCAAACCCATTCAGAATCAGGCCTAGAATGAAATTCCAAAATTTCATGCAGTTTTATTGAGTGGCACCAAAGTTATAAGCCATCAAAAAACTGCTTTTCACCAACCCTGTAATGCACAAATAAGCAAAAATGCCCCCGAACATCTAAGATGTTTGCGGACATCACAGGACTGTCCCGGACAGTTTGAGGACATCAGAGAAAAAACACGCCAGTTTTTTGGCTTTTTAAGACCATATCCCATCCCATCCTCATCACCCCTCACTTCCCCAAAGATTGTTTGATAAGTTTGACAAGTGTAATGTTGTATTTTTAAATATGCTTTTACCGTGATGTTCGTGGACACCGGCCGCTGTCTGTGAATCCACCATCCCAGGCGTTTCCTAAACTCTGACGTGCCTCATGTTTTTTATTGACCAATCAGTGGGTGCGTCCAATGTCTGCGGACATCATGTCGCCCCCGAGACCAATCAGATGCCCATCTTCGGACCGAACAGGGAAGTGAGTCCGCGGACCGAACCCATATATCACAATTTTTGTTGTACCTACTTTTTGGTCATTTTAAAAAAGCTACTGGATGGATTTACACTAAATTTACAAAAGCACGCTTTTGGGACCAATCCGCCGCTCTTGCCTCAAAGTGAAAATCCGTCCAGCGGTTAGGGCTGTAGACGTGAGCAAATCTTTTTTTCCATTGCCTCTATGGGAAAGCCACACATTTTGGACCCCCCCTATTACTTTGCCCCCCTTGATGAAACCTCACCAAACTTTGCAAGATCAATCTGACGGGGCCATATACTTTCTTTGCAAAGTTTCATGAGGATTCATTCAGCAGGGGCTAAGTAATAAGCCACCCAAAAAGTGCTCTTCCTATGGGCTGAGCAACTTAACCATAACTACAGGGCTGCTACTGCAGGCCATGGAATATATCAAATAAGGCTGAAAGTGCATGGCTGAGGCTTCATTCTCATTTCAAGCTGAACATGGATTTTCAATTACACCAAGAAATGAAATAAACTTTTATGGTGGAATTATCCGATTTAGAATTGATACATTACAACAGTGTCAGAGTCCTTGTTTCCAATCTCTGTTTTAGGGGTGCATTTAGAGGTGTTGTATACTTCCACATTCAAGCTTCCCCTAATATGACAATTTGCAATGTACAAATAATAAGTAATAAGTAATCTTCACAATGTTTCTTAGTTTTGAATCCTAAAACAAATGTTTTCACTGGGGTTTTTCCTTATTTTGTCAAATGCTAAATTTCGCTAAAGATATTTTCCAGTCCACATTTGACTAGCTGCAATCGAAAACATATGTGATCAATTTGCAGTTAAACTTAAACATTGTAGTCATGTAGTGTAAAGGCCAGTTTACAGCTGTATATAATGTAGCCAGTATATGCATAGAAGTGTTACTAAGATATGTAGTTGATTGCCTTGTCTTTATCTTTTATTATATTCTTATACATAGCAACATGTGGATCTGGGGTTTCTTTGTTCACTTCCTGGTGCTCATAGCTATCGACCAGGAGGCTGTGCATTTTCATTTAAAAAAAATGAAATAATCCTTTACGTATAGATATTTAAAGAGCTCTCTGTTAGGTATTTCAAGTGTACTTATTTATTTAATTAATTTTTAAAGCGAGCATACAACCCAGAGGCACTGAGGAGCTTTTGCAGGTACAAGTCAAGAACATACTTTGTCATACGATTGTGGTATTAAGCACAAACAAATAAGGGTAGCCTAGGTGCAGCTACAATTGTAGTGCAATTACATGATTGAAAGGCATTACCAAACAACAAGGGTAACATAGCAATTGTAGCACTATTACCATACATGTTAATGGTATAGTGTGGAAGAGATGACGATCATTGTTTGACAAGTAGGGGAGGTTTGCAGGTGGTGTCGCGTGTTTAGGCCAACAGCTGCATTTTAGGAGCTTTCCGAAAGATCTCACGGTGGGTGGGAGGTAATTCCAGAGTGGCTGGAAGGTTGGGGTAGCTTGACCCTCTGGCTTTGCATCTGTTCACTTTGGGCACAACTAGTCGATCTGTATAGGGGGTCCTAGTGGGTCTTGAAGATTGAGCTTTGGTGATTCTTTGGATGAGGTATTGGGGTGCTGTATTTGAGAGGCACTCGTGGGTAATGGAGAGTGTTTTAAAGGTGATCCGCTCCTGGATGGGGAGCCATTGTGCTTCTCTTCTAGCTTTGGAGATATGTTCTCTTTTTGGTATATTGAGGGCTGCTCTTGTTACGCTCACCTGGTAACCACGGGGACGCCACCCAGCCAGTTGGTCGTTGGTGCCCTTCCCAATGATTCCCTGGTGTGGTCTCGGTGTCGATGGGATTCCGCCTGGAAATGAAGACTATATTAGTACTGGGCGACCAAGGTAAGTTTTTCCCCACCTCCCTTTTGTTCCCAGCCCCTCCAGGTTCTCTTCTCACCTGGTTTTTGGAATTGGTGGTGCTCTCTGGGCAGGGGCGCGTTGTCTTTTGTGGGCGCAGGCGGTCCAGTTACTTCGCTGACTGCTGCCCTTGTAGTGTCTTTCAGGTAGGTCTTATTGCGATTGATGGCGTCATAATTCTTGCATGCCTTTTCTCTTTTCTGAATGTCTCTGTTTTTATCTCCCTAGGAGCGCGGAGTGTCTGCTTGGAGAACTGGATATGCTGGTTCTCACCGGAAGATGATGGTGCGCTATAGCGCTATGATGCGGTAAGGAGGCGCTTTGCGTAACGCAGCAATGTCTTGTCCTCACTGACCTGTGTTTTTCTCTTTTCATAGGTCGCGGTGAGTTCCCAGCGCAGATAGAGTTCCGGAGCTATGCCGGTCGAAAAGCAACCAACCAGGTAAGTCTTTAAGCGAATTGTGGTTGTAATGTCTCCACTACCTCCTTTAATGATGTCTTCCTCCTTTTCTCAGGTCCTTCGATCCGGGCGGTGAACTCCACCAACAGAGCTGCTCAGGAGCTGCGAGCAGTGAAGGATGATGAATGCAGGTAAGATTCTGCGGATAACGATGTTCTTGGTTTTTTATGCAGGTCCGGAATTCACCAGGCTCGTGAGAAACCTGGACACGGTGAGCGTCACGTTGCTAGAAGCAAAGTAACGCGAAGCGTGTTGTCTTGTTGGGGTGTGGTTTAAATAGCCACTGTAAAGTAGTCCAAGTAAAGTAGTGCCTAGGCCACCACACCCAAAACACTAGACCACATAGCTTGGTTCTAGGAATCAAGCTATGTGGATGCCTCCATTTTGGCTGAAAGCCTAAATAAAGTAGTTCCTCAAGCAGATGTCTTTCCTTTCTGATGAGCATGGCGCCAAAGGCGCCAGGACTGGCCCCAAGAGGGCCTGAGAAGTGGATGCCAGGCCTTATTAGTGATCCGAGCCATGATTCCACCTGGCCAATGGGCTTGCCAGTGGGGATCAGGGCTGAGGGTCGTGACAGCACTCCCCCCCAAGCCCCTCCCAAGGTGTGTCTCCTGCCTGGTCCAGGTTTAGTTGGGAAGTTCTGATGAAACTTCTTGATCAGACGTGGTGCATGTATGTTCTCACTGGGTTCCCATGATCTATCTTGAGGCCCAAACCCCTTCCAATCGATGAGATAGTACAACTTGGCTCTAGAGTACTTAGAGTCCAAGATGCCCTTGACTTTGAATTATGGTTCTCCATCTATTAGTATAGGTTGAGGTGGTGTCTTGATTCGTGTACCGGCTTGCATTGGTTTTAAGAGGGACACATGGAATACCAGATGGATTTGTATATTAGGTGGTAAGTCCAATTTGGCGGCTGCTGGGTTGATAATTGCCTTGATGGTATAGGGTCCCAAATATCAAGGATGGAAGGTCCGGGTCCCTTTGATGGGTACGTATTTGGCGGCTAACCAAACCTGGTCTCCTACTTGATAGTCTGGGGCCTTTTTCCGATGCTGGTCGGCAAAGTGCTTTTGTTTTTCTTTAGCATGAATAAGATGTTCCTTTACCTTTCTGAACGCCTGAGTGATGGTTATATGAAGAGTCTTTACTGCAGGTATTTCCAAGCTGGCAGGAAGGTCAAGTTCTGATGTACGTGGATGTCTGCCATACAAGGTGTAAAAAGGTGTTTGGCCCGTGCTAGAATGTACGGAGTTGTTATATGCATAATCGGCTATCCACAATAAGTCCTTCCAATCTCTCAATTCATGGTGCAGCATGCACCCTAAATACTGCTCGAGGGTCTGGTTGGTCCTCTTGGTTTGGCCTTCTGTCTGGGGTGGTGACTGGTGGATAGCCGGACGTCAATCTGTGCCATTGCGCAACATTTTCTCCAAAAACTGGATACAAATTGGCTGCCTCGATCGGAGACCAGAACTGATGGAAAGCCATGCAGCTTGACAATGTTTTCCAGAAATACTTCTGCTAAGGTGGATGCGTCCAGGAGACCCTTGAGAGAAATAATATGTGCCACCTTTGGGAACGAATCCACGATTACAAGAATGGTGTTAAAGCCTTGACTCGGTGGCAGATCAGTGATAAAGTCGAGGGAAAGAGTGTGCCATGGAGTGGGAGAGATGTCCAGTGGTAGTAGGAGACCCGATGGTTTCTGTTTCTGTGATTTATTTTGTGCACAGACGCCGCAGGACTGAACATACTGGACAATGTCCTTACACCAGGTAGGTCACCAAAAGTTCTTTTTTAGCTTGGCTAAAATTTTAGCCATTCCAGGGTGTCCTTCGATCAGAGAGTCATGATAACCTGAAATGATATGCTGTTGTAACTCTTTCTTACATATAGCTGGTCCCTAAAATAAGGTAACTGATCCTTGATGCAATATTGTTCTCCTTGAGTTTGCCATGCGAGGAAAGCATCCGGGTTAATTGACTGTCGAATTTTGTTTTGTAATTCAGCTTGTGATAATGCTGTTGTGATACCCAAGAGTTTGTCTTCAGGTATCATGGGTACCGGGTCTGGAGTTGTATACATCATTTCATCGATGCCCATTCGAGATAAGGCATCAGCTTTCCCATTCTTGACCCCTGGTCGAAAGGTGATCACGTACTCATATTCGGCAAAGAAGAGGGCCCACCGTAACTGGCGTGAAGACTGGGCTTTGGCTGTTTTGAGATATTGCAGGTTCCGGTGGTCTGTGATCACTGTAATGGTGTGTCTAGCTCCCAGAAGATAGTGTTGCCATGCCTTGAAAGCAGACTTGATGGTTAGGAGTTCTTTGTCCGTGATAGCGTAATTAATTTCCGGTGGTGAGAATTTCTTTGACCAGAAGGCCACAGGATGCAGCTGGCCAGTTTCTGGGTCCCTTTGTGAAAGGACCGCTCCCATTGCCATACTGGAAGCATCAGTTTCTACGACATAAGGGAGGTCTGGATGCGGGTGCCGCAGGATTAGAGCGGAGGTGAACCTTTGTTTCAGTTCCTGAAAGGCTCTTTCTGCTTCCTCAGTCCAAGCAAACTTTTTATTGCTTTTTCGTAGCAGTACTGTGATCGGGTGCACAACCTGAGAGAAGTCTGGGATAAACCGGCGGTAAAAGTTCGCAAAGCCTAGCCTGCTCTGTATCCCCTTCAGAGATGTTGGTGATGGCCATTTTAGAATAACGTCAACCTTATGTACGTCCATTCTGATGCCTTTCGGCGAAAGGAATTCTACTTCGGTGACGTGAAAAAAACATTTCTCCAGCTTTGCATACAAACGATGTTGGCGGAGCTTGGTGAGGACTGAACGAACATGCCTGATATGATCTTGTTTTGAGGCTGAGTAGACAAAGATGTCATCAATGTACACTAAGGCGCAAACGTCAATCAGTTCTCTCAAGACATCATTCATGAAATATTGAAACGCTGTGGGAGCGTTACATAAGCCAAAAGGCATGACTTGATATTCAAACAAGCCAGATTTGGTACCGAAAGCGGTTTTTCACTCATCTCCGCTTCTGACCCGGACCAGGTGGTATGTTCCCCGAAGGTCTAATTTTGTATAGATCTGGGCATATTTGACTTGGTCTAGCATTTCCGGGATAAGAGGCAAGGGGTAGCGGTTCTTCACGGCTATCTGGTTTATTGCGCGGTAATCAATACAGGTCCTCAAGTCCCCTTCCTTTTTCGGTACGAAGAACAAAGGACTGGCTGCTGGAGACTTAGATGGGCGGATAAATCCATTTGCAAGGTACTGGTCCAAATAGGATTTCAGGTGAAGGTTTTCTGGTTCGGTAAGAGCGTAGATCCTGCCGCAAGGGATTTGTGCCCCAGGAATAAAGTCAATTTGACAATCATAAGGCATATGCAGTGGTAATGTGTTAGCCTGGTCTTTTTGGAATACATCCTGAAAGTCACGATATTCATCTGGCAAAGTATTAGTTGCTCCCAGAGTAGAGGCTCTAGTATTGGAAGTCTTGGAGACACAGGAGTCGGGTTCCGGGTCAGGAGAGTAGCAAGTTAGGGAGCAGTTGCTGGAGAAGGTTAATTTCCATGCCCGCCAATCTATCAAAGGGTTGTGAGCAACCAACCATGGCATCCCTAGTAGCAACCGGAACTGAGGTGCCTTTATAAGATTGAACGAAATACACTCCCGATGTCCGTCCTGGCACAGCAAGGTTACTATTGCTGTGCACTGGGTTACTGGTCTGGAGGCGATTTCTGTCCCATCCACGGTAGTCACCTTGTCCCTGGTAGACTTAGAACACAAAAGGATAACGCTGCCAACTCTTGATCTATATAGTTCCCAACTGCTCCGCTGTCGATGTACGCTTCTACGGCATGCATCTTTGACGATTGTTGGTGATTTATTAAGATCACGGGTATCGCAAAGTGTGAGGTCAGTGGCTCTTTCTCATCACTTGACAAACTGACCTCTACGGTTGCCGAGCTTGGTAGTTTTCCGATTCCTGAACTTCATCCTTTTCTGTGGCCCCGACTGTCCTCCTTGGGGGTTTTATTGGGCAGTCTTTCAGACTGCCCATGTTTGTATTTTCGACAATACAAACAAAGTTGCTGTTGTCTTCTTTTATCCCGCTCTTGTTTTGTTAATGGAGGTCGTATCCCTCCGATCTGCATGGGTTCTACGGCGTTGTCTGGCCCCCGTGACGCATTGTCTTTAGGCCGAACATAAACTACTCGAGAGTCTGCTTTGGACCGGTCTGCTTTTCGGTCCTGCAACCGATGGTCTAGCTGTACGACCAGATTTATGAATTCGGTATAGTCTCTGGGGAGATCAACTACCTGGGCCAAGACGTCCTTTAATTTGCCTCATAAGCCTCGATGGAATAACATGGTTCTTTTGTTTTCTGGCCACCTGGCTTCAGCAACCAGTCTATTGAAAGTGTCAATGTATGTTAACAAGTCTTGGTTCCCCTGCCGGAGGGATACAAGTTAGTTATCCACTGCTTGTTCCTGGGTTTTGCGAGCAAACAGTTTTTCCATTTCTCTCTGGAACCCCCCATAGTCCTGTAACAACGGATCATTATGGGTCACCAACGGCACCGACCAATCCACTGCACTTCCACTCAAGTATGATAGGAGGAAAGCTACCCGAGCTGGTCATTTGGAAATGCACCAGTGTGACAAAGGTGAAGGCAACACTGATTTATGAATGCTGCATACTTCCTTGGGTCGCCCTAAATCCTTTCTGGTGGTGCCAGGGGAACTGTTCCAGGCAGCGTGAACTGTACTGGTGTGGGGGTATAAAATGGTGAGATAGGAGTTTGCATCAGTGGATTTCCTCCAGGCAGAGGAGTCCGCTCTGCCTGCGATTGCAAGAATTGTCTGCTGATTTCGTCGGTGCGATCCTTGGTCACTATTAGATCTCTCCGGAGTGCATTAGTCTTTTGTCAGGCTGAATGAACCTCAGCACGAAGGTCCCCCAACAATTGGGCCAATTGGTCGATTTCTGAGGTTTCCATGGCGCCCAGGTGGATTATTTATGTGAGGCTTTGCGTTCTGTTACGCTCACCTGGTATCCACGGGGACGCCACCCAGCCAGTTGGTCTTTGGTGCCCTTCCCAATGATTCCCTGGTGTGGTCTCGGTGTCGATGGGATTCTGCCTGGAAATGAAGACTATATTAGGACTATATTAGGACTGGGCAACCAAGGTAAGTTTTCCCCCACCTCCCTTGTGTTTCCATCCCCTCCAGGTTCTCTTCTCACCTGGTTGTCGGAATTGGTGGGCTCTCCGTCCTGATCTCTGGGCAGGGGCGTGTTGTCTTTTGTGGGCGCGGGCGGTCCAGTTACTTCACTGACTGCTGCCCTTGTAGTGTCTTTCAGGTAGGTCTTATTGCGATTGATGGTGTCGTAATTCTTGCATGCCTTTTCTGTGTTCTAAATGTCTCTTTTTTTATCTCCCTAGGAGCACGGAGTGTCCTCTTGGAGAACTGGATATGCTGGTTCTCACCGGGAGATGATGGCGCGCTATAGCGTTATGATGCGGTAAGGAGGCGCTTTGCGTAGCGCAGCGATGTCTTGTCCTCACTGACCTGTGCTTTTCTCTTTTCGTAGGTCGCAGTGAGTTCCCAGCGCAGATGTGTTCCGGAGCTATGCCGGTTGAAAAGCAACCAACCAGGTAAGTCTTTAAGCACTTTGTGGTTGTAATGTCTCCACTACCTCCTTTAATGATGTCTTCCTCCTTTTCTCAGGTCCTTCGATCCGGGCGATGAACTCCACCAGTAGAGCTGCTCAGGAGCTGCGAGCAGTGAAGGATGATGAATGCAGGTAAGATTCTGCTGATAACGATGTTCTTGGTTTTTTCTGCAGGTGCGGAATTCAACAGGCTCGTGAGAAAGCTGGACACGGTGAGCGTCACGTTGCTAGAAGCAAAGTAACGCGAAGCGTGTTGTCTTGTTTGGGTGTGGTTAAAATAGCCACTGTAAAGTAGTCCAGGTAAAGTAGTGCCTAGGCCACCACATCCAAAACACTAGACCGCATAGCTTGGTTCTAGGACAAAGGCGCCAGGACTGGCCCCAAGAGGGCCTGAGAAGTGGATGCCAGGCCTTATTAGTGATCCGAGCCCTGATTCCACCTGGCCAATGGGCTTGCCAGTGGGGATCAGGGCTGAGGGTCGTGACAGCTCTCAAGGCATGGTTTTTGACAACTTGTAGTTTCTGGATATTTCCAGAGGAGGTGCCTGTGAATAGGACATTGCAGTAATCAATATTGGAGCCAATGATGGCACAGGCAATCGTGAGGCAGTTATTATTGGTGAGGAAAGGTCTGGCTGCCTTGAGGACCTTAGTGGCATAGACTGCAGAAGGGGCAATGCTGCTTACTTGTTGAGACATAGTGAGTGAAGCGTCAAGGTAAAGTCCACGAGTCTTTACAAAGGTTGAGACCAGAATTTAGCAATTTTCAATGTAGAAGGCAGTTTATCTATTATTGAGAGATTTGAGAGCATTTGGTGAACCGACAATTCGTTTTTCTGTCTTGTCGCTGTTGAGGCATAGATGATTAGCTGCCATCCTTGCCTATATAGTTGAGTATATATTGTTGAGTCTGGTGGAGTCGTCTGAGTAGTTGCCTGAGAGTGGGATCAGGATTTGAGTATCATTGGCATAGTTGGAGTAGGCTATGTCGAAGATGTTAAAAAGTGGCTTAGTAAAGATTTTGTAAAGGGTAGGGGCGATCCAAGACCCTTGAGGTATGCCACAGGTTGTGGGAGAGAGCGAGGCGTTAGCTGTCTCTGAAAAGACCCTCATGGCCCTAACTTCCAGGAAGGAAGCAATCCAGGCAGTGGTAGGTGGAGAGAAATGTGCGTATGTGGTGGTAGAGGATTTGGTGGTTCACCAAGTCGAAAGCCGCAAATAGATCTAGGAGGAGGAGCAGGGCGGCGTTTCCTTCATCCCTGATCTCATCTAGCTGATTCTTTAGCTCGAGAAGGGCAGATTCAGTCCCATGCCGTGGGTGGAAGCAGAATTGATGCATACCTAAGATTTTGTCGTCCTCCAGGAACTGCTGAACGTGCAGGTAGGCTGCGCAGTATAGGGCTTTTAGTAGGAAGTGGGCAATGGTGATTGGCCTATAGTTGGATGGAATGGCTGAGTCTAGTGACGTTTTTTTAGGAGAGGGAGGACCCACGCTTCTTCAGGCTGGCTGGTACTGTGTTTTTTGCGAACAATGCGTTTATAAAGGCTTTGATGACGGAGGCTATCATGTCAGTGCAGTCTTTAATGAGTGAGGCAGGGCATATATCACCTTTGTATTTGGACAGTTTCAGACTTTCGATCAGTTCTAGGACTTCACTTTCAGAGAGGTCTCTGAAGAAGAACTCCGTGGTGGTGAGGGAGAAAGGGGAGAAGTGCAGCTGATATTACTAGTTATGGGGTGTTTGGTAGAGGTAGCTTGTTGAGAGAGGATTTCTGAGTTCAGGGAATCGATTTTACCTAATAGTGCTGCCTAGATGTCCGAGCACCATGTTATGTCTTTAGTAATGGTGGTGGGGGATTGGGCAGGAGATTCAAGTTTTCTGAAGATGAACATTTCATTTACATCAGAATTGGCGTTGCTATTTCTAGAATTGAAGGAGTTTCATTTGGCTGCGATAGTGGCAGATTTGTAGAGACTTGATTATTGTTGAACTCCTTTTTCAGAGAGTCGGTGGGATCCTTTAGCCAGGTTTGCTGGGCCTGTTGTCTCTGAGTCTGCAGTACCAAAATGTCGGGGGTAAACCACAAGTTTGACTGTCTGACTGTACTGGAATAATGAGGAGCTAGGGGGCTTTGGTGTTCACCGGACTAGATAGGATAGAGGTGTAAATATCCACTAGTGAATTTGGGTTGGATTCAAAGGGGGGCTAGAGGCATGGGATGTTGAGAAGGGGCAATATCTTGTCTCTGGTGAGCTTCTGCAAGCTTTGTGTTACCGCTGGTGGGAGAAGGTTATTTGTGGTTTTGGGGCTGAGGGATGAAGAAGTATATGATGTGGTGGTCTGACCATGGACATGGTGTGTTGGCAATGGTGGAGACATTGCAATTGTGGATGGCAATCCAATCTAGAGTGTGTCCTTTGCTGTGGGTGGGATTAGTAATGCGCTGACAAACACCAACGGTGTCAAGGGCGTCATAGAGTTACCTCGCTTGGGGATCATTTTGGTCATGAAGACCTAGATTAAGGTCTCCTAACAGGATGATTCTAGAGGAGGCTTTTAGATCATCCTGGAGAATGTGAAATAAGTTTGACTCAATATTTTGGGTAGGACTAGGAGGGTGGTAGATGAGGTGGAAGGTGAAGGTGCAAGTGGGTGATAGTGAAAGTTTAAGGGATAGCAGGTTGGTGGTGCCATAGAAGGGGATGTTGCACTGTCTGAAGGGCAGGGAATCTCTAGCTATCACGGAAACGCCACCTCCTCTTAAGCAGGGTCTGTCTTTCCGGAAGATAGTGTATGCAGAGGGCATCACTAGGAATAGGGCTGGGCCAATAGCCTCATGAAGCCAAGTCTCAGAGATGGCTAAGGCGTCGAGGTTGTGTTTGGTGATAAGGTTGTTGATGTCAAGTGCATAGGCCAGCAGTGAGTGAGCGTTGATGAGGGCTCAGGACAGGAGGGGCTGAATCAGTGTGGTGGGGGTGAGTAGCCCTGGGGATGAGTCTTGCTTGGTGGATGCTTGGCATGGGCGTAGGGGAGATTGTTGGTGCCTCAATGGAAGTTAGCTAGACAGGCTCTTAGAGGGTAAGGCTGCATTTTGTTTAATGGTAGGTGGACAGTTAAGGTTGATGGCGGTTTGGGAGTGGTGGGGTGAGCGGACACGTGGAGGCGTGTTGTTAATGGGATGTACACGTGGCTGGCCTTCAGGGAGCCAAAGGGTGATACATGATGATGTGATGTGTTGTGCTTGGGACTTTTCCGTGGAGTTGGATATGAGTTGAGAGCAGGGCCTGGGCAACTTGAGGTTAAATGCGCTGGACAGTGGATGACAGAATTGGTGTTGAGAGCAGCAGGTAGCACTGTTTCAGCCCTTGTGTGCAAGGGGCTTAAAGCTTGGTGGAGGGAGGCAGCATGCAGGCATTTTGAGGTGAAGTCAGTGCGCATTCGAAGTGTCCAGTTCTTTATTTTCAAATATGAGGTGCTGTCATTGAAGGAGTGCTACCAAAATGGGATTGTAGTCTCTAATTCCTAGATACTGAGCTGCCGGCTGCTGAAGTCAGGGGTGCATGTAACATACGATAGGGGCTTTGCAGGGAATGAATGCGGTGACTGTAGGATACAGTAGGAGCTTTAAAGGACTGCTTGAGCTGTAAGCAGTGAAGACCTTTGTGTGTGTGCCGGGCTCAGCTTACCTTAGACGGCGAGTGTGCTTCAAGAGGATGGGACAGATTGATCTTGGAGAGGCTCTGCACTGCTGTTAATGGTGCGGAAAATGGAGGAGAGCTGCAGCTTGATGTTGTGGAAGTTAAACTTGTAAAGGCAATGGGCTAATAATGCAATGAGGATTGTGGGGGATGTGGTTCCCCAAGCGGGACTGGTGAGCCAAATGGTTTAGTTACTCTTGCACAAGGAGTAGCGAGGAGGGGCGTTCGGAGTGTGAGGCGGCCATGCTCGCTTGTGGACACGGTACGAGGAACAGGTGTTGATAGTGTTGAGTAAGCTAGAATGGAGCGAACTAGTATTCGGGATGTGTACCTTTGCTTCAGCGCAAGCTCATGTGGGTAGGCTCTCTAGGATAGGGAGTGCCGGCATCGCCAAGTGTGCAGGCTCTAGATAGACTGTGGCTGGTTGTAGAAAGGTGCTGCGTGGAGGCAAAGGGATTAATGGCTGATAATAAATCTGTACATATTTCACAACACTGACAGAATCATTGACCAGCATACCATGATGAGCTTTGCGGCTGTTAACTGAACAAGTTAAACTTGTGCTAGTGGTAAGACTAGGCAAACTATCCTGACTAGGCAAACGTGTGATAGGCATATTCATCTAACAATTGCTGACTGTATAATAGGGGGACATTCTACTTTCCCTTGTATGGTTTTGGGGACAATGCTAGGAGGAGCCAGTGCAGGAACATGTTGAGATACAGACTCATCGTTGTTATTTAGCATACATTTCTGAGCATTGAGTCTATGTTGGGCATGACCCTGAGTACATTAATACTTTGGTAGTTCAATACCTTATGCGCAGCATGTGTAGCTTCACGGGCAACATGGCAGAGACCACCGGAGACTGCTGGTAGAGGCCTTGTGTGCTGGCCTTCTGTGAGGCTGGCTTTGCATGCCGGCGCAGGGGATTGGCTGCTTCTACTTGGTTCCCCAGCGAATTAGGGTGCTGCAGGCCCAGGACAGCCTGGGAACCTGGTCTGCACCAAGGCACGGTGGCAGCCATCTTGGATGTTTTTCAAGAAGGCCTCCGAACCCAGTGCTACCTCCAGGGAAGATGGGATTGCAGGTCTTCCTGTAAGGATGGGGAACCTGTGTCACAAAGAGACCGGCAGAGACTGCTAGTAGAGGCCTTGTGTGTTGGCCTTCCGTGGGGGCCGGCTTCGACGGCCGGCACAGGGGGTTGGCTGCTTCTAGCTAGTTCCCCAGCCAATCAGGGTGCTGCAGGCCCTACTTGATGACCTTATCAGTTGGCCGTAAACCTATAAGTCATTCCTCTTTAAATCCACAAAGAAAATACTACAGCATAGAAAATTATCCACAATGATTTGCTCTCCCATAAGGATAATTGTTTTTCACATTTGATTTATAGTAACAGAGGGCCAAAATCATACCATATTCTAACAACCATAACTGATCTTCAGACAGACAGGCCTTGTGAATTCTTATAAATCCACTAGACATGCAGATCTAGTTCCTTAGCTTACACATCTGTCCTGGGAGAAATGCCCCCGCCCCATGGTGACGGGTGACAAAATATATATGCGTGCTTTCAGTAAAATGGCGTATGTCACCATAAGCACACTTCATATTGGTGCAATGCAGACATCCAAAGGTCATCCATGCACAGTGAAACATTTTTATTTGTCATTTACTGCAAACAAAATGTTCAAACAACCCCATACTTACCAGTGTGGTCGAGTACCATTCAAGTGGTAGACAGAACTCTTTAAAAGTGCATTGGTATTGCATTTAAAAAGATGCCCAAGTCTATACCATTGTCCGATACCTGAATTCATGAATGTGAGTCATATTTACCATAGTTCATTATTTGTGAAATGTGATGCCCAAATGATGCGCAATAGAATTTGTGTTAGAATCAAGCAATGACCATCACCCTTGTTCAATGGGCAATTAAAGCTTTGCTGATACATGCATTGGTTTATGAAAACCATATATAATTCTGGTGAGGTAAGATGAAACTACCTTAAAATAACATGCATGCATTAGGTGTTGAGTCTGTGGCAAGAGGAATACCAGTGGCCCCCGATTTGTTTATATACTGCATCACCATATTCCTCAGTGTAGTGCCACAGGTGGCAAACAAGTATTGGTGAGCACCATCTGAGTTTCTGTTCAGGCTTACCCAGCCTTAGGAGATAGTTGCAGGTACTATCATTGAACTGGATATAGAAGGAGATAGTGGCAGAAGACAGGATTATTTTGATAGCAGTTGATTCCACCAAAGGGGAATGGCACACAGTTCTGTGCATTGTCCCCACAATACTAGTGAAAAATGTCTCAGACAAGGAGTTATTTGAGAACTGAGAAAATCAGCAAGAAACAATATTGGAAGTGCCTGTCCCTTGTAAAATAATGATACAGTACAAGGCATGCAGTTTGTCTGATGCTGCTAGTAGGGACTGCTCCTTAATTTACCTCTGCAGATTTGGCTCAGGTTCCTGACAAATAGTGGATGAACAATCTACATGACATGGGACTTTTAAAAAGTGTCACGCCAATACGCATCATCCTGAAATCCAGCACTGTGCTGCCACAAGTAAAACATTATTGTCTATCAAAGACAGAAGAAGAGGGGATTTATGACACTGTTATGGCTGTTTTACATCAGGTCATTAGAGTGCCATCAAATGCACCCTTTATCCGGTGAAGAAATCAAAAGGTGCTAGTTGAAGGATGATTCAGGATCGATGCCCTGTTAATGACATTGTACAGGCAGAGTTACCAATGGTTCAGAACCCTGCTACAATATTGTGCAACATACCTGTTGAGGCCCCCCATTTTACTGTAGTGGATTTGAAAAACGCATTTTTGCATCCTGGCTCGCAGTATCTCACAGCGTTTATGTTTGCCAGGAGCCGATTCTAACATACTAGCCTTCCTCAAGGGTACTTGAGTCCCAGAGTATTTTTAATATGGTGCTACATGAACATTTAGGTATCATCTCTGTCCCTAGAACCATAATTCAATATGTGGATGATTTGTCGGAATGTAGCAGCATGAACCACCAATGCAAGGAAGACTCGATAGCGTTGTTACAATTGTTGGCTGACAAAGGGTACAACATGGACCAAATATAAAATTACAAAATTGCCAGCAGGAGGTGTTGTATTTGGGACAGTTGATTTCAGTGAATGGTAAAAGAGTCACTACAGAATGCTCCAGGGCCTCAAAGAAGCTCAGCGAACAAACAATACTATTATTTGGACTGATTAAATGATTACTAAATTTCAAGAGCTCAAAGATTTTATTTCTACAGCCCCAGTATTTGCAACCCATGACTATAAGCACAAGAGTTGTATCTCTTCACATTCTGATGGGCAGATGTTGACTGCCGTACTGACACAACGCAGCATAAGGATGCATAAAACTTTCGCTTATTACAGTGGCATGTTAGACTCTGTCATGCAGGGCAGTTCCCATGTAAACAAGCATTGGCTGCTGCTGCCTTCGCTATCTGCGACTTTTGTCATGGCATCTTCCTTAACATAGTACGTGGAGCATCCGATTTCCGCAATACTACTGAGGTCCAAATCCACCCTGACCACACAAAGGGCTTCTGCATCTGAAGTGATACTTTCAAGCCTGTCCATTCACATTGTTCGTTGTAAGGCAGTGAACCCAGCTACCTTCTTGACTGAACCTATTGCTGATGATGACAAGGTGCATGACTGCGTTAAATATGAATGTCTAGAGGATGATATTCCTAAAGCAGGCGACTATGCTCTAGATGAGGGAGAAGTATACTTCGTTGATGGGTCTTCAACTATTGATCAGGAGACAGGTCAGAGAAATACTGGGGCAGCAGTGGTGCATCTGGTTGATGCAGAATATGAGGTTGGTTTGCAGCGGAGGCTGGCAGGACATTACTCAGCTCAGGCAGCAGAGCTGATCGCCCTAATTGAAGCACTTGAGGCAGCGAAGGGGTGCCAAGTAACTATATGTTTGAAATCAGCATACATCATGATAACCATTCATTCAGGACAGTTGGGATGTATGAGAAGAGGGTTTCATAGAGCAGATGAATCCCCATGCAGCATGCAGTTTTGTTAGCCAGATTGCTGTGCTCGCACATCCTACGCTTGCTGCAATACTAAAGTGCAGCACCCACACAAGTGGTGCAGCCTTTGTCTCTCTCAGAAATGAAGCAGCAGACACTGCAGCAAAGCAGGTCGCTTATCTGCCAGTACCAGACATACCTGAGCATCCAGTGTTTGTGAATATGCAGTTGCAAGTTCCATACACAACCCTTTTTGTCATAGAAATTATTGAGATACTAGGTCAGGCCCCTCAAAGTGAAAAATTGGTGCGGTAAAAGAGAGGGTGTGTACAATCTCCAACTGACCTGGTGTGGCTACAGATGAGCACATGGAAGGTTGTGAAGCCTCACGCATTGGCTCTGGTATCATTCGACCAGATTCACTACCCCAGCCATGTACCTAAACAACATATTACAGTTAGGCAGAAACCTGTGCAGTTCCCTTGGGGAGCACTGCAAAAGATTTAGGAATACAGGTGTTGGCAGTAAACCCACTTGGCAGCAGTCTGTACCACCCAGATTTACCTGGTAGCTGTGGCTGAGCAGCCAGACTTCCCTCAAGAAGAGGTAGGCAGTATGTAAAGTATACACAATAGGCACTCAGACACAATAGCACAAGCAAACACTGACCAGAGCTTTGGTATCAAGGTATATAATTATTTATTTAAAAACACACTTATTGAAACACTCCAGCACTATTATTGTAAATCACTCTAAACACAGTTACTATTATTATATATACATCCCTTATTCCTTATCAGACAAGTCTTAGTTAACACCACTTATTTCCAGACAGAGGTGAGCGCTTAACTATAGATGGCACTCCAATAAGTTAACGGAAAAGGGAGGGGAAAAGGCAGAATGTAGGAAAATACACCACACTAATACTTAGGAACTCTTAAGCAAGGCAGGAAAGTCAAAAGTTACTTTGTGAGCCAAAGTCCATAGGCCGGGCCCACTCTTGGAGAGAGCAGGGCACAAATGCACCCAAGATCACACAATGACAACAGGCTTAAAAAGTCTTGCAGGGAGTTCAGAAAGGTTTTAGTTAGGCTCAGAAAAGTTAAGCCAGGGTGTCCACGCTAACCCAGGGTTGAAAGCCGGGGGCTAAATCTACCCTGTACAGTCGGTTGCAAGGGAAGCCAGGCGGAACACGATACCTTATGTGGAAAGGATCCTCCAGCGGGGGCAGTTGTTCCTGGCAGCGGGTGCAAGTCACACCGTCCAGAGGAAGAGAAGATCTCGACATGGAGGAAAGATGAAGGTCGTTGCACTGCCAGGGAAGAAACCAGCCGCAGAGTTTTCCGGTTAAAGGTACTAACCTTTGATTCGCGGTAGTGGTAAAACGTGGTATCCCGGTTGCCGGGGTGCTTGGCACAGGCAAGGCGGCCACGAGATGCTCCAGGAAGTGAAAAAGGAAGCAGACTGGTTATCCCCACCAGTCGAAGGAAGAAGACTCTCCGGGCTGGAGATCTCCTCTGTCGTTGGGAAAAGTGGTGAGACGGTTCAGCAGGGCTCCACCGGTGGTGTCGTCGTAGCAGGTCGGCTCAGCTTCTCTTTCCTCGGATTCTTAGGTCCTGTGGCGACTTCTAAAGTTCCAGTCCCCAAAACCCCGCTTTTATGCAGAAAACCCCCATTCACTCAGCCTAGCTGTCACTCAAACATGCTAAGTGGTGAGCCGGCCGGCTCACCACTTGGGCCAGTCAGGACGGAGTGCGATTTGAGTTGCCTGGGCAACTCAGTCCAGGGTGCCTAAATCCCCCTCCACCCCTCCTAAGTACCCCTGACAGAGTGGCACCACTTTGGAGGGCTTCTGTGGAGAAGCCCGCCAAAAAGTGGAACAAAGGGCTCAACTTGGGTTGGAGTCACAGAAGCGAACACAAACGCCATTTTAGAACCGAGTTCTGGCAAAAAATACCAACCAGAGAATTAATATTAAATAAAGAAACCAGCGGTATGTTCGAGGCTATAGGAATTAAATAATTAAAGTTGGTAGCCTCGAACAATGGGAAATCCCATAGAGATATATTTGCGGTCGAATATAAAAACTAGTATCCACTGCCACCAGCCAAAACTCGATCAGGGGGGACGGAGACGTGCCACCTCGACTAACAGACCCCGGGGCAATCAAATTGCCCCGACCAGTACGTCCACAATATGATGGTTTGTACTGGTTCTGTTCAGAATTTGAGACTAGTAAAGTCAATGGTGACTTTACATGCCCTGGGAGGCAGTAGTCAGTCCCAGGGTATGGAGTCTATGTTGGGGGGTTACTATGACTCCCCTGTGTTACTGCACTGAGGGTGCTGTTTAACACACATGACAAAAACACATGAAGCCCTATGGAGTTAAAGACCCCATAGCCCATTAAACACATCTAGAGTCAAAGAAACACACTCAAATCATATCTAACAGTTGTACATTGTAAGCAAAAGAAAATACAGGATACTTTATTATGGGATGTACAAATATGAGTGAAAAGGGGTTTGGAGGAAGAAAAGGAGTATGACCAGTTCAAAGAAGTAGTGTTTGTTACTATGTCCAATGTGCACAACCCAGAGTTCAACAGTATGTGGTAAAGCTTTAAGAACTCAGTGGGGAAACAAAGGTACAATGGGAGTTGTTATGTCTGCTCCCTCATCCCCCACATGTCGGGAGCACCTAAAAACCTATGGGGATATCTCCATTAGATGCTGAGTGTCTGGTGCACTTAATACTGTGTCGGGTTCACAGTTTATTCCAGGGGGCATAAAGAGCACATTGTACTAATAGACAAAGATGAAGAAAGGTGTGCAAAGCATAACAGTGCCCCTTAATGCAAGCCCCGGCCTATGTTGAAATTGTATGGAGTATTATTTATATCAAACGGATGGGAGAAGGCGGTGGTGAGCTGTGCAGCGGGGGGTTGGCAGGGTTCGGAGAAGATGTTATATGGAAAATTAATAAGAGCGGATTTGAGATATGGGGCCTCATCACAATTCTGGCGGTAACCCTTAAAAGTGGCGGTGATGGAATTAGCGCCCCCAATAGCGCTCCACCGGGTCATGAGCTGCGCAAATACCGCAACTGTAAAATCAGCCAGCGCTATTACAGCCAGCGCTATTACAGCTGCCACTATTACAGCCGGTGCAACTACAGCCCGCCACATGAGGCGCAAACACAGCTGCATCACAAGTGCATGGTCGGTGGTATTAGTGCTGAAAACCGGTGCTAATAATGGCAAAAACACGGCACAGATACCTCCAGCTTTAAGCTGGAGGTAAATGAACGCATGTGCCTGAAATGAAGCAACAGGTGATCCCAATCCACACCAGAGTGCTACATAAGGCACACTCCTGCCCCAAACACTGTTTCCAACAACATGCTGCCACTAGTGGCTGGAAGTTTAGAGGCAGGACCACCAGGCCAGGGCACAGGAAGTGCAAGAGGGAGTCGGGGGGATGAGGAGGAGGGAGAGGAGGAGAGCCCAGGCAAGGCATGCACCAATCCTCAGGGATAGACCGTCACCCTGGACCCTCACCGACAGCCAGTTGGTCACCCTGTACAGCCTCAACAGGGAGACCATAACAGAGCTGCTCACCACAATACAGGATGACATAGGGAGCAGGATCAGTATCCGGACAACTTTGTCCCCACTGCTGAAGCTAGTGTCCATCCTAAAATTTCTCAGAACTGGCACCTTGCAGCACTCTGTGGCCATGATGCACAGTATGGCATATCCCACATCCTATGCAGTGTTGGGCCAGGTGCTTGAAGCCTTCCTGCGGCAAGTGCAATGCCATATCTCACTGCCTACCACCCAAGATCAGCTCAATGTCATGAAGGCACAATTCTCTGCAATTACAAAAATGCCAAATGTGATCGCTACCCTGGACTTGTACCCATGTTGCGCTGGTGGCCCACTAGACCCATGAAGCAGTATACCAAAACCTCAAAGTTCAGGTGACCAGCGACCCCAACCTGTATATCTCTCACTGCTGTGCCCCCTACCCTGGTTCCACTCACAATGCCATGGTCCTACGGAACAGCAGACTGCCAGGATACATGGAGAGACACAAAGGACAATGGACATAGGAAGTGGGTGAGTAGAGAACCCAGCACACATGCAACGCCAAGCACAGGCACATATGGGGGAGGAGGGATGCAAATGACTACATAAAGGTTGGCATGACAGGTGAATGGGCAATCTGTACTACACCCCCTCCCGCACCATCCTCACAGTACAGGCCATGGAGCATGCACATGTCAGACTCACCCTAATGGTGAAGCAGCAGTACACATACAATAGCAACCATATACACCAATATGACTACAGGTACCACAATGCAACATGCACCTATGAAATCAATGCTGACAAATGGCCACATGGCCCGACACAACAACAATCCTGCCAGTATCACAGCCATGCAACCATGTGCGCCCAGCCCACAATGGCCACCTGTTGGCACCAGATGCCCAGGGAGGGCCCATGCGGAACCCCAGCATGCCAAATGCGTGGTGGAAATACACTGCCACATGACAGCCACCATGTCCGCTGTGCATGTCACCGACAGACACCTTACGTAACATATGCTACAAGGGAACAGGGTGCATGTGAAGCACCAACACTGCATGACACAAGTGACACTGCATTCACAGACATGAACTAGACACATACCGTGAAATTAAGGTCCATGTTAATGCACAAGTAATACATTGAGCTGATATTGTGTAAGTCCACCCCTACACCATGTCTAATGCCTGTGCCTCACCCCATGCAGCTGACTCCAGATACCCACAGCTGCCCTGGCTAATGACCCCTATGCATGATCCACAAACACTGCAGGATATTGGCTAGATCGACATACACAGCAGTACTGGTGTGTGCATCGAGCGTACCTTTGGCCTCCTGGAGGCAAGTTTCCGCTGCCACAACCATACTGGCGGAGCCCTGATGTACACACCAGAGAAAGTGGGTAGAATTGTTTTTGTGTGTGCCATGCTGTACAAAATCTGCCAGAGGAGAAATATCCCACTACCCTCTGACATGGAGATGCCACCCCCAGTAGGATGAGGAAGCAGAGTCTATGGCTGACGCAAATGCATGCATTACCAGAGATGACATGATGGATGAGATGGAATAATGACATGCCAGGGACTGATAGACAATTTCTTTTGACACTTTCACATGGCACAATTCATGCACCACTGTGTGACACCGGCCAAACAATAAACACGACAAAGACACAATCAGGAATGTCTTTGCATTGATGTAACGGTTAACGGTTTTTATGTCATGATGAAGTGCCGCAACTATCCCGCCACCCACCACCAACTACCCATCACACAATCCCCTCGCCCCCTCCCACCACCAACGCCAAAAATGCCATCAGTTATCGTTTCCCCATGTGTGTTGGCACGCAAGACACAATTGCTATGGCACCGAGTGTGACCCCACACATATGGGCAAATGGGCATGGTTGGTCATGGGATGATGCATGTGGGCCCATCATCTTGGGGCTGCCTGTAGCAGTGGGTGTATGGATCAAGGCCTGTTGGTCATTGGCCTTTGCTTGGGTAGGGCAGGGTGTCCATGCTGGGCAAATTTATGTCTGACATATGTTTGTGGTCCTTCATGGCCCCACACACCCTCCCTGGGTGTGACTCATGTGATGGGGGGGTGGGGTGGTTTGTTCAATGGCTCTGTCATGGCTCTATGGAGCACTGCTGTGCAGCCAGCAGGGCTGTACTGTGGTACACAGTGATTGGCAGGCTGGGCACATGTTGGTATGTGGGACATGTACTTCCCTACGGCTTGTCTGCCATGCCATCATGGGGCAGGCCTACTGGACCCGCAACATGCTGGTGCGACTGCTGCAAGGTGTTGGGTTGCTCACGCACCTAATCCAGCTGGCATAGGGTGCACCAATGATGGGGGTGGTACACATGGCACTTGTTTTGTTCACTTGACTGCTGTGATGCTCAGGGATACTCTTGGTGCCCTGTCCCATGGCTGCTGTGAAGGGTGGCTAATGTGCCACCCCGTCACTCTGCCCTGTTGGCAGGCCCAGCTTCTGTGTCTGCTTACTTGTGTCCCTGTCCACTCAGGCGTCTTATGCTGATCTATCAATTGTGCATGTATTTGTTGACGTGGCAGAGTTCACTCACCTCCTGCCTCCTGGCTGCTGGCACCCGCCTCTACATTGTCGACTCCCTCTATCCCCTTGAGGATGAGTACCTTGCTACATACCTCCTCCCAGGCAGTGATGACCAGTGGCTCAACAGTGCCTCCTCCTGTCGCTAGGGACTCCTGGTGGTTTTGGGACAGCAATCCTGGCACCCCAACCCTCAGGTTATTCCACCGCTTGCGGCAGTCCTCTCCATCACGGGGTACACTTGGGACTGCTGTCACCCCCGGGAGATCGAGTTCTGGCGCTGTCCACTGGTCTTCCGCTGGCAGCTTCCATAGAGTTCCATAGAGTTCCTCACAGTTGGCAATTACTGCATCTGTGAGGACCACCAACTCCCCCTCGCTGAATTTTGGTTTTTGCAGGAGATGTTCGGTCCCCTAGCCTATTGTCTTCTACTGGGACATTTTTGCTGCTTTCCAGGACCGGATGGCTGCAGGAAGGAGATATATTTAATGTATTGTGTTTTTCAAAATGGCCACTGTGATGCTTCCCGTTCCGGCGATGAAGCTATATCCATCTGCTCTAATAGCACTGGGTTCGCCGGTGGTAGCGCTATTAGCGCCGCTTTCTCATCGGTAGCCCTTATTCCAGCACATGTACCGCCCGGTTTTAATAGCGTTTCTGCCAGTGTTGGGGGCAGGTTCATGCCAGATTGTGATGCGGTGCTGATTCCACCACATGACCCGGCTGTAACGCTATTAGCACCCGGCGGTAATTGCACCAGTTTACTGCCAAACTTGCAATGAGACCCATGGTCTGCACACGTATCTAAACTGGCATGGATTAAAGCACGTAAAACACCAGTGAAAGTGCAATCATGGGATGAATACCAGTTTTGTTTTCGAGGACATGGAACTGTTCCAGTAGGCACTAACAGTAAGTGCAATAAGACATTGTTAATTCCAGATCTTGCTAAAGGAACACCAGCACTGATGGACATGTACTGGGTATGCGATCAACAAGCATACCTTGATCTTCCACCCTTTTGGTGAGGCTCCTGTGCATTGACAACCCTGCACTCAGCTATCTCAGCAGCAGCGGAAGGCCTATGGGCTGTTGTGTGCTATATAAATAAAAGTAAATAATAATAGATAAATCCTGGTGGTGCCAGAAGTGCACTTGACAATAGCAACTGAAATTGAGGTGTTGAAATCTGTTTCACTGCCCATCCACCATCCAACACCCCCCAAGTGATGAAGAACAAGTGGTCGTTCAAGTTGAGAGGAAAGAGGTTGAACTATTTGTCGGAAGAATCATTCAAGCTACTTAAAGCAATCCCAGATCAATATCGGTTGTACACTAAAGCAGAAGTATTCCTTATGTCCTTTATATCCCCAGGAATTCAGGCTGCCACGAATCCCAAGTGGCTGAAGATTGTTCGGTGTGAGGTAATCCAGTTGGCGAATGACACTGAACAAGGTCTCTAATCAATCAAAAGTGAGCTGAGAGTGACCCGGTTGATGACACTTCAAAACAGATATCTTTAGGACCTCCGAATGGCAATGGAAGTGGGTGTGTGCAAGAAGATTGGGTTGTCATGTTGCATGTGCATACCCCCAAATGACGTGGAGAATGGGTCCCTTACGCATATCACAAGGGCTTTGCATAAGTTGAAGACCGTAATGGAAGACCAAGCAGGTGTGGAACCTGAAGATTGGTTTGGCACGTTGTTCTCATGGGCGCCATCCTGGCTTGCGGCACTGGTGAAGATACTGGTTCAGATCATGGTGTTCCTGTTGTTGGTGTTTTACACATACCATATGATACCCTGATGCTGTGTCAAGACTATCCTGAGCAGCACAAAAATGATGGGGATTTGAATAAGCCACGTATCGTCATAACTGAAGAACCCCTCCGTCCCCCAGAGACACTAACATCACCCCACCAGATCCTGAGAACTACACTGGGCACTGGGTAGATCTAGCAGGTGATGGGGATTGCATATATCTTACATGTAGCTCCGAAAAGTATGCACAAGACTGATGTAGTTTGTGTCATATGCGTAGGGCATGGGTCCTCAAGGATGAAGCGGATCGAAAAAGAGAAATAGATAAGGTAGTTAATGAAGGATTAACTAAAGGGGGGAATGTTGAGATGCATGTTCAGACCACAGCCCCTCTTGACAATTTAGATTCTGAAAAATATATTAAAATATGGCAATGAGCA
Organism: Ambystoma mexicanum; assembly: GCF_040938575.1. Lineage (NCBI taxonomy): Eukaryota > Metazoa > Chordata > Amphibia > Caudata > Ambystomatidae > Ambystoma > Ambystoma mexicanum. The sequence continues at coordinate 683,303,672 of NC_090931.1, read as the reverse complement.
CAGGACAGTGCAGGGCGGCATTTTATGAGTGGGGATAATTGACAGGAGTAGGAAATAAAACAGGGGCAAGCTAACCAGTAGTGTTGCCATTGAACTATATAGGATGTAGTATGCATATATTCACAATAGTCATAACACAAACTAATACGGCATCTAGGAGTAGGAGCGAATCCTCATAGGCCATGTTTTCACAGAAAAAAAAGGAACAACAAGGCCTCATCCCTCACCATTGCACCCCAATTCCCAGGCATGGCAAAGAACACACATATGCCCCCAAATCAGTTATGCATTTGAACTAATTAGGTAGGAATGTGTGCAGCCAAAGAAGTGTAGGACTGCGGCCTAGTATCAAGGTCAAATTCCTGTGAGTGAAGGTAGAGGTCTTGGGATGGCAAACCATGAATCAATATTTAAGACACTAGCGCCCCCCAGAATGACGGTCACTCTATTTGAACTACTAGATGTGCACGGAAATGGGCTCTAAATCCTTTGTGAACTGGATTGATTAGTGGTACGCTAGGCTCACTTTTGGGAAGGCGAACACATTAAAGGGGAAAACACAGAACAACATGATCTATGTTTTGTGCCAAGGAGAGATTAGAATGATGCTCGTGCAGTGGGGAGGGCATGATGGGGCGCCAACATCTCTAGGATGAGAAAATGGCTGCTTTGTTTGCAAAGACCAGGCTGACCTCGAAGTTGCCCACTGTGTTCACATTGATAACCAAGTGCATGTCACATGGTTAAGATCAAAGGTAGGGTGGTGCCAGATGATGTTAACCAATTGCTTTGCAGCATTCCATTATGGACAAGAAGTTTACTCACGTGTGGTGAAGATGAGCAAGAAGACAGCAGAACCAATTGGAGGATGGGCTATATTTAATCATTAGCATGTATATGGGCAGTAGCCAATGAGGGTGGGGGGTTAAAACTGTATATCGAGTGCATCATGAGTGACGATTTGTGTGCTTATAACCTGAATCTTGGACGAAAGATGTCAGAAAGCTCTTTGGGAATGGATTTGTAATAACCTGTCACCTTATTCTTTTGATAACAAAATACAAGCTCTTGTCTTTCTCAAAAGAGGATGCACCAAGCCTTTTTCGCAAGCGGGTTGTATTTTCTTTATAAACAGATAGATATATAGATATTATTCACGTCAGGAGGGCCACATGGATGATTGCAAATGTTGTGAACAATCCTCATTAAGGGACATTCAAGATGTCCTCATAGTGAATGGTAAACGTTGTGAAGATTTTGGACTCCTCAATCCATCAAACATCCTTCCCGACATGCAATTCAACTACGTTTGTGACTTGGAAGCCGAAATCGGAGCAAAACTTCAAGATGTACTCAACATCGAACAGAAAGCTGCCTTTAACACTCTATTGTCCACTATTGGTAATGAAAATTCACCACACAGATGTTTTTTCATTAATGGCTTTGGCACGTGTACATAGGCTTTAATAGTAGTAACAAATAAAAAAACAATAGTCTGATGTCAGGATTTGAAACATGTGAGCCAAAAGCCAATTGATGAGAACACTATGATCCGTGTAAAAACATATGGCCAAACCACTAGACATTTTGCTCAGAACATTTCAAAATATTGGACACTGTTGGACACTGCTCATAAATTATCAGGTAAGATGAGAAATCCTCCACAGTTCGCCGACAAATTTCTTCTAATTTAAGCAACATGTTGGTTCTTTCAGAGATGATAACTATCCTGGGCAATCAGTGTTGGCAAAGACAATGGGTATTCACCCATCTCTGAACATGTTGGTATGCAGCAACATATTAAAACGTGATCACGTTCATTATTCTCAATCTGGTATAAAAAAAAAAATATTCAAACATTTCATAACGTGTATCATTACATATCAAACAAATATATATATAGACTCACATTCCATATTGTTTATTAGTACTGGCAGGGAGAAGGCAGCCTCTCAGCCAATGAGGAGGCTCGGAATGGGGGCATTATCAGCAGTAATTCCCCTGCTCAAAGCCGCCTCACAGCTGGAGGCCACCATCTTTCCCTGTCGGGGAACGAGTTAAGTGTGGTCTTCCCCCTATCCTCTCCCCTCCCTCTTTCCGCATCCACAGAATTCCCTTCCTGCCCCCCACAAACCTCACTTACCTTCTTTTTAGTCTATTTCATGAGCAGATGCGCTGGGAACACTTCTGTCCCCAGCTGGCCCGCTCCCGATCTCCGACAGGCCATAATGGAAAGGAAGAAGGGACTACACATAGTCCCTTCTTCCTTTCCGTGGCTGACATTTTTTTGCTTCCCTTTTTCAATGGCCACTATGGAGAGGAAAAACAGATTTCATTTTCCCTTCCTCGGCAGCCATTTTTTGACGAAGCGAACGTTTCAGAACAGAAAAAAAATGCTTTTAGTACCCCAGTTTTAGGGCGGGGCTACTAATACCAATAAGCCCCTACTGGGGGCTTATTGCTTTAGTATATGTGGGTGAAATTAAGCATAAGAAGTGTAAACAAATTATAGAGCGCAAGTCTTAAATATTTTCCCACACACATTTTCAAGAAGTTGGCCAAGTTGTTGCAAATCACGACTTCATATAACAAAAGGAAACCAACAATCAAAATAGAAAAGAGATAGGGGCCCTCATTACGATACCGGTGCTAAACCATGGCGCTATTAGCACCATGGTTGGTGCCGGTATCGTAACGTGTCCACCATGGTGAAATGGGGAAATACCGCCCCATTCCAAGGTTGGCGGGCGGTATTTCCCCATTTCCCCATGGCCCTTCCCCATTCCCATTTTTCCCCCATAGGGCATAATGGGAATGGCGAAGGTGCTAAGTACGGTACTGCAAATTGCGGTACCGTACTTACCGCGAAGGTCCCTTTGCAGGTCTGATAAAAGCACAAGTTGAACATTTCCCGGCTGCCTGGAATATGTGGGATGGAAGGGGATGTAGCTTTTCCCAATGTGATCATGGCACGGATGTAAGAGTTTTGAAAAACAGAGACCCACAGGAAGGGACTCTATATCCTGAAACACATTATGCATGTCTGAAATATGTAATAATATCATAGCTCTAGTCTAAACTAACCTAAATGTTGCATGCAACACAATCCAAAACAATGTTTTTCCTTGGAAAGAACTTGGATTGCCTGTTGTGTGACCACAGGGAATAGCGTTCAATGTGTTCAAGCCAGTGCTGAAGATGAGCTTTGTTGATGGCTCGGTTTTTCAGTGTAGAGCCATTTAAATGTGATTGATTGTGGATGCCCAACTGAGCAGGGTGCAAAAGAAAGACAGAGACCAACCGGCTTGAACCAACCGGGGGCGATGATGCTAGTATTGGCATGGAGGAGAATTGCAGACCAACGGGGAGCAGGACACTGGTCTGAACAGGGAAATGACTTGCCTGGATTGTTGTGTATATTTCAATATTTCATATTGTTGCCATGAGTCATTTTGCACTGTGATACCCTGCAGGCCAGGTGCTGCCCACTTCTGTCAACTTGGCACTGTTTCATCATCAATCAGTAGCATTTGATTATGTGTCGACCAATAGCATTACAAAGAATTGTAAGAAGCATATTCAGAAAAAACAACAACCAATAGGAGATCTGAATACACATGGGATGCACAGCAGTGCACATATATTAATATCCCAGATCTGCAAGCAAGTAGTCTTTTCATACGCAAGAAAACAATGCAAGAAAGACATTGCTATGACTTATTCATAGCATTGCACTCTAGCAAAAGGGAACCTTCCCAGTTCCAGCCTGGTCAGACAGGCAGCAGAGGATGTTTTATCTGAGAAGAGTGCCTGAGAAATACATTATTGAAAACATGATTTATTTCTACCTATCATGCACCCAAGATCCCATCACCAGAAGGCACCGTGCCTCCTGCTTTATCTTTAAATAAATCAAGATTGAATTGCAGAAATATTATTCTCATTCTCCTCATGCCTCATAAGTAGGCATCTGATCTGAATAAAATAGGGTCAAGCTACATAAAAAAAGCAGAGCAAGGAATGATTTTCAGTAAAACATCCCCGGGACTCTTCTGAGCTACAGACCGACACTTCCACTCTTTAGCAGCAAGCCAAAAAAGCAGCAATGGCATCACTTGGGTCGGGAGGATAGCTCATGGGCAACATGCTCGCCTTGGAAGCAAGACTACGCGGAGCGACACAGTTCGATCCCTGGTCCGCGCTTAGAAACTGTGGAGCAACACATGTTTGATCCCTGAGTCTGCGCTTAGAAACTGTGGCGGGACACAGGTTCGATTCCTGGGTCCGCGCTTAGAAACCTCTGGGTATTAAGCGCATTATAAATAACCAATACAATTTACTCCTGTCCAGCAGAATGTAAGCTAGCTGGAAGGAAATCTCCTTCAGATCCCCAGTCAGCAAACTAGAAGTGCTATCTACCAACGAAAGTATTGGAACAGGAGGGTGGCGTCCTACCACACAGAATTATGTTACTTTGCATTCGCATTTTCTGCAAAGATTACAACCTTTAACATGCTTAGTATCATTCGAGCCGCATAATTGTTGGCTAAATAATATGCAGGATTTAATACCTTGCGGAATTAAATCCGCCCATGATTGCTTTTGGCTAAATAAAAAAGCTAAATCTCACTATGGGCCTCATTACGACACAGGCGCTAATGGGTTAACAGCTCCGTAAAAGGTTGCGGCGCCGTTAACCTATTAGCGCCTAATTACGAGGTCCCTTTGCGGGACCCGACCTTAACGGCTGGTGTAGACCAGCCGTTAAAGTAGGGACCCTCAAAGGGACCTTGCTGCTAATTACGGTGCCGCAATTTGCGGCACCGTACTTAGCGCCTTCCCCATTCCCATTGAGCCCTATGGGGCAAAAATGAGAATGGGGAAGGGCCATGGAGGAAGGGGGAATTACCGCCCCGCCAACCTTGTAATGGGGTGGTAATTCCCCCTTTCTCCATGGTGGAGTCAGTAACTTACCGGCATGGACCATGGTGCTAATAGCACCTTGGTCTTCCGCCAGGGTCGTAATGAGGCCCTATATGTGTTTCTTCTACTCCATTCTTAATTGATGCCAGAGAGCAAAATGATACGGCTCCAATGATACTAAGCATGTTAAATGTTGTAATCTTTGCAGAAAATGCAAATGCGAAGTAACATAATTCTGTGCAGTAGGACGCCAGCCTCCTGTTCCAATTGTTTATAGCTCTCAAGTCCTCCCACAATCCTTGAGCAGTCCCTTTTGTTACCCAATCTACCAACGAAAGACAGGCATACTTAGAGCACCTTCAAACTGGCCAGGGGCCAGATCATCAAAGTTTTACACGGGTGCAACAAAATGGAGCAAAGGAATTTAGCACCTATTTTGCTGCTTAGATAATATGGAATGATGGAGCAAACAGGGTTAGCCCCAATTGGTATTACCTAAAACTCTTTTCACCTGGACATGATTGAAGCAGACTGTTTAATTTAATATGTTTTCATTGTAACATGAACAGAAACCTAATAAACACTTTTGCTTTATGTTATGCAGGAAACATGGTACAATGTAACAGTCTGATTAATTTGTGCCCTAGTGCAAATTTTTTTAGATAAGATGGATTGTGACAAAACCTGTTTGCTTGTATTATCAAAGCATTTGCTCAATTGTTAGCACTGGTACAAATGTTAGATATTCTGGCCCCCGCAGGGAAATGCTCTCCCGTTGAGACCATGCACTTCTGCAGGAGCGAGTGTAATAACAGCATGTCAAATATGCAAAATCATCCCTTTTCATTATTAGAGGAATGACAGCAAATGCGATTGAGAGGTCACTTCATGTCAAAGTCGCCAAACCTTCTTGCAATTCTCTTAGATCTTCAAAGCACGTTCTTTCCCCAGGACTGCCTCCGTTCTGATCCATTATGTAACAAGGCCCCTCGAATCATGCAGCAAGGAATTATCACTGACCTAGTTCATTCATGGTGTAAGGATGCTTGGGGTGTTGAATTGTTCCCAACATTGTAAAAAGGTCTCTGTATTTTATGGTCTTCTCTCTGGGTTAGCGCTCAGGCGGCTTTTCTGGGGCTTGGTGCTCTTTCACAATCCTCTACTTGGCTACTTCTTCTGCCTAGACTTTTGTAGTCTTATCCCGGCTGCAGTCGCTGGGCCTCATCACGAGTTGGGCGGTATTATAGCGGTATTCCAGCCGGGATACCGTGTGCGCCAATAGCGCTACAGCCAAACCCTGTGCGCTATTAGCGGCGGATCACGGGTTTGGTGGAACTGTAATTCCCCATTCCCCATTGGGCCCAATGGGGGAATTTTCGGCACAACTACTGTCTGCGGTATTACTGTGCGGTAATTGTGCAGAAAATCAGAAAATTCCCAGTGGATTTACCCCCAGGTCAGAGCTGGGGGTACATTCTGCCAAACCTGTGATTTGGCAGACCCTTAAATGCAGTGGTAATAGCGTTACCACCACATTTAAGGGTTACCGCCCAACTTGTGATGACCCTGAGTCTTTTCAGGGGCTAGTGCCTCTGTCTTTCTTTTCTGAGGATAAAACCCATACTCAACTTCTACGCTTGGCATAAGCTTACCAGCTTGACCTCTTGTACTCCACTTATGAGATATCTTCATGTTCTCCTCTTTCCTTTACCTGCCTCCTCTCCTCTATATTCCTCTGTTGCAATATCCTACACTCCTCTCCACCTCGCCAGTTCTCCTCTATTAACCTGCTCCTGTTTAACCCCCTTTCCTTCATTCTGCCTCTTCTCTCTTTCCCTCCCCTAGGTCACCCCCTTTGCTCTCCTTCATTTTGCGTCCACTTCCTATCACTCCTTTTGTACCACCTCCATTCCTCTCCTGCACTCTGACCCATCTCTCTGCAACTCCTCCTGTGTCACCTCCTCACCTCCATTATGCCTCCTTGCAGGTCTTACCATCTGCCTTTTTGCTGCTGGTCTTGCACTCTGCCTGTTTTCTCCAGGTCGTGTAGACTGTATGGTGAGTTGGTAGAAATTCCGATTCTCTTTTTGTGTGTGGGGCTGGGGGTGGGCACAAGGGCAGGGATGACCTGTCGGTCCGTGATGTGTTCCTCCCAGAAGGTGGATGGAGCAGGATCTGCAGGCTCGCAGCCTCTTCTAAAACATGGTAACAACCCACGAGGGACATCTCTGCCACAAACTATAGACATAGACTACTAGTCCCAAACAACTTCCCTTACAGGGGAAACTGTCTGCGCACCAAAACCCAGTGATTGAAATCAACATTCTTTTTTAGTTTCTGAACTAATAGAGTTTTTGCAATGCAATTATAGGGTTCCTGTCACTTACCTGAAGAAAGGAGAGAGTCGGCGAGGGAATCAAAGACTGTACAGTTAAGCTGAGACACTCCAGCTTCATGTTCGTAGAAGATGTGGAGATGCAGAACACTGTGCAGCGGTCAACCAACACCTGAAATTCAAGAAGGCACTGACTTCTGGCAGTGACCTTAAGCTGCAAAACAGACTGCTGAGGCCAATTTTAGGAACCCATTCAAGGTATATGATACAATGCACTCACTCCCCCAGCCAACACCATATGGTGGTAGAAACACACCCACCACATAGCAGACATGAAAGGAGCTTGGCAATCCCAGTGAGAGTTGCAGACTAAGAGGAGCAGAGTTGGTTATTGCCACTCTCAGTAAAGACAGAGACACCACAACCTGATTGATACAACAAGGGGGTCATTTTGTTGGAAGTCATCCAACACAAACTGAACTAGATATAATGGTAGAAATACTTGATGAGATCTGGCAGAAACCTGTTCTGAGCCCTGATAAACAAGAAGTCTGGAAAGGGCCTATCCCGAATACTGTGAAACAAAAGGTCTAGGAGAGACCTGTCATGAATACTGAGAATCAATAGGTGTAGGAGAGACCTGTCATGAATACTGAGAATCAATAGGTCTAGGAGAGACAAGTCATCAATACTGCGAACTAATATGTCTAGGAGAGACATGTCATGAATACTGAGAATCAATAGGTCTAGGAGATACATGTCATGAATACTGCAAATTAATAGTTCTAGGAGAGACATGTCATGAATACTGCGAATTAATAGGTCTAGGAGATACATGCCATGAATACTGCAAATTAATAGGTCTAGGAGAGACATGTCATGAATACTGCGAATTAATAGGTCTAGGAGAGACATGTCATGAATACTGCAAATTAATAGGTCTAGGAGAGACATGTCATGAATACTGCGAATTAATAGGTCTAGGAGAGACATGTCATGAATACTGAGAATCAATAGGTCTAGGAGAGACATGTCATGAATACTGCAAATTAATAGGTCTAGGAGAGACATGTCATGAATACTGAGAATCAATAGGTCTAGAAGAGACATGTCATGAATACTGAGAATCAATAGGTCTAGGAGAGACAAGTCATCAATACTGCGAATTAATAGGTCTAGGAGAGACATGTCATGAATACTGAGAATCAATAGGTCTAGGAGAGACATGTCATGAATACTGCGAATTAATAGGTCTAGGAGATACATGCCATGAATACTGCAAATTAATAGGTCTAGGAGAGACATGTCATGAATACTGCGAAATAATAGGTCTAGGAGAGACATGTCATGAATACTGCAAATTAATAGGTCTAGGAGAGACATGTCATGAATACTGCGAATTAATAGGTCTAGGAGAGACATGTCATGAATACTGAGAATCAATAGGTCTAGGAGAGACATGTCATGAATACTGCAAATTAATAGGTCTAGGAGAGACATGTCATGAATACTGAGAATCAATAGGTCTAGAAGAGACATGTCATGAATACTGAGAATCAATAGGTCTAGGAGAGACCTGTGATGAATACTGAGAAACAAGAGCTCTAGAAGAGCCATGTCCTGAACTTTGAGAAAGAACATGCCTAGGATAGAACTATCCATGACGAATGAGAGACAAGAGATCCAGGAGAGACCTGTCCTGAATACTGAGCAAAAAGAGCTCCATGACAGATGTAACCTGAAGGTTGAGAAATGAGAGGTTTAGGAGAGACCTATCCTGAATGTCAAGAAACAAGAGGTCTAGGAGGTACCTGTCCTTAATACTGAAAAACCAGATGTCTGGGTGATATTTGTCAGAAATCTCGAGAAATATGAAGTCTGAGATAGACCTGTCCATGAATGCTGAGAAACAAGTGGTCTAGGAGAGGCCTGCCATGAATATTAAGCAACAGGAGGTATGGGAGAGATCTTTCCACGAATACAGAGAAATAAGAGGTCTAAGATAGTCCTGCATATGTGTGAGGTGAAACAAGAGGTCTAGGAGCACATGTCTCAAATAGACCTGCCCACTGAATACTGAGAACCGAGAGGTTGTGGAGAGACCTTTGCATGAATGTTGAGAAGCTAGAAGTTCTGAAGAGATCTGATAAAGTTGAGATTCAAGGGGTTAAAGAGATTCCCAACTGTGAATTTGGAGGCACGGGAGAGTCCTCACCATAAAACCTGGAAGATAAGAGGCTGCTGAGTGGCCTAGAACCTAAGCCCGAGATACAAGAGGCCATGGAGAGGTCTGAAGCTTCACCCTACACACAGAAAGAATCAAGAAGGGTCAGGATTGCTATTAACACCTGGAAGAACCTTCTGACAAGAACTTGTGTTGTTTTATAGGGCTGACAATGTGTATAATAAGGTTTTGTAATCTCTTTTACTGGGCAAGATTTGCTACTTTGATGTTGAAGCATAGGGTTAGGTGGATGCCTAGGAACCTTTAAGCCTAGATTTGGATGTCTCAGTTGGCTACTTCATTTGATATTGCTTTCAAGAATATGGCGTTCCTATGTTCCTAGGGACAATCAATCATTAAGACTAGGTTTATAAAATGTATGATTAAATGGGAGCCTCACCATAGGTGTTGGAAACACCAGGAATATTCCACTTTTTGTTGCCCCATTCTTGGCTCTGTATTACAGAGTAGTCCCTTATTCTTAGTTGGGCTTTGGTCTAACCCCTTCCCAGAGTTAGTAGAAAATAAATACTCTTAACCTAAAGAATCTCCCTTGTCACTTCTCGGCCTTTGTACAAGTGGTGTAGGAAGTGGGATTGAGAGCTTTTATACAATGGGCATAAACCATCACCTAATATCAAGGCCCTTAACATCAACATACTTAAGTCAGTAAGAGGAATAAGCCCTAGTCTGAATAAAACCATTTCTAAACCTGAACTCTTTGGGAATCCCGGCCAGTTCCAAAGGAACCTCGATCCAGGTCCTGACACTGGTCATGCGTCATTACCACAGGAGGATGGCTAAGAAAGTGCCTAGGTCAATGTGGAGACACCTCTAGTACCAGCAACAGTGATCTCAGGTCTCCCAGAAGATGTAGTCCAGAGGAAAGACTTTTCCCATTTTCTTTGATGGGCACAGATAATCGAACAAGACAATCAAACTCCAAGTAGCACTATAAAGTAGCCCCTCGACCACTGGGGGATAACAGAAGGAATAGAGGGAGAACCCAAACCACAGAAGATCTGGCCTCAAGAGTTTATTGAATTGAGCATAACATGCAGAAGTGGGAGCCAAAAAGAAAGGGAATGGGAGTGTGGTGAGTTGGTAGAACTCGCCATTCTCTTTGGTGAGAAAACACAGCCACAAGGGATATGGATGGTCTATCCACTCCCCAATGGGATTCCCAAGTGTGGGTGGAGGGGGCTCCCGCAGGCTTGCTGTCCCCTTTAATATGCAGTAACAACACACCAGGGACACCCTTTGCATAATGCAGATATAGACTTCAACTCCCAAAGAGCTTCAGTTAAGATGGGAATGGTAAGCGGACTGAAACTCAGAGATACAAATTGACATTCCACCATAGTTTGCGAATCCACACAGTTCACAAACCACGATTTTAATCCCCCCGTGACTTGACCGCGAAAGGAGAAAGACGAAAAGGTGCCTTCAGACCATGCAGTCGAGCTGAAACATCACAGCCACATGCTCCCAGAACCGGAAGAGGTGCACATTGCTATGGTGCGGAGAGCAATCATCATTGGAAAACCAAAATGGCACAGATGTCTCTCAGAGCCATCAAAGCAGCATAACTGACCAGTGAGGCCAATTTAAGTATAGGATAAACCTGTCCTAAATATTGAAAATCAAGAGGCCCTGGAGAGACCCCTCCTGAATGCTGAGAAACAGGAGGTCTAGGAGAGACCAGTCTATGAATGCTCGAAGCAAGAGCTCATAGTGAGACCTGTACAAAAGTGATGAGAAAAAGAGGTCTAGGAGAGGCCTTCCCATTGAATATTGAGAACATAGAGGTCACAGAGAGACATGTGCATTCATGCAGGAATCAAGAGGCCCTGGAGAGAATGGTATGATAACGTTTACAATAAAGATGGTAAGGAGGGTCCAACTGTGAACCAATAGACACTGGAGAAACCCTACCATATAAGCTTTTCTCTAGGAGATATTAGCTGAGAAAAAAAAGGTGCAGAAGATAGAAAATGCATGGCAGGTTGGCTGAATTCAATGTAATATTGTGGGTCTCTGGAAGCTGTGATCAGTGATTTAAAAGGGAAGAGAATGCTTGTCGATCATGTTTCAGAGAGATATCCTTAATAATGAAAAAACTAGGAAAGTGTACTCATCTCTAGTGGTAAAATAGTCCCAGAGCCACAATGTGGACTCTGTGTAGGGGCAGAAAACCTCCTCTCTTTCATCACATAGGTGGTCACAATCAGTGTGCCCACAGCTAGGCTAGTTAAGTTTGTTGAATTATCTCCCCAAAATACCAAGTAATCATTCTTACAGTGCCAAACTACCAGAAATGCAGAACAGCTGCTAAACAGAGTATATGGTGTGACAGGATAAGGAGCCTGACCCTGTGAAGGGGGACCTGCGACAGGGGGGCTACCCTGTCCCGGGCTCGTGGAGGGGTTCGGAGGGGACATTTTGAGAGCCTCAGAACCTAACCTCTCTTCATGAGCCATGCCTGTCAAGCCCTGTACCACCCTCTATGGCACAACAGCTCCCAGTACTGGTTCTGGCCAGTGTTTTATATTTTCTTTTTCATAACTGCAACTCCCAGAGTGCACTTGGGAGCAACCAAGAGAACCCAGATCGGAACCAAACAAAAGGGAAAACAGAAACACTGCAACTAATACAAACTATGAGCCTTTATTATTATTATTATTATTATTATTATTATTATTATTTTATTTATTGAGTTGAGTTGAGTGCAGACCAAGTTTTGAGAAGTAACAGAGTGCTTTACATAGGTACACACCAAGATAGATACATAACTTAGTGCTTTACAGAGGTGTACAACATTACAGTTACATAACGGAGCACTTTTCAGTGGTAACAACAGAACAGATATGCAGCGGGGTAGGATACAGAGGGTCACAGAGGACGGGTACATCTGAACCGGGTGGCAGGGAGGAGAGGGGTGACCGGTGTCTAGTGAGTCAGGTGGCGTGAGGGACGACGTGATGGTCTTCAACACAACCCAACAGGGTCCACAACCTCAGAAAAGCAAATAACTCCCTACAACAGAAACATGCACTTCCAGACCCGCAGCATGCTCGAGAAACAGCAGGGAAACTATCAGAGACTGCCAACGAAACCATGCTGGAAAAGGGGGAAGGGTTTAGGGGGGTTGTGGAACCCCTGCCGCTGGGAAAAAGACAGACATAGATTGGGCTAAACTAAAGTGACCATGAAAGGGGGAGGGTCAGAACCAGGAAGAGCACAGTATATAAGGGGAGTGAATGCAAGACATAGCCATATGTGTTTCGGGTCAGGTCAGGAAGGGTGAAGGTGGACCAAGAGACCAGAGGGAGGACATACGGTGGAGCGGAGTGCTGAGATTGGGAGTGAGTGTAGTAGGCCGAATGAGAGGGAGAGTGTGTTGGGACAGAGTAAGGATAGTAGAGAGGGGAGTAGAATATGCATGTATTTATCTGTATGCGGAAAGCACAAGATAAGATAACTTTTTAATACCGAACCCCCTTGAGTAAATATATTGATTCTGTGCCGCCCCCTTCCCATCCCTTCCAGGTGGCCAAAGGATGTCCAGGGGTGCCCAAGGCTCTTTAAATAAAACCGGAATTTCAACTGCCTATACTTTCTATTCATTTTTCAAAGAGTCTGGACCTCTATCCTTTGCCCGCCCCCCCGGCTGCTACGGGGCGAGACCCCCAGTTTGAAGGCCACTGCTCTATGGGGATAGCGAGCCAGTTGAACTCCTCCTCATCCCCCGTTTTACTGTTGCAATAGCAATTTTCAAGATTGCATTCTCAGGCCCACCACAGGGCCATGAGTCTCATGAGTCTGTGAACACAAAAGACCAACAAGTTATGCCTCTACATCTACGCCAATTCAAATACTAGCCCAAGAAATCAACAGAAAACAGAAGAATACCTCTTCACTTTTTTTAAACATGCAGAACAAGTCTATGTTCATTTCTTCAAAACAAGCAGCATCACATTCCCTCTGAAATATTTAGGCTGGGGGTCTGAAACCCTTGGTCCAGCTGCATAACAAGCATTCCAAGTAAAATGTAGGACCCAAACTTAGAGATCGTAAGGCAGCATGGGTGCAATTCTTACTGTTACCAAATTCAATTTCAGGATTGTGTTTGCAGACCCATCACAGGGACTCTTTCTATCACGGGGCAGTGAAAAACTAAAGACCAACGAGTTGTGCCTCTTCTTCTCCCTCAACTCAAAAACACTTTTCCCTAGAAATTAACGGACAACTGAAGAAAAGAGAGAAGTCAAATTGTTGTTGTACATATCCTACCACCTGGCAGCGTCGCTTTCCCATCTCTGAAATATTTTAGGCAGAGAGCGTGGAACTATTGGTCCAGGTGTAGTGGTCTAAAACTTTGAGATCATATTGCGGCATGGGTGGAATTCTTACTGTTACCAAGCAAAATATCAGGATTGTGTTTTCCGGACCCTCACAGGTACAAGATTCTCACGAGGCTGTCTTATGACTGCAAAAGGTGAACATCGCTGCTGTCTTGGTTCACACTCACAAATGAGAAGCCAGACTTTCGAAGGTGCAACGCACATGTGAGAGCAGCACATCTGTCAATGTTTACGGGGATCCAAGAATGTCATTTGGTGGTCATCAGGGATACCAGCTGCAAATCCTAGTGAATCACTTGATACGGCTGGTGCTGCCCTTGCGACCTCTAGAGCAGGGATTGCAGGGTCAGTGTCATAAAATAAAAATAAGAAGCCTTCTGATGAGAGTCCTGTCTACCCTTTGAGTTGGTCCATCCCTTTCTCTTCCCCTAGCCCCTCAGCAGCCTCTTATATAGCTCTTATATAGCTGGGGAGCTATGGGAGGGACAAGAGGTGGGAACCCATCTTCACTTATTGTTGGCAGGGCACATGTGGGAGGAGTCAGGAAGAGATGGAGGTGTGCTGGGTTGCCAGTGTTGGATGCCAAAGCAACCTTGTGTCATCTAAGACAGGAGCAGTAGCCTCAGTCACTAGGTAACGGATGGAAGGCGTGGGGGCAGGTGGGTGGTCAGACAGATAGGTTGGGGCCGTGGCAGATGGGGGAGTGCATGCAAAAAAGAGCAATCCCCTTTACACGTTGTGGCTCTGCCATGGATAGGAGACATTTCCTGGCATTCCATTGCATGAATGGGGCATTTGAGGAGGCATTTGGTATCTGATGGCAGACAATGTACATGTAAGGGTGCACATGTCACATGGTGACTGTACCATGCAGATGAGGCATTACCTGACATTAATAGCATTTCCAGAGACTTTACGATTAAATCTGACATTTGCTGGCAGCATTTGGAATTGTGATGCTGGGCCTTACATATGGCGACTAAACCGTACACGTGAACTATCAACTGGCATTGTGTAGAATTCCTCAGGCATTTAAGGCTGTAATATGATGGCATCAAATGGACATGTGAGGGAGGCACGATCATATCATTGAATGCAGACTAGCATGGGAAATCAACAGAACAAAGGTGATTATTCCTCTCCATAGACTATGCAATAATGACCTGTCACACAAGCAATGCCACGGCAAGGATAGTAATGCCAGGGTACTGTCACACAAGCAATGCCACGGCAAGGATAGTAATGCCAGGGTACTGTCACACAAGCAATGCCACGGCAAGGATATTAATGCCATGGTATGTTTGAATGTCATCCACTTTTGAATGATTGCAGTTTTAAATGTCTGCAAAAACCGAGATTGCCCACAGGAGTGGACAGGGCACTTCAGCATAGCCTGTGGTGGCTTGCGCTCTTTGGGTCTTGACTGCAATGTCAGTGTTCTGGCAGTGTGTGGGTCTGACCTCACCAGTGTTGTTTGAGTTCCTCATGAGTACGAGGTACGTATGGATGTGCCAGCTCGGCGTGACAGCTGTTTGCGCTCTTTGTGAATCTGAGCTAATTACGGAACTTTGTTCTCATTTGGATCCCGATCTTGAACACTGAGATGTGTACTCTTTGTGGGTCTGTCGTCCCAGTACTGGTACGCGTGCCATAATAGGCTCTGATCTCAGTACAGGTGTGTTTTCTCCTTCCAAGAGATCTCAGTACTGATTTCTATGCTGTGTGAACCGTTACCTCAGTTATGGTGTGGGGATGTCAGTATTCTATGTGACCGTTACCTCAGTTATGGTGTGGGGATGTCAGTATTCTATGTGACCGTTACCTCAGTTATGGTGTGGGGATGTCAGTATTCTATGTAACCGTTACCTCAGTTATGGTGTGGGGATTTCAGTATCAGTACTGGTGTTGTATTCTATGTAACCGTTACCTCAGTTATGGTGTGGGGATTTCAGTATCAGTACTGGTGTTAGTTATGGTGTGGGGATTTCAGTATCAGTACTGGTGTTGTATTCTATGTAACCGTTACCTCAGTTGTGGTGTGGGGATTTCAGTATTCTATGTGACCGTTACCTCAGTTATGGTGTGGGGATTTCAGTATCAGTACTGGTGTTGTATTCTACGTGGCTCGGTTTTTGGTACTTATGATTGGGAGTCTGATCACAGTATTGGTTTCGTATGCTGTCTGTGACTGATCTCAGTTATAATGTGTTAGGCCCTTGGGCTGCATATAAGGATGGACGTACACCAGCTTACTTTACATACGTCTTCTTTATTCCATCTTACAACAGGAAGTGCCTCTACTCCTCCCTCCTCCCTTTTTCCTATATCACATCTGTTCATGACGCTCTCTTGAGCGTTCTGTCTTAAAAGGGCCACCCCCACAACAACACCCCCGGACAAATGTCATTGCAAGGGTTCTAACTTGAACAGTGCAAACCAATTGCTTAACATTCCTCCACTAACCTCGGAGGTCTCTTAATAACTCTTTGGGGTCCTCCTCGTGACTCTTGACTTGAATCCCCATAATTATGTTCGGTCGGATCCAACCGATAAACCTGGCTGTTCTTGAGGGACCCAGTCCTCGTCATGCACATCATAGCGTTCACAGTCTGGGTCAACGTGCAGAGGCCTTTCCTCCTCTCCCCTGACAACATGCTTGAATAGCTAACTATTTCTGGTTATCTCCTTAGCCTCATTCGCTGCTGTTACCATAGTTCCTTTGACAGCAATTACTTGTAGGGGCGCCGGTGTGAACCGGGAGTCTGTTTTCTTGGTCATGTTTTGCTGAACCCACACCTCTTCTCCTACTTGAAACTCCTTTGTTTGAGCTCCCCTTCTGGCGTCTGTTTCAGTTCTAGTTCAGCGTCCCTTCGGATAGCTTCTTGGTCTGGCTCAGGTCGAGTTGCTGGATTGTTGATGATTCTGGTCCTCACCTGGTATTTCATCATGAGTTCAGCCGGGGTTTTCTTGGTGGCCTCATGAGGCGTGTTGTGATAGTCTCTCAACATCCGACACAACGCCTGGTGGGGGTCTGATCCCTCAATTCGTGCTCTTTTCATCGTCTTTTTAATCGAGGCCATAAACCTTTCTGCCATCCCATTGGCTTGCGGCCAGCGAGGCTTGATCTTTTGGTGCGTAAACCCCATATGTTTTGCAAATACTTCAAACTCGTGTCCGCTGAAAGGCAGACCATTGCCCAACTTTATTGCATCTGGGATCCCCCATCCATGGAAGACTTCATCGAACATGGCAGCAACGTGGGTGAATGCTGTGGATTTCAGCTTCTTTACGATATGGAATCTTGAATGCTCATCAATGAAGAATAACAAATATTCACCCGTCTCAAGTTTCCCATAGAAATCTACTGCCACTCTTTCCCATGGGTGGTCTGGGATTTTGGTCACTCTGAGCGGCATTGGATGTTCTGCTTTCGTGGTGCATTGACAAGCTACACAGTTCTTCACCCACCTGTCCACCATATCATCCATGAAGGGGAACCAGACATGACATCTCAGTTGCCGTTTGGTGTTGTCGGCGCCTCTGGGACCCTCATGGGCGGCCTTGATGATTTCAGATCTCCGTGTTGCTGGAATAAATAGCCGACATCCCCTTAGTAAGATCACTTTGTCCTGGACAGCCAGCTCAGTATGTATTGTGGCGAGCCCTTCAAGCTCATCCCTGCAGGACACCGGGTGTCCTTGAACCACCTGACGAAAGTCATTTCACCTATTGTTTTCCATCAAGCTTATGGCTAGGACAATGGAGGGGTTGGCTGCTGATGCGGCGGCAATGCTTTTGATGGAAATGGCTGGGGGCAGCGCATTGGCCGTTACATAACTGACAGACTGGTTTGCCAGTCGGGTGCCTTGACAGGTAGTCAGCAGGGTTGTTCTCACCACCCCGGTCGATAGATGATCTCGAAATCGTATTCTTGTAGGCGAATGCCCCATTGTTCAATCCTTGGGGGCATTTTCGTCCTTGGGTTCCCGAAGAGGGATAGCAGGGCCTGATGGTCCATAATGAGCGTGAACCTTTTTCCTATTACAAAGTTATGTAAGTGCTCACAGGCCCAGACGGCCGCCAGGCTTTCTTTCTCTGCCTGGGAATACGCCGATTCCGGGGGAGCTAGTGCCCTGCTGGCGTATGCCACTATGTGTCTTGGTTTGGTGTCAGGGCCACTGGTTTGTGCAATAATGGCTCCTAGGCCAACTGGGCTGGCATCTACAACAATTTCAGTATGCCAGTCAGGATCGAAGTATGCAAGCTTCCTGGCTTCAGCAAGAGCTTGTTTGATTGTGTCAAAGGTGCTCTGGCAATCATCTGTTCAAGCGAACAGAACATCTTTTTGTAACAGGTGTCTCAGTGGCTCTGTGATGGTGGCAAAATGAGGCACATATCGGGCGCAGTATCCTGCCATCCCCAGGAACGATCTCACATCGGCAGCCTGTTTGGGTTTCTGCAGGTTAAAGATAGTGGAGACCTTGTCTGGATCAGGGGTCATCCCGTCAGCCGAGAATATATGTCTGAAGAATTTGAGCTTGGACTTGCTGAACCAACACATTTCCAGGTTTAGGGTCAGGCCTGCGGCCTATACAGCCACACAGGCGGCACAGAGGGCCTCAAAATGTTCTTTGCGAGTCTTCCCGAATATGAGGCTGTCATCGCTGTAGTTCGAAGTTCCTTTTACGGGCCTGATGATCTGCCTGATGGTTTCATAAAAAATCTCAGCCGCTCAAGAGATTCCGAAGTTCAATTGTTTGTAGCGAAACAGTCCATCTTGGGATGCAAAAGTTGTGATCACCCCCAATTCAGGATGGAGTACCATCTGGTGGTACCCTTGGTTCAGGTCTAATTTTGAAAAGAGGACGGCTTTGTTAAGCTGAACAATCATGTCCTCGATCTTGGGTCCTGGGTGACGTTCCCTCTGGATGGCTATGTTGGCCACCCTCATGTCAACACACAGTCGGAGGCGACCTCCTTCCTTTGGGACTATTACGAGTGGAGAGACCCATGGTGTTGGAGCCGTGGCTGGTTCAATGATGTCATCCTGCAGAAGCTGTTTGAGTTCGTTTGACACCGCCTCTTAGAGATGGAAACCCACCCTACGCGGGTGTTGTGGGACTTGGCAGACTGTCTGGTCGATGTGTAGTTTTATTGGGGGTCCCTTCATCTTGCCCAGGCCATGGCACAGACGCGGAAATTCCTTCGGGATGACGTCTTTTGAGATGGTTGGGCTCATGGGTGGTGCCTGATCCATGTGGTAAACGTGTCCCTGGGTCTCGCAATTAGGTGCTGTCGAGTAGATGGTGTCGGCTCCTTGTAAATGGATGTTGATAAGGCCTAGGCAGGGGGCCGTCTCTTGCTTAGCAAGCATCGCCCCTTGGTTGGGCTCCTTATTACGTGGATTATGGTTGGAATGGAGTGGTCACCATGGATGAGTTGCCTCTTGAATGACCTGATACTGTGCAAAGGGGTATCAGCGCCCCATTGGAATATCCTGGAGGAGGTCTGTGCGAGTGTTTTTTTTTTCCCCTGGATTTGTTGGAATTCCTTTTCCCCCATAATGATCACTGTGGCACCTGAGTCAATGAGGAAGCAGAGTTGCTTGTCACAGATGTTGACTGTTATCTTTGGTGCTTCTCTTGCCTCGCCCTCATCCATGATGAGGTTCACAAATTCATCTTGCGCATATGCGTCATATAGCTCACCTTCTTCCTCTGGATAGAGTTCTTCGACCACTCTCACATATCTCCTTGGCCCTTGTTGGTATGGGCCTACCTGGTATGATTGATATTGAGATGTCTGTGGAGGTGAACCGTTTTGCGGTACCGAGGGTGTTCGTGGCGTGGGAAAAGGTCTACCTTCTCAGCAGACAGCTTGAAAGTGTCCTTCCGTGCCGCAGTTTCCGCACTTTTGGGTGAGTGCAGGGCATGATCCGGCATGGGGGAAGGCCATCCCACACCTGTAGCACTGTCGTTGCATTCGTGGGATTGTTGCGTAATTTGGTCCACCGGTCCTTTCGCCCCCTCTGACGGTGCTCGTCTGTACCGCTGCAATCACATTACTTCTCTCCTGCTTGAGTGTTGTCCTGATGGTCATCTGCGTTGCTTGTTTGTCAACCCTTTCGAGGATTCTGACCATTTTGCTTACTTCTTCGATGGTGATAGGCTTCTTGAGAAGCAGTTTTTTCATTGTGGGCGAGAGACACCCTTGTATTACTCTTAGGAGAATGGCTTCCTCTAAAGAAAATACGTGGAATTGGCAGTGCATCCCTTTTATTTGAAATCTAGTGATGAATTAATCTATGGTTTCATCAATGCATTGGGTGTATTGGTTGAATATATATCTTTCATAGTCCCTGTTGGGTTCTATGAGCAACCTTTTGTTGAGGGCTGTTATCAAGGCTGCAAAATCTGCATGTTCTGCTGGTGGGATGGTTTTGATTAACGTTTTTATTTCGGTACCAGTCGTGTTGATGAACATGCTTGGTAGGAGTGGGGATGTTTCTTCACCAGGAGCTGCTATAAAGTTGTTAAAGTCTTCAAGCCATTCAACCTACTGGGGACCCTTGTCTGCTTGCGGGGTCATGGAGAATGGCGGAGACATGCGCCATGTTATGGCCGTGGACCTTGATGGCGGCGTCAGAGGCGGCGGGGCCTGATCAGCTTGATCGGAGGTGGAACTCATACTGGCGTAGCAATGGGCGCTTGTTGGTGATCTGGGCTCTCTTGGGATGATTTGTGCTGCTCTTCTCGGGCAGGTGCGGTGACGTGGGTTGGTGGTCGCTTCTCACCTGTGGTGCGAGCAGCTTATGAGCTGGCAGTTGGCTGGTGGTTTGGGCCCCCTTACTTTTAGATGTGGATTGGTGTGTCTTGACTGGGGTAGGCCTCTTCACCCACCTGGGACGATGTCTGTGAAGTCTTTGCAGCAGGCAGACCATTCTGTTGATCTGGGCCGCACGTGCAATTTCCTGCATGCAGCGTGCTACTGGGCATGGCAGGTGCACTCAGGAGCCTTCAACGGGGATCTTTTTGGACCTGGGCCTGCTGTTCTGGGGTATGCTGCCAAGCTTGTAGAGCCCACGAGGTGTGCATGCCTTGCACCGTCTTCCGATGCTCTGTGCGAGGACCAGAGCAATTATTATTATTTTTTTGAGAAGCGGGAGGAGGGGTGGGCTGTGGGGACCGAGCCGGCCTGGATGTGTAGCGGGATCGCTACTCCTGACGTGCAGAAAGCTGTGTTCTCCTTCGGCACTGCAGCCCAGCGGGATAGCTGGCGGGCGTCGTGTATACGGCTGGATTACTGGAGCTTGCGTGCCGGACTGGCCTGGACGTGCAGCAGGATCGCTAGCACGAGGAGGAGGAGCGCAGCACTGCGGGCCAGCTTGGAAAACCCTGCGGGATCGCTGGGGCGGACGTCGGGTGCACAACAGGATTGCTGGCATGGACAAAGGAGGACGCTGGTGTACAGGAAACACCTTGTCGCCAAATGTTAGCCCCTTGGGCTGCATATAATGATGGACGTACACCAGCTTACTTTACATAAGTCTTCTTTATTCCATCTTACAACGGGAAGTGCCTCTACTCCTCCTTCCTCCCTTTTTCCCACATCACATCCGTTCATTACGCTCTCTTGAGCGTTCTATCTTAAAGGGGCAGTCCCTCTCAACATAATGCTGGTTTGTACTCTTGGGGGGTTTCGTACTCTTGGGGGGTTTCGTACTGGTGTTTGTATTTTATGTGACTTGGTACTGATGATTGTGACTCTGAATGACTGGAGCTCTGATCACAGTATTGCTTTTGAATGCTGTCTGTGGCTCAGATCTCCGTAATGGCATGTGTGCACTTCAGGGTTTACTCTCAGTACTGGTTTTTGTATTCTTTGGAACTGTTTTTGGTACTGATCCAGTGTACAAGATAGCTTGTACTCTCAGCTCTGGTGTGTGTGGGTGTGTGTGTCTGGTTGTTTTCATGCACTTTGCGATTCAAATCTTGGAACTGCTGTTTGTGCTCTTTGTGTCTCTAGTTTCTGGTGTTGGGTGTTGTTTGTGGGTATGTCCCTTATATTGGTGTTTGCAATCATTCGGAGGCTCACCTCATTACAGATGTACAATTCTTTTGAGGTTGTGACCCGAGAAACTGGTGTTTGTGCTCTTCGTTAGTATGATCTCAGCACTGGTATTTTTGTTCTTTTCGACTGAGCTTTGTTCTGGTATTTTTGCTCTGTGCAAGATTTATTCCTTCACTTAGATTTATGTTTCGAGCGAGACAGACTTTAGTCCTCTGTCTGTGCTCATGAGCCTGATATCACAACTTGGGCCTTTTCTCTAAGACCCACTTTAGTGCAGCGGCTGTTGATGTTAGTTATGAATGGACTTCCTTGCAGCGTGTTTTCACTTTCACACACCTTGCCACAAAGGAGACCTCCTCCTTGCCTTGACATGCGGAGGGGAAGTTGTACAGCATTTCCAGTTGTTTACAAACAGTAGTTATGGGGTCGTCTTGAATGTGAATCTGCTGAACGTTATACACAGTGGTTAGGCTCACACAGCACCTTGCTGGCAACAGGAAACTGCCAAAGCAACGAACAAAACCACAGTCATATTGAAAGGGGGGTGTATGCGAAACAAAGCATACGTGCACGCTTCCTGCAGCACATGATTTCAGACAACCACCTCAATACCTTACAGCACTGTAAATAGTTTAGTAAACCACACTTTGCTGTATGGGTCTAGAGCAAAGACTTCAGGTGTTGCTCGTGAACCTGCTTACAATGGATTAGAGTATGGAGGAGGGGTGAAGAGAAGAGGCATCGAACAGGGGATCAACTTACTCAGGGATCTAATGCTAAAGAGCGAGCACCTGAAAATTAATTAAATAAATAAGGAATCTGCTAAAAGACTTCAAATGAGCCAAGGAAAAAGCAAAGTGAATCAGAAATATTATAGACCGGGCACAAGTCGAGGAAACTGGCTGGTGGTTGGCATCCACCCAATTTTTATCAGAGGGTGGATGGACGCCCCTCTAGCCACCGCCATCCCTCCCGTGTGTTTTCAAGAAATATATTTAAAAAATAGCAATTTGCTGCATCCTCTTGGAGTAAACAGTGCTGCTGACCGGGATTCCAACCCAGGTCTGGGGCTCGAGTGGATGATCATGAAGCTGTTAAATGCCTCCTATTGACATTCTGCTATACAGGACATGTTTGGTAAATATTATTAGGTATAAAAGGAGTGGACCTTATATACATAGCCAGCAGTGTTATAGGAAAATGTTCTCTTGGTAAATGCTTATTTTCCCTGTTCACCTTCTTCAAATGTGCTTATGAATGCAGGTGTGCATTCAAAAGGAGAAATAAACACATTAGCATGGGGGTGCTGCATTCAATGGGGAACTTGTACTCAGAGACCCCCGAGAGGTCCTTAAACAAACAAACACACCAACATTATCCATTCCATTTGGGAGATGCTAGTGCAGTCCTCTTTTAACTTTGCATTCTGCGACCTGTGGTCCTGGATTTCCCCATTAGAAATCCAGGACTACAAGTTCCAGAATGCAAATATAGAACCAGGACTGGACTAGCGTCTCTCTAATGGAATGGATAATGCCGGTGTGGATGCACAAAGCAAGAGTACAGCTAAATATTGCACCTCTCACGTGAGTGTGACCCTGGTCTTCTTCATAATAACGCTCTGTCCTAAAGCACAAACAATCACAGAACTGCCATTAATGAAAGCTCATCTCTGCAAGATCATATCAAAGAGCCCAGACTTCTCACGTTTCCCGTGGATATGTGTTAGAAGATCACCCAGTCCAGTTCTATTCCCTTTGGATTCTGGGACTTGTAGGTTTTTCTTTTCCAATTAAAAGATAGAAAAACTACAAGTCCCAGAAAGGCACTCTGTAAAATTATCTACACTTTTCTGGAGTTATGTTAGATTACATTTGTATAGCGCCTACTGGCATAGTTCATGGCATCAAAGCATCTTTGCCTGTCAGAGAGGCAAAGGAGGAGTATAATAGAACATTCAGTAGTGGTAGGATGGAGCAAAGTCGAGTAGATTGTTGGGAGGAGGGCGAGGGATAGATAAGGAGCTCGGGAAGGCATGAGAAGGAAATGGTGGCAGAACTATGTGTATAATTGGACCGAATTTAAAGTGGGGCTCAACTGTATTCCATGGGGTGCAGTGCCGAAAGGAGAGACAGCTGGAGAAGAGGTGTTCACTGCACCAGTGGGGATGTCTGGAATGTATTCACTGGATAGTGAGCTGGCAGCAAAGCCCTTCTACCAAATGCTGCAGGTGACCCAGGTGCAGCATTAGTTGGCAATTTCGTCAGCAGGAATAATGGTTGGTTTCCACGCGGTGGGTCAAATAATGCTTCATCCATCACCAAGGTCCTTGGAATGCGAACAGCCTGCATACATTTGTAGCAGTGGAGCATTCAGAAGGTCGTGGTGTTCAACCAAGCAAGCATGGCCTTCAGCCTGATCTGTTGACTGTCCCTCATGTCTGCGAAGAGACGTTTGTTTATAGAACTTCAACGCAATCAGTTGCCTTCCGGTGATGTCATGGTTGTTTGGGGTGGTGTCCCCTCTCCTGACCCAACATGTTGATTTTCTAGGGGACCACTGATTCACTGACCAGAGGAAGAATCTGGGTACAGTGTTTCCAGTGTTCTTCTACTAGATGCTATGCTTGGATGCATGTGGGGTGCAATCAAAGGCCCCAACTCATAGGTCCCTTTCATGTGAAAAGCAGAATTTTTCAACACCGACACAAAAACGGTTTTGCAAGTGAAAACTGATGGTGCCTTTCATATGAAAAGCAGGATTTTCAAACACAGACCCAAAAATGGCTTTGCATGTGTATTTTTCAAGTTCAAACTGCAGGGCCGTGTGGAAAAGGCCTACCAGTCATTACCAAAGTAAAAGCAGTATTTTTAGTCACAAAGCAAGAAGAAAATCAAAGGCCCATTTCACATGAAAAGCAGGATTTGAAACACTGACACAAAAACAGCTTTGCATATGTGTTTGCAGTTTGAATGTGAAAAATGTACTACTGCTAACAGAAAATTGTCAGGGGAAAAGACATGGTGCGTGTTGACAAAAAGTGATATATATTATGTTTCGCATGCAACATATCAGAAGACATTTGAAAAGAAATGCCCACTTTGTTTTCAATGGAAAGGTTTCTGTAGGCCAGAGGCAAACCCTTTTGATGACTGTGGAACACATGTCACAAAGAACTCCCCCACTGGAAGGCTGGCATCCCAGTGTTTACAACTGCCATAAAATGTGGCCTTCCTGGAAGGTGTTGTCCTTGAAGGCTGGGCTCTGTGCAGAGACAACTGGCCTTGGGATGAAGCATGACCAGAATGTAGACAGAACGTGTGAAGATGGGGGGCTGCAATTAAGAGAGGCGGAATCTCAAACTTCAACAAGCAAGCTTCCAGCACAAAGAGACTGATAAAAAAAAAAACTTCTGGTTATAGGCGGGGCAAGTGAGAAAAAATGGCCTGGAGAGTTGGCATTTGTCCCACATGAAGATTTACTATTAATTTAAAAGGACTATTATCATTTAAGCCTTTTCCCCAGCAACCATAAATTGGATTTTCTTTATTTATGTTACATTTAATTGATAATTTTCAAGCGATTTTGGGGGATATAAAATTCCTCCACCTGTGACACAGGGAACTGTAATAGCCGTCTTAAATGGGTTTCTGGCTGATCTGAAAATGTTCCAAATTTGGGAGTTGGTGA
This sequence comes from Ambystoma mexicanum, assembly GCF_040938575.1. Lineage (NCBI taxonomy): Eukaryota > Metazoa > Chordata > Amphibia > Caudata > Ambystomatidae > Ambystoma > Ambystoma mexicanum. Next base: position 683,278,066 of record NC_090931.1, on the reverse strand, counting down.
ACGGGTGGAGGAAAAAATTAGGAATATGGGGAACAAATTGCATCTTTCTAGGAATTATGCGTTTGGTGAAAATGGCAGGAAAGTGTCACAAGCCATGCAAAACGGTGTGGGCCTGGCTGTCGTCTTGTTTAATTCCCCATGATTATAGGAATCAGAAAATATATATATTATGACAGTTGCGAGTAAATGTATGAAGTTTTGCCACATAAATAGATTTTGCCAAAACTTGACATAAGAACAAATGGGGATTGCAAATGGGAATTGCCATATATTGCTCCAGACCCCTAAATCAATCCTGAGAGGGAGGCAGGATTTGGGTTAGAGAGAATGGTAACTGTCCAATCCTAGCTGTGAAAACTCATGCAGGGTACTTCCCCAAGATTGTAAACTTGATGGTGTCATTGCTGCTATATAAGGGGGACTGCACCAGGAAGAAGAGACAGAGCTGTGGAAATTTGCCATCAGGAGGGCTGCTGAAACATAACATCTGACAGCTGCAAGGAAACACCAGAGGAGATTGCTTAGAGTGCATCTGGGGGGAGTTGTCTGTTTCTAGGAAGGCCTAAAAGCTGACTGGGTCCAATGGTGGGGAGCGGGAGGCCATCCTTGAGAGTGGAGTGACCAGACCCCTGCCCTATCTTTCCAGAGTATCTTGAAACACAGCTGGCTGCCCTGAACTTCAAACAGAGGCTTTCTATGTAAGTAGAACTGAGCCATGTGAAACCAAAACATGGGGGAATCTGCTTGCCTTAAATCCTTTCCCTTAATGGTGGGCGGGGGGAGGGTAACATTGTGTAGATCCCTAGCCTACTTAACTAAAAAGATTAATTTAATCAATTCCCCATTTGGTGGAACACTACGGGTGATGGGTGATTTTTGTTAAAATTCGAAATGAAAAAAGCTTACTTCCCAGCATGTGCTGAAAAACTATAGCCTATAATTTAATTGAGTAATCATTTTTGTCCTGTTGACCCGGACTTCTTTAAGGAAGAGGGGTGTCTTTGTTCTTAAATCACTCCAATCTTTTTGTCCAACTTTCCCCTAAAAGCGGCCTTTCAGTGGAGGAGGGTTGAAAATCCAAAATTCCCAGATCATTCAAAATGTTCTGTCAGACTTGTCCAGCCCGGACCATAGTAGGGGGGTCTAAAAAACAAACTGCAAAATCACCCTGCGTTTATTTTGAAGCAAATTTGTAAAAGTAAACTGCTAGCCTTTTAAGTGCTCAGGAAAATCGACATTGCACAGCATTACATATATCAATGTGTTCACTGACCAACACTAGTTATTTCTTGAAGTGTAATTTGTATAAAGTAAAGAATTGTGATTTGTGTCCTTTACAACTCACTTTTATGATTTATTTATGTTGAGAGAAGTTTATTTTGTTGTGCCACGGATAAAGTGGTGTTTGAAATTTCAGTGTGAGTTTTGTAACCTTTAATCCAAATAAACCTAAAGATATTTCCTGTACACCGGCATGGTTCTTGGCTCATTGGTAGCTCAGGGGGAGGGATCCAAGGGGTATAAAATGAATTGGGGATAGAGCTAAATAGAAGAAACCATTAAACAGTTTGCTGCGTGACACCTGGAGTGGGGAGGGAAGGAATTCCATGTGTTTAGGGTGGCCTCTCAATAAACTGTTAAATTCCACTGGTAAATAATTAAGCAATAGTACCAGAGCAGGGGGGCATTATAGAGCCAGGTAATGCCCCAGGCCAGGTACATTTGTTCAGGCTTTACCGTAAGCCTGGGGCATTACCAGGCCCGGTAATGCCCCTCCCTGCAAGGGTAATATTGCTATTAGTGTCTAGCATGATGTACCAGAGACTAATCGTTTTTTGTTGAGAAAGGAAGCAGTCGTTTCTCAACTTTATAAAAAATATGGCTGCCATGGATCCAGGGAAGGGACTGCGTAGTCCCTTCTCCCATTCCATGACAGGCATTTGCAAGGCTGTGGGGACGCGCCGGGAACACTGTGGTTCCCGGTGTCAGCGAGGGACCAGGCAGCGCAAGGTAAGTGGGGCAGGGATGGGAGGGAGAAATAATATGTGGAAAGGGGGGTGGGGAAGAGGACGCAGGGACGCAGGGCAGCACTTACTTAAGCACCCGGTGGGGGAAGATGGTGGCCTCCCACTATGAGGAGGCTTGGACGGAGAGATTACCATGTGGTAATGCCCCCATTGTGAGCCTCCTTATTGGCTGGGAGGCCCGCACACCACCCCCAACGGGTACTAATAACTGGTAGATAATCTAAGATTAATAGTCACTTTCTATTTCCCTCTGCATATCTGACTTCTATGGTAAATGTGTATAAGGCTCGCTCCAAACACTGTTCCGGAAAATATTTTACATTAAGCAGTGATGAGTGCATGAAATAAAGAACTTGCTTTAGCCGATTTAACAATAGAAGGATTGGGTGAAATTTACCCCATTTAAGTAGTTATGTATTGATGTTTTAAAGACATGAATGTGTGCAGTATTGTTACAGATTGTCTCAATACTGTTGGTTTGTTAAGATTGTGTGGACTGCATTTAAGGTTTAGAGGAGGAACGACTGATAGAATGAGGCATTGTCTGTGAGCTGAGACTGTGCATAGGCTGTGGGACTTCACGTGAAGGCAGAATGGCTTGTCATTTGATCGACGGTGTTAAATCCCCTGCAGAGTACTTTCAAGAGGATGACACAATGAGTTAACTGGAGTTGAGATCCTTCATTAGATATTCCCTGCCATCAGGGAGTGCTGATGTGGTGCCAGGCAGGTATCTGAACCCAGAGTGAAGGGCGTCAAAGGGTTTATCATTGCAGCTATGACATTGTCCTTAGTGCTGCCGTGCGCTCTGGAGTGGCAGTTTATTTCAGCAATAGAGTTCAAAAGTCTGGCCTGTACCTAGCGCTGCCTGTTTGCCCGGAGTCAGGTACAGAGTGTGGCTGACTTAATATGTCCCCACAAACCACAGCAATTAGTGAGTCATTGGGAATAATGCTAGGGCTGAGAGTAAGGATGGCAATCGACATGGTCTGACAGAATCCGGGATGTGATGGTGTACTTTCCTAAGATTTCTTGCTTTTTGTGAACAAAACAAATGTGGTTTCTCTGCAGGAAAGTGTACTCTGCTCAACACTTACACTTTCCAAATAAGGCAGAAAAGTGGTGTTATTGAGTACACCTGAGCTACCATTCATACATTGGATACATGTGTACTTCTGATTTGCAGAGTTGACAGATACACCAGCAGCTGAAAGGTGAATTGGCAACATTTGATATGCAGAAGTTACATGTTTCTTCAAATGTGAACACACAGAAAATGTTTTGCTGTTTTGCTGTTTCTCTTGTAGTCTCTCTTTCACCGACCATTTGACACTAGGGATACAAGCGTATACGCAGAGGTCTGTTGGCACCTCTGACCTTTGATGAGGTCACATAATAGAAACTCGGGACTGGAGTTACATAGACTCTGGATGCTTGGGAACACCACTCGCGGGTCAATGCTAGTTATGAAGGAGATACGTAGCATTTCCGTGCATCAATTGCCAGCTCTAGCCTGAGGACAATGGAGCTCATTACAAGATGGGAAGTGCAGGTAAAATGCAGAGATATTACAGTATACCCCCTCATTACCGCACCGCCCAACTATAACTCTGGCGGAACGTTGATGGATTCAACTCTAGCTATGAGCTGGAGGTAAATCCTCCAGAATTTGGAAAAATGAATGCAGGCACAATGAGGAGCAGTTTGCAAGTTGAAGAAAAGAGAGAATGAGGAGAAAGGAGTAGAAAGTGTTATCAAGAGGTGGTCGAGAGAAGATGATGCTGGACAATGTGGTCCAGAAAATGGGCCCACCTTGCCAAAGTAATAGATCAATTACACACACATTCCATGGAGCGACTTCGGATGGGCACGAGCCCTCTCCCTGATCGTGCATCAACGCGGAGCCAGTGACGCTGACTACTGCAGAGAAGGCTGCAGGTCTCCATCTGGTGCCGGTAAGCATGGCAGTCCAGCCATTCGGTGCACTATATTGCTAAGTGTACATCCTGTTGCCCCACAGAACCATCTGTAGCATGCTCTCAGCCACGAGGGCCCAACCTAAGATGGCGGCCCGTTCATAGCGTTGTGGTTGCGAAGCAACCACACACAGCCAGGATTGGCTGATCTACGTTATTTTCGTAGCTACTCGCCACCAGAAGGCGAGAGCCAGCGCACGCCCAAGGGCCGGCCACCATAATCTCCTGTCTGCGCCTGTCCGCGACGGGCCGTGCGGTGTCCGTGCATCCCACTAACTACAACTACCACGGCACAAGACAACTCAGTCAAATAAGACTATTCATGAAGGTACGCCACGTAAGCAACTTTTCTTAAGGGAAAAGACCCTCAGACGCTCCAACCCCACGCTAGTCACTCACCCCAGATCTCCCATTCCTAAGGCATAACCTCTCCCATCCATGTGCCTCCCACAGTGTCACCCCTTCTGTAACGCTAAGTCAAGCCTGCGCTCTTCGAAGTCTAGAAAAATAAACAGCATCACTCTACAGTCTGCTGCACCAGGTCATGGGGCTGTATATTAAGTACTAGCTGTGTCTAGCCTGCACAACAGTACTTGCCTTTCTATGTAATGCCAAACTGTGTAATTAACTTGTCTTGCCCTCTAGCTGAATCTGCTAAATTGTGTATCAAAATTGCCCTCTAGCTGATAGCTGCATCTGCTAAATTGTGTATTGAAATTGCCCTCTAGCTGATAGCTGCATCTGCTATATTGTGTATTGAAATTGCCCTCTAGCTGATCGTTGTATATGCTAAATTGTGTATTGAAATTGCCCTCTAGCTGATAGTTGTATCTAAACACTACAATACTTGTATCCATCATCCAACAAGTCTAACCCAATGTATTCAACCAACTTACACAAAACGCTCCACAGGTGCAAGTGCCAACACACCTCTCTCATCCCCCTTACCCACTACTGCTCTTCATACTTGCGTCATCATTAGCCACCCTCATGTACTCATCCACAACCATGTTATCCACACAGCTCACACCACCTCCCTCAAAGACCTCTGACACACCCACGAAATGCACCAACTCCACCACACCACACATCACACTCAATCAAACCAACACACTTCACACAAATACCAGGAACCTCAGACTAAGAATGCGCACCCGTCTTCCTACGACCTGCAGCCTCCGCAAATCAACCACCTGCAGAAACATTAAGCCTCTGCACTAAAGTCTCTTACCAAGATCCCACTAAACACACCAGTGTAACTCAGCAACCTCCTCCCAGATCTCGCAGCTACGCTCAGACACTCATACTCCTAGGCACCTTAAATCAGCGCTCGCCAGTCACAAAAACACGACCACACCCACCTCAGCTCGCACCACCTCCCACACCCCGTCATCTTCCCACAAGACTCCCAAAGCCTCGGAGGCACTAAAATGTGCGCTCATCAATGCCAGATCCCTCCAGGCACATGCCCTTGAAATCAATGATCTCATTGTCACATCTGACTAAGACTTACTGCCCATCACAGAAAAATGGCTCCATGAGGCATCCGGCCCTGCTGTTAAGCTCGCCCCCCCTCCAGGCTAGTCCATCCTTCGTTGGGACAGAAAACTTGCCATAGGAGGGGGAGTCGCCCTCATACATAGAGACAATCTCCCAGTTAGACTGAGAAATAACACATGAGAAGGTACCAGCAACCTCCTCTCAGTCAAACTCCATACATCAGCCAATGACACACTAAATATTCATATTATATACAGACCGCCAGAGTCACCTATGGAGTTCAAAGGGCACCACCTCCACGCCTTAAGCAACAAACTAAAAAAACTCAACAAAATCCCTTCTACTCGGCGACCTTAATTTAGGCCTCACCGACCCTAAAGATAAAGGTGCTGCAACCCTTGCAAAAGACCTCAAGGATCTAGGATACTTGCAAAAAATCACTGACCCCACAAATTCAAAAGGCCACACCCTTGACTGGGTTGCAAATCATAATTGTTCCACCACCATTACTTCCAACCGTGCCTATCCCTGGACAGACCACAACTGCATCCAACTATCCATCCCCATTAAAACCACCACGAAAACACTCTCCTATGCACCCCCGGCCATGGTCAGAAGTTCCAAAAAACTCACAGCGGACAATCTACGGCCCCTCCTAGACACCAAAGAATTTAAACCACCATTCTCCAACGACCCTAAGGTCTTGGCCGACATCTGCTTTCACACCCTAACTACAGCCATCAACACCATTGCCCCCATGGAAGCCAAAAAAGAAAAGAAATCTATGAAAACCAACTCTTGGTTCACGGAGGATCTAATTGCCCTCCACGCCAACAAACGGACCGCCCTCCCCAAGTGGCAATCCAACCCATGTGAGGCCACCAAAGTCAACTTTAAAAGAACCTCTTCAATATATAAAAAAAAATATTCACTGCCAAATCCAACAAGATTAATTCCCGCATACCAAAGGCAAACTCTAAATCTAGGGAATTATTCACCATCTTCAAAGACCTCACCCTTCCACCCACTAGCCCCGATGAAATTACTAAAGACCAAGCATGGTGTAATAGTATTCAAGAAGCTCATTTTTAACAAAATCTCACTTCTCCAAGATAAAATTCAAACACAACACTCCCTCCTGCCCAACTCAGACACAGCTGACCTCCCTCCCGTTACCATAAAGAAGCCCACCCCTCCTCTCTTCACATTCAGAAAGGTTTCTGAATCAGAAGTCACCGCACTTCTACAACACATCAAACCTTCCACATGCAAAGGTGACATCTGCCCACCCAACATCATTAAAGATAGTGCTGACTCCCTATTCCCAATTGTCACAGCTTTCATTAATGCATTATTCGCCTCAGGCATTGTCCCTGTGAACCTCAGGGAAGTCTGGGTACGTCCCCTTCTCAAGAAACCATCCTTAGACCCATCCTCCCCTAGCAACTACTGTCCCATCACCATGGTCCCCTTCCTCGTCAAAATCCTAGACAAGGCCGCACACAACCAAATCCAGCTCTTCTAGAAACCCACTCAATCTTAGGAAAAAGGCAATCAGGCAATCAGGGTTCCGCAAAGGCCATGACACGGAATCGGCCCTCCTAGATTTAAAGAACCAAATCACAGAAATAATGGACACAACAAAACCAGCCCTTCTACTTCTACTAGACCTATCTGCCGCATTCAACCTCGTATATCATAAAACTCTCACCTCCCACCTCTCTAGCGCAGCTCATTTCTCCAACCATGCCACCTCTTGGATCACCTCCTTCTTAGAAGACAGAGCTATGAAAGTATTCTCAGACACAGCTAATGTCACCCCCACCACAATTCACTGCGGTGTTCCACAGGGCTACTACACCGCCCCCACACTCTACAATCTGTTTACCAAACCCCTTTTTGACAAACTTGACTCACTCGGCATAGCTTATACAAACTATGCTGATGACACTCAAGTCCTCCTCCCCCTCACTGGCTCCTACGATCATGACTCAGCAGCCCTCTTTGAAATCTACTCCACCATTCAGGCGTGGATGGCCACAAACGGTTTACGTCTCAATCGAGACAAAACCAAGATCATCATCATTGGCCCACAAGAAATTCTGAACAAACGCCCCCCGCCCCCAATATTCTAACTTCTCCATTGAGAACACTATCATCCCAGTCTCCACATCTGTAAAGACTTTAGGAGTTCACTTAGATGCCACTCTATCTATGAACAAACAGGACAATGCTATTACCTCTGCTTCCGCTCACACCACCAAACTAATATGCGCCGTCAAACCATACCTAAACAAACAGAACTGCCTCTCGATGGCTAGAGCTAATATAGGCGCCAAGCTGGACTATTGTAATGCCCTCCTAGTAGGTACCTCTGAAAAAAACCTAATCCAGCTACAGACAATGCAGAACAACGCACTCAGAGCGGCTCTCAATATCCCTAAGAGGGACCACATTACCCAAGCTAGGAGAGATGCTCATCAGCTTCCAGTTAAGGAACGAATTACATTCAAAACTCTGACCTTAACCCACAAATGCCTTAGCCTCTCTGCCCGCCCTTTCTTTCTGATCACCGCGACACCTCCACACACCCAAGAAGGACACACGATACCAAATTACTACACATACCTTCAGTCAAAAGAGCGAAAGCTGGAGGTACAGGCTTTCCTTATGAAGCCCCCAAACTCCGGAATGCCCTCCCCAGCCCCTCCATGCCGATACCTCCCTCTCCACCTTCCGCAAAGTCCTCAAGACCTCACTATTCAATTGACATAGCCTGCCCACAGACAAATGTAACTTAGTATGCACTGTACTCACAAATGTAACAAAGTATGCACTTCTTTCATAATGTACCTACAATTCTTACGTATGTGTGTAACTGCTCCTTCAATCCACTGTAACCAGCAATGATGCCACCTACTGCTATCTGCATCACACTCAATATAACAGTGCCACAATGCCTTCGGGCTGATGCGTGCTTTAAAATCCCAATAAATAAATAAATAGTTAAAGACAAGTAAGCCTAGAAGCAGAGAGGGAATCAGGTGTTGGAAGGTAGAACAACCGGCCCTGAGTTGGAGATGGGTCAAAGTTGAGACAGCTGAAAGAGGAACAGGCTGGGCCCAAACCTAAAGCCCCTACACCCTGTGAATAAGCATGCAAATTGGAGGATAGCTTAGAGCCTTAAACTGTATCTTGTGGCAATAGCAAGGCAAAAAAGGATGCTAAAGAAATCTTTGGAAGTGGTCCAAAGCCAGCAAATGCTAACATGGAAGCTCCCTCGAAAATTGACCAATAGCTGCCGGGAAGAAATGGACTGTGCCATTGAGAGGGAAAACTACAGTTGAGTGGGGCAACTCTTTTCCCGCAAACGTGTTGAATATATAGGGGTCACATGCTCAAGACCCAAGGAACTGAATGTTGTGATACAGCGTCTCAGAGAAGCAAATCCAGGCTCTGAGACCTTTGCTTTTTGTCAAGGAGAAGTGTCCCTGGCCTAGAATCAGCGCTTAATCTCAAAACTGTTGCTGAATTTTAGCCTAGGGTGACAACCCCATGTGAGACTGTCCTGAGCCGTGTCAACATTCCGAGCCCTAATCATTTCCACTGCCCTCACTGTGTTTTAAAATGCATCTTTTTGCTCCCACCATGGTCTGTACAGCACAATACACCTTGTATAGTCACTTCTGAACTGCACCTGGACTCCTCTGTTGATCCAATGCATTCTGACAGACCGCAACTAAAAGGTGGAGTTGGGGAACTTATGTTAATAATTAAGGACATCTGCTAAAACCTAAAATCGGACCTTTATTTCAAGTCATAAAAACCCATGTTAAATCTCACTGGTATAGCCAATGCTCACCCATTCATGCTAGTAAAGTCCAAGCATGGCACATATTGGATGCTTGGCCAATATAAACATAAAGCAACATTCTGCGTAAGGAGATTGTTGTGGTGTGAGGAGTAACACATTTATAGCCAAATCAGATTGTGTAGAAATATAGTTCCTAAATGCACACTGGATGAAAGTGGCATTTTCTGAGAAAACTTTGTCCTTCTTGAAAAGATAGCTCATGGTTTCAGTATCTTCCTGGAAAACCTTTGTGACCCACAATTGAGGCTTTCACACCTCATCTGTACGTGAACAAGCTACTATCTAAAGGTTGGCGTAAAACCATAGCAACACATGGAGGCTGCTTGGCCTGGGGCGATTAGTAAAGAGAAGGAAACTGCAGACCTACTGTTCCCTGGGGTAAAGAAGCAAGGGCACTCAGACTTAGGGAAAAGGGTTTCCATTGTGAGAAACCTAAGGGTATTCTCGCTCCTAAACCCCCTGCATCCTATTCTCAGGTGGCCAGGGAAAGACCATCAGTCTTGAATCCTGACACTAAAGCGGGGTAGGATCACATGGGTGGAGGGTCCTCAGAGATTGGGAGTGGGGTGCCCACAGGCAACACATGGCACTCCCCTTTCCCTATTGGTGACCAACCAAACCCTATCCCAAACATGATTGGGCTACTGCAAGTCCTCTCCCCTCATTTACCCACATTTAACATTTGAAGATACTGGGACGAGGAAGAGGAGACTGAGAGTAATTAACACTACACCTCCATTTTACCACTCTGGTACTAGGACGAAGAAGATGCCTGCAGAGTGTGGTGAGAGTCAGGCATGTTCCCTTAATCATAGTCAGGCAAACATAAGTAAAGATCCACACCTGCAACCTGTTAAGTGATTGGAGGTGTGTAAAATGAGGGTAAGAGAACAGTATGAGAGTAACAAGGAGGCCTGCATGGGAAGGACCAGCAGAGTACCCTTTTTGTGTGGAGGCAGCTGTGGTGGGAACAGAGAAAGAAGCAGGACACTGGCAGATACCCCAGGGAACTTGTGGGGCCCAGACAAGTGAGCCGTGCCATTGCCACAGGTGTGGGAGACTCTAGGACAAAGGACGAGCAGAAGGTGTTGCGGGCGAAACTAGGGGAGAGAGGACGCTGTCTGCGTCCGGACACAAACAGCTCCATTTGCCAGCCTGCAGAGAAAAATGCCCAGCATGCAAGCAGGACTTGCAGCAGGTGGACTGACGGCCTCGCAAGCAGAGAGGAAGCTCCAGGAGCCATCGGAAGGAGATGCAGACAGCCGGTGAGGGTCAGGGAGAGCACTTTGGCACCAGGGCACTCCCAGCAGATCGTAACTAAGTAACAGTGCCTAAAAGCAAGTTCAGCAAATATTGAATACGGAATTGAACAGAAACCTGAAATTAAGCATAATAAATACATCTTAAATTCCAAACTGAATGGAAACCTGAAATTAAGCATTACGAATGCATCATTAATCTCAAACTGAATGGAAACTTAAAATTAAGCATAACGCATTTATCTTAAATACTGAAATGAAAGGAAATGTGAAATTAAGCATGACAGATGCATACTGAATACTGAACTGAATGAAACCTTGAAGTTAGACATATTGAATTCTGAATGCAATAAAACTTTATGGGAAAAACAAATGTTGAAGGACAGCTAAATTGCCAGTGTGGAAACAAAATATGGAAAGAGTGTCATAAGAAGCTGGGGTAGGAATAAAACCCCCACAAAGTGAACTTTTATGAGTGAATGCAGTGCAGCAAGGCCAAAGACTGGCAAGAGGTGTGTGAAATGTGTTAGCATAACCAAGAGGCTAATAAGGAGAATCCGGAGAAGTGTAAACTGGCACATAGTGCCAAGAGGCCAACAAACAGGAACTAAATGAAGGTAACCTGGTACACAGGGGCAAGTGCTGGAGAACCTGTATGGGCTGGGGAACCTAGGGTTCCTGGTTGCGCGACCTGTGATGGGTGGACTGTGTGGTCTGTCAACTGCGCCTAGACCAGTGATCCCTGAATGAAGAAAACTAAAGACATTGTGAAACAAATTAATGAAAAGCACTGTAAGTGAACTAGTGAGGCAAGCCAGGAAAAGGGTCAAGCCGACGTTAGGTTTGTTACACTTTTGAAAAGACTGAAACAATTATACATGGCGAAGTTAAAGTCTTGTGGAAGGGAACACTGAGACTTAAGGGAATGCACGTGTTGTCTTGAGAACAGAGTGTCAAGACCTTTTGTGTTTGATCTGTGTTGCTTGAAACTTGGGGAAGGGAACCCGGAGGATTGTTTGGAACTGTATCACTTTGAACTTGAGAAAGGTAATCTTGAGACTTTTGTGGAACTTATTTACACTTGGGGCAGGAGAGCTGAAAGAGAACTGCGAGCTGGAAGAAGCTCAGATCTTTGAGTTAAGCACTATTTCTTTTGTTACTAACATCCCCTACACATTGGTTAATGTTAGTTGTGAGGGCATTCATAGGTTTTGGACACAGACATACTATTAAGTTTAATACTTTGACTCAGACTTTCCTTAGTTTCGTTCAGTTAGGGATATCATACCTTAGAATAGGGCAAGTTAGGCCTTTAACCATCCTGACATTTAAATTAATAAATATCCTTTGTTTGAACTTTAAGTCTGTTGTCTGCGTCTTGCTTCATGATGCCTTCACACCATCATTTTGATAACTCCCCTTGTGCTTTTCTCTAGCCTGCAGGAACTCCACTGGGATCTGAGACCTCTGGGAATTACTACAAAAGGGGCCGGGCACTACTTCAGGACATCACCCCAATTGGATTCTATAAGAAGGTTTGGAAGGCATTTATACTGTTCTGGGAATTCCATGTTAATACAGTAGGCACCGTCCCACACTCCACTGTTTTCCTGTTGGACTATTGGATTAAGTCCACTTCCATAGAGGCCAAGGCGTTTGAGCCAAGGAGGGGGAGAGACTCTTTTCTTTAAGCCTCCAAAGAACAGAGGGGACACTGATGGAAGAACTTTGGCACTTTCTCGAATTGAGGACCCCTTGACCTGGAAGCTTAGGTACCCATATTGGAGACAATCTACCTGTAGGTAGCTCACCTTCTTCTCCCTGTGAGGGACATGCAGGAGAGAGGTCCAGCTCTGAACAGTGACCTTTATAGACCCCTACACAATATTAAGTCAGGGGGCCTTACCACTGACACTGCTGTTGCTTAGCAATTAATCAAGAAGCATTTGAGACATTTAGCTGCATCCAAACCTCTGATGAAGCTGCCTGATGCTCAATGCGCCTGATTCTCCTCTACATTCCAAGCCCAGCTATGCTTACCAGGTCTGCCTGGAGAACCATTCAAGAGTGCTTGTTCAAAGTCATCCTACCAATCAAGCTTTTCCAAGTCATTGGCTACATAAAGACTCCTGAACAAAGACATCTACTTCAGCTGTATAGAGAAGGACCAGGGATACCTGTTTGTAGTGAACATGGGGACTAGGGGACCATTCTTAGGCATCTTTAGTGCTCTTACAACTGGCATTTACATTCAGCCCTAGAGATTGACAGGGTTCCCTTTTGCTACCTTCCCCAACACATGTATAACTTAAATTTACTAACAATATAAAATAACCCTGCTGCAACATTGATAGCCCTAGTTAGGCATGTTATAGTTATGCAACAGGCATGGGAACTGTGTAGTGCATGAAAGCAAAAGCACATTGGGATCTATGCCAAGAGAAGGGACAGTCGCCAAAACTAAAATGAGATACTGAAAGGTATGTGTGGCTTTGAGGGTGTGACAGAGGCCAGGAGATCCCAGGGGCTAGTAGTGAGCCTTAGACCCCATAGTAGAGGGCAAGGGAGAAGAGGATAGGGTTAATGAGGATGAACGCCTTTCCTGCCACTTTTCTCTTAGCCTAGATAGTGTCTCTCCACCTCTGTCCTGCACTTCAGCTATGTTGCAAGGTAGTCTTGCTCCAACAGAGTTTATCACTACAATGTCCTCTTGTGAGGAAAGGAAAAGACATCAGTACTAGAGGAAGAGAAGAATAAATACCCTGTGCCAACAGAGCTACCTGCGTTAGAGCATAAGGCATTGGACAAAGCATACAGGGCTCTCTAGTGAGGAGTTTAGTTTTGAAAAACAGGGAGCCTTGGATTACACTAGGTGCAAAATCACCAAGCATTAAGTTCAACCTTATGGGGCGGTGGAAGGATCTTTTCATAGGTTTGTAGAACTGCATTTAACCTTTTACGCTCCATTGGGTGGAGGGATTATTGTAGATAGGGCAGATCAGCGTTTGCTCTTTCTTGTACTTCTTCTGGCAGAGCAATACATGTGAACTAGTGTTGGCCTGTGTTTCTGGTGTCGAAATGCTGTTTTCTGTCACAAACTGGGGTAGTGGTGTGTTCAAAGGCGGTCTTCAGGGAATCGATGAGCCAGGAGCCCCAGGTAGGGTTACGCTCTTTTCTTATGTTCGGGTATCAGGTATACAGGTTAGAGCTTAGAAGATAACACACATGTAGGTACACAAGTAAGTCCATGGAAGACACATCCACCAGCCCCCTCACTCTAGGCTAGTCTCACTCCAACTGACATACACAGAATCTCCAGGGGCCGTCACAACACAATATCCCAAAGAGAAGCATTGCAGCAGGCACACAGACTCACATGCATTCATGCAGGGGAGAAAGCGAGGGAGACCAAGATATAACACATCTCCCTCCTTCACAAAACACAGGAAAAGAGGGTGCGGAACAGGGGGACCATGCAAAACAGCGACCTAAAGTCAATACAAGAACTGACACTTCAGATCCCCACCAGCACAAAGCCAAAAGCTCCCATATCCTTACACTACATTCCACTCTAGTGTAGAGAAGGAGCCAAGTACCCTCAACTCAATCGACCCATCCCTTTTACCTGTATGCTGGAAACCAAAGTATGAGATGTATACAGAACAGATGAATCGACAAAGAGCATAATATGGACTCAGTCCAGTCCCAGTGAAAGGACCATTACCTAAGAGAATCTGGGAGCCAAGGTACCCATTGAGAAAACCATATTTGCATACCAAGAATTATGGTGGCCATTTGAACAAGATCCCTGAAGAAGCAGAACCAATAAACGGCAAGGATGAATGGTAGGGGTACCAGCCACCGCTAAAATAAATGTTATATGAAGCTGAAGATGAAGTACATAAAAAGATGCAGTGATCAGAAAATGCAGATATTCTATATGACATCAAGAAAGCAATAAGGATGTAAGAATGTGAGCACAAAGTGAAGAAACTTATGCCACAGAAACAGATGAAGATATTAAATGATTTTACACGTGTACAGATGCAGAAGAAACGCAAGCAGCAAAGTAATCGTTGAGCTAGCTCTAAGCTTATAGTAAAGTAGATTGGGGCAAGCACCAACGTATACATACATAGGAATGAGAAGATTATGGATGTTTCCACTAAACGTATTAAAGCAGGTTGGACATTAGCAAAAGGCCTCAGTTCAGTGTGTCGCAGTTTGAAAAGCAGACAGTGAATTACAGAAGCAGAACTAACTTTTAATGCAAAACATTGGGTACATGTTTTTCTGCAATATGCTACTTCAGAGGCTACACTACATCCGCTAGCGTGAAAATTCATGAAAGGATACACTGCCCAATTTGACAATGTGGTTTATTGGAAACTGGAACAGTTATAAAATAATGTGTCAAAATGACATATAACCATTGTGAGCACAGGAGAATGTGAATGATAAACGTTTGTATCATTAACCAAGAGTTGCGTGGGGCCCCTTTCTTCCTTTATCAATATAACTCAGCATGTGCTATCGTAGGTATGCCTATAAAGGCAAACCATGTTCTGAACATCAGTCAATTGTATGTATCTGAAAGTCCACATGCCTGAAGGCCCACATGCATGCTATGACCCACAGGTGTTTAAAAAAAATGAATGTCCTCAGTGAGCCTGATTTTGTATAGCATGCCATAGCATGCATGTTTAGATGCATAATTTGATAAGGGATAACTTTTTTTTTTTTATCTAGCACTTGGGAAAAGAAAGGCAGCTTTGTAAATGGATATCCATGTCGAGTCCAGGTGTGACTCAATTTGTATTTCCGGATTTACAACAGCAAATCCAGAACTGCAACTCCCAGAATACAACTAAAAAGCCATGACTGGCTCATCACAATTAACATTTAAATGGAGTTTGCATGTACGTCATTTGGCAAAGAGGAATTTGCTTTGCAGGGAGCAATTGATTCATATGAAGGAAGGAATTAAGGACAGATGTATAATAATAAAACCCAGTTTCATATTAGTAAATGTTGGATATCTGATTGTATAACAGAATGTAACTTTGCAGTCACAGACATCATGGTCATCTGGAATCAACCACAATGCATGTGAATTACAGAAACTCTCTGGAAGTACTGTAGAGAGGAACAATGATAGAGGAGGGATGTGTGACATCCAGAAATGTTAATGTATTTTATATTGTAAATTGTGTACTTATTTAGCAACCCTTCATCCCATAAAACAACTTCAAATCCGCTGTCTATGCCTTAGTCCTCTCACACCTGGGTGGTGGCAATGTCCTTTTGGAAGACCTTCTGGCAACTAACCTGACACCCCTCAGATGTGTCCTGCATGCTGCAGCATGACTTATCAAAGGGCTCTGCAAATTCGACCACATCGCCCCAACCCTCTTCAAACTGCACTGGCTCGCGCTGCAAGGCCGTATCATCTTCAAATCCTGTTGCGTCATCTACACGGCTGTCACCCTGAAGTCCCCAGGCTACCTCACTGAGAATCCCAGCATATCCGAAGGCCAGCAATCCACCAGAAGAAAGGAAATGTGCAGTCTTGAATTACGTCAATGCAAGAAGTAAAGAACCAGAAGACAGGTCTTCTCTGTCTATGCTCCAGGACTCTGGAACCAGCTCCCCATCAACATCAGACTTGTCCCCTCACCTCTACACTTCAGGAAAGAGCTCAAGACCTTCCTCTTCAAGAAATGGCTCCTCCTTAACACCTTGCTCCACACACCCTGCACTCCCCACCCTACCTGAGACGCAGTGATATGCTCCTCACTGTCTCGCCCCCTGGATGCTTGTAGATCCCCTGCTGCCAATTGCCCACCTTAGCTCCCCTGTTACTTCCCTGCTCCCTTTTTCTCTGCCTCCCTTGCTGTGCTATTCCCCTATGATTCTAAAGCACTCTTGCTTCCTGATGCTATGTCCATGCTTAATAAATACAATAATAATAATAATAATAATAATAATAATAATAATAATAATAATAATAATAATAATAATAATAACGTGCATACTTACACGTCACTTACAGGGGCCACAAACAACAAAGTAAGGGAAGCAGCTGATGACACCACTCAACCAGGGAAAGCCATCCAGCACAGCCACCCTGGAGGAGACAGGTACTCCAGCTCATGTCGTTACTCCCTTACATACCTGCCCAACCCCACATCCACTGTTGCACACTTCTCCACCTCCCGCAGACCAGCTGCAAGAGTATTTCCCCTGCACGGGGCTTTGTAACGCGCCAGCCAAAGGACGAGTAACTGTTCGGGTTACGAGCCATTATTTTGTTTTTCATCCACTATAATCATATTGTAACTTTATTACGCTGCTCTTCCAATTTTGAAACTGTATTTTGTTGTGCCGTGCCTCCATCCCTGGACTTTCTTCTAGAGGCCTAGGCAGGATGTCGAACAAGTGGGGCTTGAAGCTAATGAAGTTGGGCGCACCGCTGCTGGGTGGGCATTTACAGACAGGGTGGACTGGGAACTAAAAGAGGCCCTGGAAATAATTTTAAAAAGTGGCCCCATATTACACATTTTCAGCAAGCCCAAACCTTTCCCGATGAGAACATTTCAAAATAAAATAGGTTACCACACAAAAGAGGCCCAGGGTGCAGATGCCTACTTGGAAATGTCCAGAGTTCCCTTTAGGCCAGTGAACCGTGCTCTTGGCTGTTGGAGGAAGGAAACGCTAACTGATGTGCTGTGGCAGCCATGAGCCAGTGGTCTGACCATTAGTTCATATTTCCATATTTCCATAGTGAGATTTATTTTCCACACTGACTGCAGTAGTGCCCACCTCACTATAGTCATAACCTTGTTGTACAAATCCAGTACTACTTTATGAGAGGAAAAGTGAGGGCTAGGAACTTCAGCAGTTACAAACTTTTCTCATAAGGCTTTAGATCTTTCATTGTTATTTGATTTTCATTCCCATGTTCCCTCCCTGTTGCCCTGTGGGCGCTTTGAAACACAATTTACTTGATGTATAAGCGCCTTCCAAATGCACAATAAATGAATCAAATTGATAGATTTCCACAAATAAGTCGGGCAAAGGATCTGTTGCCAACATTACAGTGGGTTAGCATCAAGCAGGCTGTGTCTGAAATGAGACGTGATTTTGTGGCCACGCTCAGATGCTTTTGTGGCACTGCCTGATGCAAAGGGCAACCACCTTTATGTGCCAATGGGAAGCAGGGGATAGAGCTTGGTTCGCTACTCCTAAACACTGGTACAGCGCAAGTATTTTCAGGAGTAATTGTGTGGACTTATAGAGCTATGTTGCTTGTTTGGTGGTATGCGATGGTATGTACTTTGGCTCTTTTGGCTTCTTCCCATATCTGTGCATGGTGACACTGCATGATGCACCAAATAGATGTGGTACCCAAGCTGATCCCTGCTTCCCAAAGCACATTTTTGTCCAGTAGAATGTTCACGTACCCAGATAAAGTTCCTCTTCATTCTCTGTGAAATATATGCACACTTTTGCACTTTTGACTTAAGTAGAAGGCTATCAGCAAATAGGCTTTGTTCATGTGGGAATGATGGGGTCTGGATTATATGTAATGATGTGACATGCTTTCTGACCTGCTATAGCAAGGCTGTTTTTCAAGACACTATATATAGGTGGTGGTGGTGCACTTCTGTTAATGCTACAGCCTGCATCTGTGGTGTCATTTTAAACTACCTCCACAATATCTTTCGCGTGCATCTATGGTGTCATTTTAAACTACCTCCACAATATCTTTCCAACATCTTTCGCGTGCATCTGTGGTGTCATTTTAAACTACCGCCACAATATCTTTCCAACATCTTTCGCGTGATCATTATCCATATACTCATCATTACTAGTCTAGTCAGGGTCGGACCGGGACAAGAAATAGGCCCGGACTCCCAAAAAAAGTGGCCCACCGCTCGCCTCAAAAAAGTGGCCCACCCCTCGCCTCACGACCCGTGACCTCTTATGACATCACCAGAAGTGATGTCATTTGACCCCACCCCAAAGTGACATCCCGGGAAGCGATGAAACACGACCTTTCATCCCTTGACAAAACAGGAAGTGGCATCAAATACCATTGTTCTTAAGTACACTACGAAAAATATGGTTCTGATTTCACTAATGTGATATACATTTCATACAAGAATGGATCACCATATGTATCATTCATATCTGTGTATAGATCCATATTGTCAAATTACTGTGAATGCAAGCAGACGTCCAAGGCCATATGATAATATTTTATTGTATAGCACTTAAGCTTAAGCTCTTTTTTATAGAACAAATATGCATACAATATCACCCAACTTGTGTTGGTACTCATTTATCCACCTAAGAAGGATGTAAGGCTGAGATGGCCTTGCTGGGATTCAAACCTGCAGATCACACACACATCGCAGCAACGAGTGCTCAACCCACTGAGCTCTCATATCGGCTATAGTAAAATGAGCAATTATTCTGTAGTGGATACCATTAAACTGGTAACTGAGATTTAACAGCAGACCAGTTAAGTTAATCTGCAGGTCTGGTGCAAAGTTGGCTGCATGTCAAGGCTGCATGCGTTTACTTTCAGGCTTCAGAGGTTGGCAAAATAGGGAAAGCAGCGCATTCACAGGACATCCCATACTCTGAGCACTTGTTACCTCATCCATGCAAACAAACATCCTGAACATCATGCCAAGGAGATGGGAAAGATACATATTACAACAAAGCATTAATTGGGCCTTATTACAAGTTTGCCGGTCCGGTAACAACGGTGCCGGTAAGCTACCAGCACCGTTGTTACCGAACCAGCAAGCTACGAGTTCTTCTAGGGGTTGCCTTTCCAGCCTTCAGGTCTGACCTGGCGGGTGGACCGGCAGCCGCGAGCAGACCTCAACGGATGCACCGGCACCATTCATGAATGGTGCCGGTGCATCCGGCCTCCCCATTCCCATTGAGTCCAATGGGACTCAAATGGGAATGGGGAGAAATAATTACCGGACACCCGGCAATGGGGATGGACCGGGCCCACTAGGGCTGTAATGCCCTGGTAAGTCCCCATTTCCGGGTGCCGGTAAATTCATGACTCTGGTGGTAGGGCACGGCTACCGCCAGTGTCATAATGACCCCCATTGTGGCACAATGAAGTCAATGGCCAGTTGATGTGCTATGGTCAAATATTTCTACACTGTACAGAAGCTTTTAGGCAAAAGGATTTTGTCAAGTGACCGAGGTCACTGAGATGGAATGTCTTGTGATGATTGTAACAGAGACAACGGCAGAAAGAAAACATGATATAACTGCAACTTGCAAAAAGCAAAATACATAGTCCGAAATGGATGCTTTCTCTAAAATTGGTCGTTTATCACTAATACATATTTATCACTAATACAACGGCACATGAAGTGCGTTATCCCTGGAGTGGCAGCACAGTGACAGCCACGGGCCCGTGCATGTGAATGATACATGCATCATCATTTATGATGCACACGTCATGAATGCAAATGAATCAGCAAAGAATGGTAACATGTGTTACCTTGCTTTGATGAATTATGCCATTGCAGGTGTTTTTTTTCCTCCAAAAATGTAATATTTTTTTCACATTTTTTTTTCAAATTGTTTTTTTTTTTTTCCTGAACGGGCAGAGAGGCTGAGGGGCCAGTCTGACCTTGAATCAAGTGTATTCTGGTGGCAGTGATAGACACTTAGGAAAACAAATCACACTTCTAGCAATACTGGAAATTAAATTCTCAGCAGGGGCACCTCTTGTCACGCAACACTGTTGGGCTATTAGGAGCGCCACCTATAAGCTAAACTATTGCATCAGAGTACATATGGGAAGAAATAGCATATAAGGAGATATACACAGCTTGTAGTCTTTGTTTCGTTATTTGCCTACTCATTGACTGCCCCTAGCCATGCTAATCTCTTAGGACATTGCCACCAAGTTCCAGCCCCTCCCCACACAAAACACCTCCTCATAGGAACTCTGAGGTGGCTTTAAACAAGCCTTACCATCAAACGTTGTATTCAAAGTGCCAGCCAGTGTTTTTTCAAAGCAGTCTTCTGAGAGTCAATGGCTTAAATGAAGCTGTAAACCTGCTACTGGTGAAATAAAAATCTCTTAACCAGGTCTTCCTTCAGCCACTCGATTTAGAAGCACTGTGTGTGTGTCCTCCTGTTAAAAACAAGCATTGGCAAAGCCAATCGTTTTGGCTTGTGTATACATATTATAAATGTGCCTGGCACTAGTATTAGATGCCCAGATATTGGCACAATTTTGCACCTGCTACCACCAATGGCCAGTTAATGCCACAAAGGCAGTGCCTGCCAAATGATTTGCCCATACCTACAGAAAAGCCCAAACTGTTGTCATTGCCAACGCTAGTTTTTTAAAGGTACCACCCATTTCAAATTCAGAACATTGTCAAATTTCAGAGCATCTGAAAATGAGAATTTGCATTTTACACCAATCTATAAGAAGAGTGTTCTCTTTGTTGATGATAAATTGCATGTTCTTTGCTTTATTAGAGCGAGGAACATGAACATACCGAAAGGCTTGAGATATTAAACTGGGTGACAGCAATTTTTGCCCAATCGTGTGGAAGATTACAACATATTCTGGTCCAAATGCCTCAATTAGACTGCGTTCCTTATACTAACAGACGTTATCTTTGATGACAATTCACAACGCTGACTGAAAAATGCACTTTCCACAAAGAAGCTGCTGTTGACAGTTCTGAATGCACGAATTCCTTAAACCAAGATAGCACAATTACAGAGATAGGACTATTTTTGAAAACGGGGGATTAACGATTAAAACAAATGAAGTCTAAATGCCAAAAAACATTACATAGCAATAATATTACTTCTTTGAACAACTATAAATGAAAGTAATATATTCGATGCTGACTACACTTGGAAAAACATCTTCCCCAAGTAAGGTAATGAAAGAAACGAGTCCATTGATACTGGTGTGAATTAAAATTAATTCAGAAGAGTGACATTTGATTTGTGGTCAGTTGTAAGTTTACCGTGCATATATGAATTAAAATATGTATATACTTGAATTCTTAAACGCTGACAAGATCATACCTTGTAATCACTCTACAATGTGACATTTCGTGAACTGTTATTTTCCATACCCTTTATTTTACGAGAAATACCGTACTTCAGATCTGATCAAATGCTCTGATGTCTACCGTTTTCTGCCTGTTAGAGGATTTTCCGAGTGAGTGATGGAATTTAAAATGACATAATCTAATTATGCACACACAGTATACATGTGTCACCTGATTATATGATTAGTTCCAATGTGAAATAATGTGCACTGCCCCAGTTTCCCTCTTTGTCACATGGAGGGCTAGTTTCATGCACACATCCCCCCAATATGGAGTCAGGCATGCCCTCTTTAAAGGCCGCGAATTGTCCAACACGTTTCCACAGGAGTTTCTCTTTTAGGGACAGGGGACTCGTTTCATGCTCGTCTACCCTGACTGTTCCTCTGATATCTCGCTCTCTTTCCATCCACCTCTAGGTGAGTCCTGAGGAAGAAGCCTTCCTTTCTATAAATGTGAGGGCAGCCCTAAGTCAGTATGAGTCGGCCTCAGAAGATCTCAGTGAGTATATAAACAGTTATGATCATGCAGGACTTCAACGGTAAGGGCGACTGCGTACAAGCAGCAGTTCTCTTTACCAGAGGTGCACATTCCTATATGAGCATCGGCAGAGCTGCGGACAGACAGAGGCAATCGTGTGTTAGGCTCTCGCAAACGCTCATTCTGTCTAAAAAATACTGGGCCTGATTACGAGTTCGGCGGTAGCCATGCCGCTATTGGTGGCATGGCTGCCGCCGAAATCACGTCCGGGTCCTCGGAATGAGGAACTACCGGGCCATTCCGAGTTCAGAAGGCCCGGTAATTCCTCCCTCCAAGGACCCGGACACGGTCCTTCCCCATAGGGCTGAAATGGGAATGGGAGAGGGAGCAAACAACGGGCCATTACGAGTTGGCCCATTGTTTGCTCCCTCTTCCCCTCGCGGGACCCGGTAAGCACGCCTGGTTTTCCCAGGTGTGCTTACTGTGTCCCGCGAGGGGAACTCGTAATGAGGCTGTACGGAGTTGACGGCGCCGGCACCTTTTACGGCGCCGTTAACTCCGTACCGCCAGGGTCGTAATGAGGCCCAACGTACTTCACATGCAAACCAACATACTGTATACACTCGCACGTGCACACATCTACACTTGTTCTCTAAACCTCGAGCACTCATTACAGACACAGTATTTGCCCATTACACTACAAGCATGCACACATGGTTTGTGTCACAGAAACATACACGTTCTGCCTAACTCTGCTAGGCAAGTTTAATCTAACGCACACTCTGTCTCTTTCCCCGTCACAGGTTCTTGAGACCAAGCGCTAGCTCTGACAAGCATTCAAGTGGAAAACCCCCAAAGATGACTATGGACAGAGACAAGCCTATCTCTCCTGTGTGGGCTCATGGAACGAGGGTGCTCCAGCCCCTCACTCACCTTCTCTTGTTAGAATGTTCCTTTAGTAACTTGTTTGGACATTCATTCTTGTGCAGAGTAGGGACAGCCACCTGCGCGGGCTGGGTAACAGAGTAATGACTGTACAATACTAAGCGTCTGCTTACCTTCGACATCACATGCCAGCTGAAGGCTTCACCGCCGCTGCCCTGGCAGCGAGTGGCACCGCACACCTAACACTTTGCCCGCACTTAGTTGCCCGGGCCTGGCTGCTGGCTGCTGCAGCCTGCCCTGCACCTGACCTGCGCAATGAGTGCGCAGGGCACGTGCAGTTCCTCTGTGCCCAGGCCCTCATGCGCAGGCGCGTGCAAGCCAGCGTTGTGTCAGTTCAGCCCAACTTGCCCAGCCCTACTGGGATTGGATGGAAGAAAAGAGAAATGCGCAGCACCTGCCTCGGTCGGTGGTGGCAGTCAATTCAAAGCAAACCACCCAGGCAGAATCACGCAACGCACGCTTTGTGACCTTCCGTGCCAAAGAGGCCCTGTGGCCAGAGGCCTACCGGGGGATGTCCTGGTGACCCGGTGTGGCAGTCCAGCCCTGGCCCAAGCTCTTGTAAAAGGTGCTTGAGAGGACTGCATAGCTTTTTGTCCCAGACCCACACGCTTGTACGGCCTCTATGCTTTTGCAGTTGTTTGGCGGAGCCGGGTCGGTGTTGTTGTGCTTCTCTAACACTGCCACAGCCTACAGATGTCACTGCACTGGACAGTAACTATGTCTCTCACAGCTCCTGCTGCCTTTTCCAACACCACATCCCTACTGACACAGGCGGAGAGGCCAAAAGGCAAGTGGGACGGGTGGAATATATAGGCAACATTCTCCATTACTGTGGTCATCCCTACTTTCGTGTCACCCACCTACCAAGCTGGTCAAGTGGCACAGCGAGTAGAGCGCTCGCCTTGACATTCGTGCAGAGCTTGCTAACGCAGGTTCGAATCCTCCTTCCGAGGTCGATAAATGAGCACCACACACTGTGGGTAATAATAAGCAGCGCTTAGATACCTGAGGGTTCGTAGCGCTATATAAATGCCAAATTATTATTATATGTGTACAGTGTCTGTCAAATGATGTGAGCAGCTGGGCATTTGACATCACATTGTGGCTCATGATGTGAATACCTAGTCATTTCATGACATAAACCTGGCATGTGATGTACAACTCCAGGCCTGTTATGGTAAACAAGGCCTATGGTGTGAGCACCTGGGCATTTATTGGCAAAATCTAGCATATTGCGCTAAGACATTGCATATGATGTCAGTGCCTGACAAATGGTGTAAACACTTAGGGCCTCATTCACAGAAGCGTTTTTATAATGACAAACCCCCATCGGAAAATGCCCTGTGAATTAGGCCCGTAGAGTAAGATGGCAATAGCAAGCAAATAGTGTGAGTACCTGAGCTTTTGATGACAAAAATCTGGTGTATGGAATTTAAATCTGGACATATGGAGGAACACTCTGGTTTATAGACCAGGCAAATCATGTCAAGATCTATTAGGTGATATGAGTATCTAGGCACTTGGTGTCAAAACCTGGCATACAGTGGCCATTTGGCTGAGCATTTGATAGCAAACCCAACCGGTTCCTAGTGATTGTTTCGAATGGCAAGTTTCGAATGGCAAACTTTCGGGAAAAAATGCATCGAAAAAATGCATTAAAAAAAAAATGTAATGGGTGGTTCCCCCCAACCCCTGTTTTTTACCCCTTAACACCCATTTTAGTTTAAAAAAAACCTTTCCCTACAAAAAAATTCATTTTTTGATGCATTTGTTTTCGAAACTTTGGCATTCGAAACTTTGTTTTCGAAACAATGCCTGGATACCAACCCAACCTCATGGGTAGAGGGGTTTGCCAATGATTATGACAATATCTGGTAACTGGAGTACCATAAGACATGCTGGAAATGGTGACCTGTGAAATGGTGTGAATACCTGGGTATATGATACAATACCAATCAAATGGTAGAAATGTGTGGCATCTAATGCGAGTGCCTGATCATCTGACGGCAATGTGTGCAATCAATATTTGCTGGAAGATGTGAGTCCCTGTACCCTGTACGTATCCTAGAAAACTACGTGGGGCTGATGACAATGCCTGGAATTTGATAGAACTGCCTGGAAAATGATGTTGTCACCTAAAGAATCAATGGCAAAATTGGGTACATATTGCAAATATCTCGTTATATAGTAGCACTGCACAGCAAATGGTGGGCATACTTGGGCATATCATGGCAACACCGGGCAATAATAAGACCCCTCATCATATGGTAACACTATCTGGGGTATGATAGCAATACCTGCTGTTTATTGTGAGCTTTAGAGCATACCATAGCTATGCCAGCTGGGTGATGGTAATTCCTGTGGACATAGCATATGGTATGATTACCTGGGCACAAAATTTTATTTATTTATTTTGATATTTATAAAGCGCACCGAACCTGGAGGCATATGGGCGCTGGTTTACATGAAGGTAGTGGTTACAAATGGTTGCCAACATAGGTGGTACATACATGAGGCATAGATATGAGTTTCTGGTCTATGTGGAGGTGACAATATTCACGTGCTTATAGAGTTGTGCAAGTTCAATTACTTTTGGAGGTCTTGGGAAAAGATCCAGGATTTGAGGCCATTGCGGAAGGACCAAAAGGAGGCATCTGATCTTAGAGCTAGAGGCAGGGCATTCCAATGTTTGGCAGCGATCACAGGGAAACTGCTGCCTCCAGGCTTCTGACACCTGTATCTGAGAATGGCGAGTAAGTGTGAGTAGGCTAACTGCGTAGGTCTGATTGATTGACCCATGGAGAATTTTCTGGATAAGTAAATCAGGGCAGTGTCTGATAGACATTTGTGGGTCAGAGACAGCATTTGAACATGATGTGTTCTTGGACAGGGAGCCAGTGGATATTTCGTGGAGATGTGGCCTTTTTTGGGGATGTTTAGCACAGCTCTCACAGTGTTCTTCTGGATGCCCTGTAATTCTTTTATGTCGTGGGAGCTGGAGCCTGCAAAGTAGGAGTTACATTAGTCAATCCTTGATAGTATAAGGGCTCTGGAAAATGTGATGCAGTTTTCAGCGGTCAGGAAGGGCCTGCAGGCATTGATCAGTTGAGCTCCTAGGGATTTTACCTTTTTAGCAACGGTGATGATGTTCCCGTTGATAATAAAGGATATGTAGGAGTCGTTGAGTTTGTTTAACCGAGATTGGTTGCCAAAAAGGAGCAGTTTGGTTTTGCATCATTTAAGAATAGCCTGTGTCGTGCCATCCATGCTTGTAAGGTTTGGTCTATTTTGCTCAGTGAGTTGGAGTCAGTGTCATAGTTGCCGGAGATAGGTAGGAGGAGTTGGGTGTCATCTGCATAGTTAGTGTAGGTGACACCCAGGTCATCTAGGAGGTCAAAGAGAGGCTTAGTAAAGATATTGCACTGTGTCGGTGAGACACATGAGCTTTGTGGCACTGTGCAAGCCACTGGGGCAGGGGGGCTGCCGCAGAGGTGGAGAACACGCTCGTTGTGTTGTTAGATAAGAAGGACTTTATCCAAGCTGTGGCTTTGGTTGAGAAATGAGCAGCTGAGGGGAGGTTTTGGCTCTGGATTTTGTTTGTATGACCATGTCTAAGGCCGCAGAGGTGTCAAGTAAGAGGAGGATGGCCAGTTTACTCTTGTCGTTGATTTCATCCATTTGGATTTTTAGGTCCAAGAGGGCAGATTCCATTCCATGACCGCGGCGGAAGCCTAATTGGCGTATGCCCAGGACGTTGTGAGTTTCCAGGTATTTTTTTAATGATGCCAATACCTGGTGAATGTTGAGCGTGCAAGTGATTATATGCAACATCTGCTACACAGAACGCATCCTTACTATACCAAAGCCACAACGATGGGCTTTACCAATGCTTGTTTATAATAAATGCATTCATTGTTAAAAACAGGAATAGGCAAGGAATGCCTTTTCTTCATTTTAATTACATTTAATCAATTTCTCTTTGTTGGGCCTGATTGTGTTTTTGTTGCACCAACTGTTCTCAAACGGCTCCGTACTTTGTGCCGCATGATCATTAAACCAATTAGTCTTGTGTGTATTCATCTTAAGCAACTCTGTTACATGGAAGATTTATGGAGAAGCGCAGCATTCCAAAATGAACCGCCATGGAAGGGTTTAGTAATTAAAAAGGATTAACTCCTTATTCAAAACCGAATTAATTCAACTACAGCAATCAGGCAGAACCATAGAAGCATAACTTTGAGGATGGCAATGAACCTGTTTGGCCTGGGTGGCTGTTTCATCAAAGTCCTGTTGCGTTGGTCCCATTGCAGAGCTCTCCAAAATGAATTTTGTGGAGTGTTGCAAAGGTGTTATAAGATACAAGTGAATGGGTCAAAGTGAAAGGCATGGCTCCTTGCTGTTCATTCAAAATTCACACAGAAATGCAAATACCACACCTACATTTTTAAAAAAACTTATTTTATAGTTTTTTAGCATTTGCTTTCTTCGTGAGTTAGGAATAGTGCTGAACATCATTGATAACAAAATCAAGCAATCAAAATGTGCACAGTAAAACAAAAGCAAGTTGAGTTTCTTGCACATCGGTCTATACAGTAAACATAATACAGCCTCCTTTTGCCCCATGTGCCCCCTTCCATCTCAGGAATGCACACAGTTGCGCACACGTTCGCACCTTTGCACGCACATGCTCTCCTTCTCGCATGCCCTTGCAAGTGCACTCTCACCTGCCACCTTGCAGACACCCTACTATAACATCAGATGTAATCACACACACACTCTCTAGCCCGTCATGCAGGCCTCAGATCGGTTTATCATGAAGGGTATTCTGTGCCTACGTTTTGAAGTTAGTGAAACCTATTGGGTAGTTTACGGAGATGTCAAGTTGCACAATATCAGGTGATAAATCCACCATCCATACCTTTTAGGCTGTGATTATGCTTTATGGCACTTCTCGTCAGACATGTGTAATGTGTACAGGAATGCAAAATAGCGTGCTATAAATCACAGCAGTTAAAGGAATTTGCTGTGTAGCTTATTTTTCTGTAGGATAGCTCAGGGCAACGCATTTGTCTTGGAAGCAATACAACACATAGCAACACAGGTTCGAATCCTGGTCTCATGTTAAGAAACTGTCTCCGGTATTAAGCGCGTTAAAAAAAAGAACTATAATTATATATTTAATAAATAAAGGTTGTAATGAAGTATTGATTTTAGCGGAAGAAAGTAGGCAGTGATGTGCCCCCATTATTTGCTTTGGTGGGCATGAGATGCCTCATATTGAACAGATTATTTGCATGTAGACATGTAGTTCACTGAAAACATTTACCTCTCCTAACAAAGCATGCTCATCCCATGATGCCTGGTACATGCATGTATGCAAAAACAAGGGGGGTCTGGGAGTTTCTCTACTACCAGCCTATCTCCCGGGTAAGAGCCTCAACCAGAGTGTTTATCTCACCATCCTTTCACAGAAGAGAAATGTCCACTACATATCAGTCTTTGTCCTGCCCAAGGGCAGTCCAGCACCAAAATACCTGGCAATTCTCTTCTGAACAAGAGTAACAACAGCAACCCCAGACACGTATTTTGGCCTGGTTGGGCCTCATCAGTGAGGTGGAGCTGTGCCTCTCTAAGAACAGTGAGCAAGGGTTCCACATCTGGATTACCCTAGTAATTTACGGTGAAAGCCCAAAGCTACTTAATATGTAAAAACAAGGGGTGTTCTGGGAGTTTCTCTACCACCGGCCTATATCCCAGGTTAGAATCTCAACCATAGTGTTTAGCTCACCATCCTTTCACAGAAGAAAAATGTCCACTACATATCAGTTTTTGTTGTACCCAAGGGCAGTCCAGCACGGAAATGCCTGGCAATTCTCTTCTGAACAAGCGTACCAACAGCAACCCCAGACACGTGTTTCGGCCTGGTCGGGCCTGTCAGTGAGGTGGAGCTGTGCCTCTCTAAGAACAGTGAGCAAGTGTCCCACGTCTGGATTACCCTAGTAATTTAGGGTAAAAACCCAAAGCTACTTAATATGCAAAAACAAGGGGGGTTCTGGGAGTATGTCTCCAGAAAGCCTGCGCAACTTGCAAATTACATCTCTGGTAGAAATCTGGCAGGTCCCGCTATATGTTTGCATGATAGAAACACCTGCTGTGCTACAAAACAATGCCCCAATGTTCCTTTAGGCACATTAAAAACAAATTGAATTCTTTAACTAGTATTAGCATAATTGTTCCGAATTCGGCCAGTACCATTCGATCAATTAAAAACGAACAATTACTCTAATACATACCGAACATGTGGAGCGAGAGGTGCGGGGGTGTCACCCGCTCCCCATGATCGGTATGTATTAGCTTTGGGGGATTGTGGGGGTGTCCCCCGCTTCCTCAACATGGGAGGTGGGGGACCGGAAACATCAAAAAAAAGAAGAAAAAGGGACCCTGCAGCGTCGGATCTGACCCGCGTTCGAGGGACGGATCTGACGCCACAGGGGTTAAGGGGACCTGGCAGCGAGCAGATAGGTAAGTAGGGGAGGGGGTAGGGGTTGGGGCGAGCGCATTCGTTTGGCGGTTTGATCCTCTGATAATTGATCGCATGCAGGCAGGTTTTTTTCAGACAGTTTGCCGCGATCAATTATCAGACGATCAAACAGTACCAAACACTTCAACTAACTACTTTGGGCGGTTTACCATGTTAGGTTGCAAATAATGATGCTTTTATTTGCAACAATTTACAGTATTGTGGTCACGCCTACACAGTAAAACAGTAATCCAATGGCTAAAATCAAAATTCTGCACCCTTGGAAGGGATATATTTACACCATTACAAGAGATAACCATCAAGAAAGTTAATAACTTGAAATATGGACATGGTTCAAACAAAAAAAGTAGATAAAAACATACACTGTTCTGTAAAGATTGGAACGGCTGTGACTCTTTCTATCACCGATAGCAGAGGCACCATACAGAAGGTTCTCACACCGTGGCTTCAGACCTTCCCGGAAATTTAAAAAATAGGCCACAAAAATGCTGCAAAAACAAATGCGTGCCACACAATGTTCAATTTCACGCCACAGTATCCTGAAGGGTCTGTACAGGGTTGGGATAGGCCTGCTTAATATAGTGTTGCATTTCAATAGACGTTTTAGAGGGTGTATTCTGTGATATAGAGGAGGGCGCTTTGAGGGGAACTCTGATGTTTTGTCTGACATTGCCATAGACTTCAATGTTCTTCATGTTGGCATATTAGATATTCAGAGGCCATTTGCAGAAAATGAATCCACAATCTCGTAAATTAGAATACCTGATAAGTGTCATTAATGCAGAAACCAGGCCAGCTTCTTGGCATATAGCCCTTAATGTTAAATGTTTTTCACAAAGCGGGGTCCCTTCCTGGAATCTACTTCTGCCGCTAAATCCTTTTTGCACCCTTTCTTCAAAGCTTTTATGGATAACAAACACATGTATGTTGGGCTATTTCGTCATTGCTCTTGGCACCCGACATCTATAAATCTTTAAAGGACATGGTCTATAGAAGTGGTGACATGGTCAAACATGCCAGTCCATATACTTAGGACAGCCGAGCATCTCTCGAGCCCCGCAAACGTCTGTATAATACTTCCACCTGTCGTTATTTACATCCTTTTCAATTCACATGTTCACACATTTCAAGCCTCATTCCATTTCTCTTGTCCTCTTGTCTCTTCCCATCCTTTCTCTTCCATTTCCCTTCCCTTAGTTTAGTTTTCCTCCAGCAGTCTACAGTCTGGTGATCGCAGGGCCTACAGCTCAGGCATGGATAAGCCTAGTGAGACCACTACGGTGCTGATTCGGCGCATCCTAAAAGCTCAATAATGAATTAATGTTCAGCCCCTTCTCCCCCCCGCTCCTCTTACATAACCAACCAAACCTACAGTGCAGGGGCCCAGATGGATTGTGGCTGTTCTTGCTGCACCGGGCGCCCACACCATTCCTGCCTGTG
Source organism: Ambystoma mexicanum (assembly GCF_040938575.1). Lineage (NCBI taxonomy): Eukaryota > Metazoa > Chordata > Amphibia > Caudata > Ambystomatidae > Ambystoma > Ambystoma mexicanum. The sequence goes on along the minus strand of NC_090931.1, from coordinate 683,246,904 downwards.
CGAATAGCCACAGCAGTGCAGGAGCAAGGGACTGCCACTTGGTGCCAGCCCCTCCCCCCACGTTCCCTTCCAGCTGCCACCTTTCCCTCAAGAATGGAGTTTGCAGGACTGTGGGCCGCCCTGGCCTGCACCCTAGACGGTGCAGCAGCAGTCGTGGAGGTCTGTAGGCCACAGGGGGGACGGGTGTCACCTCCCCTTGGCTCCCTTCAGTGACCAGTGCCTGACCTGCCCCACCCTCTCGGCAGTGCAAGTTGAGGCCGAGTGCTTTTCTTACTGGTGAACAACGCAGCTGGCAGTGTCCTCCTTGGCTCAGTGCATCCTCTAATTGAGACCCACCTGCCTTTCAGCTCCGCTTTTCTTAGTTCTTCGCATCTTACTGGAAAGTAATACATCCTGCAGACCAAAGGCTAACTTGATTTCCTTAAATTCAATGTAATCTGTTCATCGAGGGAAGCTCTTATGGTTTCATTAATCCAACCAAATAAAAGGACCAGGCTATTGAAATGTGATCACTGTCAGAAAGTTCCTCTAGTAAGAGTTCCGATGGATTCTCTCCACAAGAAGGAGTGACAGCCAGGGTGGTTAAGAATGCAGGGACAGCAGCATCATTGATTCACGTTCTACAGAGGCACGTGTTCCAGGTGACACAATTCATTGTGATTTTAGCCCCCTCCCCCTCTCACCCACCGTACCCTGCAGGCATTGTTTGCATGCCATAGTAAGGATCATATTGTTGGGTAGAGTCTGGTAATCACTACTTTCTTTACATTTTGTGGGTGAACTGAGGACGCATATTAGATTGGGTAGGCATCCGCGGAAATGATCGTCAATAAAATTTCGAATGGAGCAATGAACGCATCTTTTTTCCAACATGTTGGCACCTTTTTTTAAAAATATAGGTGTGGGGTAGGGCAAGGGTAATACTTAAGGTGTGGGGGCAGAGTGGATGGGGTTCACCCTCAGCATTATTTTAAAAAAAGATGCCATCATTTCTCCATTCGAAATTTTAATAAACATCCGATTTGGTAGACACATCGATTAGATGACATTAGATAATGGCACAATATTGGATGCTTGATTTAAATATCTGCCAGTATATGAACGGTTTGTATTATTCCCACACTATTTCACATTGTGAAGTGACAGAATGCTGTGCATATATATCAAGAGACAGTGGGCCTCATTACGAGGTTGGAGGCAGCCATGGAGCTTTTAGCTCCATGGCTGCCTCCAAAACCCTTCCGACTCCGCCCTGGTGAATGGAGCAATTACCAGTCCATTCCGAGGTCGGATGAACCGGTAATTCCCCATTCACCAGGGCCATTCCCCATTCCCATTTGAGCCCTCATAGTAGGGACTTGAGTAACACGGCGTGCCAGGCCGAAATCTTGTCCGGTTTTCAGAATATCCAGCACCTGAACAATGTGGTTCTGGGGGAACTTTCTTGCACACACATGGAATTGTCTGAATTTATGGTGATTCAATAAGGTTGGACAAACTTTTGAAAAGTTCATCCGAAGATCAACCGCATGGCTTAAAGGGGGACAGGTGTTGGAGCTCCTATTTAGTATCAGGCTGCTTTCATTGCGGTAACAGCTCATTACTGGAGGCAGGCTTAGGTAATTTAGAGGAGCTGGGAATCCCTGAAGGCACCTTGAGGGAGAAAAATGCGCACCGGATTTTGCTGCTGAAAGCAGAGGCGTCGGTAGGGGGGGCTGAGGGGGCTATAGAATTTCTGGGGCTACAACCAAAAGGCTAGCTAGCCCCGAGTCCCGACAGTCCTGGCATTAGCATAGACCCAGACCTTTTCCAGACCTAGCAACACCGCTGGCCGAAAGCATCAGAAACTCAGGGGGCCAGGTAAGACAGCAGACAGTTTTATCACTCGAAACGAGTGGACGAGACACGTGCCATCAGGTGGCACCTGGGAGAAGGAGCAGGAGACGACAGGAATCCTTCAGGGCAGCTTTTCGAAGCAGCACACTTCCCTGCTTTTGCTGGGAGGGAGCAGCAGAGATTTGGGCAGGCAGGTAACACACCCCTCTATCTCTTAAAGTGAGTGGACAAGACACTTGCCATCAGGTGACTCCTGTGAATAGAAGCTTGAGGAGCTGAGAATCCCAGAGGGCACGTTTTGGTAGTGTCACGCTTGCCTGATTTTGCTTTGTGGAAGCAGCAGAGATTTGTGGAGGCAGTTAACAGACCAGTCTCTTTAAGCATGTAGACAAGACACGTGCCATCAGGTCACACCTCAGAGGGGAGTGGGGAACTAGGAATCCCTGAGCACAGCTTGTATGACCGTCATGCCTGCCTGACTTTGCTGGGTAGAGTAGCAGACATTCTGGAAGCCAGGTGAAAAATGTGTCAATGTCTGTCTCTTGAAGTTAGTGAACGAGACACATGCCATCAGGTGACAGCTGGGAGGAGGAATAGGTAACAGTTAGGAATATCCGCAGGCAGATATATGGAGAAACAATCACCTTATTTCGCGAGGAGAGAGCAGCAGAGATTCAGGGAGATGGGTGACACGCCAGTCAGAGTAGCTGGGAATCCCTGTGGGTAGCCTGTGAGTGAGTCACGTTTTCCTGACTTTGCTGGGAGGGAAAAGAAGAGATTCAGCAAATCAGTGGACACACCCCTCAGTGAGTGCACAACCTATTTGTTACAGTGTCAAACGGGAAATCATATTTTGCCTCCTTTTGATTATGTTTGCGTAAGCCTAGTTGCTCTGCGAAGAAAACCGCGATGCAAAGTTCCAATTTTAGATCGACTTTGCCGCCATTTTAGAATCATCCACCATTTTAATTTCTGTTTGTATGATTCTCGGTTCTAAAATGGTGGACTGTGTTTCTAACTTGCAACCAAGCCTTTCCGACCTTTGAGTTCTGTTTATGTTTAGACTGTCCGAGGGCCGACTGTTTAGACTAGGTAATGAGACCTTGTACTGTGAATGAACTGTTGTCCCAGGATTGTCTGCGCTAACAAGCCTCATCCACGAATACACATCGGCGACAATGAAAGACAAACGCCAAGCGTGGACACAGGTTGAACTACATTGTCAAGGGATATAGACTAAGGCTTACTGCTGGATCTAAGAATATACATCACCATTGTAACTTGATGAAATGCAAACTCATGTAATCCTTCTGTATATTATTGTATAAGCTGTATGTGAACTCGGCACGAACTCTAGACCGCAGATTATTAAAATGTAGAGGGTCTGGAGAATATTGTTAGAAATGTATAAAAACCCAAATGTTTAGATGTCCAGCACTCACCCTCCTCACTCTGACCGGCTAGTACTCATTGCGGGATGTTGAGAGCCAGATAGCTATCTGTATCAGATCTGTGTTTCTTTGTAACTGCACAGTATTGAAGATCTGTGAATCTTTATAGCCCGTGTTTGGTGTATTTCCTTTTGTGGTACTCAGCCTTGATATTTCCTTGCTTTTACAAGAGCATCTCATTACACCAATGAGCTACAGACAAGGAGAGAGGTGTTGTTTGTGGCCTTTTCACTTTTACTGCAGCATTTGCTGTGTGCACTGTGGAAGTCAGAACTCAAGGTTTCAATTGAAGCTATCATCCAATATATGGCCAATACCCACCTTCACAAGTCTGGGGAGCAAGCACCATTACAAGTAAATGCACAAGAAGCGCAGCACAACAATGAACATCAATTGAGAACGACAGATGGCATTGCGCATTCAGTTGTGTCCGCAATGCCAGGGGTAGAAGCGGGAGGTGAAAAGATCACATCTACAGAAGATTAAGGAAGAACAGCAAACAGAGCAGCTGAAAAGTGAGAGGAGTTTGAAAATCCCATCTCTCTATATCTGCCTCCCAAGTCCACTGATAAAGACAAAGATTTTGGTGCATCAGAGTCCTGACAGGAATGAGCATTGTATCCAGGGTCAGTCGCTTTTCCTTGGCTGAGGCCTCCCTCTGGAATAGCCTCCCTGCCTCTCTGAAACTTGAGGAGAACCATCTCCGGTTCCGGAAGCACCTCAAGACCTTCCTCTTTGCCTCTGCCTTCACTCTTCCTCTCCCCTGCTGATCTGTCTGTTTCGGCACTGTGCACCTGGTTACCCTCTGATTTCAGGCTCAGGTCCCTGCCCACCCAGCCACACACCCGCACTGCCTCTTGGCAACCCTTGCACTTGGGTCTGTATCTCTAACCCTACAGTCCCCTTACCTGCACTTACCAGACTCCCTTTGATTGCGCTCTAAACTTGCACTTGCCACCTTGCTGGCTTCACTACAAGTTGTTGTTTTTTATCCCTTGCTCAGTACTTTCCATTTCTCTCCTTTCCCTTGCACTTTCCCCCTTCCCTCTACCCCGCCCTTGCGCGTTCTCAATGTCACTGGGCCTAGTAAGAGCATTGTTTTTACTTTCTTTTCATCCCTTGTTCCCCTCCCTTGCCTCATTACGCTCTGGAACACTTGTGTATGAGCGCGATACAAATAAAATATCATATCATATCATTGCTGCTGCAAAGCAGCTATAGCGAGGAGGATGACGAGAATGACACCATAGGAGCCAAGGTTGTAGTATTAATAGAGGCTCGTCCTCCACCTCTGTACAGTCTCTTTGAGAACCTTCCTTTCACACATCAGAAATCGCACCACATCATTTCGTGGCATCCAGAATGCCACCAACACCAACATGCACCTTGCATGTGCACTAGCTCACAGCAAAGTCAACAGTGTGGACGTACCTCACACAGAATTAACAGCAACTGAATATGGCCCCTTACACACTATGCTGGAAAGTGCTGGACTGAGGTAAGGCATGGCCCAACTTGGGTACCTCGTCTATGCAGTCCTATATGGTGCAGTACCAAGCACAGGTATGGTAAGAAGTCCAAAGATCTGAGGGGCATCCGTCCCATACCATCAGACAAGCAGCATACCTCCCCTAGAGTGCACAATTATCCCTGAAAATACTAAAATTGTGTTAGTGTCATTCTAAACCTTCCAGCCATCACCTCTTTGTTTTTGCTTTGTCACCCCGAGTGGGACGGGTATGCCCAGACGTGGGTCCCGTGCCTGCTGGGCCTAGAGACCCAAGCTACTCCTCACTGATGAGCCCCAACAAGGGCGAAACATGTTTGGGGATGCTTGTGGTCTCGTGCAGAAGGGATGTGACCTAGCAGTTCGGGCTGGACTGCCCCTTTTGGGGTGGGGCCAAGCCTGATTCATTCTAAACCTTCCAGCCATCACCTCTTTGTTTTTGCTGTGTTTTGGAGTAGGACACCAAGCTCTCTGTAGTGAACTAAGGGTCTGGTGACTCCAGGTAAGTTTACGTCTGGTTTATTGTCCAAGTCCTGCACCTTCACCAATACATTAGGATCGTAGGGGACACAATGGACAGGACAGGAAGGAGAGACACTGGGCTTGCCCCACACCCCACTCACACTCTCTCTAACTGATTAGCCCAACCGTCACCCGTGGAACACACAACACTCACGTTCCACTAGCATGATGACACCACCATATTACACCCTCCCAGCTTGAGCATAAGCTCATATTACAACACTCTACCCTCAGCAGGATGCCCATTTTTTATTAGACCAGTGTTGTGAAAGCATTTCAAATAAGGGCAAAAATATCTCTAACCTGGCAATGTTATCAATGATCTGCTTGCCCTTTAGTTTGAGGGAAAACCCTGGATTCTGGTGACTTTTGTGAAAAGCCTATTATCAATGGGAAGTTCTTGTGACATGTTCCCTCTCTCGCAGAGCAGCACCGGAATGGTACAATAATGTTATGGATGCAGTGTACATCAGCCCTTGGGCCAAAAGGTCCACCTGACTATGCACATGTGAACCACTTGTCATCAAGAGCATTGACCACATGTGCCTTACAGCGTGATGACTGGCCTTTCCTTCCTCTAGCATCAAAGAGCACTCCTGGAGTAATTTACAGGAGAGGCATTTACACACACATGTTCCCCAGCTTCCAGCAGTAGGGGACACCCCTTCACCACATACAATATACACTTTGGCATCAGGCAATGTTCTGCCTGCAAGCGTTTCAGGACAGAAACTACAGGGGAGTTCACATTTGGGAGACATCGGAAGAGGTGCAGACATGATACCGTGGGCCTCGTAGCTTGTATCAGGCTTTGTTTCATCAGACAACAGATCAAATGTCCTTGCTGTCTTATGAATTGAGAAGACGATGCATGCACCCTGCTTTGCACATGTGCTTCACCTCGTGGTCACACGTTTTATCAGCAATTGTGAGCCTGTGAAAGAACTGGTCACTGTAGTCTAGAAGATCAACCATCCATGTATTCTTTCTTTTGGAATAGCTAGTCCATAAAAGTACATTTAAAATACAGCAATAAAATTGTACATAAAGTCACCAAAAATCATTTATAAAATGTAAACATATAAGTAAGGTGCTTAAAAAGTCATTTCACTCATTTCTGATCACAAATTACCCCCAATCTACCATAGAAGCACAGATACATTAAATTCTATGGATCAGCTCTCATTTCACCCGGGCTTGCCACGCCAAAAATGCATTGCACCAACTGCAGGTCCACCACAGGCTGCCACTGCAGAACTTTAAGACCCCAGTGGCCACCTGTTTAAAGTCAGCTTCGCACATATTGGACAGGCTCTGTGAGATCACTGCAGAGCTCTAGATGGTGCATCTTTAACACTGTGTCAGTGGCAGCTGCTAGTTGTCTGCTCCATGTTGTAATTCGGTCATGTTATCTCGGCGGGGAGTGCACGCGCGTTACTAAGAGATTGGAATGTTAGTGTGTGGCATGACGCGTGTGGTGTTCGCGAGTTGACGGTTGGGGAATATGCCTGCCGGGTGGGATGCTTCCAGTGTCTCTCCCGTATCATCAGTTTGTACTAAGGGACAATAAAGACCGGTAAGGGGTTAACAGCGCCGTAAAAGGTGCCGGCGCCATTTACCCCAAACCGCCTCATTACGAGGTCCCCTTCACGGGACCCAGGAAGTAACGCCTGGTCAAACCAGGCGTGCTTACTGGGCCCTGTGAGGGGAAGAGGGAGCAAACAACGGGTCAACTCGTAATGGCCCGTTGTTTGCTCCCTCTCCCATTCCCATTCAGCCCTATGGGGGCTGAAATGGGATTGGGGAAGGACCGGATCCTTGGAGGGAGGAATTACCGGGCCTTCCGAACTCGGAATGGCCTGGTAATACCTCATTCGGTGGACACGGACCCGGACGCGATTTCGGCAGGAGCCATGCCGCCAATAGCGGCATGGCTACCTCCGAGGTCGTAATGAGGGCCACTGTAACTTAACCCGTTGTGTCTTACCTGACTACGAACCTACTTTACTACACTGGCAACGAGGTGGAGATGCTGCGGAGGGGGCAGGGGTGAGATTGGTGACACTGCCCTCCAGCGCTGACATCCCACCCCGCGGGGCGCACCATTGAAGAGGACTGTTGGTCGTCCGGGTTGCAGCCCATTGTGGCATTCTGACACCATCACTGGTCCAGGTTTTTGGTTGTCCCCACCGTTGGTCCTGCTGTCCCACTGCAGGACTTAGTGAGCAGAGAAAGTTAAGTGGCTGGTTGGAGATCTCCGGCGGTCGGCAGCGGGGGAGTGTATCTAGTGCCCCTGGGTCCAGAGCTGGAGGGTCTGAGTCTAGCCAGAGGTTTCTGGCGGTCCGCAGCAGGGAGTCCAGTGTCCCTGGGTCCGTAACCGGTAAGCCCGAGGTCTGAGGAGTGCAGGCGGAGAGCCCAGTGGGTCCGGAGCTGGAGGGTCCGAGTCCGGCTGGAGGTTTCTGGTGGTCCACAGCGGGGAGTGCAGTGTCCCTGGGTCCAGAGCCGGTAAGCCCGAGGTCTGGGAGTGCAGGCGGAGAACCCAGAGCTCTGGGTGCCTGTGGAGTTTCTGGAGCAGTGGCTGCCTAGGAGTTTGAAGGTGAGCGGAGGCGGCGAGCAGCGGAGCTCTTTTTTATTGCTGATTGCCCTTGCAGCCAGTGGGTGGCACTGTGGTGCGCGGCCGTTAGGAGGAGTCGGACGGCTCTTCCTGGTTCGTTTTGAGGATTTGACGTTTTGGTTCCCTAGTGTCTGGTGTCTTTCGTACCTGGAGTTTTCATGGCCAAGCAAATTAATAATCTGCAGAACGTTGCGGGTTCGTCAAGGGGGCACAGTGTCATCGAGGCTTCGGTTACTTCTGGGGCTCCCATGTCCGGTGAGGAACGTACGTCCCCAAGGTTTTTGCATAATGGTTGCAAAGGGAGGGGACAGTCGTTCTACATCACGCCTCACGTAAGAGGAGTTCGGAAGTGCACAGGGTATACAGTTCTTTTGCCGCGGGATTTTTCGTCGCAGGACTTTTCATCGCCGTTTTTTTATCGAAAAAAGATCATTGTTTTTTTTGTTTGGGGGAGTTTAAAAATTAAATAAATATTTGTTGGTGAAAGGGAATAATTCAACAAAAAAAAGGGGGGTTTGTAGGGGTAACCCCCCAAAAAAAAAGATGAGTTTTTTCGATAAAAAAACGGCGATGAAAAGTCCTGCGACGAAAAATCCTGCAGCAAAATAACATAGAACCGTGCACAGTGGCGGTAAGTACTTGGTGCATCCAAAATGGAGGTGTGAGCGTGAATGTGTGTCTTGTGGATCGGAAGGTTGCAACCATGGAGAATATTGCGACAGATGTTCGTCCTTTCTAACGATCCTGAAGGGATTTGATCCAGATTTGCACGATTTCTTCGTGGGACTAAATGCGCTCACATTGAGTGAAGATTAGTTGAATTTGTTGTGTCGAGGCCGGTGTCAGTGTGTATGAGAATGTGACGTTCGTGGCCTCTGTTTGGGTTCTTGTATGGGCCGTATGGTGTACATGGTGTGAATGTAGGTATGTGTTGTGGCCCTGTCATGTGTGCATTTTGTTGCAAATTGCCAAATGTTTATCTCTTGTCTTCCTTTGCGTGGGGTGGGGGTAGGGGCGGTCTATTGGACTTTTGGAATAGCGTGGATTTTACAGCAAGGAAGTGCATGTTATGTATTGTATTCTTGTTTCTCTTGCAGGGGGGTGAGGGGTTCCTGTGAACTTTTGGGGACTGTGAACATTTCCTTGCATTGCGTTTAGTTCACAGAGGATTTGGACTTCCTACAGATGGGGAGTGTTACGATTTCCATATCATTTTGGGTCATGTGAATTCGAATAATTAATAGTGATTTCCTCATTTTTGGGAAATGACTTTTGTACAACCAACGGTTTCTGTTGTGCAGGTTTGGGTTTTTCGTGCTTATGCAGAATACGTCTTCATGAATGCGTGGGGATGAGTATGTTGTTTGCAATGCATATGGTTGTTGATGAGCTGTAATAGTACCGCCTGTATGAGTGGTATGCTTCCTTAGCCTTAAGTATTCTAAGGGTTTTAATCTGTGGGTTCCGGATTTGTTTAAGGGAGCTCACGTATGTGTTCTGGTAGACGTGGGCGGCCGGGTGGGCCCATCCTTGGTGCCTTGCTGGCGCTCTCGGGTGTCTATTTCAGGAGGTTCCAGGGTTTCACTGGATGTGGCTTGGGTCACAGTGTGTGGAGTGTCGGTGAAAGTGGCTTGGGGTCCACGTGACTTGAGGTGTAGTTAAAAGTGGCTTGGTGCCACAGATGTGTGGGTGGCAGTGGCCTGGGGCCATGGTTGTTGCTGGTTGGTGGTAGAGGCTTGGGGCCACGTTGGTTGGTGGCAGTGGCCTGGGTCACGCAGATGTGAGGTGTAGGATGTTGTGACTGAGTGTGTTTGTGAGTGGGTTGGCTAACATTCCAGTCGGTTTTTATTCCAGTTGTTTTTTATTATTTTTGGTTATTGCAGGTTGGTGTGCGTGTTGTGGGTCGTGGACGGCCGGGTGGGTCCATTGGCCGGGTGGTTTGTGCTCCAGCGTGGCAGTCTGGTGGTCTCGGGGGGCAGCCTGGGGCAGAAGGTGTTGTGTGCACAGAGGGTCCTGGTTGGTTAGAGTGCTTATTTAGGGTTAGTCAGGTGTGGCAGGCCTGAGCCCCGAGGGGCAGCTCGGGGTCTCATGGTAGAGCGTTTTTTGTTGTTTTGTCCTCGAGGGTAGTTAGGTCCCAGATAGGTTGTTAGGTATCAGTTGTACTGGATTCTGGTTTGGCAGGTTTTTCAACCTTGTTGGGTTTTGGCAGTGTGGTTAGTTGGTTGTTCTGTGTTTAGGGGTGCCTGTTTGTGGCAGGTAGTGGTTTGTTTTGCATCGGTTGATGTGTGTTTGTCATGAGGTTGTACCACCTGGGTTTGTGCATACATGGCAGGGGTGATTTGCCCGCTGTTTTGCTTCTGAAATTGGTGTTCAGTGTAGCGTCCCTTCTTGTCGGCCATTATTGGTGTGGGGGTTTTGAGTTTCTCTGTTAGAGGTCGAGTGCATGGCATGATGGACACATGTTGTGCATTTTGGTATATAGATCTCAAAGGGATTATCGGGGGGGAGGAGTGTTGTAATTAGGTAATGTTATCTCCGCGGGGATTGCACGCGCGTTACTAAGAGATTGGAATGTTAGTGTGTGGCATGACACGTGTGGTGTTTGCGAGTTGACGGTTGGGGAATATGCCTGCCGGGTGGGATGCTTCCAGTGTCTCTCCTGTATCATCAGCTTGTACTAAGGGACAATAAAGACACTGTAACTTAACCCGTTGTGTCTTACCTGACTACGAACCTACTTTACTACACTCCACACTTGAATCGTCATAGAACACTGCCGAATGGCTTAGTCATCACAATGCATCCATGAGCGAGGTTCTACCTCTGTTGCACATTCTTCCAAGTAAAAGTGGATGCTTTTCATCTGCATGTCTCGAAGGAGGACTAACAACAGAGCATCACAAGAAGTACACACTGTGAATATGTGCAAGGAGGCTTTGCTGCAGGGCAGCCAACAATGTGGAGTATATCTGTGGGACACCCTCCTCTGTGATACAGGAATCTTGAATCCAGTTGGGACATCAACATGAAAAGACAGCAGATCATCAGCTGATTAGACGACTGATGCCTATCAACTATTTACACTTCACCTGTGGGAAGGGATGATAATCCATTCGCACCCGGGGAAGGGTGCTCAACCAATCAGGTGGCTGGAACATCGGTTGGGAATACACATTCTCTGCCCGCTGTTTCCAGCCACCGGAGGCTCTTCCCCGGGTGGTGCCATATATGTGGATTTCTCTTAATATGGGGAGGCAACAGGTAGCACCTCCCTGTGGCCTCCCCACTTACCCCCCACCCCTCAAAGCAAACCATACCCCTCCCACACCCTCTCCCTCCCTCCCCACTTACCTGCTGGACCAGAGTCTTGAACTCCGGTCCTGGCTCTCCTCCTGCTCCCGGCCGCTGCCAGGAGCAGGACTTAGTCCCTTTTCCCTATGGCGGCAGGCATCTTTTTTTTTCTCGGGAAAGATTGGCGTCGCTTGAGCAGCCAATCTCAGAGGAAAAAAAATAAACCATTTGCACCCCAGATAAAACCCAGGGTGCAATGGCTTTCACCCCGACTGTGGGAGAGGACATGCCTGTAATGGCTCCAGCCCACGCCAAGGCCGTCGCTGCGCTCGGGCCTATCGAGGCTCGGGCTGGCGGGCCATTGCCGGCCATGTCCACCACCCAAAGCGGGGCGGGGTGAAAGCCATATTACAGTACCGGTAGAGCAAGTTGTCCATCCAGACAGCAGCACGTGTGTGAGTTGCTGTTGAATCGCTAGGCAGCCACTCCAGCCAGTGTGAAATCTAAGAGTTTTTAGTGCAAATGGGGATATTGCCTCTAACTGCAGGAGAAGACTTGTAGTTCCCACATGATGAATAATTGCCATTTATAAAAATGAGCAGTCACTTAAGTATCGAAGACTATGGAACTACACCTACCTATCCATAGCCAACACACAACAACACAGCTTGAATGAGGACAACGATCTGTTACCCTGTACATGTCAGACGCTGAAAAGTGTTTCATTGTGCATATTGTGGGGAAACGGATAGCTGTAGTAGTGACTCTGAGATGTCCTGACCAGTTGCTGTCTTATACATCTTGATGCCTATTGTCTGACTAATGTTTTGTAATCCTGGTATTTTCTTTTGAAGATTACACCACTTGATAAAGGTTCTCATGATCTCCCACAGGGCATAGCCACCCATTACGGTTTTGAGGTTCTTCTCCCACAGGAAGGAGCCACCCCTTCATGTTCTTGTGTCTTTTCACAGGGCAAAGTCACACACTAAGGTTCCCTGTTTTTTTTTTGTTTTTTTTCACAAGGAGCTTTTTCTAAAGCTCTTCAGCTTTCCCACAGTCTAATGCCACTCTCGCATGTGGGCAGTCTCACTGCTAGGCCAGTACCTCCCCCATTACTTCCTTATTTGTTTTCCCTTGCACAGTACCCTGAGAGGGAAAGTTGGTGGAGCTCCATGTATCCTTAAAAGATTGCCCACCACCATTACGTAGTCCGGCTTCCTCTACTAATGGACTTCCGGCAGTAAAAGCATTATGTGCAGCGATGCTTCACGGTGTAGTCGAGGGGTCTGCCCAAAGATGGCTGCTGCCGTTGTTGCACTTGCGCCAAATGCTTCTTGGAGTTGTTCCCGGAAACAGGTGCCTACCGCTGACCACAGTTTCTGGTACCAATGGCACTGATTGGGCAGGGTGGACTAGTGCTGTGGTTAAATGCTACTACCTTTTCTGCTGGAGGGGTGGTGGTGTCAGCCAGGTTGCTAGCGGCCTCTGCAGAGAAAGAGGACGCGTTCCCCAGGTAGACAGGACACATGGGTTCTGATGTCGTCCATAGGATGATGCCCTCGCCCTTTTCTCCCTTTTTCCTCTGCTTGGCCCTCTTCCCACGACTGCCCTCCTCCGTGCAGAAGAGCCCTGCTGGGTGGATATCACTTGCTCTTCAGTTTCCCCATCCAGACAGTAGCTGCCCCATACTCGTCCTCCATGGTTTTTGCTGCGGCTGACCGCCTCCTTCCCCCACGAGTAGCATGCACTCATGCTGGACCGCTGGCCCTGCCTGCCTGGGGACATGCACTAAATGGCATGCCTCTACTGCCTCTGTGGGGGCTTCTCCTAGAGGCCCCACCTCCTGTGCCTCCATGGGGGTGTTTATAAAAGACCCTGCCACCCATGTCTCTGTGCTACTAGCCAGGACTATGGCCTCCTCCGATTGCCCTGCCTCCTCCTCCCATAAAAAGGCTCTTCCCCTATGTGTCTTTGGGGGCATCCACTAGAAACCACACCTCCTGTGCATCCATGGGGGTGTTCACAAAAAACCCTGCTGAACTTGTCTGTGTTGTACTAGTCAGGGCCTCCTCATATATCCCTGCCTACTCGCCCCAATCCGTCTCCTGAGCCCCCCCCCCATGCCGCAGCCTCCCACGCCGAATCAGAGAATCAGGCTATGCTGCATGCCGCAGAACATGTATAAGTGCCCACAAACAGCATGTGGTTGCCCCTCCTCATCCACCATGGGGGAAGCCCACTCCTCTTTAGAGGAGAAACAGACCCGGCCCCTGCCTTCTCTAAAACCGTCTTCCCTCCTCCCCACTATCGCAAGTGTCGCTCCACAACCACAAATGGCAACTGGCCATGCTGAGAAGCAAGTGTGACCACATCCTGAGAACCCGGAAGTGTGAAACACCAGATCAGCACTGAGAACCAAAGCAGAACCCCAATACAAGAAGTAAACAAATCCTGATGCATACACTGTACTAATACAAACAACACTACCTGACAAATCAACGAAACTGCACATGGGGCAATGAGACAACAACACATATGCAAGCGGGAAACTTCGAAAGGGTACATGTTTTGTGTTTTTCGGGGGATTTTATCAGGCTCAGGTCTTTTCTGCCTTTTTACATGTCGAAAGGGGACACAAAAGAGGAAGGGCCTCATTACGAGTCCGGCGGTAACCGAGGCGGTAAAACCGCCGGGCTTGTATTACCATTCTGCCTCTGTGATTCCCGGAATTACCGGGGCATTACAACCCCGGTTTTCCGGGAATCACGGAGGCGGAATGGGGATCATGGAAACACCGGCAGCATCTCGTAATGCTGCCGGTGTTTCCTTGTCCGACCTGGCGGGAACATCACCTCCCGCCTGCAGGAGTTGTGATCCCCCGGCATGGAAACAACGGTGGCGGCGGGTTTACCGCCACCGTTGTTTCCATACCGGGCGATTTGTAATGAGGCCCAAAGTGTATTCAAATGTTGATGAAATTAACAACATATTCCTAACACAGTGAACAAACAATAAAACAAAGAGACGCAAACTGTCAAACTAAAGCACACAAAAGACTAAGAAATTAGACAAAAGACTAACACCAAACAGTTACAATCCCTCCAAACGTCTGAAAATACAGCTCTAAACTACCAACAGCCTGTGCGGGCAGATTCTTGAAAACTAGTGCAAATAAAAAAAAATACACAGAGGCTTAGCTGTTTTATTTGCACTAGTTTGAGAAATGAACAGGTGGCCTTATTCACTGCATACTTCAGTGGGGCTGGCCAGCAGCACAAAGGTTATGCTGTGCAGCCCCTCTGCTTACATTATCGCTAGGAGCACTCTCCCCGCGCTAATGCACGCCAGGCTCCAGCACCCCGGTGCATTTCACAATGCCTAGTCCATCACTGTGAAATGTGAAAGAATGCAACATGTGTGATGCGCACGTTCATATGCCCTTTATGCACAGAGCATATCTTTCCTATTGGAGCAAGTGGTGTGATGCGTTTGTGCAGTGCATCACGTGTTCCCCAAAAATTATTGAGAATCCGTCCCCTGGTGCCCAAGTGTGAGCCTGGCACGTCTACTCTGCCCTGCACAGCCCAGCAACAGCCAGCAAGGAACAGAAAGAATGCTTGGCCTTATATGGCGTGTTGAGATTCCTTTAGGAGAATATAGGGCCCTGATTGGCTGAACAAACTTGATGGATCAACCATAGAGGGCTCTGATTGGCTGAGCGAAACTGACCAATGAACCTGTGATTGGACTCAAGATACAAAGCTCTTGGTTGAATGATGAGGACTGAGGGACAGTGCAGTCTGTCACAAGATTGTACAGGGATTCATCAGCGCCAGAAATCTGTTCCTTTCCCGCAATAGGGATGGCGCTTTCCTTAATGATTCGTGGTGCCTGCCGTGTCGTTCTTTAGCAAGTTCGTCCAGAGTTAATGACATGCCATTCATTGCGACCATATCTTTCCCTGGGTTCCTTCTCGAGCTGGAGAGAGGTGCAATGAATCCTGACATGGTTTTATTGTGTGGGTTCGTCATTGGCACTTAAGGGGTTCATAAAATGCCACATAGAGAAGGAGCAGGGGCGACCTGGTTATTGGCTAGGTGACCTAGTTAACTGTATAGCAGTTCGGACTTCCTG
This sequence comes from Ambystoma mexicanum, assembly GCF_040938575.1. NCBI lineage: Eukaryota > Metazoa > Chordata > Amphibia > Caudata > Ambystomatidae > Ambystoma > Ambystoma mexicanum. Next base: position 683,231,546 of record NC_090931.1, on the reverse strand, counting down.
AAAGCTACCGGATGTAAAAACTAGAAATATTTCACAGATACTTTGTTTACAACTTTTCCTAAAGTTGTATTGCAGGAATGTGTTGCTTTCGAAGCTTTACTAATTTAAAATAGATATGGGTGTACTGAACAGGGAACACCTGTGCCTTGACAGGACAGAACTGGGAGGATCAGCAGATGTCCCACGGGTCAGTGGGGTGGCCGGTGTTGTGAGCAGCAGGGCCTGTAATGTACAGGTCTGCACCTATGGGACGTGATGGTGACAGTCAATGTGACTTACGACTTTGGCCTACATGTTAAACTCACAAATCACTGTTTTTGTGCACTGCCTAGAGTGTAGTTCTAGAAAAATGCATTCTCGCAGAGCTCTGCTTCTTGTCCTGTTAAACTGTAGAGGGTGATTCAGTTTTCCAAGATAAATGTCATGGAACTGTGTTCGAATTGAGAGATAGCTAAAGTTTTCCAGTATGGAGGTGCGTGTCATTGCATTCTGGAGCCGCCTTTGTCACCTGGTTTACCTAAAAGCTCTGGCACTGGTCACCTGAATAAGAAAATGAATAGCATGGCTGCTGGGCTTGGCACCGCTTTCTAGAATTTGAGAAGGGGTACATACCGGCAAGCCACGTGACCAGTGGCACAACCTATGCCTGCTATCTAACGTCTTGTAAACCAAGGTGATTCACAGCAGCCATGTCTGCCTGTAAAAGTGCTGTATGGAAAGGCAGTGAATTCATTGCAGTTCTGAAGCTGCTTCTGGTGCAAAACATTCTTCTGAACGAAGTGTGTTTTTCGACCGCTTGATGTATGTGTCCATGCACGAAGCTCTCAATTAAAGTACTTGGCTCAGGGCGGAAGAGGTCACTCTGCTGGGCCTATCACACTGAGTAAATGGTGCAAAATCTGCTTCGAGTATGGCTTAGGTTTGCTGGCCTGGCTTTGCCAAATTTAAATGTTCACAACACTCTCTAGGGTTTGAAATGTTGTCTTTCTTTCTCAGAATAGTCTTCGCACCACTCGAGCACCTGCTGCTGCTGTGGTTATACGGTGTAAAGGGGCAGAGAAGGTGATTGCGCGCATTTCTTTTTTCTTTCCTATAGAAAAGGGAAAGACGACTAGTACCATCTTATGCTCTGTAAAGAAAAGATAAAGGGCCTCAATCCGGCCCTGGCGGTAGGGCCGCCAGGATACCGGCATTTGGTACTTACCTTTACTGGCACTCGGTTCGGTGGCATTGCTGCCGGATTACGAGCTCCAGTGGGACGGTGTTCATCCCCAGTCACGGAGTTCCATAGGACTCCGTGATGGGATTTGCAGTCCTTACCACCACCGGCAATTCCGGTGGCGGAAATGACAGCTTCTATAGCCGGTAGGGCGTCTGGCTAACTTAAAGCTTTTAGCTGGAGGTAAGCCAGGTGCCCCACCGGCAACCCCGTAGTCGGGCGGTCCGGTAAAGCGTCGGTCTCCACAAATACCAGCATTTTCTCACCGATCGTCCAACTTGGAATGAGGCCCAAAGGCAGGAATTCATATGGAGTTGTTACTCTCATTGTGATAATGTGTACAAAATTGTAATGCATAACAGCTGTATCATTAAAAGCAATACATATCTGCCTAGAAAAACCAAAACAATTGGCATTGCCAAGGCTTGTTTCTATTTGAGTTAAATATCTGCTGGGGAAGCTCCACAAAATATTGTGCCTAGCGCCCCGACATGCCCCCTTGCCTTGAAAGCACTCACTCCCACCCGGTTGAGTCTAGCGTTCATTTCAACATCCAACTAGTGGTGGAAAGGATCACCATGTCTGCAGAAAGTGTCACACCCCAACATCCACACAGGAAATCTACTCTCACCCATTACCACCTTATCCATCAACACGGGTCCAGGAAACATGCACTTGGGGGTCCCACTCTGAGTCTGCAGCTAATGACGCTCGAGGGCACCTAACCCTAACCTGAGAGCAGGACCAGACGAACCACCTCTGCTTTAGGAAACACTTCAAAACCAAGCTTTCGAGACTGTTCATTGACAGAAACCCTTCTACGAAGAAGTTGCCCTCTCATCCAGTTGGATTCTCCCTACCCTTGGACATTGTTCTAGCCAAGCAACTGGAATTTCGGCCATGAGTGCCTAATTTACTAACATAACAAAATAGTGCAATTTACACGTACACCCCAAAATGGATTACGTTCTACTTAACAATATTATTTTGAGCTTAGTAAATTTAGTTTTACTCACATGCTTTTTTTTAGCTTAGGGGATCAGCACAATACAAATATGGTCTCGGGAGGATAGCTCAGGGGCAACGTGCTCGCCTTGGAAACAAGACGACACGAAGCAACACAGGTTCGATCCCTGGGTGGGTGCGTAAAAACCTCTGGATATTAAGCAAGTTATAAATATCATATCATATATATGTGGGGCTGATTTACTAAGCTACAAAAATAGCGTGTAAGTTACACTTGCACCAAACAGTGGCTTAAATTGCACTTACACTATTTTGTTTTGGCTTAGTACTTTTAGGGCCTCATTACACGGAGGGCGGTGGACCAAGGTGCTATTAGCACCTTGGTCCATGCCGGTAAAATACCGGCACCGCCTTGGTGGAAAGGGGAATTACCACCCTATTCCAAGGTTGGTGGGGCGGTAATTCCCCCTTCCCCCATTGCCCTTCCCTATTCCCATTTTTGCCGCATAGGGCATAATGGGAACGGGGAAGGTGCTAATTACAGCAAATTGTGGTACCGTAATTAGCTCCCTGGTTCCTTTGCGGGTTGGTTTTTAACGCCTGCAAAAAGCAGGTGTTAAATTCACCAACCCGCAAAGGGACCTCGTAGTAAGGCGGTAAGGGTTTACCGGTACCGGTAAAATACCAGTACCGGTATTTGGTAAAATACCGGTAACGGTAAACCCTTACCGCCTACCGTGTAATGAGGCCCTTAGTCTTATTTAAGCTACATATTTAGCTAAGTAAATCAGTCTCATAGGTATGTATTTGGGCCATAATGCAGAGATTGACTTGCATGCAAAGGAGGATTTTTTGGAGTGTTAATTAACTAATTTTACAATGTTTACTGATCTTTAGCCCACCAAAGTGGGATGTGCCCGTTTGCCACGCCCTACCGCCCTACCACCAGACGCTGCCAGGTGTCCCACCCATAATATAGCTCCCTGCAGGATTTTTGATCTAACCATTAGATTTTGTGGGAAAAAACACCAAAAGAAATGGCTTGCCTTGAAATAGCCGATGCTTTTGTTTCATGATGTGCCCATAATACTAACATATAACATGAGGACGGACATGAATGTGGAAAATTCCACGCAGGGGAAACAACATACGTGCTAACGTTGGTGGTACCCTGCATGGAATTAGCACTTTTAATAAAAAATGACCCCCAAACAAGCAGAGAAATGAAAACATATGAAACAAATAAAAAAATAAATAAATTGGAAGACAGAAGATGAAAATATGACTCTACCTTGTATTGCCAGGAGTGGAAGGAAGCTTAGAGCCAGTAATGTACTTCTGAGTAGCATGTTGACACTGGGCTGAAAAATGTAACCACAACTCCCGCCGAAATTCAAAGAGCACATCTTGAGAGTGGAATCTTGAAATGGTACCGCATAACCTCCTTTCCACTGCTCGGTTCTCTTCTTTTTCTCTACCTCTCTAGCTTTACCCACGGTCAGTTCATTCACGGTTGGAAGCCCGGGCCAAGATCGGTGCGTCTTAAAACATGTCTTCCGGGCCCCTCGTCCTGGGCCATCACATAGACCTATTTCCTCTCCTCCGTGAAGCTCTCTCACACAGTGCAAAACAGGAAACCAGGTGACAGTGGAGATGCTCTTCTTTGATAACAGTAGAACGTTTTGATTTTGCCTCCGTTGTGGGTCCCCTAACAAAAACCAGTCAAACGATTCAATACACACAACTACAGATGCAGCTTCAGTTAAAGCAAAGGAACCACGGGTGGACTGGCCTATCGGGGTCTCTGCAGATTTTGCGGTACCCTCTGCACCCTTGGCTTCTTTTCTGTGGTAAACTATTTAATTTCCACATTTTCTCATAGGAAAAGGGTTGGGCTTGCTGAACTATGGGGCCACTTTCAAAATTATTTCCAGGGACTCTTTTGGTTCCCAGTCCACCACTGAAAGGTACCCTCTCACCAGTGCTTTAAGCGGGATTGGGCCAGCCGGGCCGGGCCCTGGCAGTCTCCAAAATGTGGGGCTGAGCTACGGCTCTGCCGGGGCCCCCCGGTCCCACCATGCCACGACGGGACATATCATCCCACCACGGCCGTAGCCGCGACAGATTTTCCGCCATTTTAAAGTCAGGCCTCCAAATGAGGGCCCCCCTCAATTTCGAACCCTCTTAGCCTACTTAAAGCACTGCCTGGCCCCCCACTCGCAAAGCCCTTTAACTATTCTTTTCTATTATTGCAGCCACTCGGACAAGTGTGGGTCCACCCCATCTTTTCAGAAATATATCAGAGCCTGAATGGGACGCAGCAGGTCAGATCATTTCCGGTTGGTAAAGAGGTCAAAACTATGATTACACATGAAGAGCACACACGAAACAGTTTGGAGGACGCTGAAATGTACTTTTATTTTGAGCAGCTGCTGGTGATATACTGTGCTGAACCCCACAATGCAGTGCAGTGTAATACACAGGAAAGACACAGTGTAAGTTTAGGTAATGAAGCGAGTGCATGTTTGTCAATTTAAGGGAGGGCCTCATGGGTTGTATATACGTCACATCAATGTGTGAACTGTTAAACAGTGTTTGAGGTGGAGAGGTCTGTGGGCCGTAAGAATAAATACAACTTTCTGAACATGAAATTATTTAATACTAACCAGAGACGTTTTTATGGGAGGGCAAAAGGGACACTTGCCAAGGGCCCCCACCTTGGAGGGGGCCCCACAACGCTGCCTGATCTAAAGAAGTAAGATTCCATTGTTCACCAGACTTAAATAGCACACATCAGGATATTGTATGGGGTGCTGCTGAGGCTCTAAACCTATTGCCTGTCTGTTTTGGCAAGTACATTCTGCCTCGATCAATTCATAATGCAGTGCTTTCTGTGTTCACTGTGGTATATATAGTGTGTGTGTTCCTTGCTCTACAACTCCTGTAGCATTCTTTCCTTCCTGTGGGGATTAAAGTGATCATGTCTAATAGACAAATTTGAAATGCATATTGGCACATTGAGTGCCACAATAGTTCAGAAGTTAGCTCAGTGTGTTAAGCACTCATTGCAGAGATATGTGTTCCTATGCAAGGTAAGGATTGCACATTCCTGTAAGGCTGGCTGAGCCTTTCCTATGTCTGAAGTTTATAAACCTGCCTGTGTATGTACTTGGTCTTGCAGCAGAACATGGGCTATTATCAGCAAAGCACCTGCACCAGATAGGAGTTTGCTATACAAAGGAGCATGTAATCCTTATTGTGAATGTCTAGAAATTGGTTTGTTCAGCTGGGGTGTTGTAAAACCTAGGCAATCACCTCCAACGATGATCTTAAACTGTTAGTCCAAGAGATGAATAAGTATCCAAAATTGGAACCAAATCATTCATGCTTGTATCCTGGCTCTGTCAGCAGACAATACAGTGATCCTGGTCAAATCATCTAATATCTCGTACATTACTGTACTGTCTTCTGTGAAGTTTGCCTTCTCACATGTTGGCGGCATCGTTTAGCCCAACTCGTGACTTTTCTTCTTATGTAGGCCATTTGAGTGGAAGGGGTGGTAGACAGAAGGGAGCGGACCATATGTTGCAGGAGTCGGGCTAGAAAATTTTAAAGTCTGCTCATTTGACACAAAAAAACGCTTTGCATTTTTGTAAAAGTCAATGGTTTTTCTGCACGTTTATAAATGACAATTTAACAAGCCAGTGTTTTGGAAGTATGTAAAGCTTTAAAATACAAAAGACAAACCCATATTAAATCTGTTCAATCACACTGATTGGTATGCTGGTACTTATATACTTCTCTTGAGGATGGAGAGAATGAAGCTAGAATAATTCTGTGTTACACCCTTCTATAATATTTTGTTTTTAAAAATGGTCATGTTTGGTAATGTGATTGGTGTACTTTCCAAGTCAGTTTTTGAAAAATGAGATTATTTTAGTTCATGGTAACTGGTAATGAAAGTGTTCAAATGTAGAAATTTCAGAGTAGGCCCAAATCCCAGCTTCAGCACTTAAACAATTTGTGATCCCGGGCATCTCACTTAATCTTGTATTGCCTAACCTCTCAAAATTGCCAGTCACTAAAATCAAAATGGTCAGCCCTTCACAGTGATTTCCTTCTCAGGGTATCATCTTCAAAACAGCCTCACTCATGGTTTCACTGGCTATAGTGTTGCTTCCTCTATACTAGTGAGAATGTATATATTGCACCCCAACGGCACTTGTTCCATTGATCTCTAATGGCAACATCATTTGAAAACCATGTTCCACTTCTAATCTCGGTCTGTCTGGATACAGACAAATTCATGGTAGCTTCTAATCTGCATCCACTATCCATGCTAGGGTATGTGTAGCTTTCTCCTTCTGTCCAATTGGTCTTCTCTGTTCATGCTTGAGCACTTTTGCATATTATGAGGCAGGTAATTTCAGTTCTCGGTCTGTTCTGGGTTACATGTACTTTTAAGGGTCCTGCATCAATACTAAAGGCTGCATACCTTCCTGGATGCTATCGATAAAATGTCTCCTGTATCTATGCTAGTACAGAAGTAACCCCTTCGTAGACTGAGAATGTTGGCCTTCAAATTGTACTTGTTTATCATTCTGATTAGATCAAGAATGAAGTGGGTAAGGGGAATTAAAGGGAGTAAACATGCTTATTTTGAATTCTGTGAGGCAGCATATTAACCTATGAGCTGTGATCGCGTGAGGGGACAGGATATTCTTGATCACTTAATTTCTTTGGTTTGGTGGAAGGGGACCCCAAAGATGTCCGTGCCAAGGGCCCCAAAAGTGCTTAAGATGGCCCTGATACTAACACTTCAACATGTATGTGGCAAGGAATGAGGCGGGCCCAAGATAAAGATGCAGAGAACTCATTGGCGCCAACATGCCTCCTGTCAGGCAGAAGTTTTACCCATTTGTGTTTTTTTGTTGTTGTTAGCGCCCTATATGCTTGCAGTCTTAGATTTAAAATCGGAACGGTAGCGTTATAAATAGCAGAATGCAAAGCCAAACCTGAATTTGATGAGCTACTTCCACATGGGGCGAGGTATTTTGGCATTTCTGTGGAATTTCCCCGAAAAATGCAATGCCTTGGATGGGCCTCATTACGAGTACGGCAGTGCAAGAGAAAATGGCTGCCTTACTGCACAGCTGTACTACAACTGTGGGGGTGAGGCAGAGGAAAATCCTCCTGCAAAATGCTGGAGGTAATTCTGCCAACCTTACTGCCCAAAAAGTCCAAATTGGTGGAATTACCGCCTGCAGTAATTCTGCTGAAAACCCCAGGCAGTCCTATGGACTCCTAACATGGGGACTAATACCGCCATACCAACACTTGTAATCCAGCAGTAATTCTGCCAGGCCAAGTGGTCGTAACGGTAATTCCTTTTGGCGGTATTCTGGCAGATTTATCAGCTGATTACCACCAAACTTGTAATGAGGCCCTGTTTTGTGCTTAGATGAGTATGGGATTAGCAAGGTGATGTAAAGGGTCAGGATGGCTACTGCCTTAAGTCAGATAGTAGCTTGTCTGTAAATGTGTCATAGGCTTCCTTTTCTTTGAATTGTAAAACCAGCACTGAATATTTCTGCTTGGTTGCATGATTGGACTTACTGTCTTTTCTCTTTTTATGTTAATGACTCCATATTAAAACAGAAGAAATTGGAAACATATTTATTTATTTATTTATTTATCACATTTATTATACACCCAGACCCAGAGGTATCACAGCGACATAGCCGATGCTTGACACTGGCTGCTGGGTCTCTGCTCTTCACTGCTCCTTCAGAGATGGCAGTCATCGCCCACGGTCCCTTGAAATCTCTGTGTTGGTGTTTTTCTTATGAAATAATCAACGGAAGGTGCCAATACAAATGTGGCCCTACCTTGATGTGTTCTTTGATCCCCTTGAGCTGCCGGGTTCCAGCCCATCACCTCCTCGATCAAGAGTGGGAGTCAGTGCTCGACTGTTCCACTCTCCTCTCATCGGGTTGGTTGGCGAATGTTGGCGTGTGGTGGCATGGGGCTCTGGAGGTAGCTGCAGGAAAGCATGAACAAGGAGTCTGCCCACAAGTGGGAAAGAGAATGAGAACACCACCTGCTCATTGCCTTGTTGTTTATTTATTTTTTAGTTTTTTTTTTTTTTGAAGAACAGGGTCTCACTTCGAACAGAAATGACTTGCTAAGTAGGCAATAACAGAGATTAGGCAGAGTCCTCTGGTAAGATGCCTTTACATAAGAGCACTGTTGAACTGAATGATATATGGCGGGTGGTAAATGAGTAGGAGCAGGATCAACACCAGCCAGAGGGAATGTTTAACATTGAGAACCTGAGGCCAGTAGTTACATATTTACACATTATACATTACAAATCCTGTGCATCGTTCTCCACATTTCTCTTCCCTACTACTACAGGCTCTTGGAAACATTCTTAGCGGCTGCACCAAACAAGCTCATGTTGGTGGGAGGAGCCACTGAGATAAGTGCCACTGCAACCTGTGATCCAGCCACCTCTATAAAGAGAGGGGAGCCCAGAGACATCCTGGAGGAGCCAGTGAACTGCAAGAAAGGCCTACACCTGGGCATCACTCAACAAGAGGCTTGAAATGGATTGCACGTCTACAACAATTGTCAGAGAACGTGTCGGCAGACCTTTTAAGATTACAGACTGGAGAGAAGGCTGTTTTGAGAGTAGCAAGAATGCAAGCAGAATATTTCATTCATGGAGGAGGATGTTAGGAAGTTCTGAAAGTAAGAGTTAATGAGTCTTGTGCCCTTTTCTAGCATTGCCCAAGCAGTCCTGGACTGGCCTACCGGGACACCGGGACTTTCCCCGGTGGGCCTTCGGGTCATAGGGCCTCTTTTGGGGGAAGGATACATAAATAAATGACTGGGAATGAACATCCAGGCCAGCCTGAATAGTTCGCTATCCATTGGCTGCAGCATTTCTTTTCTGCCCTGTGGCTTGCGCCTGCCCCTTTGTGAGGGGAATCGACTGCACGTGACCTCTGCTGCGCTCGTATCACATGAGCAGGTGCAGCGTAGTCCGGGCCGACCTGACCTCAGTGCTGACTCAGTGCCTCTGCTGCTGGTGAGTGTTGCATGCTCCGCCCGCCAGCCCACGAGGGAGGGGAGCAGTGAGCGACATTAGGCGCTGCCATTTCAGGTGCGATTACTATTAGAAAAAGTTTTTATTTTTTTATTTTGGGCTAATCTTCAGAACGGTCGATCACTGGAACTCACGCACGTTACCAATCTTTCCAGAAGTCCATAACGCCGAACGTGCATCACCTAGTCCTCGCTTGCGCAAATTAGGGCCCTCTTTATGTTGCTCAGCCATGTAAATAACATTTAGCTGTGTACAAGACTAGGGGGATGTACCGTGTAGGGGTAACTGTCAAAGGTGCGCAACATGTGTTGGCCTGAAATGGATCACAGTGGCTGTGACACTCTGAGTGCTCTCCAGTTCCCCCTTTTCAAAATGACTTGTACAAAGTGGGAGCCACAAGTAACACATGCAGCAGGGCGCGCTGCATCCAGGGGCACAGGGAAATGAAGCGTGTTCCTCAATCTGGATTTCTATCTTCAGAACTATTATTACTTTAGGAGTTGTGCATGTCTGCATACTCTCAGTGAGTGTTCAATTCTGTTTGCTTAAGTGACTTTCTCATGGCTTGTTGGCGATGCATCATGGAATGGGTCATTTTGTGCCATAAAACGGTATTTTTGCAGGATTTTGGTTGCACGTCGTTCATGGAGTCGATGATGCGATAGTGAGCCAGGGTGCAAGAGAGAGGGGGCAGTGTGCGAGAAAAAGAGGGTGCACGAAGGTGGGAGAGAGCCAGGGTGCAACAAAGAGGATGTGTGTGCAAAGGTGCAAGAGAGCCAAGGTGCAAGAGAGAAAGACAGGGTGTGAGAAAAAGAGTGTGTGCAAAAAAAGTGTGTGCATAAAGGTGGTAGAGAGCCAGGGTGCAGCAAAAAGGGTGTGTGCTAAGGTGCAAGAGAGCCAGGGAGCAAGAGATAAAAGACAGGACGCAAGGAAAAGAGTGTGTCCACGAAGGTGCAAGAGAGCCAGGGGCCAACAAAGAGGGTGTGTGTGCAAAGGTGCAAGAGAGCCAGGGTGCAAGAGAGAAAGACAGGGCGCAAGGAACAGAGGGTGTGCATGAAGGTAGAAGAGAGCCAGGTGCAACAAAGAGGGTGTGGGACAAATGTGCAAGAGAGCCAGGGAGCAAGAGAGAAAGACAGGGTGCAAGGAAAAGAGTGTGTCCACGAAGGTGCAAGAGAGCCAGGGTGCAACAAAGAGGGTGTGTGTGCAAAGGTGCAAGAGAGCCAAGGTGCAAGAGAGAAAGACAGGGCATGAGAAAAAGAGTGTGTGCATGAAGGTGGAAGAGAGCCAGGGTGCAACAAAGAGGGTGTGTGTGCCAAGGTACAAGAGAGCCAGGTTGCAAGATAGAGAAAGACAGTGGGCAAGGAAAAGAGGGTGTGCACGAAGGTGGAAGAGAGCCAGGGTGCAACAAAGAGGGTGTGTGTGCAAAGGTGCAAGAGAGCCAGGATGCAAGAGAGAAAGACAGGGTGCAAGGAAACGAGGGTGTGCACAAAGGTGGAAGAGAGCCAGGGTGCAACAAAGAGGGTGTGTGTGCAAAGGTGCAATAGAGCCAGGGTGCAAGAGAGAAAGACAGGGCACAAGGAAAAGAGTGTGTGCATGAAGGTGGAAGAGAGCCAGGGTGCAACAGAGAGGGTTGTGTGCAAAGGTGCAAGAGAGCTAAGGTGCAAGAGAGGAAGACAGGGCGTGAGGAAAAGAGTGTGTGCATGAAGGTGGAAGAGAGCCAGGGTGCAACAAAGATGGTGTGTGTGCAAAGGTGCAAGAGAGCCAGGGTGCAAGAGAGAAAGACAGGGCACAAGGAAAAGAGGGTGTGCACGAAGGTGGAAGAGAGCCAGGGTGCAACAAAGAGGGTGTGTATGCAAAGGTACAAGAGAGCCAGGGTGAAAGAGAGAAAGACAGGGTTCAAGGAAAAGAGGGTGTGCACGAAGGTGGAAGAGAGCCAGGGTGCAACAAAGAAGGTGTGTGTGCAAAGGTGCAATAGAGCCAGGGTGCAAGAGAGGAAGACGGGGCACAAGTAAAAGAGGGTGTGAACGAAGGTGGAAGAGAGCCAGGGTGCAAAAAAGATGGTGTGTGCGCAAAGGTGCAAGAGAGCCAGGGTGCAAGAGAGAAAGACAAGGCGTGAGAAAAATAGTGCATCCATGAAGGTTCAAGAGAACCCGTGTGCAAGCAAGAGTAAGAGTGTGCGAGGGTACGACAGAGCCAGGGTGCTATCGAGTGAGAGGCTGTGTCCAAGCAAAGGCACAAGCACGAGAGCAAGGGTGCAGGACGGGAATGGTGCACAAGATGGAGAGGGGGCTATAGGTGATGAAGATAGGGCTGTCTTGAGAGGGACAGGTGCTGCGTGAGCGGAAGCAAGGGATACGTGAGGAAAAGGGGGCTGGACGCAAAGGGAAGATAGTGCATGAGAAGGAGAGTATGTGCATTAAAGGGGGAGTGCGCAGATGGAAATGAAATACATTGACCCAAGGCCCTGAGCTGCCATCACCCATGGTCTATTTCGCTCACATTGTGCTCCCTCTCCTCCGAGCCTGTGATCTGTTAGCCTTTGTGTGTTAACTCCCTTTTTTGCTATGCCCTTCAGAGACTCTCTGCAATCTTACACCCATTTTCACATTCATAAAAAGGGTTGTTTTTTTTGGTGCTCTTTTAAAAGAAAACATTCGGTTTAACTTTTTATGTTGAGAAAAAATAATCTGTCAGTGTCCCTTTATCACAAAATGTGCACAGCATTTACCTTTGTGTTGTTTAATGTTCCCTTTTCATACATTGTGTCGGGTGGAGGGAGCTTTGCAAGAATGCTTGCTGCTAACCATTGTTCTTGCTCTAGCTTGAATGCCAGCAAGGCCGACTCAAACTCCCATCCTTCTAATGTTGATAAATGTAGTACTATTATGTTGGAAAACAGTAAGATGGGATTTTACAGTGCTAAGAAGCAGTAGCAAGCACTAGATACAAAACAAGTGAATGAATCAGTCTCCTTTCAACCAACAGTTTTTCCTAATGTTTTATGTTGTCGGGTTCATTTAGCATGTGATTTTGTGCTCTACAAATCAGCCTTATTAAACACACAGCCATGGTGCTAGTCTTGATCGATGACAATGAAGATATTAATATATGTTGATGCACATTTCATGGACGGATGGGAGGTAATGTCTGTGCATAGCTGTATAACATTGGAGACTGAGTTACCCACACATCGTGTATACAATTCCAGGTTCCAGACTTGGCTAAATTGTCGGATTAATTTGACCCAAATGGACCAATTCTCCTAACGGCTAAAGATAGATCACTGAGAAGTGATTAATTTCAGTTTTCAATATAAAAAACCCTAAACCCTTTATTGCTAAATTCACCATTGTCATGCCCCAGATCACTGAAATTCTGCACGCCCTAAACACACTCCTATCAACTCCACCAACTCCACGCCCTTTACGCCCAGGCCATTTTTACAATGTTTGCCTATGGTGCCCTTTATCTTGCTTATGCTAGTGATGTTGAACCATGGTAGACCCACTAGCACAGCTGCATAGGCAAATATGGCTACACTTGCCATATGATGATAGCATCAAGGCACGAGAGGGTACCCTGTACCCTGTAAAAGATGACTATAAACTGGCACTCCCCGAGGCTACATTTAGCATATTATCAAAGCAACTGGGCAAGTGAAGCTGTATTTAGCATTTTATGACTATAACTGGCATCTGAGGTTTTAACTGACATAACCTGGTAGTAACCGGGCACAGCGGCAGGACTAGCATATGGTATGATTGCTCGCCTAGGTATGCCCTAGGTGTGCCCTTGGCATATCTTGACAGCACTCATGGCATATCGCTATAGCATCTTATTTAACATCTAGCTGCCAACTAAAATACCCTTTTTCTGCTTTAGATATATTTGCTGTTAATTGTGCACACATATTTTAGGCGCTTTTACTTTTGTCACATCACTTCCTGTAGGGTCATCAGGAGTGGATGGGGTGGTCAAGGGGCAGCAGATGGCCCTTCCAGTGAAGTCATCAGGTGTAAGATGTCATTTTCACTCCCCCTTGTATTCTGGTAAATTAACGTCCTTAATTCCACGAACCCGGTGTTCATTTTTTATTTTGCATTTTTAAAGCTCTCACACAGCCCGGGGGCATCAAGGTGCAGTTACAGGAGTTGTTTATCTTAGTTGCGTAGTTGTTTGTCTTAGTTGTGTATTTATAATGCGCCTAAATACCCAGAGGTTTCCAAGCGCGGACCCGGGGATCGAACCTGTGTTGCTCCCTGTCGTCTTGCTTCCAAGGCGAGCACGTTGCCGCTGAGATATTCTCCCGGGACGACGGTTCATGTTATAATGGTCAAGCTGGTGGTGGTGACAGGGGGGCGGGGGAGGGGGTGTTTTGGTATGCCATGCTTCAGTACCTCATATCCGCTATGTGCACCATGGCGGTTACATTTTCAGCTGAAAGCTGTACTTTTTAATCAACAGTGATGCCCAAAATGCCACAGAAATGTAACACAGTTCCATAAAAGTTTGCTCTTTGTGATCCATGGCGCAATTCCCTGGATGTCTGGTATAAATGAGAACCGACTGAATCATCAGTCTCTTTTTTTCCAGCCTAACTTCTTCCATCGCTGACACGCTAATTTCAGCAATTACACAACAGGGTCTGTCAAGCATAATAAACAATGAAGTTAAACAGGAAATAAAAATTGTCTAGAGGTTTAGGTGGAATTAGAAAAACAAAATCTTAGAATTAAAAAAACGTCTTGTCCTTGCTGTAGGTTGAAATGACCATTAAGCCCTGTATAGCAGGGAGGTGTTTTTATTGTGGGTTAATGCCCAACACCAAGTTATTGCCGCAGGCATAGCAGAGGGCAATATTTTGGGCAAGAGCATTATCCTAGTTGATAAGGGTATTAGCACTTTGTGGTAAACTAAAACAAAACAGTGTATTTAATGTTAGTTGTTAGGCTTCTGCTGAAGTCAACATATGTGCAAGGAGGTCAATAATTAAGCAATATGCCCTGAGCGGCGGGGGCATTACCGAGTCAGGTAATGCCTCGGGGCCCATAGTTATAGGCCTGAGCGAAGCAAGGGCGTTATTGAAGGCCCGGGGCATTACCAGACTCGGTATTGACCCCGCCATGAGGGGTCTATTGATATTAGTAACCCGGCCCACAAGACTGGGGTACTAAAAGCATTTTTTTATGTCCTGAAACGAAGTCCGTTTTCCCCTTCCATGGCGGCTTTCGGGAGCGGATGGGCTGGGAACAGAAGTGTTCCCAGCGCGTTCACTCCTGAAAAAGAGAAATCAGAAGGTAAGTGGAGTTGGTGGGGGGATTGGGAGGGATGGTACGGGTGGGGAGGGGTGAGGAAAGGGAAAAAAACATACTTGAGTCCCCAGCGGGGGGCGATGGCAGCTTCTCAGCCGTGTGGAGGCTTGGTGCGGGGATAGCCCCGCCTTGAGCCTCCTCATTAACTGAGGGGCAGCACGCCCCCCCTTTGGGAACAATGGCCATGGAATCCTAGCTGAGGGATTCCCACCGGTAATGACCCGGCGAGAGCCAATCAGAATGTGTTTTACCTTCTGGTTGACTCTTGCCGGGTACTAATAGAGATTATTGACAGTCAATAATGTCTTACGGATGCTGACAGGTTCCAAACCTCGAATGGGTGTTATCAGCCAGCTCCCAAATTAAGCGCCTGAGGCAAATCATATGGGCACTTAACGAGGGTCAAAGAGCTGAGAACTGTCCATCCAGCCTAGCCATAGTGGGCTAGAATGTCACTGTGATATTGGGAAATACTAGCCACATGGCCAAAAAATGGAGAGGATGAAAAGAAATCTAAGTAAGAGCCATTAAAGGTGTCCAAATTAAAGCAGCACTAACCTGTGCTCTGGATGCATGCCACTGATTGCAATGGTGGGAGGCTGGATAGCGGAGAATGAGTCGGAAAGGAGACCGGTGGACTACGGAGTTGGGTGAAATAGAAGGCCGTGTCTGGGAGATAGAGAAAAGGTAAGGGGTGCCAGAACACAGAGCAGTCACTGGAGTAAGTGTTAAAAGCCAGGAGGAAAGCACAGGAAAAGAAGAACCAAGGTTATGGTGCGGGTGAGGATGAGGCAGGGAGATGAATTGAGATAAAGACGAAATGGCACAGTGTGAGAGTGGGGAGCAGAGATTTGATCAGGAATCTATGATAAGTGAAGATAATTGCAGAGGAGAATGCACTGGGATCGAGTATACCAACAGGGACCGAGCGACCGCAGAAAGGCACATGAGGGGAGAGATAAGCAAGGAAACAGGAGCCAGCAAAGGGCACCGGTGTTGTCACACAGGGGGAGAGGAACATTCACTGTGGTGGAGAAGAGAGGCCTATATAAGAGGTTAATCCCTTCTCCTGCCCCATTGTTGCCAGGACTGGACTGGACTATAGGTAACTCTGGAGATTTCCCTGTAGCCCTCTGCCCTATGGGCCTCTTTTGTGTGGTAACCTATTTTATTTCCAAATGTTCGCATTGTAAATGGGTTAGGGTTGCTGAAAATGTGTAATATGGGGCCACTTTGAACATTTTTCCAGGGCCTCTTTTGGTTCCCAGTCCACCCCTGTGCCCAAGGAGGTATCGTTGGTGGCATGGTGTGGTCCAAGCAAAGGGAACCAGTGCGCCATCATTGCTTCCTGAAAGGCAAGAGTTGCAAGACTTGGAAGTTGCCGCAAGTATGAAAATGCTTCTCATTTGTTAAGCAATCCATTTTTTCTCTACATGATTTGGAACAGGATTATAGGAATAGGTCGGATGAGGGCTCGAAAAGGCGAGAGTGGTCAAAATCAGCCGGACACCGATGCTGGTGGGGAGATGGGTGTCAGGCTTGCAGAACTTGGTGTTGCAATTCGATGCTGAGGTGACGCCCACATACTTGAAATGCGAGTTGCTATGCAAAAAGCTATGCATTTAAATCACTGGGCAGCAGAATCCTATTGACAATTTAGAAGATATTTTGACTTTAATAATGGGGAAAATACAGAAGCTCTAGGCAGCTGCAGCGATACACAATAAGTCATTTCCATAAATTGAACACAGATCAAGTGCTCCCAACAAGGGGAAGGCTTTAATGGGTGAATGTATGAGTCAAATTGAGCTTAAGGTCAAGTATTTTGAAGCGAAGAGACGTCTCAACAATTCCTGGCTATTTAGAGCCCCAGAAGACATGATCTCTCCACTTCTTTGTTACTATTAGCACCGGATCACGAGTAGCGGTACAGTGGTAAGTTCCCATGGGGTCAGGGGGTGCTATTACCACCAGTGGTAATTGCACTGGCAGTAATAGTGCTGAAAACGGCCAAAAACAGGCGGTAAGGGGACATTTTTACTTCCAGCAAAAAGCTGGAGGTAAAACTCCCACTTACCGCCCGACTCATGATTGGGCCAACCCTTAAATGCGGCAGTAATATTGTTACTGCCGTATTTAAGAGCTAAGGCCCAACTCATGCTGAGGCCCAAGCTTGTGAGAAATCAGTTTTGGGATAGCTGTCACCAGAGACATAATATGCACATAGAGTGCCCCCTAAACAAGACACCGAAAATGTCCGGACCTGTTATTGGTAACTCCCTGGCATGTTTTGTTTGTAAAGATTTGATTAGAGGATATAAATCTAAATCTAGTTTTACAAAGGTAGCGGGCGCCCCTCTCTCGCAAGAACAGACATGATAACCTGTTCAGTGGTTATTAACCACTTGAGAGTTTGCAGCCACTGCTTTTACTCACTGTGCCTTTCACAGATGGGAAATATCCATTTGCATATCAGTCTTTGTCCTGCCCAGGGGCAGTCCAGCACCGAAATACAATGGCAATTCCTATCTGAACGAGAGTACCACCAGCAACCCCATACACGTGTTTCACCCTTGTTGGGGATCATCAGTGAGGTGAAGCTGATGCCTCTCTAAGCACAGTGAGAGGGAGACCACGTCTGGTTGCCCCCAGGAGACCTAGGGTTACCAATCCCAGGTTCCTTAAAAAATAGTTTTACAAAGGTAGCGGGCGCCCCTCTCTCGCAAGAACAGACATGATAACCTGTTCAGTGGTTATTAACCACTTGAGAGTTCGCAGCCACTGCTTTTACTCACTGTGCCTTTCACAGATGGGAAATATCCATTTGCATATCAGTCTTTGTCCTGCCCAGGGGCAGTCCAGCACCGAAATACAATGGCAATTCCAATCTGAACGAGAGTACCACCAGCAACCCCATACACGTGTTTCACCCTTGTTGGGGATCATCAGTGAGGTGAAGCTGATGCCTCTCTAAGCACAGTGAGAGGGAGACCACGTCTGGTTGCCCCCAGGAGACCTAGGGTTACCAATCCCAGGTTCCTTAAAAAATAGTTTTACAAAGGTAGCGGGCGCCCCTCTCTCGCAAGAACAGACATGATAACCTGTTCAGTGGTTATTAACCACTTGAGAGTTCGCAGCCACTGCTTTTACTCACTGTGCCTTTCACAGATGGGAAATATCCATTTGCATATCAGTCTTTGTCCTGCCCAGGGGCAGTCCAGCACCGAAATACAATGGCAATTCCAATCTGAACGAGAGTACCACCAGCAACCCCATACACGTGTTTCACCCTTGTTGGGGATCATCAGTGAGGTGAAGCTGATGCCTCTCTAAGCACAGTGAGAGGGAGACCACGTCTGGTTGCCCCCAGGAGACCTAGGGTTACCAATCCCAGGTTCCTTAAAAAATAGTTTTACAAAGGTAGCGGGCGCCCCTCTCTTGCAAGAACAGACATGATAACCTGTTCAGTGGTTATTAACCACTTGAGAGTTCGCAGCCACTGCTTTTACTCACTGTGCCTTTCACAGATGGGAAATATCCATTTGCATATCAGTCTTTGTCCTGCCCAGGGGCAGTCCAGCACCGAAATACAATGGCAATTCCAATCTGAACGAGAGTACCACCAGCAACCCCATACACGTGTTTCACCCTTGTTGGGGATCATCAGTGAGGTGAAGCTGATGCCTCTCTAAGCACAGTGAGAGGGAGACCACGTCTGGTTGCCCCCAGGAGACCTAGGGTTACCAATCCCAGGTTCCTTAAAAAATAGTTTTACAAAGGTAGCGGGCGCCCCTCTCTCGCAAGAACAGACATGATAACCTGTTCAGTGGTTATTAACCACTTGAAAGTTCGCAGCCACTGCTTTTACTCACTGTGCCGTTCACAGATGGGAAATATCCATTTGCATATCAGTCTTTGTCCTGCCCAGGGGCAGTCCAGCACCGAAATACAATGGCAATTCCTATCTGAACGAGAGTACCACCAGCAACCCCATACACGTGTTTCACCCGTGTTGGGGATCATCAGTGAGGTGAAGCTGATGCCTCTCTAAGCACAGTGAGAGGGAGACCACGTCTGGTTGCCCCCAGGAGACCTAGGGTTACCAATCCCAGGTTCCTTAAAAAATAGTTTTACAAAGGTAGCGGGCGCCCCTCTCTCGCAAGAACAGACATGATAACCTGTTCAGTGGTTATTAACCACTTGAGAGTTCGCAGCCACTGCTTTTACTCACTGTGCCTTTCACAGATGGGAAATATCCATTTGCATATCAGTCTTTGTCCTGCCCAGGGGCAGTCCAGCACCGAAATACAATGGCAATTCCAATCTGAACGAGAGTACCACCAGCAACCCCATACACGTGTTTCACCCTTGTTGGGGATCATCAGTGAGGTGAAGCTGATGCCTCTCTAAGCACAGTGAGAGGGAGACCACGTCTGGTTGCCCCCAGGAGACCTAGGGTTACCAATCCCAGGTTCCTTAAAAAATAGTTATACAAAGGTAGCGGGCGCCCCTCTCTCGCAAGAACAGACATGATAACCTGTTCAGTGCCACTGTTCTTGCGAGAGAGGGGCGCCCGCTACCTTTGTAAAACTATTTTTTAAGGAACCTGGAATTGGTAACCCTAGGTCTCCTGGGGGCAACCAGACGTGGTCTCCCTCTCACTGTGCTTAGAGAGGCATCAGCTTCACCTCACTGATGATCCCCAACAAGGGTGAAACACGTGTATGGGGTTGCTGGTGGTACTCTCGTTCAGATTGGAGTTGCCATTGTATTTCGGTGCTGGACTGCCCCTGGGCAGGACAAAGACTGATATGCAAATGGATATTTCCCTTCTGTGAAAGGCACAGTGAGTAAAAGCAGTGGCTGCGAACTCCCAAGTGGTTAATAACCACTGAACAGGTTATCATGTCTGTTCTTGCGAGAGAGGGGCACCCGCTACCTTTGTATAACTATTTTTTAAGGAACCTGGGATTGGTAACCCTAGGTCTCCTGGGGGCAACCAGACGTGGTCTCCCTCTCACTGTGCTTAGAGAGGCATCAGCTTCACTTCACTGATGATCCCCAACAAGGGTGAAACACGTGTATGGGGTTGCTGGTGGTACTCTCGTTCAGATTGGAGTTGCCATTGTATTTCGGTGCTGGACTGCCCCTGGGCAGGACAAAGACTGATATGCAAATGGATATTTCCCATCTGTGAAAGGCACAGTGAGTAAAAGCAGTGGCTGCGAACTCTCAAGTGGTTAATAACCACTGAACAGGTTATCATGTCTGTTCTTGCGAGAGAGGGGCGCCCGCTACCTTTGTATAACTATAAATCTAAATCTACCATACTGGCAGGGCCGTACACTTATTACAGCCTCCTGGAGGAGGGCCTGCACACTTCCAGGGGGCAGCTGAAGACTATGATTCATATTTTTTTAAAAAGGTGTGTGAGGCGTATCTACACTGGTATGGTCAACCTAAACTTGCTTGGAAGAACAGGCCTAATTCTTTCAAACAAAGGCAGACGTTGAGATGTTAATATCAGGTAATTCGATGGCTAGATATGGGTGCCATGATGTCTTTTTTCATATTTTGGTAATCAACTTAAGCCAATGAACACATGTACACATGTATGGTAAATATGTATCACCTTTACATACATCTATGGTATGCTCGGGATATGGCGAAATCAGTTATACTTTGGTGCATTCTATCTTCTCCGGAATATAGAACGTGAAATGGATAATGATTTGTTGTAGAGGGTGTGCATAGGGAGTCAGTTCAGGTGCATGAGCTTCTGTTAGGGAAAGTCAAAAGGTGCTTTCCTCAGATGATCAGATTGTACCAATCAAAGGGAGAATAGCCACGGTCATTATTCCATTAGACAGTAATGCACAATATAAAGGAGATCCAAAAACAATTCCACCAGGGTCATGGGGTAGTAAGACCTTTAAAGTAATGTCCCTATGGCAATTATTTACTTTTTTGACTATGTAAAATGACTAAGAAAATCCCCAAGTACATCAAAGGATTACATTTAGAAAAGGTTGCTATTCGGCCCATCCTCTTCACATCTGCTGTTCAACCAACACTGACAAGACAAAATTACTTGCCTAAATTATAATGTGATTGTCGATTTCTCAAATATTTCCTTGCATTGTATAATTTGTTATTTACTAGCGTGAAGAACATGGTGGTGGATCCAGTGTCTTGGGGATTGTGCAATCCACCGTTTACATTTCTTGACTAAAATGAATTACATTAAATGAGAAATCTATTTAGCTAGGATGGCCATCAAGTGAACAAAAAGAGAAGTGAATGTCTGACGTGTGTTTTACTCTTCCTATGCAAATATTGTACAGCCTGTCATGTGTGTTTCTTCTCTACTACAATTACCTATACTTTTGTGACTAACACATAAATACAAACATAGTGCAACAAGAAGAGACTCCCGGACTCAGCGCCATCAAGTATGTGTATGCATGATTTTAATGATCAATCACACAATTAGTTTAAGCCCTTGTACGGTTGATTACACGTGTTTCGGCTCACCTGAGCCTTTTTCAAATCTGGGCCGCGAATGAGATGACCAATCCATATGACTGTTGTCAATTAAGTAATAGCTGTCAAGGCTCCAAAGTCCAGGTGCAGGAGTGGCATGAACCAACTACCCCCACTGCGGTCTGAGACCTGCAAGACAAACTTACACAGGCCGCCGAGACCCCAGCAGGGAAAGAGGGTTAGGATCTCGTTGGTTGGATGGGTCTCGAACAGAGGGTAACAGGAGTGAGGGTTAGGAGAGGGTAAGTGGACAGGCAAAGGAACATATGGGAAAAAATAACAGTAACATATGCACTATCGTCCCAACATACACACAGTGTTTTACAACAGCTTTTGATGCAAATGGCACTTAACTCTGTGGTTGAGTGCTGGCCTGCCTTCTGCCTGCGCACTCTCAGGTCCGGAGTTCGGAGCAGTTCCAATGCTGCAAGAGAGTTTTAGTATTAGTGACCTGTGTTAACTCACATAGGCATAATACATCACACACACATACAGTGCTGGCACATGCACATTACACGCTCTAAAAGCTGTTTAGTTCCCAACAATAGCGAGTGGTTCAGAACATGTGGCTCAAATTCGCCGCATGTGGCTTACAAGGAACAAGATCCATCGTGCCGCCAAAGTTTTGCCGCACGTGGCTTATATTAAGTACTACGTGCTGCCAAAGTTTGCCGCACGTGGCTGTGGTCTGAAATGCTCTCCATGCTGCCACAGTTTGCCACACGTGGCCGAAAACACCTGAGTAAACAAACGCTGCACGCGTTAATGGTAATGGGTCTTGGTAACCAGAATCGGGGCTGGTTATATGCTGGGGAGCGCTGATTGGCACTTAGCTTTTGTCCCTTGCAGGGGACGTAATATGGCTGGGCGGTGCCCCCTGCGCGAGCCCCTCAACGAACTGGATATCCCAATGCTCCTCAGCTTGTTTTGTGCTCTCCCCCCGCTGCTGCGCTTCTGATTCCCATGTAGGGGTTGGTCGCTCGTTCGCAATGGTTTGGCTGCACTTATCTGTTGTGAGCGAGGGGCCGGAATGCTGGTTCCTTGCGGCGTGGCCCCTCGTGTGATCCCAGTCGGCAGGAGCTCTGCAGGATGCGTCCGTTCCGGTCGGGAGATTAAGCACAAGCCCCGTGCCCTTGTTTTGCGCGCATGCGCATGCGCGAGCCCCTCCCAACCTGGGAGTGGAAAAGTAGTTCCCAGCCCGGAGGCTGCTGGGAGTTGTGGTCCGGCGAGCCTTCTGCCTGCAAAAGGGACAGAGAAGCCTCCTGTAAGGCTGGAGGCTGTTCCTTTGAGTTTGTTTTGTTTTGTGTCTGGTTCCTCTGCGCCCTGGGCCTCTCACTAAGCCTTGACTCCCCCTTACGACTCCCTGTACCCTGACAATAGCGGGGCCAAATCCCCAAGTCAAAAGAAATCTTATTCCGAAATGAGAAAAGTAACGCACGTCCACAAGAACGCTAAATACAAACATAGTTGACCAATTCACAAAAAGAGCAAGAAAATGTATGTTTAAAACTCAAGAACACTCCAAGAAAACAATGACATTTAATTTATAACAGACAGGAATGTAATGCTATTTAAAAAATCTTTTTTTAAGTAAAGTGAGGAATAATGGGAAAATTGAGCAAGACAAATAAGGGCACCATCTGTCCGCTTATAATACATAACATAATCCATTTGTTAATATAAAAACATGGACGAAACAAAAATGGTCATACAAACAAAAAGATAAAAAGTAGAACAAAACAATATTGCTGAAAAACGTCACCTATATTTACAAAAATATTGTGATTCAATTTACAATTCATTATTTTTGTCTCAACTCATGTTGCCCAAATAAAGTGTTATACAGTTGGCAAAAACAATAAACAGTTGTGTGTCATGCCCCAGCGAGCAGGCCCTATTTTTTGGCAATGCCTTCTTCAGGACCAACAATTGTGAATATTCCCAGGGAAGGTTGTAACCCTGTGCAGGGGTGGGCCAACACTTTCAGTGAGTACTGGTTGATCCTAATACAGCTGTCTAGAATAATCCTACAGTAATTGAGTATTTATCCCTAGAACTGCAAGGGTTAACTACACCATACTGTAGACGTGGAGATGTCAGTGCTCCTCTGGATCGAATCCTGGAACCTGCCCATTTTGGGCTATCAACCATCCCATCAATCTTCAGACGCTGCTCTGTCTTATATCTTGACATCCTCTGGCAGATCTATTTCGAAAACTACACCCCCTACAGACACACTAGTCATGGTTCTGTAGTAGGCATGGACAGTATTCATGTATAGATCTGGCCTACATTAGTGAAACCTGGTCAGCTAATGCCGCCTGCCAATATCTAAGGATTTCTCTCTACTACTACTCACCATTTATTAGGACTTTAGTATTTGGAATAGCAAAATGGGTGCCCCCGCGAAGGATACTCAATCAAAAGCTGTTAGACCAGGATCTATTCCAGCAAGAAGTAGCGGTGTCGATTCGGGTTCTTATTCCACTAAATGAAGGTTCTGCAAGCTTTTGGTTGCTATGGGACTTGTTGAAGGCATTCTTGTGAGGTTTTTATAACCACATGCATTATTAACAAAAGCCAGAGGAAAGCAGAGGTATTACAAATAATTAAATGGACAGCCTTAAACCCTGAATCAAAAGACTTATTTAATATTTTCAAGAGTCAGCCATGTGGAAAGGAGATGAAACAAGAGACTCATTGATTTATTAGCAAAAGTAACCATGTAGAAATGTGATTAAGAAAATAGATCATGAAGAGCCAGAGTTTAAAGCATATCCGAGCATGCAATTTGATGAGCTCATTGGTTTCATAAAAGCAAATCCTTTTAGCAAGGGAGAAAATATAGGTCATTTTGTGTCATCTGTGGAAAAGGCAAGTAGGGAGGGAAGTCTTGCAGATTCAGGGCAGGGGTGGGGAGTTAATTACTTGTAAATAGGAGATTGGTGGCGTTTTCAAAGTATGTCAGAAGGGCCTGTATAGCTCTCATGTACAGGCAGAGCTATATCATATTGAATATTTTTTAACTGAATTAAAGGTTTTTAATGTCTCAAAATCTGCACAAAAAGTGCCCAATGCGGTTCTGTGTTAGTGGAAGAGTTTCTTGCAGCAACTACTTCTCTGCCGACAGGAAAAGTAGGGGGCGCAAAGGCTTTGCTACGCAGTTGTATGAAAGATTTGATGGATGCTTACTCCCATTATTCCAAAAAGTGGTGGCTGAAATTTAGGAAAGTGGCCCAGCGTTGACATGTTGCAGGTAAACAAGCATTGGGGAGTTCCTTAAAAAGAGAAAAGACCCCAGCTGGATACTTCTCATCAGTCTAAATTGTTACATAATTGCAATAATCCCATTGTTAGTGTCATTATAGTGCATAGGTTGGCTGGGATTATGAATTTAATTGTTGGCAAGGAGCAGCATGGGTTCATGCCAGGCTGCTCAGCAAGAGAGCACACCAATTTGGTACATAAAAAACACTGTTATCCGGTCGCATGCTGCACAAACGATTTAAAGACACCTGGAACACATCAAACAAGGGCTGCTTACTGCCATATCAAACATGTCAGTATCAGAAATGATTTTCACTGAAATTATTTCATCCTGAGTAGACAGATGTAGCCCCTTTTTTATGGCCCTGCCAGGGGCAAGGGTGTGCACCTCCATTACCCCACACAAGAGAGGTCCCCAAGAGAACCAACTACCCGCACCACGGGGCCAGCTGGATAGGGAAGGGCACTGCACCTGCAAAATGAAAACTATGTTAACAGGAGATGGGTCACCTGTTGAGTCCTTACCTTACACCGCATGGACATAGACAACAAGGTGGATTTTTAGGGATTCCAATGGGGACGACTCTTTATTTATAAACACCCTAAAACTTGTATTATTACACATCCCTACCCTTCTTAATTATCAACCCTTCTAAGTGCACCTCATGTGAGCTCTTCCTAATATCATCTGCTCCTTTAGCCCACCCCTCCTTAGAGGGTTCACAGGGTGACTCATAAGGGTGGAATGGACAGAACAGACCCCTAACCTACACCTGGCAGCACCCAACAAATAGGGAGGCCAGAGGATGGCATTGGAGGTCCCACCCACTAGGCGGCCTCTGGTAGGCCGCCACCTTGGGTACCTGCCTCACACCAGGATCCTAACACCCTCTATCCCTTACGCTTACATCAATAAACCTTCCCTGACTTAACTATTAACATTCCCCACATGTAACTACTTGTATACTCAATGCATTGTTACAATTGTAAACATGCATTTAAAAATACATCTATATATGTAAATACGCACAACAAACAATGACAGAACGAAAAGCTAAAAAAGGTGTTCACATAGGGGTGACTGCAGCAGACAATGACAGAAAGAAAAGCTAAAAAAGGTGTTCTCATAGGGGTGACTGCAGCAGACAATGACAGAAAGAAAAGCTAACAAAAGGTGTTCACATAGGGGTGACTGCAGCAGTCAGCCACCCCTTCTCACCTTTGTGGTGTTGTCCTGGTGGTCTGCCAGTCTGTCCCAGATGAAACTGGGACTGTCCCTTAACATTTGATCTTCTTGGGTGGCGCTGTCCACCACACTGGGCCATTCTACCTCACGACATGGCCCTGTGCGTCCTCTGTGCTCGGGTGGATGTCCACCATAGTTACCCGTTGATATCCTCTGGACGGCCTGATGTTCTCGGGGACCACTCAACAAACACCACACGCCCCCTGTCCCCTTTTCCTCTTCTGGGTGGCCACATTCCCTGAAGGGCCCGCCCATAAACACCACCCCGCCCCAGCGCCATCTTTTCTTCAGGCAGCATCCCCATTTCTATGGGTACACCGTCTTCATCATCACTGCGCCCAGGGGAGTTGCTAGGTCTGGAAAAGACCCGGGGCTAAACTGATGTCAGAACTGTTGGGACTGAGGGCTAGCTAGTCTTTTGGCTGTAGCTCCTGAGATTCTATCTGGGGTAACAACCAAAAGATCAGGGGCTATATCCCCCTTAGCCCCCCTAGCAACGCCCCTGACTGCGCCCCTAGTGCTGCCTCTGCAATGTGTCAGATTGATGCAGTGGAGGGCCCTATACACCAGGCTCCAGCTGGAACCCTCCCCTTCACCTGGGCCATGATGACAGAGCCGCCCGGGACTTGTCTTCACCCAAGGCTTTCCTTCCCCTTGGCCGCTCCATCAGCCCAGGTCTTCCGGGCGGGGCAGACTTCTTCCTCTCCCTCTTCACCTCCCAGGCTGCTCGGCAGAAGCAGCCTGGGAGGCCTATTCTTCACAGGACCCAACCCCGGCTGGACCATGGGCACACTGACAGAGGACATGGCCGCTTTGCTCGATTCAGGCCACACGGCCCTCGCAACTCGGACGGGGCAGCATTTTCTCCTCCCCAGCTGCCCATGCACACGTTCCAGGTGTTCTCAAGAGTGGGCTCCTCACTGGGAGCCACGGCTGCTCCAGGCACACAGCACAGGCTCAAGTCACAAATGACGGGGCTTCATGCGACTGCTGAAAATCTTTCTTTAGGCCATGTGGGCCGCTTGAAGCCGCAGCCCCCCACACGGGAGCTCCTATTCACTCATGCTTCTCTTCTTTGTCTTTGTTAACAGTCCTCCCCATAACAATGTTTCCTTCTTTATAAATCTTCTCGCCTGCCCAGACCATTATTGGGCAGGGGAGCTCTTGTTCTTTTTTCTTCTCGGTTGGATGGACCAGTCCAGGTAGGTATAGTCACACAAACAATCCACACACTACATATAGTATTCTATTCACACACCCTGGTGTGTGCATCTTTATTTCAAGGAGTTTCCCTTAGGGGACAAGCGTGTTATAAAAATAATTTTTCTTTTATAACTCGCTTAATACCGGAGACCAGTTTCTAAGGGCGAGAGCGGGATTCAAACCTGTGTTGCTATGCATTGTCTTGCTTCCAAGACATATGCGTTGCCCCTGAGCTATCCTTCCCTGTAGTCCGCCCTAGCCTTGCCCTATGTGGGCCACAGGCTGCACAAAGAAGCCAGCACTGAGGAGAGGAAAATAGTGTGAAGTGGGAAAAGTGAACAAAAGGCTCCCACCAATCCCCTCTCAACCCTGGCCTAGAGGATCACGGCCCAGACACCCGCCACGAGAGGAGTTTGCCCATCTACCAGACGACCAAATACCCTGGTCCAGGAACATACGGATGTGCCCACTCGCGTGCCCACCCGCATGCCCACCAGCCTGCCCTGCACATGCCGACACCTGCGGCATGGATGGACTCGACTGAACCATCCAGCACTAAATCAACACATTGTTAGAGATGCCATGACGACCTAGCCAACGGTCAGAACACCCGTGCAAACATGTACACTGGACTCTCCCACACCAATCCACACGAAGAACATACTCAGTGCTATGACGTAGGCGACGGACACACCCACGGACGTGCATCTTTATTATTTTTCACATAGGCTTTTCAAAATGCAGAAACGCAAGACGCATAATGAACTCATCTAAAAAGCTTGCTCACGCTCCATAATGAGAAATATAACGAAGACACGATACTGGGGATGAAGCAATATGGTACCATAACCTAAAGAACCTGTGTATCAACTGGCTCCACCTATGCACCAGACCCAAGTAGGCCGCAAGCAAAAGCTTCCATGAACATTGAACGAGCAAGAGTTCGGTTGCTGTCCCTGCAGAATGAGCCCGGCGAAAGCAGACAGTCAAGGGCACAATGTTGCAAACTTGCATACCGCAAGCCGACGCCAAGGTCGCACCTGCAAATTAAGCCAGGCACACAGTGGAAAATGCAATATTAATTGTGCAGAATTCTGCCTCAACCACGGTCCCACCTCACGTGACCAAGCCGAACCTGATAGGGTGCCAAGCCCAGGAGGAAGGGAGGCACCTGGATCCCCCGACTCAAGACACAGGCAGATACAATTAAGCGACTCAATGGACATCTGCGGCGGTGGGAGTAGTCGGCCTTCCAGCACATGAATAAATCCTCACATTGTCTGCACATACCCATAGTGAAACATTGTTGCAAATGACAGGTGCACCGCGAGCTGGGAACAGCGATGGTCCCAGACTGGGGGGCTCGCGGGTGGACCAATCAGAGCACGGGGCTCTTATCACTGACGCCATTAACATTGACCAATCCTCAGTGGTCTTCATGTAACAATTTTTATGTATCAAATTGAAGGGACAACCCAAGTATACCACCTGACTGACCCTTAACCACTAACAACGTTCTCTATACGTATGCTATACTAACCCTACCACTCGGGGAACCAATCCAGAGTGGCGATATGTTTTTTGCTAACTTTCTCAGGTGACGCAAGTAGCGCATCATACTAAGGTAAAAAGGGCCTGCGAGCCCCATGACGAGGAGAGAGTGTCAGGACGGACGCGTACGATCCTCGACCCATCCCTGCCGTTTTGTTTAATAAACAGCAGAACCACCTTGCTTCTTGCGTGTGTCTCATACTCTATCTCCTTTTTGGGATATACGGGAGGAGTTGGGGCCTCCCTGCCCGGAGGTCCGCGGACGGCCCAGCCGACCCCGGTAGAATTTCCCCCCGACAAGTTGGAGGCACTGCTGAGATCTGTTTAAGGTCCGCTTTTATTTTATTTTTCCAAGTACTCCCGCTGCGGGGAGGCCCGGCGGCGCGGCCCCCTCTGCCGCTGCCCCCTTTTGAGGACTACAGGACCATCGCGGAACTGCGAGAAGACCAGACAGCGCAATCCGGATATTGGCCCTCGGGAGCCGGTTGAGAAGTATCCCGCCCGCGGTTGGCGAGTGTCCAGACGTAGTCCAGACGAGGGGAGGTGGCGAGCCGCTTGGAGGGGTGCACGCAGTCGAGCGGCCCAGCATCAAGAGACCTTGGTGAGTATGCCACACCCAACAAGCAATGTGAAATTGTGAGGGAGGGGAGAGGAATTGAATACGGGAGGTGGGAGGTGTTGCACAGGTGCGCGGCGAAGGTTCGATAATTTAGTGTTGGCAATGAAATGAATGGTAGCCGGACGAGTGCGAAAGCAGTCCGCTACGTTACGGGAGAGAAGGGGGCGGAGCACGAAAACATCATGTGTGTCCGCTCGCAGACACTGATTGGCCTAGCTCGCGACCATGTGTAAGGGTGTGTGTGTGTGCGGTTTCCTACGATTTGACAACTATTGATCAATGAGTAGACGAGGATCCCTATTGATCGAGCAGGAAACTCGCTAGATAGATGACGTTTCCCTGTAGGCGGTAGCTAGCTAGTTGCCCAATACGGAAGATAATTGGCTGGTTAAGCCCTCCTGTCGAGGGGCGTATCACACGCGAGGCGACGCAGCGTGCGCAGTCCAATTATATTTATTGATTACCTTGTTCCAGGAGTGACAGGAAGACAGCTGTGGGGTTAACGGGGGTAGATTGCAAGTGTATTTTGGACTTAAAGAATATATGAAGAACTTACCAGTAGTTTGAAGAGATCGGTGATGTCACCAGTAGGGCTTTCATAGGACATCTCGAGAACCAGGCATCTTTATTTTTTGGGTGACGGGGAGGGGAGCTGTGTTAAGGGCGTGGAAACGGAGGTAAACGGTAATGAGTTGATCGGGGGGAAGGCGAAAAGGGGAACGTGGCTGCGCACGGAGAACGCCGGCCACGGCAAGTGTAGAAGAGGGAGGAGGAGCAAAGTGAAAGTAGGACGGCTGTATAAGAACGTCACAAGGGGCACGCAGCCGCAGGGGGCTACGTGCGCCTCGGCCGCAGGGGGCCGTAGGGTGTTGCATAAAGGAAGAAAAGAAAGAAAAGGATATACAAATGTAAATACTATATTTTACTAATTTTCCTTAGCGGACTATCGCAAGTCCCCAAACTTACGGGACCAGGTAGAGATATAAGGCTGTATATTGTAAACTGTTAGTAAGATAACCGCTACCAAATAGGGGAAGGATAACAAGTGGAGCGCTACTATGTCATACGGGGCAGGATCGGGAGGGTGGGGGAACACCCTCACTACCCCGCTGCAACACATTTGTAAAACACTGTCACCCCATAGGGAGAAACTGATCAAGTATAGCATAGAATGGACACAGGGGACGGACAACAAAATGACGACACCATGGCCGCCTAATGGTAGCTTCGATCCATATACCCAACATTCACTATTAAACCATCTGCATAATACATACAAGGGGAAGAAGTTGACACACCACGTGGAGGTGTTCAACTTATGGAGGATGTTCCAAGGGTCCCGACTAGGACCAAACGGAATGTTCATTGTGGGGGAAACAACGGGAGATAAGGAGATTAAGGAGGAGGGAGAGAATGGGGAAAAAGAGAGTGAAGGCACACAGAACACGGGGAACGGACAAGAGGGAGGAGAAAAGAGTGACAAATCCAACGAAAATGAAATAAAAAAGGAACAGAGCGACGATATACCACTAGCGAAGGTAGTGAAAACAGAGGGAGGGGGGTTGTATCCTTTAAGAGAACTAGGAGAAATAGCAAGAGAACAATTAAGGGCGGCTGAGGGGTACTCGAACCCGGCATACAGCCCGCCTCCATATACAGCTACAGGTGGCCACACGGGAGGGGAGCGGACTAATACGACGGGATCAGCTCATAGGAAGATGCCAGCAGGGGAGGGGAGGACTGGAGGAGAGCAGACTATAGACGTAGGAAATGATGAGTGGGTAGCTGCGCAGATACTATTGAAATTACGAGGTTCATTAACAGGAGAAGAGAATGAGGTAGTAAGGAAAATGGACGAGGATAATACCAGGGAGAGTGAAATGAAAGGGGAAGAGGGGAAAAGAAAGGGGGAAGAGCTGTTACGACAAAGGGAAGAGATTTTGGAGGAACTATTAGCAGAATTAAGGGATGAGCAGAATGCACTGATCAAGCAGCTCGAGAGGGGGGAAAGAGAGAGAGCACGGGAAAGGAAAGAAGGTAAGAATGAGTTGGAAAAAATGAGAGAACGAAATGAGGAGCAAAGGAGAGAAGCCAAAAGGGTAAAGGCAGTAGCAGAGAGGGTATCAAGAGCAGTACTGCGTGAAAGGAAAAGAGAGGAAGAGGAGAAAGAAAAGGAAATGGCAATATGGAAGAAGAGATTACTATCAGAAACGACAAGGAAATATGAAGAAGGGAGGATGATAGAAAGTATATTAGAACGGGAGAGGGAGAGATGGAAAAGGAAGAAAGAAGATGAAAAGATATTGGAGAAAATGAGTAGTGAAGTAATGGAAGAATTAAAAAAGAAAAGAGAGGAAATTGGTAGAGAAATAGCGGAGAGAAATGAAGGGGAAAGAGAAGATAGGAGAGGGGAGAGTGAAGTAAGGAGGAATGGATATAGGGGTACAGAAGTAGCAACAACATCAGCACAAAGGGGAGCGATTGGTAAAGACGAAAAGGGAGGAACGGACCTAATAGACTTAAGAACAGCAACGATTAGGGGGAAAAAGACAGATTGGGGGTTGCCATTCACGAATGACTTTTGTAGTGAGGAAGAAGAAGGAATGGAGAAGGAAGGAAGAAATAGTGAAAGGGAAAGCCTAGATAAATTATACACCACCCGGACAAATAGAGACTCACCATGGATCTGCAAGAGAAAGGAAGAACTGGAGAGAAGTGAGGAGGAAGAGCAAGGAATAGCGGAAAGGCAGACACGTGAAGCCACACCGTCACCATCCCGTCCTACATGCTCCACAACCTCACGCTCATTACGTGCAACATGCCCATCTAAACTCGCGCCCTTTACAAACGAACTGACACCCTATGCAGGAAGGCTTAGAGACTTCCCTGGACGCAGGCAGGGAGAACGAATACACACGCTCACATTAAATAAAGGAAATGGTGAAAGAAGGGGAAGTGATGGAGGAGAAAGAGTTAAGAGCAGGAGAAATATGGGAGAAATTGGCGATGTAGAAGAGACGGAAGAAGAGGAGGGGTGTGAGGACTCGATTTTGTGGAACCCAGGGGGTCAAACGGGACACAACTTAATGCCACTTCTGGAGAGGGGAGGGGTTAGACCACAATACGTCCCTTGGAAGCATGCAGACAAAGAAAATATAAAGTGCAGACTCCCATCATTAAGTGGAGGTGCGGGTAAATGGATATATGAAATGGAAAAACACACCGCAGGACAGAAATTGGCAGTGGGAGATGTAAAGGGCCTTCTAATATCAATATTAGGGGATGCAGCGGATGACATCTGGAAGAGAGCGGGCTTCCCCGGGGTCACAATAACAAACACATCACACGATGGGGCACCATTCGCAAACTGCAGACATGCATTATGGCAGGCACTGAGGGTACAGTATCCAGACACATCAGACATAGGAGCAATTACCTCGCGCAAGATGCGTGAGAACGAAGATCCTGTTGATTATATCCAGGAAATTCAAGAGAAGTGGCGTATGGAAACTAGAGAACAATGGGACAAAACACCAGCAATATTCTATCATATACTAGTACAGGGGCTCCCAGAAGCAGTTCAGAAACAACTGAAGAAAGTAGTGGGGATGGAAGCAAAAGCATGGCCAGAAATACAACTGACAATAGTGCATCATTGTAGGACATGGCAAGAAAAAATGAAAAAAAAGGAAGAGGATAGGAAAACGGAAGAGGCTAAACTAGTACAGAAAAAACTTACTAAATACACAATGGAAGTCGCACTAATAACTGCACCTGCAACAATGACTCAAAGCCCCACACAAGTAGTGGCTGCACAAGATCCCTCCCAAATACAATCATCGCAGACTGTAACACAACAGATGCCGCCACTCCAACCATACACGACTAACATGGGAGGAGGATACTCAACGCCAGGAGCTGGGTATTATAATTACAACAGGGGAAGGAGAGGAATAATGAGAGGGAGAGGATACGGATATAACACACAACAGCAGGTGGGAGGACTTAGAAATTCCTACCCCACCGGGCAACCAGTATACCAGGACAACACAGGAAGCTTTCCATGGCAGAACAGGGAACCACTGGTGTGTTGGATTTGTGGATTGGTAGGACACATGTCACGCATGTGTAGAGTGAGACTAGGCACACCATCATGGAGTGAACAGGGACAACAAAGGCCCACACAGGAACAGCAGGGCATCCAGCAACAGCAGACATTGCAACAGGGAAATGAACAGCAACAACTAGTAACACAACAACAGCCACAGACATATTCACTGCCACAACAACAGGTAGCGATAACACAACAACCCCAAGCACAGCAGGTACAGCAACCTGCACAAATCCAAGTCCATAACATGACCTCTACCAATACCCAACTACAGCAAACACAACTGGGTAGGGTGACGATCCTGGGACACAACCCTTACACAGGAAGTGGTCAATCATTATACCCTCAATAGGACAGCCCACAGACGGCCTTGGTGTGTCCCATCCTGTCGGTAACACCTAATAGTGCGGAGGAACCATGCATAGAGGTAACGATAGGTGACAAAACCCGGTCTTGCATAAGGGAAGGTAAATTTAAGATGTCAGGTGAAGCCATGAACACCCAAGGATTCTCTGGGGCTAGGGGGTTGGTTCCCTTTACTCATAACATTCCCTTATCAATAGGGGATTATGACATGTCAGTCCCACTTTTATATTCTAGGGCCTCACCAGTAAATATACTGGGGAGAGACATAATGAGCAGGTTGAATATGACGATCTCCTTTACGGAGGACGGCATAATGTGCTCCACTCCAGGAATTAACATGCTCACTACACGACAGATTATGCAAGCATACTGTGGACAGACAGTGATTAGGGCTGAGCCAGTAGATGGTGAACTGTTCCAGTACGGGACAGACATGGCATTTGCATGGATGCCAGGGATAGAAGGAAAGATCTGGAGGAGGCCAGCAGCCTTTTTGTTTAGACCAGAAACACCAGCCAATGAACCAGAAGGAAAGGTGATTTCAGTGGACATAGAGAGCATTATAGCAATCGCTAATTACATTGCAGTACATGCCCAAGACAGAGATGGAAGAGCATGGAGGGCAGTGATAGCACTAGCGGAGGGATGTAGACTCACCCAGGTGTCAGATGAGGAGCTCTTCTCAGGAGAAAAGGAAGAAGGTGAAATGGTATTTATGATGAGTGTGGAAATATGGCTAAGTGTGACGTACAAACAAGTGGCACAGAAAATTGCAATGGCACTTGAGGCACCCACGTCCACCCCAGTTCCCTTCTTTGAGGAGGATATGGCAAAGTACCCACATCATTATGGACTACTAGCCCCTATGACGTGGGGTGCATAAAAAGCATAGGGGGAGTAAGAATAAAATTGAAAAAGGGTGCAATACTCCCCAGAGTGAAACAGTACCCACTATCAAAAGAGGCAGATGAGGGCATATATGAAACAATAACGGCCCTTATAAATAATGGCATATTGGTCCAATCAGAATCACCATGCAACACAGCTGTATACCCAGTGCGCAAGGCTAAAGGGGGGTCTTGGCGCTTCATACAGGACCTCAGGCCTTTGAACAACATAGTGGAAGCAGAATACCCCATAGCAGCAAACCCTACCACAATATTGTGCGGCATTCCAGCAGAGGCATCACGGTTTACAGTGATCGACCTTAAAAATGCCTTTTTCTCAATACCACTGCACCCAGACTCACAAGATCTGACAAGCTTCACTTACAGAAACACAAAGTGGAAACACACCAGATTGCCACAAGGGTACTGCGAGTCACCCTCAATATTCAACAGAGTAATACAGATGGATTTGGGTAACATTGAAGTGGAAAGCACAGTGCTGCAGTATGTTGACGACATAATAATTTGCAGCACAAACGTAAGAAGATGCAGAAAGGACTCATTAAAGATGCTGATAATATTGGCTGAAAAAGGTTACAAGGTAGACAAGGAAAAGTTACAGTACTGTCAGGAACAGGTACTTTACATTGGTCAGCTCATATCCCAATATGGAAGAATGATTGCACCACAAAGAGCACAGGCCATTTCAAATACACCATTGCCACAAACAGTGAGAGAATTACAGCAGTTCCTGGGTCTGTGCAACTACTGTAGAGCATGGGTATTTGATTACAGCTCATACATAGGACCCCTACTTGAGGCGTTAAAAAAAGCTAACAAAGGGGAGAAAAAGTTGGGGTGGACAATGGAAATGAAAGAGGCTTTTGATGAACTGAAAGATGCAATATCAACCGCTCCGGTACTGGCCACCCCAGATTATGAGCGACAATTCTTTATATTTTCACATTGCGACTCAGCAGTAATGAAAGAAGTGTTGGCTCAAAAAACAAGCATGGGCTACAAACCAGTAGCGTTTTACAGCGGTCACTTGGATCCTGTGATGTTAGGTCAT
The DNA here is from genome assembly GCF_040938575.1 of Ambystoma mexicanum. Taxonomy (NCBI): domain Eukaryota; kingdom Metazoa; phylum Chordata; class Amphibia; order Caudata; family Ambystomatidae; genus Ambystoma; species Ambystoma mexicanum. Next base: position 683,196,073 of record NC_090931.1, on the reverse strand, counting down.
TTCCCTTGCGAACAAGGTCTCGCCGCAGCTGCCTTTGCGGTAGAGAAAGCATCAGCAATCACCATGGGGTGCCCAACCACACTATTTGTGGAACATGCACTATTTGCAATATTGAACAAGCCTAAGTCCACACTAACCACGCAAAGGGCGTCAGGTTATGAGATCATCTTATCTAGAGCTGAACTATCGATTGTTAGATGCAGCACGGTCAACCCTGCAAGGTTTATAGCAGAAGTAATTGAGGAAGGAGACTATGCACACGATTGTACAAAGACTACTGAAATGTACTCATGTACTAGAAAGGTTGAAGAGAACGGGAGGTGAGCTCTTGTTCATTGATGGGTCATCAACAATTGACCAAAGTGATGGGATAAGAAGGACTGGGGCAGCAGTAGTAAAAATGACGGAGGTACCGGTGTATGTGGCGATGAAATGCGTACAATTACCACAGCATTACTCTGCTCAAGCAGCTGAATTAGTTGTACTGATCTTGGCGTTGAAGGAAAGCTTTGACAAACGAGTGACCATATATTCCGACAGTGCATATGTCATGTCTACTGTCCACTCAGGGTTGTCCAAATGGAGGAGAAGAGGGTTTAGGAGAGCTGACGGTACTCCAGTGCAACATGCTCTCTTATTGGCTGAACTAATTGAAGTAATAAATGACCCCCAAGAATTAGCCTTGGTCAAATGTACCGCACACACTAATGGAGAAGATCATATCTCAAAAGGGAATGCAGCAGCAGACGCACACGCGAAGTATGCTGCATATTTTGGCGAGATATGGAACCCCCCAGAGTCAGAGAGAGGGAGAGGGAGGGGAATAGCTAAGGAGATGTTGATAAGAGAAGGGTACACCCATCTCCCAGCCACACAGATAATGGAGCTACAAGCGGCTGCACCAATGGCAGAAAAAGAAATATGGGTAAAAAGAGGATGTACAATGTCACCAACTGACGCACTATGGCGCCAGGGTAGCACTGGAAAGATGGTAATGCCACTGGCACTATTGAACACCGCCCTGAGCCAACTACACCACCCAGCCCACACAGGCAAGGAAGTCATTGCAGCACGAATTAGGGAAGATTGGTTCTGCCCCGAGTTAAATTGCCATGTGTCAAATTTTATCAGCAATTGTCTCACATGCCAACAGTTCATGGCCGGTCACACGCTGAAGGTGATAAAAGGTACTATACCCCGGCCAGAGGGACCCTTCCGACACATCCATATTGACTATGTTGATATGATCAACGTATGTCAAGGAAATAGGTACATGATTGTAGTTGTATGCCCATTCTCAAGGTGGATAGAGGCAGGGCCCTGCTCACACCCAGATGCATTCAGAGCAGCTAAATTCCTAGTGAGGGAGGTCTTCCCCTGGTGGGGAGTGTGCGAAATACTGCGGTCAGATAATGGCCCGCATTTCGCCAATGAAATGTTCCAGCACATCACATCCTTACTTAACATCAAGCACAAATTTGAATGTGCATATCACCCGCAGGCCAACGGCGTATGCGAACGCCTGAATGGCCTATTAAAGGAGGCAATTGCAAAAATACAGCAAACAACAAAGAAGAGTTGGCTGTATTGCCTTCCGCTAGCCCTATTTGAGCTAAGGAATAGACCAGGCTCCGACCACCACCTCACCCCTCACGAGGTGGTGACCGGACGTCAAATGCGCCTTCCTCTGACGCCAACATCAAGAGCATTCACCGACCATGAAAGCACCGCAACTGTCCTTGGTGATGAAATGTACCAATATGTGTCTTCTTTGATTACTAGTGTATTGTTTGTGTCTCAACAGCTTGAGCGCACGCGGGGCGGGTCTAAGAGTGATCAACAAGAAGACGCGGATGAAGAATTGGAAAAGGGAAAACTGTGCAAAATTGCTAAAGGTGACCACGTACTACTCCGCAATTTCAACAGAAAGTGGAACAGCCCACGTTTCACTGGCCCCCACCTGGTAGAGGAAGTATCAACGAGAGCAGTAAAGCTACAGGACAAACGTGCCTGGAATCACCTCCACGATGTAAAGATCTGCAAACTCCAGACCCGCCCTAGCGTCACCGACAGGGCCCTTGGAAGAACAGCAACAGCGTCACCAACGGAGGAAGGGACTTCTACCGCAGCTAACGGCCTAAGTGTCCCCATACCCTGCCACCCCTTTGATTCCCCAGAGACAACTACTGAAATAGAAAGGGGTAATTACCATACCGCCCACCCCATGGTCACACGATCAAAGAGTAAAGAGACCCCTGCCAGTTGAGACCAAACCCTCTGCCCATCGAACCCCTACCCACTGCAGTAATAACCCAACTGAAGGACATTGTTTTGCACATACACATGTAAACACTTGAATGTTCTCTTTTTTTTCTCTCGCACATGCAGGTACGGCGTATTATTGTACTGCTAAGAAAACAGATAACTAACAAAGTTCACTGCCCAGGAGTAGATGATACCCTTAGACAATAACTACCCTGAAGAATTATCACACCAATTTGTCTATTACATAAAAAGGCCAAACTACCTGAAAAAGAGGAGGGTACGTGTCTACTACACAGCATTTCTCTTGGCCATAGAACAATCAATGCCCCACCTCCACCCATACTTGCCTGTCCTAAGAGATAGATCGCTTAGATTGGGTGGGAACAGCTCTTCGCCTGGGCACTGAACGACTACTTGATAGGGAGAGCTTGAAAACAACAACTAACACTAATAACAAGCATATTGAGAATTTTCAGGCAGGCAACTTTAACGTCGCAAGAATTAGCTGCCGGACTGCAGCAAGGTAAGAGCAAAATGCCGGTGAGACTAGCCTCTGTAATAAAAATGATAGGGATTTTGACGATCACCGGGTTCTGGGCTGCCTCTGTATGGCAGAACAGTTATGCTATCAATATTTTTGCTGTACCCAAACCTAATATACCCCCACCCCCGGCTGCAACAGGTGTTACGTCAGGTGGTACTAGCAAAATTCCACACAAGGGAAATAGAGTTAAACGCAGCACATACTCAGACAATAAAGATATTGACAACTACATACAAAATTCAGCACACGTCTCGAAAACATGTGGTACCAAAACATGACTCAAATAGGTAAACAAACAACAGAAGACAGCTGCTACGTCTGCTCATTGATCCCGTACGCCATGAGCGCCTCCCGAACTTTCGTTGCCACGGAAATAGATGAAAAAACAGCACGATGTATAATATACCTGGCGCTGTTCCAAACGAAAGGGAGATTTCAAGGGAACACGGTGCACCTGGTATGGAAAACACGAAACACATACCCGTACGAAAATAACTTCCTCAAGAGTTATTTAAGTTACCACAAGGCCAGTTTACATGCTGAAGCATTCAGATACATAACAAGTGGCCCTGAAAAAGGAGAAACAAAGAAAGTAACACTACAGTACCTAGCATGTGATTGGTACGCCACTGAAGTTCCTGGTAAACAAAGATGTTGGGAAAGACCACTGATAATAGTAACAGGGAAGGTGTACCTGGGTGACAAATGGGACACAGGCGTGGTTGGCAGCAACATGATAATGAGAGAGGATACTACAACTATTGCTGAACACAACAACAGATGTTGGATGACTTGGGTCAAGTACGTACCCATGCAAACGTGGATAGAGAAGGATGAAGACCCAATAACAATACTGCCGATGACTGCACCTAAGGTATGCTACCAACATAAAGGAGAAGTGGACGTGGGATACAACACCAACTGTGCAAGCGTGACAGAGTTACCTGAGGGGGGAGCAGGAACAGCAGTAGTAATGGACCATTACTGGGCCTGTGGAGACAAGGCATACCACACACTGCCCCCTCTGTGGAATGGTATATGCACAATGGTACACGTTAATGTACCATCACTAGTGGTGCCCCAGAAACATGTGAATGTGGCGAACTTCCCCAAAATGGATGAAGGAAACAAGAGGAAGAAGAGATCTGTAAAGCTCCAGAAGGGGCGAGAGAACCAAAACAACGGCAACAACACTGTCCTGAATAGAAAGAAAAGACAAGGAGAACCTCTGACAGGAAATTACCTATGGGGAAGGTCGGAAACAGCACTTACTTCAATTCCGCCAGAACACAGACTATTCAGCAGAGCACCAATGTTCTTCTCCTCAATAATACATCCGGGACTACAGGCTTACGCAAACGCAAAATGGCTCCAGATAACTAGATGGGAACTAATTATGACAATTAACTCTACAGTAAATGGATTCAACGCAATAAAAGAGGAACTGCGAGCAGTGAGGATGGTAGCACTACAGAGCAGATATGTACTGGACCTCCTCACAGCAATGGAAGGAGGGGTTTGTGCCAAGATAGGTCAATCATGCTGCACATTCATCCCTGCTAATGACGCTGACAATGGTACACTGACAGAAGCAGTGTCACAATTGGCCCAGATGCACTCCAAAATGATGGATGAAAGTAAAGGCGTGAAAAAGGATGAGAGCTGGTTTTCGATGTTATGGTCATGGATGCCATCTTGGCTGTCAGCTGGACTGAAGATTATAGTTGGATGCATTATTTTGGCTGGAGCTGCACTTATCATAATAAGATTTTGGAAGGCCCATAAGGCACGCACCACAGACGAGATGATCGAAATGGTCAGTATGCACCCCTTGATGCCAGCAGATGACGGCCAACACACAGGCACAATAATAAAAGAGAGAGAGAGGTTGCGCAACCAGATCATCACCAACCACCTGGACCCACCATCTGTGAAGCTCGAAAACCCAAGAAACCCAAGGAGCTACATAGGGAAATGGGTATACTGCACACCTGGAGGAACCTGTTTATATATGTATTGGTCATTTGAAGACCATGTTAACCACTGTGGGCATTTGGGAGGAGTAACTAAAATATGGAGAGTGAGAGGAGATGAGGAAAAGGATATGTTTGTGGTCGACAAGTTGACCAGAGGGGGGACTGAAGTGGGAAAAGTGAACAAAAGGCTCCCACCAATCCCCTCTCAACCCTGGCCTAGAGGATCACGGCCCAGACACCCGCCACGAGAGGAGTTTGCCCATCTACCAGACGACCAAATACCCTGGTACAGGAACATATGGATGTGCCCACTCGCATGCCAACCCGCCTGCCCACCAGCCTGCCCTGCACATGCCGACACCTGCGGCATGGATGGACTCGACTGAACCATCCAGCACTAAATCAACACATCGTTAGAGATGCCATGACGACCTAGCCAACGGTCAGCACACCCGTGCAAACATGTACACTGGACACTCCCACACCAATCCACACGAAGAACATACTCAGTGCTATGACGTAGGCGACGGACACACCCACGGACGTGCATCTTTATTATTTTTCACATAGGCTTTTCAAAATGCAGAAACGCAAGACGCATAATGAACTCATCTAAAAAGCTTGCTCACGCTCCATAATGAGAAATATAACGAAGACACGATACTGGGGATGAAGCAATATGGTACCATAACCTAAAGAACCTGTGTATCAACTGGCTCCACCTATGCACCAGACCCAAGTAGGCCGCAAGCAAAAGCTTCCATGAACATTGAACGAGCAAGAGTTCGGTTGCTGACCCTGCAGAATGAGCCCGGCGAAAGCAGACAGTCAAGGGCACAATGTTGCAAACTTGCATACCGCAAGCCGACGCCAAGGTCGCACCTGCAAATTAAGCCAGGCACACAGTGGAAAATGCAATATTAATTGTGCAGAATTCTGCCTCAACCACGGTCCCACCTCACGTGACCAAGCCGAACCTGATAGGGTGCCAAGCCCAGGAGGAAGGGAGGCGCCTGGATCCCCCGTCTCAAGACACAGGCAGATACAATTAAGCGACTCAATGGACATCTTCGGCGGTGGGAGTAGTCGGCCTTCCAGCACATGAATAAATCCTCACATTGTCTGCACATACCCATAGTGAAACATTGTTGCAAATGACAGGTGCACCGCGAGCTGGGAACAGCGATGGTCCCAGACTGGGGGGCTCGCGGGTGGACCAATCAGAGCATGGGGCTCTTATCACTGACGCCATCAACATTGACCAATCCTTAGGGGTCTTCATGTAACAATTTTTATGTATCAAATTGAAGGGACAACCCAAGTATACCACCTGACTGACCCTTAACCACTAACAATGTTCTCTATACGTATGCTATACTAACCCTACCACTCGGGGAACCAATCCAGAGTGGCGATAGGTTTTTTGCTAACTTTCTCAGGTGACGCAAGTAGCGCATCATACTAAGGTAAAAAGGGCCTGCGAGCCCCACGACGAGGAGAGAGTGTCAGGACGGACGCGTACGATCCTCGACCCATCCCTGCCGTTTTGTTTAATAAACAGTAGAACCACCTTGCTTCTTGCGTGTGTCTCATACTCTATCTCCTTTTTGGGATATACGGGAGGAGTTGGGGCCTCCCTGCCCGGAGGTCCGCGGACGGCCCAGCCGACCCCAGGAGAATTTCCCCCCGACAAGTGTTTAAAGAATATGTGTGCTATATGCCAGTCCTCGCATCTGAAGATTATCTCCATGTATATAGCTTCCGTATGCGGTAGGGCACAAAATGGGCACTGACACGCTTGGTTATCTTTCTCGTGCCATTTACCTGTAGCTGTTTCCAATTATAAGCCTCCAGTGGGGGATGTGGGGGAGAATCATACCAGTACTCATTGTGAAAGCATCCCCTAGGGCAGGGGTCTGCAACCTGCGGCTCTCCAGATGGTTTGGACTACGACTCCCATGAGCCCTTCCCATTGACTGTGCTGGCTACAGCTGATGGGAGCTGTAGTACAAAACATCTGGAGAGCTAAATGTTGCAGACCCCTAAACTAGGGTAATAGGGGGAATTGTTGCACTCTTGCCCCAGTGGCAGTGTATTACTATGTTACCGTAGATTTCACTGAATACCATTTTACCTAACGAGGTTTCACCAAATGTATTTCACCGAAAATGGTAGGTGAAGTGGTATATGTGTAATGCTTAATAGGTGGGGTGTAGGGTAAGCGTATACGTTAGGGTAGGGAGGGGTGAGGGGGTTTGTGGTAGAAAAGATAAAAAGTTAATTTCGATTTTCGGTGAAATGGATTTGGTGAAATCTCCATTAGGTAAAATATTTTCTGAGAAATCACATACATCTGTGTTGCTACGGCAATAGATCATTGGAGAGCGAATACTCTTTATGAGCAATTGTCAGAGCCAAGAAGGAAGCATGCTAGGGCACTGTAAATACCCTGATACAGTTATTGAACAGTTAATGTTGAATAAAATGAGGATCTGGACTTTGGACCAGGAGATTAGGTCTTGCAGGGTTAGACCCTTGCACCACACATCATGTATTTACTTCTCCATCATGACATTGATATAACAGAGCCCTCGTTATCATGTTTTCAGTAGTTTTCGCGTAGCCCTGTATGAAATCCTCCAGCTCTTCCATTTAAGGACAACAAAGGTGTTACATTATTGCTTGTGTCTTAAGTCATCTTTTGTAGCCTTACTGCGACACAACATAATGAACTCTGGGATATATAGTCTTTGGAGTTAATGACCAATTTACAACGGTATATAAAATTAAGACGCAGGCCTGGCACCATGGTGTTCATGTGGCATTGTGCCCTCATGCATCCCAATGATAACATCGAATGCATTGCATGGGCACGCCTTTAAGTCCTGCTGCTTAGATCTGCGTGTAAACCGCGGGTCACAGAATGCAGACATATGGAGAGATTTGCACTAAAGCAATTGTTTTTGAGCGCCAGGCTATCATTACATTGTGGTGGGACCTGCTTTCAAATTCCAAGCACATCCTTCAGACTTTTAAGTAATGGACTGCTTCAGTTGAAGTTCTCTGGAAAATCAAAAGCTATGCTCCAAGGAAATGGGTGAATATAGGTGGTAACCAAAATGGTAGGGTTGAAACTGCTTACACTTTACTATCTGGTTAGTGTGTCTGTTTGCTCAATGTTGCTATCAAACCATGTACTCTGGCTCCTGTCTTTTCATTTTAGGCACAATGGCCTTAATTCACAAAGAATCAGGCATTTAAACATATCACAAAGCGGGCACTTTTTTTAGATGCCTGATCCTCTGAAATGCAAAGTCCACATAATTCATTAAGGTGACCTGTGCATTTAGTAGAGGTTGGTCACAGGTGCAAATGATGCACTGCACGTAAACATTGCACACACCTGATGCAAATCTGTTAATGTTTCAATACTCCAAATATTACTCAACACAATGAGAAGAACAATCATTCAAGGATGCACTTCCATGATCATGAATACAATTGCAATGGGAGAATGAAGAAAGAAGAGCATGGCAAGAGCATGGCAAATGCGCGGCACACATCTGTGTACGAATGCTAATTAAAAATGTGAAAAAATAAATTGTGTATAAAATGTTATGATGCACTTGTTTTGCATAAAAAATTAGTGTGAAAGCGCAATTTTCAGACAAGTTAGAGGTGTAACGAACTTTGGCTTCGAATAAGGGCGTGATTCATGGTGATGTGTGCAGAAATCCTGCAGGGGCCGCGTGCAGAGAAGGACACTTGCGCTGCCTGCATATACATGGAATTTACTGCGCAAAGTAACCTCATTTGCAAGTCGCGCCCAGTACGCCCCCGACATGCCCCCATGCAAAGCAAAAAATAGCCAGGACAGTTTCCTTTGCATGCTCCCCCGGTGCGAATACACGCACCCTTCAGACAGTGTGTTGGGTCCCCGCAAGCAGGCCTGCATCTCAGGGACCCTACACAGGGTCCCCTGTAACTGTATCCTGCACCCTGACAACATGATGATTTTAATGCGTATTAAAAATCATAACACAGAAATTACTTGGGAAATCTGCATGCAAACCCCCGTAAACCATTCCTCTTCCCCGCTAAACTGCGTACACGCACCGCTAAGTTAGATCGGAACCCGGATTGTGTACACGCACCCCTATATCTGACATGCAACCCCACCCCCGCACTGCGATTCCTATCCGCAAGTGTACTTACGCCTGCCATGGGGTGGCTGATGGTATGAAGGACTTGCGTGGCCATTTCCCAGTCGAGAGGTTGCACAATCAAATCCACAAATATGTCTCGTGCCACGCAATTGTGGACGTGCGAGGGACTGCCAGCAGGCCGTCCCTCAGAACGCCAATTTTCTTGCAGGTTCTTTCCCATTTTTGGCGTTCCGCCCCCTTTCCAGCCTTTTGCGCAAGCCACGCCCTCTGAATGGAGTCTCGCGCAAGGCCCTTGGTGGCTCGCAGAGACATTCCGAGCCTGCGCAAACTCCATGCAAGTCCAGCGCATTCAATTCCATTAATCGACAAATGCGGATATGCGTGCAGTTTGGCACCCAAGTACCATATTTTCCACGCAAATAATTCCATGAATCGGGCCGTATGTTTTAGGCTGAATTCCAGCTGAAAACAATCTATTTGGCTCCGGCCGAATACCTTTCGTTTTAATGCAATGTAAGACCTGAGAGAGACAAATATGGAGTGCAGATTACGAATGGAAATAGACTAAAACATTGTCTGGAAACCTTCCTGATTGAATATAAAATTCTGGTTCATGTGTTTGTGTATTGGAGCAAAGGAATGTTGAGGATGAATAAGACGTAAGCATGGTTTGTTCTTATTGGAAATGTTTATGGAGAAACTTTAAGAATTCACAACAGGTGATGGAGAACAACAGGATTGGGTAGCCAGTTGTATGTCAAGCAGAGTGATATTCCCACACCCAGAAGGCCACTCAGATGAACTACATGTTGCGCCATCTCTGCAATTGGCCTCTGGGCCAGTCTGGTGTATAGAGAGATAGGAGTGAGGGCTCTGTTTGGATGGGACATAGTCAAAGTGCTATGCTCTGTGGGTGAAATTGGCAGGAGGGGATGTTTGACAATCTCGCAAATTTACCATCCGGCGGGCTGCCTTTTCTAGATCAGGAGTGCTGTGGAGAGGACAGTCACATGTCAGGCAGTGCACGATCTGACCGATATTTCCCAACCCATACTGACCTCTCGGGAGAACATTCTTATCAGGGAATCTCTGGAATAACATTACATGCCAATATGCCATAGCAGGAAAGTATTAGAGAGGACAGAGACAGAGATGGTGAGCAGTGTCTGCTGCTGTTGTGGGTTGGAGGGTTGAAGAGTGAAAGATACAGAACATGACATCTAACCTTTTAACCTCCAGTAGTGTGGTGGCAAAGAGGTGGGGTAAGTGGGTATGGATTGAGATTTGGCAGAACTGAGTGAATGCCTCACCGGCAAGTGCGTTCTTAGAGGTTGGGTGGTTTGGGCAGATTCAGACGTATGTCAGGCTTTGCTGTTTGTGATTACCCCTGTTCCAACCCTTTCAGCTTCCGTGGGTGAGTCCTCTTCCATGTTTGGCATATGGCGGTGAGAGTCCCCTTTTTAAAACTAGTAGGGAACTGGGGTCGACTCACCCCATTGTTACCTTCCACTTGTGTCCTGCATGAGCGGACAGAAACCATGTGTACATTTCTATGTGAGCTGCAAGGAAGGTTCGAAACTCACTGTACACCTACCTTGCAACTGGCAAGAGATTGCAATGTGTGTGATTTTCAATGGCAATTGCAAATTGCAGCATGTATTCTGTTCATTGCAACCTACCAGTTTGCGTGTGTGAAACTTACCACTTTCAGTAGCACTGGTTTTGCATACTCAACATCCTTCTCTACATATTGCCTCAGCTTTTTTGTGAATTACGGCTGTGTGCTTTAAATAAGGATGCACTGTTGATTAAAATGAAAAGAAATGAATGAAACAGAAATTTAGAATAATGCTGTCATTTTTGTAAAACAAAGTGTATTTTTCAGGTTTGGAATATAATTTATTTAAATTAAACAACTATTCTGCTTCATATACAGCTTCGACTGCAATAATTGACAAACTATTCAGTATTCGGCCAAATATTAAATATGCTATTCGGTACACCCCTAAAACAGATACATGCCTTTTTCACTCAAATGGTATCTCATGCAGAATGTAAAAACAGTGCACGGATGCTCAGTTAAAAAAGTATGCATGTCTGTTGAAAGTCCAGACCATCAAGCAGGTCAGAAAATACTTCTGTGGCGATGGTTGCACCTATGATATGAGGAGAGCCTGGGAAGGAGGAAAAGTCTGTCTGCCATGGACGTTGAAAAGGGGCACTCGGCGAATAACTTCAAGTAGATGTTATCATTGAATTCTTATAGCAGCATCAGGATGTCATGATTAGCCTGCATGGCCAAAGGTCCAGCATGGCAACGCACAATCCCATATGGCAGGTGGTGACAAAGAACGTAAACGCCCTGAGGGGTGCACCTGCACTGTGAAGGGATGAGTGCAAGAGGATTCTGCGCAAGTTGGGATTTGTGCTGTTTTGTGCACATACCTGGCACGTTCCTGAACTGTTGTTGCTCCCTGTTACTAACAACATTGTGAACCAAGCCCTAAATTACAATTGTAAGTAAATTGCACTGCAAGCTATTATGATGGGAAAATTCACAACTATACATATTTTGTGTGCAAAGAAGTACATCCTTTTGTAATTTGGGAATGTCCACTGGTGTACAGTGCATGCTTTTTAAAAGTGAATGCAGCCAACTAATGGTAGCTGGATGCATGCACCCCCCATAATTTGTCAACCTAAATGTTTCAGGAGTTGCTGAATGTACCATTTCTAGGTTTTTACTTGATTATGACCAATGCACACACGCCCAAACCCCTGCATGCATCTGCTTTCACGTACAACTCGAATGACACTTTGCACAACGTTTCTGCCATAAGAACGTAGCTACCTTTCTCGTCAATAAATTTGTATTGTAGCTACACATATAAATGACTATCCTCTTACACCCCCCTCCAGCTTATTTCCTTAGTGTAACTCTCTCCACCTATACACATGACAATTAGACATGGGTGGCTAGCAGGGTCTCGGTCAAGCCCTCACAACATTTAATCGCCATATGCATGCATGCATACTAGCACCTCCTACCTTCCATGTGGTGTGGCAGCATGAGTGGAACAGCAGCATCGGAAGTGTGGACTTGCCTATCAAAATAGACAGCTAGCCCAGACCATGTCATGTAACGCACAATGAGTGTCGACATATGAAACGTATGCAATAGCGTTTACATGTGTGGAATAATGATTGCGCCTAACATTTTCCAAATATGCTGCGCTAAAGGAAGACATGGTGATTGACCCCTATGATGACATGTCACCACTTGAGGGGGAGGCGAATAATGAAAAAGAAGGTGGTGTGACTGGTGCAATTGCAGAGGATGGTGAAGAAGAGGATGCTGGCCAAATGCTGGAAGACACAACTGCTGCTACTTCATGCCTGAAGTAACAGCAAAAACCAGAAGCCATGGGAGTAGCCCACCAGAAAAGCCTCTACCCAGAGGCCTATATGCCTGACACAATTGCTCCTTCAAGTCACAGCTGCATTCTCATATGCAGACCTTCCAGGATTTTGCGGCATGAAATGGCAAATTTTGCGGCATGAAATGGCAAATTTTGCGGCACAAACCTTTATTTATTGCGGCATTTTTGCGGGACATTTTGTATTAACTGGAGGGTGTAAGATTGCCACATTGCAGGAAATAGGCAGAGTGCAAGGCTACAAGAGACAGGGTATCATTAATATGTATCTTTTGTATTAATGCAATAGGAAGAGTCCCAGATGTCTCTGGCTTGGCAGAACAGTGTTTGATTTGGCTACATTTCTGGTTTAATGTTCATGCCTATTTAATAGTATTAACTAAATTGATCATTATCAATTGTAATGCTGAAAATATTCCCCTTCTATGTTCTCCAATCCCCCAAACACCCACACACCTCTCTCACCAACATACATCTCACCAACTCTCCATCACAACTTGCATTCCTTAACCTCTCACTCTGTCATACAAATTCTCACATGCTATGTCACACTGTCAAGTCACAATTTGCACTGCCCAGCCCCTGCCACACTCCAAATCATACTCCCAACTCACACCTTACACTCTACAATTCCTCCTGCAGTATACAGTCCTTCATTCTTTTGTGCTGCTTCTGCATCTTGCATCCTTTCTCCCATTCTATCACACTCTTCCCTCATCCTTTTTCCCAATCTGCAGCTCACTGCCTCTTTCTGGCCAACCGCTTCCTCTCTGCTTTCTGGCTCACTGACCACACGCTCCCTCTACTTTCTGTACCTCTGCTCGCTCTCAGATTTCTGGCCCACCACAAACTGCTTCCTCTGCTCTCTTGTGCAGCGCTTCCTCCTCTGACCCACTGCTCTCCCTCTGCTTTATTGCCTATCACTTCACATCTCACCCATCACTCTCCCTCTCTCTTATAGTGTAACCATTTTTTTTTAAAATGTAGATTTTAACCCAGTTCCTCAAATAATGGGGCATTTAATAAAAGAACAGAGGATATGCCTTTTTTAGACAACCCATTTTTGGAAATGAGCAGGTCACCTTATTCTCAAAGGTGACCGGCGCATTTCCACAGGCTTGAGCTGTAGCGCAAATTGTGTGCTGGCCAGCTGCATTGAATGGTGTTCTGGGTTGTTTGACCAAAGTGTAATTATTTGCGGCGGAATTGACCGTAGTCCATTTCGCTGCGAATTGATTTGCACTTCAGCCAAACAACCCAAAATGTACCTTTCACCACTACCCCACCCCTCCCCTACTTAACTGCTTGGTCGCTGCCGCTTGCCCTGCAACCCTACGGTGCCAGATCCGTCCCTCTAACGCGGGTCGGATCAAACTCTGCAGGGTCCCTTTTCCGTTATTTTTTTTTTTCTGTCCCTGCCGCCAATTTTGAGGAAAAAGGGGAAAACACTTCTGCAACCACCCTAGACCAAAAATACTGAACATGGGGAGCGGGTGACACCCCCGCACCACATGTTCAGTATTTATAAAAATCGATCGAATAGTACTGGACGAAATATGTCAAATTGTAACATTCAATATATTTTTGACATCAAAATGGGCAGTACTTTAAATAGAATCGCTCTCCCGACAGTGTTCTGCAAGCTCCCAGTGCCTTTCACAGGGACAGGCCCTCCAGGTGCCTGGCGCTTTAAAATGCGACCCAAAAAATTCTTTTTTATCCTGTTTGAGAAACAGAAATGCAACCGACACAGCAGTGGTTCATACCTTAAAAGAAATGCATGACAGGGTCACGAAAGACCTTGTCATGCAGTGGCAGCCCCACATCTCGTGCGCGTAGGGTTGCCTAGAATTTCTGCACATTTAAAAGTGCATCTTGCTTGGAGATGAGGGACGTGCTTTTAAATTGACAGAAATGCCACTTTATTTGGTCAAGGAGGTGAAAAAGGCCACCTGAATGTATATATAAAATGTGCCCATGCATGTGCCCCTTGTGGATTGGGCTGCACTTTTTTGGGGCTCAAGTCATGAGATGTGTTTGCCCATTTAATTTCTTGTGTAAAAAAAAGTTGAGAACCTGGCACCCTGAGTATTATTTTTTTTAAAACAGTAATTTTTTAAGATTACTTTAAAAATATATATATTTTTTTAAAGATGCTGTTTTTGCACAAAACTGCCGTTTTTGCGGCATTTTGCGGGATCGCAAAATTGCTATAAGCTGGAGGGTCTGCATATGGGCCTACCACAAGGAGCATAGCCAAAGATCTGCTAAAACACTGCAACTAGAGGCATAACACTAGGAAGTGATACATTGCATCCGTCTGTGGTCAACGACACCACACTTCTTTAAATTCACATCTTTTTGAAGCCATTGCTGCTTTTGTGGAGGGTGGTACGTGCACTATGGACACATTCCAGGTTGGGCATAGAATGACTCCAACATTTAGAAATTCAGGGACATACTACACCTGTTTTTTCACTCATCATTTTTCATCACACCTTGAATGTGAATCAAGGTATTGCTAACAAGTGTGGCCACCACACATGACACTGCAATGCCATATGGGAGTTCATCATGAGGCCTTCCGGAGTTTGAAAGTCAGATCAATCATGCACAGTGCACAGTGCACAATGCGTCAAGGCGGGTGCCGCAGAGCCCGGGGTTTGTTGTATGCACATGATATCTCCACCCTTTATGCAGCTGGTGATCTAAGTGTTTTGGCGGTGTATCTTTGCATATGTCTCACCGAGTGTGGATCCCCTTGGCTAGTCCTCTTTACCGCATGCAGCTGAAAAGTGGCCACTTGGAAGGGCGGGTCAAAGAATTATGGCAGCATGTATTGGTAGATGCTTTTCATTGCAATAATTACTTCACCCCATGCAAAGTTGGCAACAGGTGTCTTGCCAGGTGTGCTGAATACACCTTGCCAGCCAAATCATGTTCTTTAGCGATGTTAGACAATTCCTTTTAAAGAGGGCACCCTAGTGGCAGCTCCTCACTGAGTGACAAAGCAGTCAATCTAACACACTGCACAGTAGTTGCTCAATGTAGTGCTCTGCTCATGTAGGTGGGCCAGCAGATGTAGCCATGAATTCCAGCGCATCAGAACTAACGTCTTAAGATGATGACATGGTTCATGGTGGCACAACTCCAATTTGTGCAGCGCATCACTTGCACTGTACTAGTAGCTCCAATATGATCACATGTCAAAGAGTGCACCCATCATGGCCCCTAGAGGTGGGTGTAGAGAGATTGAGTGGACAAGCACACTCCCCCCGTTCCAGCGTAACAGACATAAACAGTGCATATCGCTACTGGCCCCTATCCCATCCCCAGCATTATACTGCTAAAGTGACATACTCTGCTCACTGAAGCAGCCCTACAGACAATAGCTGGATGACATCACCGAAGCAAGGAACCTGCAGGCGAGGGGACAACTAAATGAGTTGTAATTATGAAGAGGCAAGCACGCTTACAATCACTAAGATAAGGATGACATACACCCTATCCCTCTTATGCTGGAATGCAAATCGCACCAGAATACATATAACTGCTTGTGTGATGCAGAACGCAACTAAACTGAGATACCATGTAAACCAAGATGGAAGACATAGCCATATTAGATGAATGGGAGCGCTTGAGAGGCCTTAACACTGTAGGGATAACAAATCAGTCTTGCTGAGCCAGCAAAAAGAGCAAAGCCCGAACAGCTCAGACAGCAAGGGCACGCTTACCAGGGTCAGCATGGGAAGGCACAATTGGGCGAACATTGGAAAAATACAGACAATAAGCACATCCCAGGTGAGAGATATAACTAGCTGAATAAACAAAGAAACAAATGTTGCAGAAATGTCAGGTTCTTATCAGCTTATACCTGACCCAGAGGGGAAAACAGCCCGAACGAGTCCCCAGAGGCCAAGGGAGCTAATAACATCCATAGTAAAACCAGGTAAAACCCTCACAAATTACTGAGCAGGATAATCCGAAATGCAGTCCCTACACACGTGGCTTGCAGTGGCAGAGAATGGCTATTCAGAGACTTTCATTCCCACCCATTTAATTGGGACAAAATATACAGCACAGTATGAAGTTGAAAGCTAGAATGTCCTTGCTTGCGGCCAGAGGAGTCAGAGAGTGGCAACCTTATTGGAAAAGACGACACCTTGGGGCCCTTCTCACCACCCCCTATTGCGCTCATGTGTTGTTAACCTTCCAAGGCACCAAAGCATGAGAAGGCCCCCACTTTCCAATCCTTACCCACCTTTAACGCTCACTCACACTTTGTTGCAGCAGCCCCTCACAACACACTAGCATAACGTGCTTTTACTTGCAACATTTAGGAGGTGGTCACAGGTGGAGCCACCAGATTATGCGTATCCAATCAGAGCACTAACCCCATATAGATACTATATGTAGTTTGCCCCACTAACTAACCCCAGCCTGCCTTAGTTTTTTATTTTATAATGTGTCATTTAGGCGTCACAAACTGTTAAAAGATGTTGAGAGCATTGGAAATCCTGAGAGGTCCAGTACTAATCCCTGTTTTCAGAGATGTAATTGATAAAGCAGTGGTTTTGTCACATTTCTGGACTTCTCTGTTTCTTGGGCCGTGGGGATTTCCCCTGAATCTGACCTCTTGCTTTTACGATGGTGCCTTTCCCAACTCCCCCTCCACTTCATGGGCAATTACTGATAGAATGTGTCACCACAAGGTAGAGAAAATCTCAAAATCAAGCAACATGCCGGCTCTGTCCAAGCCAAAGGGCAACCAAGATATCAAGCCCATGGTTAAATACGACACAAACAAGTTCCAACTGCCCAGGAGTAAACCATTGCTGGAATCCATGGTCAGGTGATAGATAACGTGGGAATCTCCACTGAACTCGTGCAATTATTAAATACCGCTGAATAGAGTGCCTACCAAAAAAAGACCTCACCTGAAAATGTTCATGTAATAGAAATGGAAAGATAGGAGACATTCAGTGCGCTGGAAAATCAGATCTATGCATGTGTTGTGAAAAATTATATATTATGCTTCTGTTTTTTATGTTATAACATTCAGGTAATTTCAAATAGTATATTCTATAAAAAAGACAGAAAAAATAAATGTAACAAGTTTCACTTCCCAAAGTGCTTAGTCGCAATCCTAAAAATCTAAACAGTCCCCCAAGTGGAGAGTATGTCATTATGTAACAATCCTCGAGGGCTGGAGCAACCGTTAAACCACTACATAGAAATGTTAAAAGCACTAGAGCAGCCAATTCATAAAATAGAATTCAAAAGAGCCAGTATGGCCGACAAGGGATTCACACTCAAACAGCCTCAACACACTGGGCCTTATTCTGAGGCTAGTGCAAAGGGATTACCGGCACTGGTAAGGACACCAGTGCCGGTAATCCCTTTGTGTCCTATTCCGAGGTCCCTTTGAGGGTCCGGCTAAAGCCGCCTTGCTTTACCAGGCGGCCTTAGCGGGAGCCGCAAAGGGTCCAGGGAGCAAATAACGGTACCGCAAATTGCGGTACCGTAATTTGCACCTTCCCCATTCCCATTGAGCCCTATGGGGGCTCAATGGGAATGGGGAATGGTATTTTCAATGGGGACTTACCGGTCCCGCAAAGGTCCGACTAGACCGGTAAGTCCCCATTGAATGAGGGCGGACTCGGTATTAGCGCCATGGCTACCTCCAATCTCGAAATGAGGCCCACTGCCTTCAGTGCCTTTAGGCCTGAATAATAAGTTTGGATACTTAGCGAACAATTAATGCAAAGTTCTAATGTAGTGAAGTGTCCCAAAATGCTATGAAAAGACAGAAGAAAGAGGAAAACAATGAAAGGAAAACAATTAGCCTCTCTTTGACATATTATAAACTGCTTAGTTGCATTCACAAAAAAAACATATTAAAGTTTTGCTTAAAGAGCTGGTGTTCTGGGTGCCGACTTTCGAAACCAGGGAAATGGAATCGAGAACAAAAATGGAGTGGCGTGGGAATTTTCTTGCCAAACAGAAATGAGACACCCAACCTGCCAACCCTAGACAGATCCCAGAAAACAAACTGGGAGTGAGGAGAGACTTTAGTGGAACAGGAGAAAAACAGAAATCCTCCCTAGCCTGAATTGGCAGGGTTGAACTGGGAACCAAAATAGGCCCTGGAAAACCACAAGAGGCCCTTGAATTCATTTTCAAAGTGGCCCCATATTACCCATTTTCAGCAAGCCCAACCCTTTTCCCTATGGGAAAATTGGGAAATACCACTCAAAAGAGGCCCAGGGTGTAGAGGCCTACAGGGAAATCTCCAGAGTTCCCTGTGGGCCAGTCCATCCCTGTGAATTGGCAACAAAACCCACCAGCATATGAAGTAAGTCACATGATGAATGAGCAACCTGAGCACCTGGCTGCCACTCTGCAAACAGAGATTGAAAAGGGGGCGGGGCTAAGAAGTATATTTTCAGCTTTGGACCTCTGTAACCCAGCCCCTGGGGAAAAGACAGGCACCGATGGGCCCACAGAGTCAGATGAGCTCTGGAACCAATGGAAGAGGGGAGGGTTAGAATCAGTGCGAGTAGTGGACTAAGGAGGGGTGAGAATAGTGGAGTAAAGAGGGGTGAGAATAGCGGAGTGGGGAGGCGTGAGAGTAGTGAAGTGAGGAGGGGTGAGAATAGCAGAGAGAGGAGCAGTGAGAACAATTGAGTGATGTGGGATAGAAGTGGACTGAGGAGGCATCAGAGTAGAGGAGTGATGGGTTGAGAGTAGCAGCGTGAGGAGCTAGTGGATAATGGAGAGGGGAGGAAAGTAGAGTAGAGAGAGCAAAAGAGAGTGGTGAGGAAAGAGCAGTGGAGTGAGTGTGGAGATTCGAGGGACAGAAGAGAGGGAGTGATAGGACAGAAGAGAGAGTGAGAGAAAGTAGAATCAAGGGAGTAGTGAGATCAGGGAGTGGAGTGAAAAGAAGTGACTTAGGGAGAGATTGAACCAGAGCATCTCATATTGGCACTTTTCCCCATCGAGCCATTTTGACAACCCTGGGGAGTGTTAGGCTAGAGCATCTTTAGAACATCCCTGGAGGGAGCCAAGTAGATAAGGTCATTGCCCTTAGGCCCTTACTAACAGTTAGCACTAGATAGTAGGTGTTAACAATCTGTAGTCGGTAATCTGGGGAATGGGGAAGTCTGGGTTAGGGAGGTGGGAAACCCACGGGAGAATGACAGAGGAACGCCCCATAGTGTACCCACCACCTCCCCAGCTCCGACGCTTAACAATATGATCATATTAACACTGCATAATCTGCACCTCTTAAATTGTTTTAAAAAATATTTAACCCTTGAACCGCCTTTCTGCATCTGGCCATCTGTGGCAGATGGCTCAATCAAAACTGTCTGTCCTGTCCATCCTCAACGGGCTTCAGATATGAGGCAGCCTGGAGCATCAAGCTGCTGTTCTGCCCAGCCAGCCGCCATCTTCCCCAAGCGGTTAGGTTTTATTGGGAAACTTGGAACTGCCCTATCTGTTCTTTTCTATACATTGTCTCCTGCACGAATCTCTTCTTTGACTCAAGATATAGAGTTTGTTACATTTTTGTTTCGACAGAAGGTTTTTCTGGACGTTAGGTTCTGTCAGAGTTTCATATACTGTCTGCTTGGAAAACGTACTTGATTAGACTTTGCCATAGAGTGCTAGGGGACACATGCAGTCAGAAGTCAAGACAGGCTTTGACAACTGAGCAGTGCTACGAATAGTGGGCTTGGTGAGCTGTATTGTGTCAGAGGGCAGGAGAGGGTTAGACTGAAAGAGAGAGACAATAATTTGCATGTCTCTGGTTTATGGGCTGAACCATATTCTATGGCTCTATGAAATGTTCCTGATTTCTGTCACCGAATTACATTTTCGCTGGATTTATTGTATCAACTTTACGAAATGAAGGCGGGGACCCCCGTACCCAGCCATACTCCCCCACCACCCCTCTTTACATACCTCACCCCAATTTACCATCTGCATGTTTGCCAAAAAAAAGTGTTTAAGAAATGAGCCAACAAAATGGATGAAAGTGTAATCAGCAAAAGTGGGTAATAACTATTTGATTACCTGTTCCTAGGTTTCATAAAAATAATCTTTGATTTCTTTAAGCACGTGATCACCAGACTCCTCGGAAATGACCAGTAATTGGGCCAAGAATGCATGTCACACATTTGTATTTTCAGATGTTAATGTTTCTTTGCCAAAGATAGGGCTCATTATAAGTTCCCTGGTATTCCGGCAGGATGCCGCTGAACTACCGACGCCGTCTCAGCTGCCTGATATCCCAGTGTTACCAGGACATTACGGGCGGCGAAGACACCAGTAACTCCCCGACTCCATGGGATGGGGATGCTGCAATCACAAGCACCGGTAATACTGGTGCCTGTGATTTTACCGGTGCCTGTGATTGCGGCAATTGTCTGCCGGTAGGGGCCTGAACTACCGGCAGGTCAGGCATGCCGGTAGGTCACAGCCCCTACTGGTAGACTTGGAGTTTGCCGGTCCGGAAAGATGCCGGTACATGTACTCCTAATAAGCCTGATAGACATTCATTTTCGTACACATCTTTTGTAGAGATTTGGTGATTATATATACATTTTTAGAGGAGAAAATGTCTTACTTGATTACTGCTTTATTTAAATGTATGGTTTTCTATTAATACCATTTATATATGAATTGTATTGTAAAATTTAAATTATACTAGGTTAAGTAAATTAACGGAAACTTTTCAAAATAATGTTTATAAACACAAACATAACTTTGCCAGTTGGTGAATGCGACTGGTAAAAAGCTGCCAGTGGCATTCTGATTTTTTGCAGGGGTTAACTCCTCAGTACTGCGCTTACTCTCCCCACAATGTACACCCTTCCTCTTACCCATCTGTAAAGTGAGGAGAACAGAAATGCAGGCTGAGGAGTTTTTACCTGCAATATTCAGCAGAAGTAAATTCACGTAACACACACTTTGTAGGGCAGATTGCTTTGAATGATACATGCCAGGCAGTAAACTGTTGTGAAGGCGTGCTCTGTGTTGTAGTTGTCTGTATCTAGGTACGGGGTTATAAAGCAGACACCTAGCGGGGAACCTTTGGAGCGCTGCACAAACAATTTGCAGTTGTTGGGGCCACAGGACGGGCAGTTCAAATGTCTTGAAAAGGGCCCCCCTTTGATGAGGTACAAATAGGACTAAAATAGAACGACGGAAGGAAGGACCTGGAAGCGGGAGGCTAGTTACCCTTTGCATAAAATATTCCTTAAAGTGGCTCTCTGACACATTGCCAGCTTTCACCATGGCCACTGGCCGGATTGATCCTTCCATTGACTATAAATGTCCAAAACCAACAAGCAGGTATAGGTTGAGCTGAATTTGTTTGTGTTATCTTTGTATTCTATACACGTTCTCTTGACTATGCTGTGCTCTACGCATTTGGTCAGGTTATGTATACTGATTCAGTGACTGTGGTACAGAGTACAGTGGTGTGCAGGGCACGGGTGCGTCCTTGCTCTGAGGACACGCACTCGTCCGTCTATTGTTTCTATTGTTTCTAACCGTCCCAGCTGCAGAGAAGACACAGTCTGAAGATTCGCTGCTTGCCACACAGGTTACCTACTATGGTGCTCATTCCGATGCACTGTGGGAAGTGTCCAAACATGCAGACAGTTATGTTATGCATGCTCACTGCATACACATATGGGGATGCACGCTTACCAAGATATGTGCAACTTACCCCGGGTGGACTTCCGTGGATTCATCTTCCAGCTTTACCTTCCTTATGAAGTCGGATTTTCCGCACAACTATTCCATGCGATGAATCCGCAAGGTGGAAAAATTATGCATGTCGAAGGCATGCTTTGCACAAGAAACACGGTTTCCAGTCCTTTTACCGAATAGCAAGTTTCACTGAGGCACAAAATACCGAATAAATACTGAAAATGTTAAATAAATATATATATGGTAGTGGGCTAAGGGGTTAAAATGGGTGGGGATGGGTTTAAAAGGGTAGGAAAGCAGGGGGCTTGGGGTGGACCCCTCATATAAAAAAAGGTATTTTTGAGGTATGTTGTACCTCTGTGAAACTTACCACTCTGAATTTTACTTCGGTAAAATCACATGTAACCAGGAAACACCAACTGAAATTAGCACCTACGCAAGACAGATAGAATTCAAGGGGAGGGGCCAACAAGCAACATTACAACAAAAACAAGCTAGAAAAGCTCATCAAACTACTAGCACTTGAAACCATGCCCAATTGTATTGTGGCAATAAGACCCAAGGCGGCGGGCCAATACTGCCCCAGGTAATGCCCCCGGGGCCGTAGTTAAAGGGCCGAGCGTAGCGAGGGCCTTAACGAAGCCGGGAACAGAGTAGCTGGCACGCACAGCGTAAAAGGGAATACCGTGTGGTAGGGCTCGCAAATGAGCCAATCACCACGCAGTATTCCCGTTGCGCCACGCGTGCCGGGTGCTAATGGTTGTTAAAACCCATTGGCTACTGAATGAGGCACAAAGGAAGACAGCCCGGATTTGTAGAGCAGGTCCAGGAACAAGGCATAGCTGTGTTCCAAACATCATTCTGGAGCTGTGTGATGTCACAGCGAGATGTATCAACAGCAGACGTGAGGGCTATTTTGATATTCTAAACAGGTCTTTTATTGGGAAGATCACAGGAGTAAAAAGGTGTCATTGTAATTGGTTATTTATATCGCGCTTAATACCCAGAGGTTTCTAAGCGCAACCCCTTGTGTCGTCTTGTTTCCAAGACGAGCGAGTTGCCCCTGAGCTATCTTCCAGAGAACCAAGGTAGGATACATCTGCTTTCCATGCAGTGAAAACATGCAGTGGGAGAAATTAACAGAGCGCAGGGATTGTACACAAGGCCCTGACGAAGGACCCCAGTAGTCCGAAATGCATAGGCCCAATGTATGTCTGTTTTTAAGTGATTATCGAGCATAATCACCACTATTATCAAATAAAATAAGAGTGAAACTTTCTTTTCTGTAATTATATTACTATTCTTTAAAATTACAAATTACAGATACCACATAGTGGTAATTAGGATGTGCAGCCCACACCGCTGGAAAGACTGCCAAGGTTCTCTCCTTCCTTCAATTTTGAGTGTCCCACACGGAGGCACCTACAATTGGGGTTGCGATTTTCTTTCATCTAACTTGAATTATAAGAATATCAGCACTCCGGCTGTGGTGCATACTCACTGCTCCTTATCCATACCAGTCTCTGTCAGGGTCAGCTCTTTGTAATAAAGTTCTAAGCTCAACAGTTCATAGTCAGGATAGTTGGCTCTGAAAGTCACTCCCAGTTCCTTATGGTGCACTAGTCCTAGTTTTTGTCTGTGTCTGACGAATCAATGTCCGGGGCACCAGAGGTCCAGGGACGAATGTCGGTTTCTAAACCATCCATCAGCCCCACACCTCTAGTACACCAGAAGGGATACAAACAGATTGGGAACACAAGCAAATTATAAACCTCCTTGTCCAATTTTGGTAACGTGGACAGAACGGCAGGCTTATCTCCACAAGGTCGTGGATCATTGGTTAGTTTCAACACAGCGAAACTACAATTATTGCCCAATGATTAAAGGGACTGTCCAGTCAAGGTTGTTTACAAATATTTACTTTATTATAATAACAACAAACAGTTCAAGGACACTACAAAATACAACCCACCCTGTAAAGGAATGTAGAGGACAGACAGTTTCAAAGAAGGAAAAGGGATGCATTCTGGAT
Organism: Ambystoma mexicanum; assembly: GCF_040938575.1. Classification (NCBI taxonomy): domain Eukaryota; kingdom Metazoa; phylum Chordata; class Amphibia; order Caudata; family Ambystomatidae; genus Ambystoma; species Ambystoma mexicanum. The sequence goes on along the minus strand of NC_090931.1, from coordinate 683,171,933 downwards.
ACTGACAGGAGGGTAGTCGATAAAGTAATTCATCACAATAGTTCAAGGATACTTGGTTTCTGCACAAAGGGAGCAATGGGTCGTAAAATGCCACTAGCGGCCTTTGGAGAAGGACCAGGGGGACAGAACCACAATGTATCGTGTGCTTGTAGAAGTATTTCTTGCTCGACAGGGTCGAGTCGGTTTCAGGGTGCTTTCCAGCTCCTAGGAAAAAGTTCAAGACGGGAGACAGCTGCGGGTATCAGGCAGCAGGCAGTTAGGTGAGCGAGGCTGGACAGATGGCTGCAGGCTGGCCTACACAGCGGCTCAGGGTCAGGAATCATTGGCTCAGTGCTGGTCGGCGGGTCTGAAGCACTGGTCCAGGTGTCTCGGACAGCGTTTAGCAACTGCGGCGTAACAACAGTCAGCAGCACAGTCGGTTGCTGCTTGAGGGGCTTGACTGGCTCCAAAATGTCCTTAAGGGTGCACGCTGGTTGATGCTTGTCGATGCACTCCTCCTAGCTTCTTCATTGGGCTTGTGTCGTCCTTTAAGGCGGACGGTCCAAAGCTGAGGAGAGTGTTGCAGGCAATTGCCTTGTCCTTGGTTTGGTTCAGAGACTCTCTGGCACTTCCCACCTAGGAAGCTTGCATGCAGAGCAGGGGACACTGTGTGTTGGCTGGGTACCGGTTCTCGAGCTGATGGAAGATCCTCTGGATTCAGAATCTCCTTCTGGTCCCTGGGTGATGTTTAGGGAGGGATCTTGCTTCCCTCTTTGGAAATCCAGGCCTTCCTTCACTGCTGGCAGAAGCGGTAAGGCAGACTGAACCTTCAGCCAGGGTCCAAATGATTTTTTTCTTGTTACTCCTTGCAAAGTCTTCAGATGATCTGTCCAAAAGAGGGTCTCAGCCCTCTTTTAAAGCAAACTGGGCCACAGTGATTGTTGTAGGCTAAGTCTATCTTAATGAACCCATCCCTGGTCCCCACCAACAATCTCCTGTATGCCTGAGGTCATAGCCAGAGTGCTGTGCAGTAAAAAAGGTAATGCAATAGCTTATTTTACTGAGAATGTACACCATTTTCTCTTTCAAAATATTCTTCCTTCTTGGTAAGGGTTGCACTCAGATTAAAACCAGGGACCAGTTTCTCCTGTGTGCACCAAGGCAACATGTACGTGTTCATGATGGGCACAGAATACACTCGTGTGTTACAGTATGCAGAGAAACTAGAAATTAACAAAGACAATAGAAAATAAAAACAATGCAACAGTATACCCTGCCTCCTGCTCATTTGGTCCCGTCGAAGGTCTGTCAGCATCCGAGCTCCTCTGCAAGCATATCTGCAATTCCCTCATCTCCTTCCATTCGGACAATGCACACTCAGTGTAATGGTGGTATTCCTGCAGGGCTCACACGATGGCGGTATACGTCTCCAAGTACTAGACCAGTAGGCCAATCACCACCGCGGGCGATGCCTCTGTTGCTGCTGCTCTCGCTTTCTACTTTTAACCATTAAAAACATAGCACCCCCTTCAATATGTATTAGTTTAATTCACTGGCTGCACTGGCAATGTGACTCTAGCGCACAGAGAGCATGACAGAGAAATGAGAGAGAGAGAGGGAGAGGGAGAGAGATAAAGAACAGAGAGAGAGAGAGTGAAGAAGCACAGGGAGACAGACACAGAGATCAGCATAGGTAGTTAAAGTTTTACTTCACGAATATACTAAACATTCATAGCGAACAGTGTATATTCGGAAGCTTATGATGAATAGGCCTATTTGCGTGTGTCCATGCCTGCTGTAACACCATACATCCTATCTAGTCCATACCTGCTGTAACACCATACATCCTACTTTGTCCATGCCTGCTGCAACACCATACATCCTACCTAGTCCATGCCTGCTGTAACACCATACATCCTACCTAGTCCATGCCTGCTGTAACACCATACATCATACTTAGTCCATGCCTGCTGCAATACCATACATGCTACCTAGTCCATGTCTGCTGTAACACTATACATCCTACCAAGTTCATGTCTGCTGTAACACCATACATCTCACATAGTCCATGCCTGCTGTAACACCATACATCCTACCTAGTCTATGGCTGCTGTAACACTATACATCCTACCAAGCCCATGCCTGCTGTAACACCATACATCCTACCAAGTCCATGCCTGCTGTAACACCATACATCCCACACAGTCCATGCCTGCTGTAACACCATACATCCTACCTAGTCCATGCCTGCTGTAACACCATACATCCTACTTAGTCCATGCCTGCTGCAACACCATACATCCTACCTAGTCCATGCCTGCTGTAACACCATACATCCTACCTAGTCCATGCCTGCTGTAACACCATACATCATACTTAGTCCATGCCTGCTGCAATACCATACATGCTACCTAGTCCATGTCTGCTGTAACACTATACATCCTACCAAGTTCATGTCTGCTGTAACACCATACATCTCACATAGTCCATGCCTGCTGTAACACCATACATCCTACCTAGTCTATGGCTGCTGTAACACTATACATCCTACCAAGTCCATGCCTGCTGTAACACCATACATCCTACCAAGTCCATGCCTGCTGTAACACCATACATCCGACACAGTCCATGCCTGCTGTAACACCATACATCCTACCTAGTCCATGCCTGCTGTAACACCATACATCCTACCTAGTCCATGCCTGCTGCAACACCATACATCCTACCTAGTCCATGCCTGCTGTAACACCATACATCCTACCTAGTCCATGCCTGCTGTAACACCATACATCATACTTAGTCCATGCCTGCTGCAATACCATACATGCTACCTAGTCCATGTCTGCTGTAACACTATACATCCTACCAAGTTCATGTCTGCTGTAACACCATACATCTCACATAGTCCATGCCTGCTGTAACACCATACATCCTACCTAGTCTATGGCTGCTGTAACACTATACATCCTACCAAGCCCATGCCTGCTGTAACACCATACATCATACCAAGTCCATGCCTGCTGTAACACCATACATCCCACACAGTCCATGCCTGCTGTAACACCATACATCCTACCTAGTCCATGCCTGCTGTAACACCATACATCCTACTTAGTCCATGCCTGCTGCAACACCATACATCCTACCTAGTCCATGCCTGCTGTAACACCATACATCCTACCTAGTCCATGCCTGCTGTAACACCATACATCATACTTAGTCCATGCCTGCTGCAATACCATACATGCTACCTAGTCCATGTCTGCTGTAACACTATACATCCTACCAAGTTCATGTCTGCTGTAACACCATACATCTCACATAGTCCATGCCTGCTGTAACACCATACATCCTACCTAGTCTATGGCTGCTGTAACACTATACATCCTACCAAGTCCATGCCTGCTGTAACACCATACATCCTACCAAGTCCATGCCTGCTGTAACACCATACATCCGACACAGTCCATGCCTGCTGTAACACCATACATCCTACCTAGTCCATGCCTGCTGTAACACCATACATCCTACCTAGTCCATGCCTGCTGCAACACCATACATCCTACCTAGTCCATGCCTGCTGTAACACCATACATCCTACCTAGTCCATGCCTGCTGTAACACCATACATCATACTTAGTCCATGCCTGCTGCAATACCATACATGCTACCTAGTCCATGTCTGCTGTAACACTATACATCCTACCAAGTTCATGTCTGCTGTAACACCATACATCTCACATAGTCCATGCCTGCTGTAACACCATACATCCTACCTAGTCTATGGCTGCTGTAACACTATACATCCTACCAAGTCCATGCCTGCTGTAACACCATACATCCTACCAAGTCCATGCCTGCTGTAACACCATACATCCTACCTAGTCCATGCCTGCTGTAACACCATACATCCTACCTAGTCCATGCCTGCTGCAACACCATACATCCTACCTAGTCCATGCCTGCTGTAACACCATACATCCTACCTAGTCCATGCCTGCTGTAACACCATACATCATACTTAGTCCATGCCTGCTGCAATACCATACATGGTACCTAGTCCATGTCTGCTGTAACACTATACATCCTACCAAGTTCATGTCTGCTGTAACACCATACATCTCACATAGTCCATGCCTGCTGTAACACCATACATCCTACCTAGTCTATGGCTGCTGTAACACTATACATCCTACCAAGTCCATGCCTGCTGTAACACCATACATCCTACCAAGTCCATGCCTGCTGTAACACCATTTGATAGATGCCAACATTTTCTAGTTTTCTTTTATTTCTTTTATTTTTTTAAGATGACAAGCTGGTATATTAACAAGATTTTCAGGGCATATTTTTTCCCACCAACTGGTCAAGATTCTCACATGAAAAAACAAGCACCGGATATGTCAAATCTAGGTCACTAACATCTGATTTCAAAGCGCAGTTTTGCAGGCAGCAGAAGTAAATAAAAATGTGTTTTTTTTATTTTGATGATTTTGGTTTCTTACAAACCTTAACCATAATTTGCTGGCCACCCTTTTGGCATGGGGAGGCTAATCTGTAGAGAAAACGTGGCACAGCATGACATTCCCAGTGTGAGCAGGATATAATAAAGCAGTACATATGAAAAGCACAAAAGATGTCTAGAAATGCCATGCAAGCAGTAGTCACAAATCAGCAGCCCAGATGTGTTGTGAAGCATGGCATATATACCAACACAGCAGTTGCTTTCTGCTCTTTGTGGGGTATTTTTGCCACGGGCTGAACTGGGCTTTTGCTCACCTGAACTGACCGACTATTAGGAAGAGCCGCCTCTCTCCTTTCGTTATTTCTTTGAGAGTGGATGGCTTTTTGTGGTCCTTCATAGTTCAATATGCTGTTTGACATTCATTTTTAACATGACTTCAGTGATGATGATAGGTTATTCATAAAGTGCTTAATACCCAGAGGTTTTTAAGCGCAGACCTGGGGATCGAACATGTGTTTTTCTGTGTCGTATTGCTTCCAAGGTGAGCAGGTTTCCCCTGAGCTATCCTCCCGAGACATTTTCTCTCTCGGGAGGACACATAGTGCTTATAAATGGAGTGGCTGAAGGCAGACCTGGTAAAGACATTTTTATTAGACCATTAGTGCTTTTTTACAGCTCAAATTAATTCATTAAATCTCAGAAGATTGCTTTGAAAAAACACTGACAGGCACTTCAAGTGCAAAGATTGATGGTAAGGCTTGATTAAACTAAGGGGCAAGAAATGGGTGGGAATGTCCATACAGATTAGCATGCCCATACGCAGTCAGTTATTAGTACCCAAACCTCACCTACACGCTTTATGTCCCTTCTCATATGCCATTTCACCCCATTTGTATTCTAATGCAATAGTGTTGGCTTATGGCAGTGCTAAAGGACCACCTAATAGTTCAAACGACCTAGTAGGAACATTATTGTCTGTCTTCTTCCCTGTTTTCCCCTTCTACCTTCTCCACCCTGCCTTTCTTGTTACTTCACTTGCACGATCTGAATGTCTCAAGACCTAGAAGGAATGCTATTGTTTTCTTTCCTCCCTTACTCCCCCTCCCTTTTCCTGATGCACCTTGAAACACCTTTTGTGTGTAGGTGCATTATAAATACCCAATAAATAAAATAAAAATATTTTTTTTTTTAATTGTAACTTAGTTTGATAAAAGAAAATAAACTTTTTGTTACACCTTTCATTCTCATCTTATCTGTTCAACATTCATGATTGCTACAAATTTGCTTTTACCATTTTGAATTCACGACCTTAAAGTCCCAGTATGCAAACACGAAAGTGAGCAGTGTATGGCCGATTGTGTGCACTGTAGAAATGAAAAGCAACACAAGTAGTGACTCTTTTACAGCCCAGCCAGCTTTTCTAGTCTCGAGAAAAGACTACACAATGCCCTCACATCCCAGGCAGAGGGACAGAGTTTACACAGGTCAGTTTTATTTTTATTTTTTGCATTCTGGGACATGTAGATTTGATTTACCATTTTGAATTCAGGGCTTTAAGTAGCAGGATGCAACAAAATAATGAAGGACTATATAACCCTCTCCTGTGAGAGGAAACTCAAGACAACAGCTCTGAGGCCACATGAGAGACCACATGAATTACACTTCTCAGTTAAGATAAATAACACCTGCCCCTCGTCATAGGTCAGTCAAAGTTCAACCCCACATTTCCCATCATGCGCTAAAAATGTTCTCACCCCCATGCATCCATCCTCATACCCTGCAAAAGTAGTAGTGGTTGAATACATGTATTTGGGTGACAAATAGCTGACGTTGTTAGTGTTAGCAGTTATACACAAAACATAGGCGGAACAAAAACAGTAAACAATCAGTATCGTTGTGTGCAGCTGCCTACTCTTTCTGATGCCATCCATAATCTATGGCCTGAAAATACATTTCCCTGCAAAATCTTTGCAGGATCATATCATGCATGGAATGGCTTTGTAAAGTATTGTGCCAGCTAGAGAACAATCTCGGGGGAGGACGGATAGCTCAGGCGCAATGCTTTTGGAAGCAAGACAACGCGTGCAACAACGGTTCGTATCCCGATCAATGTTCCCTCTAATTATTGTTCTCTTATGTGCGGAAATGGCTGGCCTTTGTGCGCCCATTATTTTCCATGTGCACAACTGACTAATGAGGTAAGCCACTTTGTGAACATGCATAGTCGCTGAGCGATCATTCCCAAAGCGTTTGTAAGGGAGTTTGTCCTTTCCGGATCGGTCACAATACTTATCAAAAGTAACCCTCCTGAGACAATGCAGAAAAATCGTTTTATCGCACTGGAAAAAAACTCATCTTTATTACAAAAAACAAATGATCACTCATAACTAATGCGGCTGGCAAAACATTTCGACAGGATACAATATTGGCAGATGGATTAATGGTAACTAAAAGGAACCTCCACTATAATGAAGGAGAACATTTGTGACATTGGAATAACTGCACCACAGAATATGATGAGAATCCCTGTGCCTCTGCTTACCATTGTCTTGATATGGGCAAAATCTTCCTTGGGGCCAGCCCTTTGAGAGCAAAAATACCCAATTCAGCCCAAAATACAGGTTCTATTGTGCTGAGCAGTGATCTCATGCTAGTGACAAATGACACCCTCAAAGTTTTAGCATATTTATTCTAAGCAGTGAATTTCATATACATTTGGAATTCAAGTTACAGAATATTACAAAGCATAACACTTAGAGCAATGCAAAATATAGTGAAACATGGAACTTAGATAAACATAGAGAAATATAGAGAAATATAGAGAAGCATAGAGAAACACAGTCTTACGTCCCTTTAATCAGCACTGGGAGACCTGGCTTTTCATAGAAAAACAATGCTGGAGGACACCGTGAGAGCCAATTCCGGGCACCTGTTTCTGCACGAATCAAGTCCACAGGACGATCTCCCCCTGATCCCATGTGTGCATGGATATTTTATAATCTCTTGCTGTCAGTCACCATGACGCATAGTTCCAGAACTTTCCCTGTGCAAAAATATAGGCTGGTTCATGGAAAAAACCCAGCTCTCTCTGAGATGCTCCCTGCTCGCTCCTACCCCCTCCCTTGGAGCCCTCTCCGCGAACACTGGAATGTCCTTATCAGTGCCTTCCCAGAGAAAAGCAAGATTAGCTTGGAGCCAGGGCTACCGTTAGTGAGGCTGAATATTCTAAGGGAAGCAGGGATGTATTAACCCCATCTGCAAGCTCTAAAAGGCATGCACTCATAGCTTAGTGTTTATAGCGCTTAAGACTGGCTATCTAAGCGCTATATAGGTGCCATAATGTTCCAAACACTCCAAAAATACCTATTAGGTACAGAGCTAGGGGCCCTCCCTGCCTGTCTATCAACAATGCTTAATGTGACCTATTTCATACTAGGCCTGCATATTCCTTGTAGCTCACCACTGCATAATGGAAGTGCTACAACAGACTACTGTCAGCATTTTTAGCACATACTTTGAATACACTATTGGCTTTCAGCGGCTAATGCTGTCATCTAAAGCCCTGATTGGCAAGGTTGCAATTTCGTGTATCACTACAACCATCCACATTACATTGTACTGTGAACAGAGCTGTGACAACACTTACTGAAAGCCAGTCTTGCAGCTAGGCGGCATGCCATCACCCATTTCTTTTTTGAAACTTTGTTTTATTTGCATTTCCTGTTGCATACAACTTAACATCCGGCTGTAAATGTATCACACATTATTGAAGATAAACAACATATCCCCACCACCCCACCCTGGAAGATCTCTGTCCTTTGTAACGTTATGAAAGCAGATATGCCAAAAATATGTCAAAAATTCTTATTTTGTGTGGGCACCATTGCTCCATGTAGTCCGATTGATGGCATTCCAATACCGCCCCCCATTCTTTTCTGCATGACCTACTTGTACCTTGCAGATTATGCGTTAACCTTTCCATTGTCACAACTGTCCACACCTTCTGAAGCCAGCCAAATACCAGTGGGGGGTTCCCGCTGCTTCGAATGCTGTGCAATTGCTAACCATGCTGCAATTACCCGCCCCATAAAACTCCTCCATTTTACCTTCGATAATGTTTTCACCGTCTGGTCTATTAAGCCACAAAGCCACACCCTCTCCCCCATCCGGCCTTTATTCGGGGACACCACCTGCATCTGCTTCTTGACCTCGACCCAGAACTTTTGTATTCCCTGGCAGTCCCACCAGATATGCCTCCAAGTGCCCTCCCTTGAGCACCCCCTCAGCAGAGTTTGGAAGTGTGAGTGTACATTGCATTTAATCTCTCTGGGGTATAGTGCCATTATGACATAACCTTTACCCACATTTCCCTCATTTGGACCGTGTGTGTTAATTTGGGAATATTTGCCCATAGATCCTCCCACTGTGGTCTACTGATGTTCTCCACAAATGTGGTTTCCCATTTTTGCATGTAGGTCCACTTTATGGTCTCTGTCTGCACATTTATAAACCTGTGTAGTGATGAAACCAACTTCCTTTTCCCTGAGTTTGACAGAGTGTATTTTTCAAATGGGGAGAGCGCCCGCGTGGCTGCCCGCTTGATGGGCTGTGTCACTAGCCAGTGCCTAAGTTGCTCGTATTTATATCTATCTGTGTCCCTGAGATGTAACTGTGTTCTGCAAGCCTCAAATGATTTAATGTCATGGTCTTTAAACATCTGTCCTATTTTTGTGCACCCAGCTTTTATCCAGTTCCTATAAACACACAATTCCCTTCCTGGCGGGAACTCTGGGTTTCTAAACATGGGGGTAAACGGGGCATACTTTTCTGTGAGGGTGACCCTGGATTTCTGTTCATCGCAGGCTTTAATCAGGGCTCAGATGACTTCACTAATTCTGAGATTTGTGTGTCAATACTGTTCCCTTGTCCACAACAGGCTAACTAGGGGGGTTCTCCCTACTGCCCTGTCTTGCATCGCCCACTTTTTTTGTTGATTCTCTGCCATCCATTCCTTCAGGACCCACAGCTGCGCCGTTTGGTAGTAGTTATAAAAATGTGGAAGGGCTATACCCCCGTCTTGGGTTGCATCTGTCAGTAACGCTCTTGCTATTCTCGGGGGTTTCCCATTCCATATAAAGGAGGAGAGTATTTTTATCAGTGCATTGAAGAAAGTCTTGGGGACCGTAATCGGGAGTGCCTGAAAGTAGTACACCAACCTGGGGAGCATGCTCATCTTTATTGACGCTATGCGTCCCCACCAAGAAATCGTCACAAGGTTCCAGCGCTCCAGGTCTTTTTTTATTTTCTCCAGTAGCCTTGGATAGTTTCCCCGTAGACGAGCTCCACTGACCTCATAAGCGTTATGCCTAAATACTTCATTCCCTTGTTCGCTATTTTTAAGTTTAAGGTGGTCGATATTTTTATTATTTCCCCCTTGTCCTCTGCTAGGACGAGTATTGCCAATTTGTGGCCGTTTACCCTAAGCCCTGAAATTGTGCCAAATTAGTCTAATTCATGTACTACTTCTGGGAGTATGAATGTTGGGTCCGTGAGTGTAACTAGCACATCATCTGCGTAAGCGGTAACCTTATGCTGCCCCCCTGCCATTTCAATTCCTGTGAGGGTAGCAGATTCTCTGATTCTGATTAAAAGTGGTTCCAGGAAAATAGCGTAGTGTTGGGGGGATAACGGGCATCCCTGTTTTGTGCCTCTTGAGAGTACCACTCTATTCGTGACTTCCCCATTAATGGCAATTCCGATGGATGGACTGTTGTAATTTGCCTTGATCATCTGAATATATTGATCCCCAAACCCCATAGCCTTCAGTGTTGCGAAAAACCAGTGACCACTCCACCCGGTCGAAAAACCTTTTTGGCATCTAACGAAAGCAAGATTACTGGAGTGTGCGTTATGCTAATTATCTCTATCAGGTGAATCACTCTTCTCCTATTATCATGGGTTTGCCTACCCGGAACAAAGCCTGATTGATCCATATTTATCAGGTTTGGGAGAAGTGGTGAGAGTCTCTGGACAAGGATTTTAATGTATAGTTTGGTGTCCAGATTTATAAGGGCGATAGGTCGATAGGAGGCGGGTTGCGTGGGGTCTTTCCCCGTTTCGTGGAAGACCAGGACCTTTGCCTCGTTCATAGATGGTGTCATGTTCCCCTCACTTTTGAATGTGTTAAAAAGCCTTGTTAAGAACGGGGTTAGTGTATCTGCAAATCTTTTGTAGAACAGGGCCATGAACCCGTCTGGTCCAGGTGCATTGTTCTTCTGGAGACCCCGAATTGCTTTCTTCACCTCCTCTTCCCTAATGTCGCCTTCCAAGTTATCTCTGTCTACCTCCGTGATTTGTGGCATGGGTATGGCCGCTGGATATGTGTCTCGATCTGTACTATTCGGGTTGTCCGTTGCATACAACGTCTGATAGTATTCTCTAAAGACCTCCCCGCATCACCCATTTGTATTCCCTAAAAACCAGAAAATGTGCCAAACAAACAGTAAACAATAAACATATATGAGCCTACCCGCTGCTTCTACCCATAAAGCTCCATTGATATTTTCGAAACAGTAGCCAGCCGAGCAGTCGCATAGGACGAAACTCTACTAATAATACTATCCGATTTAAGGAGACATTTTAAGGGGAAAGAACATCTTTTAATAGGCATAAAGTATCCCTATTGGCAAAGCAAATTACTTTTTTACTCCCTGAAAAATCTTTTTTGATTCCATGTAGGGAGTAAAAGATCATCAGAGCCCTACTTGCAACCCTGACATAGGAAATGAAATGGCAGGTGACATAATACAGTCTATAGTTTTGCCCACCCTTCCTGACCACATCCTAGACAAAATTCAACAAGAGACTTACTGAGGTTTCTTATGGACCATATGGAAGATAAGCAGATGCATTTTCCTTTTCTGTTAATAGCAGCATTCTCAGAGGTACAGCAATTTGTGTTCCATCTTCCGTAACTAGGGACCCCTCTTCTGCAATTGACTGTTATCAGTTAAACAAGATGTATGGGGATGCTAAGGGCACTAAACACAGACCACGTGACTATATGGAAAAGCCCTCAGCTAATGAGCATAGAAAGAAACAGAAGGTGCAGTTTCTTAGACAGCTCAGAGAGTTTCCTATCCTTCAACAAACAAACACATTTAATTCACTGTGCTGTACTGCTGAAACATCTGACTTGGTTTTTGAAAGTTGCTGATTTGTGTTTCACCCCCAGGAGTGTTCTCCTGTGTCCAACCCCCAGACTCCCCCTTCTCCCCACAGGCAAGGCAATTCACAGCTCATGTGCTAGCCTCCAATACTAGTTGGCAGGGCTCTGTACAAAGTGAGGGATTTTAGCTGTAAAACACTCACTAGTATATTTGCATGCCCACAATACTTTGAAAGCAAACATGTGTAAAGCTTCACTATGCTTGTATGGGCAGTTTAAGAAAATTTCACAAATGTGCATGTACACAATTATTTTGCAGTGCATATAAGATTATATGCAACATACCCCACCATAACATTATTGGGTAGGATTATGCAAGTGCTCAGTGAAACCCTTTCTCTTTTATAACAGAGTTTTCGTATAATTTGTTAAGGCCCTGAAAACCTGGAAAGGATGCATGTGTACAAAAAATAGGAAGCCTGGGGGAGGTTACACATCCAAGTAGCCTGCTTACTGACAGTCCCTATCGGATGTTTGAGCTCACAGTTGGGTTACATAGTGTGGATGACACTTTTGCTAAGGCACCATGAGTAACACAAATTCTGGTGCCTGAAGGTTATTCAAACATAAAATAAGTGGATGTAGGTACAACTTTGGTAACCTTTCTTAGAGCCAACTTAGGCAGAGTCAAGGTTGTCCTGTAAATATCTAAATGTGGACTGAAACAGAAGTTGGAGCCATAAAGTACAAGTGTGGTAGAGTCAAATATTAGAGGCATTGTGGGGGGTGGAAGGCTATTTGACAGATGTATGTTGGCATATCTGAGCTATGCCTTCTGTTCACGGAGCCACGTTTTCATATTTTTTTTAACCTCTTGAGGCTGTTTTCTGTTTTTGGATTTTGAGGTTTTTAAGGTAACACTTTCATAGTAGCATAATGGAAATAGGCTACCAGAATATCGAGACTAGTTTGAATAATCTAGTTTTATTAGGAGAGAAAACAAATGCCAGATAACTACTGTGGCTTGTTCCTTATTAATTCTTAAGGATGGGAATTGTCTGTGTGCGCTGCTAAAATTCTTCTGAGCGGCACTCAGAAGGGAGCTGGGCAAACGCACATGCGCACAGTTTAGAGGGAACATTGATCCCGATCCCCCGCTTTCAAACCACGTACTGGTATTAAGGGATTATAAATGAACAATAAAGTAAAAATAAATATATTGACTCAGAAACCGCCAATTACAATTGTTTGCCTAATAGCAAGACAGCAGATGATGTTTTGGCAGGCACTGTTTGCAGCTTTGCAAAACCGTATAAAGCTGCTGTAACTTCCAGTTCAAAGTTTGACTGGGAAGTAGTTGTAGATGTGTGGAGTACTAACCTTGCTTTGGCGGTAACACAATTCTGCAATAATGCTCTACAAATTAAAACTTTCCCATTCAACGTCTTTCACCACTACCTCTTGTTCAGAAGATTATAGATGTAAAGTCTGATTTTACAGGTTTTTAGAATGAAGACGAAAATGTCATTTTGTAAAATGAAAGAATTTTAAGACGTTGGGGGACGAAAATATGTTCAATTTTCACATATCCTTATTTTTTTCTCCATAAGCTTAAGGTCCACCAATCCCACCCAGTATGCATCACTAAAGACTGTCCACTAAATTCCTCTCCGTGCCTAATCAGGATCAGCCATGGAGCACCAGTAAATACACAAGGGAGTGTGTCTTGGTGCCACTTTTATTTTCATTATATATATGAATAGTCTGTATAATGTTTAACCAACTTCAGAGCGATGTGGATATCCCAAAAATAGGTGGCATGGATCTATCAGTACTGGCATATGCAGACAATACAGTCCTTCCACCACAGATGCCTTGCAAAGCCTAATTCATTCTTGTATGACTTTTATGAATAATTTGGATCTCAAGGTTAACATTGATGAAACTGACGTCTTAGTTACTTACCTGTAACTGTATTTCTCCAGCATTGGTATCTTTCATAGATTCACATGCTTGAATATTCCCTGTCGTTGTTAAAATATATATATATATATTTTTTTTTTATTTATTTTTTTTTCCCATAGGAAAAGGCAATAAGGATTGCCCATTATATCTAATAAGGCATTCACTTGTGTAGTCCCTCCACCTCACTTTGGTCCTTTATGGCCCCAACCAATGAGATGGCAGGGCTTCAGCTCTACCCCAGGCAGCCATCTTCAGATGAGATTTTGAGTTTTATAGTGACTGCATATATGATGACTGCCGTGCCTTGGAGCAGCCTCTCTGGAGAGGCGGGTGGGCGCATGTGAATCTATGAAAGATACCAATGGTGGAGAAATACAGTTACAGGTAAGTAACTAAGACTTCTCCAGCATTGGATATTTCATAGAATAGAATACAAAGCAGTGAAGCATGCCATAAATGGCTACACATATACCTAGGGCAGGCAGGAGAAATAGGCTTCTCCTACCTTACACAAACAGGTGGCGGAGAACCGCCTGTCCGACCGCTGATTCCCTGTTGGTGTCTTCTGTTAAGCAGTAATGCTTGGCGAATGTGTGTGTGTAGCGTGCTCTAGGTAGCCACTCTACATATGTCTTTTATTGCCACTCTTGCGTGGAAAGCGACAGACGCTGCTCTACCTCTGGTGGAGTGGGCTGTCGGAGATCCAGGGAGCGGGTCACCCTTGGACAGATGGCAATGACTGATTCAATTTGTCACCCAGCACGAGAGACCTTGTTTGGAAATGCACTGTCCTTAAGCGACCTGTGAATGCCACGAACAGTCTTGGAGAGGTACGGAACTGTTTGGTTCTTTGTATGTAGAACTTCAGGACTTGCGCAGTATCTAATGAGTGAAGCGCGTGTTCTGAAGTGTGGTTACTGAAGAATGTAGGAAGTATAATACGCTCTGACAGTGTAATTTCAGAGACTACCTTAGGTAAGAAAGGGGGATGTGTTCTGAGAATGACGCAGTCCTTCTGGAATATGATGAAAGGAGGCTCCGTTGAGAGAGCCTGGAAATTGCTGACTCTTCTAGCTGACGTAATGGCTACTAAAAAAGCAACCTTCCAGGATCAGAACTTTAGTTCACATCTATGAATGGGTACATAGGGTGCCTCCATTAGAGCAGACAAAACTGTGTTTGAGCTCCAAGCGGGTACCAATTCTGGCATTGGCGGGAAAGTACGTAGTAACCCCTTGAGTAAGGCTTTAACTGCTGGATCAGTGACTAACGAAGCTTCACTAGAGTTTGTTGTATATGCTGATATGGCTGACAGGTGTACTTTAATGGAGGAGAAGGAGAGTCCAGTTTTTGCCAGATGTAACACATATGGTAACACTTGCTCCAAAGATGTTGTAAGAGGATCTATGTGTGAAGCCTCACACCATGTACCAAAGCGGTTCCACTTTTTTACCTATGTGGTCTGGGTGGATTGTGCCCTAGATACTTTAATAATGTCCCAACATTTTGAAGGTAATGTAAGGTTTGCTAACTTTCACTGGTTAGGAACCATGCTTTGAGTGACAGGCTCGCTGGATCGTGGTGGAGAACTGCTGTGTCAACAACCATTGATGTGTTCAGAGGAGAATGGGTGTCTCTTGGGAGAGGAGCAGGAGGGTCGGGTACCAAACTTTGCGGGCCCACTCTGGAGTAATGAGGATAATCTGACAAGGTTGCTCTTTCATCCTGCGCAGCACTCCTGCTATCAACAGAGTTGGTGGGAATGCATACATGAACCGCCCCATCCAAGTAATTGAGAATGCATCCCCAGTGATTTGGCCTCCAGGTATCTCGAGGCGAAGAGGGGTCAATTTGTGTTGCAGCTGGTGGTGAAGAGATCGATCTCTGGGTGTCCCCAAATGCGGAAGATCTGCTACGTTTATTCTTTGTCTAATTCCCACTCATGGGATGCCGAGTAATCCCTGCTTTATTTGTCCACTAGGATATTGTCTATTCTTGGCAGGTGTTCTGCTTTCAAGTGGACCTTGCATTGCAAAGCCCATGCCCAGAGTTTCTGTGCTTCTCTGGATAGGATCTCTGATCTTGTACCTCCCTGTTTGTGGGTACAGTGCATGGAAGTTGTATTGTCCATCTGTATTGTGACTACCTGTACTGCTATTATGGGTAAGAAGGCTTTCAGTGCCCAGCGGAGTACTCTCAGCTCCAGGGTATGATGTGGAGTCGAGACTCTTGGGTTGACCATGGGCCCTTTGTTTGTAGTTCTGCCAGGTGCACTCCCCAGCCATATAGGGATACATCTGTCCTGAGGAGAAGTGTTAACGTGGGTGCATGAAATGGCATCCCTTGTGTTAGATTTTGTATTTTGTCGAGTTCCCCACCAGTGAAGTGTTTTGTGAAACGATGGTGGAAGTTGGACAACATCGTCCCACGACCCGTAGACTTGAGCCCATTGTTGGCCCAAGGTCTCCTGTATTGGTCTCATCTTTAGTCTGCAGTTGGGAATGAGGAATATACACAAGTACATCATGCTCAGGAGTGACTTGAAGTGGCGTACCATGGCTGTGGCATTGTCGAGAGACCACAAGATTAGTTTAAGCATCGTGGATATTCTGTCTGCAGAAGGTCGCACTCTGGGGATGCAGGTATTTAGTTCTGCTCCGAGCAAGAGTGCTGTTTGGGCCAGTATTGGGCAAGACTTGGTTTCGTTGACGGAAAAACCTAGGATTTTGAGTAAATTCATTGTCTTTGCGACTGGTATTTTTGCAAGGTTGTGCGAGCATGCTTTTATTAGCCAGTCGTCTAGGTATGGAAAAACCTCAGTTCCTGTGCGTCTGAGGTTCACAGCGACTGGTGCTAGGGATTTGGTGAAGACCCTTTGTGCTGAGGCCAAAAGGGAGGACGCAGAATTGAAAATTTGCATTTCTCACTGCGAACCTGAGGTATCTCCTTTGTGCTGGGCGGATTGGGATATGGAAGTATGTGTCTTTCAAATCCAGGGTTGCTAGAAATTCGTTCTTGTTTAGCCATGGTAGCACATTTTGAAGTGACTTCATGTTGAATTTAATGCACTTGGCAAACTTGTTTAGCGCCCTTAAGTCTAATATTGGTAGCCACTGACCATTCTTTTTTTATTAGGAAAAAACAAGAGTAGAAACCTCTTCCTCTTTCGTTTACTGGTACTGGTTCTATGGCTGCTTTTTGCCACAGTTTGCGAATTTCCATTTTTAGATGTTTCAGCAAATGGATTTTGCATGATAGTTGTGGAAAAGAGGGAAGTCAGTCTAAGAATTCAACCGTGTGTCCCTCACGTATGACTTGCAGCACCCACTTGTCTGATGTAATGTCTTGCCAACCGTGGAAGTATTGGCTTATTCATCCTCTCACTGGGTTTTTGAGTAGCCCGAACCACGTCTGCCTCTTTGAGAGTTGTATCTGGTTGTGGATTGTTAAGGATTTCAATCGGGCAACACACACCTTGGTCTCAGCCTAGGATGTAGAGCTCAATTGATGCAAATTCAATTTGAGATGGTACACAACTCGTATCACACACCCTTTTTCAAATACCTCGGGTCACAATGGACCATGAACCAGGCCGGTTGGTGAAAATACAATATTTATTTATTTTTAAAATTCAAAAGAAATCATACAATTTTTAATATGGGCTAGCAATCACCAATGGGGTGATAATAACAATGAAAATGGAAGCAATGCACTTTGTTAACCTTCTCCTATAACATACACAGCACAACAGAATAGAAGCACTTTTTGAATTAGGAAAGATAGCACCCTAGTTAGGATTTCCCCCTGCAATGTTCCCTCAACCCACAAATAATCGAATTCTGAGTTGATAGAAAGAAGCAACAGGTAGTCACGGATAAGAGGCACAAAACAGAATAAAAATCTGACCTTCCCTCACAGAATAAGAGGCACAATTCCCGCTTTAAATTACCCAAACAGTTTTTAATACTCTGATTTGGAGTGCGGTTTTTTCAGCTGGGGGAAAGATATATATCACAGGGACAAGACAAAAGTGAAAGGAGGTCTCTAGCTAAAAAACTGGATGAGATATGCAAGATAGAAAAAGGGTTGATTTGAGTAAAAGGAAGCCGTGAAATAGGAAAGAAAATCTGTTGAGACAAGAACAGATTTACTTTAAACTAGACTATTCTGACTACACCGCCAAAGAGGGACACAGTAAGATCCAAGGTTGATTTGTGACTTCAACCTTATCATCCCAGTGTCTAACCCTAAGCGGAAACTATTTTGATCACTCAAAATATGACTAAGGGTTTAGGATTTACACAAGACAAAATTAATAAAGAGATGGCGCTAGCACTTTAGAAAGTCAAGAACAGGTACATGGATAATTCTAACAGTTTCAACAAGTTAGCAGGTTATAAATAGGATTGCTTTGGAGAGTGTAATACAGACAAAAGGATCAAGATGGGGTAGACTATGGGTTATGGGATGCGGGATACTCACAGTCCACTTTTGAATCTGGGATTTTGGACGGCCAATGGGGTCTGGTCACCACACGGCGAGTTTGCCTGGCAAAAGACAGCTGGGCAAGGTCTGGTCACCAGATGGCAAGGACAGCTGGGCAATTCTGATCACGGGGTGGCACAGGTACCACTAGATGCAGTTAGTGGGCAGCAAGCCAGGCTGGTTCAAGATGCTTCCCAAAAGAATACCACAGCTCTTTCCCTTTTTAATGGGATTTAGTTGGTTTTTCTGGATCAATGGCCTTGCTGGGATAGGATCAGCAATGCTTTGGTCTTGTAGTGAAAATCTGGAATCAGCAAGATGAATGGAGCAGATCAGGAACACCAGCGCAGGAAATTCAGGAGAGAGTGTGTGACTGGAGCTCTGTCACGGACTCTTATTTATAATGCATAGTGACATCATAGAAGTGTATGGCTAGGCAGGCTTAGCTAAACACGCCTATGTACCACTGGATCGGTCAGGGGTGCTACTCCCTGCCTCGCTCTCAGCTGGTTGGATTTCAAGGGCAGGATGCCAGATTTATGATGTGAGTTTCATAATGTTCAAAACCTCCCACAGTTAATTTAGCTAAAAGCCGATTTTGCCACAAATGGTACATTTATACAGTTGAAGGATCTTAGCAAATTACATAAACAGGTTACATATTTTATGCAGACCATTCCAGTCCAACTCAGCCATCTGTGAGACATTGTTTTGCCCTTCTACCAGTTTTTTGTGCTTTTTAGTGTGAATTATATTACTTAAAATTCTATAACTTTATCCATGGTTGGATTACAATTAGGCATGTAAGTATTAACATTTGCAATGGCTTCATGGATACTTTCCTTATAATACCCAATTCTCTGCCATTTCTATTCCCAAGGAGTCAGGGGAAGCTACAATGTCTTAAATTAAAGTCCACAAAATCACATTTAAACTGCTAAATGTTCAAATTTTTGCAAAGTCCCGTGGCAAAGACAAAAGTCTTAACATTTTTATTGATAACATAGTCCTTGGAGGCAAATATCAGTATTGTTCTCCATATGGGCATGCCTTTCCAAGGCAACCCCCTCACCCCAGGATTGTCACAGAGATGTTCTTTGAAGCTTTCTCTAGAAGTCACGGTGTGATTTTTCACCTTGCACTTCCGTGTCCCAGAAGTTCCATTGTCAGAGGGCTCAGCCCAGACAAGTAGCAATTATCACTTGTGTGCCAATATCTAATGTGAGGGGCCTTTTGTTTCTGGTATCCTCTCAGCAGAAACCTGTTTTTGGGCTGACATCCCCCCATGCAGTTTGATTTAATTTTATTTATTTTTGGCTCTGAATTGGAAGAAAACCTGCTAAATAGAACCATCTCATAAATGTATCTTAACAGCACAGAACAATCCCTTTTCACATTGCTAGGCAAGGAGAAGTTTTTGCTCAACATTGTACTTTTTTTTTTAAAAAGGCCTTTGTTTTCCTTTAGTTTTCAAAGGCCCATTTTGACACATGTGGTGAAAGCAGGCATATTCCTTTCAAATTCGGTTTTGGCGTCTGCCTTTCCAATATGGTGCTGTAGCCAGCTTGTTTTACACCACAGTCTGTACCAAGCAAAGACTCCATGAAATTGACATGTGCACAGAAAGCTCTGACTTTCTTTTCAAGCAGTGATTTTTGACATCGTGTGGCACAATTTAAGCGTTTCCCGTGTAACTGAAGGAAAGCTTTTGTTGATTTTCTCAGGTTTGGCTGGCACAGCCTGTCATTCTGGAATAAGGCTCTTTTCTGATGGAGCACAATGTGAATGTGGCTGGGCATGACAGGGTCTTTTTCATAAAAGCAGTTTGATGAAAACAGGGAAAAATAGCATCAGAGCGGCATCATTTTAGAGGTGACATATTCCCATTTTAAATGGGAATAGGGGCTTGCAGCAAAGCAGCGATGCTTTTTCACTCCATTTCTTTAAGACAAACAAGAACACACCCTAGTAGCCTTTCTCGGGGTGCTTCCTGTTCCATCTTGCCCAATGGCAAAACAGTGCAGCCATCTTTTGTGGAGCAAAACGCAGTTTGGGTGCAATGGTGCTCACAGGAGCCATCGCAGCCATTTTGCGGTTTCTGCTGAAGCGCAGCTTGGTTATGGAGAAATTCTGTTCAGTGGGTCAATGTAGCCCACAAATTCCCCTCCCACCCCCGACTCTTCTGAGATCCTTGTCGAGAGAGAGTAGGGCAAAGTGTGCTTCATAAGTTAGGAGTCCATCTTACATCAGGGAGCGGTACAACACGATCCTCTTGCTGTCTCTTGTTGGAGCGTGGAACAACACCCACAGCTTTCCCTGAGGTCTTGCTTTGTGGTGTTGAGCGACACCCCTGGCTTTTCCCCGGCTCTTTCCTTTCCCGGTCCCAGGGGAGGTCCTCCTTGGTGATGAAGGCGCAACCAGTAAGAAACTATGAAATAAACACAAACCAGTTACTACAATTTCCCACTGACTGCCCCCCTGGAAGGATGACAGCAGTGGGACACACCTGCATTCAATAATGACAATTGATAATGAAGAAAGATACTCCCTGTTACATCCTTAAACCTATACATCTATGTGTTCCCTCCTGCTTCTTCTTTTTCTTATTCTCCTGCTTCAGATGTCTCATCTATTTGATTTTCTCTTGGCTCCTTAATAAGCTGCAAAAGTGTGCCTAGTGTGACAACTTTTTAACAGATTAATATGAACCCATTTCTCTTCTGTCAGTTCACCTTGGGGACGTGGATTCTGTAGCGACAGGTGAAATTTTATCTACAATTTCAAAAGGACCGCACCAGCTTGGCAAAAATGTACACTCTTTGGTCTGGTTCCTTTGGAAATTGTACAAGTAGACCCTGTCTCCTACTTGCTATTCCTTTTTAGTTGTTTTTAAATCATATTAAGTCTTCATACACTCTGAACATTTTTCTAGATTCCGCTGAGCGTATGCAAAGGCATGTTGAAGGTGTTTTTTTAGATTCTCACCATACTCATGAGTTGTGGAGGCGTTTATCAGTGTCTTCTCTTGTGTTCTATAGAGCAGATGCTGAGGTAGCACCATCCTTCGTCCAGTCATTTGTTCAAATGGAGACATTTTAGTTGCAGAAGAAGGTGTAGATCTGATGGACATCAGGACAAGCAGTAATCGGATGTCCCAACTTGACCCAGAGTCTGCCACAAACTTTTTTAGAATGCTCACAATGGTTTTATTTTACCTCTCAACTCCACCACCAGAGCACAGCGGTATGCAATGTGAGGTTTCCCTTTTCCCCCAAGTATCTCCCACATCTTTGTCATCGCTTCGCTGGTGAAGTGACTACCCCGTCTGACTCAATCCTTTGGGGTAGGCCAAAACGTGAGAAGATGCGATTGATCAACAGGGCAGCTGCTGTTTCTGCCTTGCAATTTGGGGCCGGGAGACATTCCACCCATTTGGTAAACAAGCATGTTATGGTTAACATCTACTTGTTCCCCTTAGAAGAGCGAATTACGGGCCCAATGAAATCAACTTGTAAATCTGACCAAGGCAGTGTCATCCCACTCTTCTGGAGGGGAGCTCGGTGTGTGAGTGAAGTTTGCTGAAATAGTGCACACACAAGACACCCCTTCAAGTATTGGTCGAGGTTGTGCCCCATGTGTGGCCAGTATGCAACCTCTCGCAAGATTTCAAAAATAGTGTGAAAACCCAGATGACCGGCTGTGGCCGTGTCATGGGCATGACTAAGCATCAGGCTTCAGAATGAGGTAGGTACCACCCACTGGTTACAGCCAGGGATGGATCTCCTTACCAACAAAGGTATCCATCAGAGGAAAGTTCTCAGGGTCCTCAATGTGTTGATAACATTTACCAATAATCAGATCCCCTTTTTGTGGCGTGATTAAATCAGCATCTGGTGTCTCCTTATTCCACTGGGCAGTGGAGAGTTGGTCTGGGACCTAGTGATAGCAGTGACCTGGATTTCCCCCAACTGGGACTCGATCTCAAGGAGATCCCATTGGATGGCTCCGGTTTTGGCCAGCTGATCAGCTGGGTCATTTCCAGTTTTGTCTGACCCCTCTGTTCTGGAATGACCCTTGATCTTCTTCCAATAGATGGTCATCCCACTAGAGGTGACTAGATCACCAATATTTTGGATTAGCTTGACATGTTTGAGAGGTTTGTTATTAGCACATAGCATGCCTCTGGTTTTCCAATTAACCAGGTGCTCCATGACCCGTTCTCGAAATAATCTGAATCAGTGATTATGACCAGTTCGTGGAGTTGGTGTTGGATGGCAGTGAGGATGGCCTGATGAACTGCCATCAACTCTGCCACCTGACTATTTCGCGGACCAATTTTGTACCCAGCGGAGGGTTGCGGGGCATTCCCAACACCAGACACAAGTTCCTTTTCCTCATTGTTGTCAACTTAGAGATGGCTTCTCTGTTTGGGGGATGGAAATTCTAGTGCAACAGTTGCGGTTTAAAGCAACGTCTGTCACACTTAAAAAAAAAAATCATGACCGCGTTACCCTATCATGATTTGCGCACCCCCCGCGCCAGCCAAAATACTGCTCTCATTGGCACAGCTGGATAACCCTCATTCTTGGGCATTTAAAAGCACATCCTGTTTGTGAATTCAGGATGCACTTTTGAATGCTCAGAAATGCTCCCTGATTTGCGCAAGTGTGCAAAGGGGTGAAAAAGAGCACCTGAATGAGTGCATCTAAAATGCGCTCATTCAGAAGTCCTTTGAGAATGGGCTTGCTCCTTTTTTTGGAGCAGTTTTTAAATGTCCACTGAAAAGCTATCAATCGCTCTTTGCCAGCGTGGCGCTAATGTCAGGGAAACCTGTATTAATAGGCAACGAGGCGCTAAGAATGTTGCCTTAAACTGCCAGAGGGAGCCGATACCCAGCAAAGGCAGCCTGCGAGGTGCACGCTGCGCACATTTAATATCGTGAATTATGTTAGGGAGAATTCTCTTATAAGGCTAATTTCCCAAACCTAGTGAGTCCCCCAGCAGCTTTGCTGGATTTTTGGGGTTTGTTTTTTTCTCTTGCTAAGAGTGACACTCTCTTCCTCCCACTCTTAGGCATGATTTGAGTGTCTTTGACTCTGTGTGTGCTTATGGGCTATGGGGTGTTTTTTTCTACTCCATAGGGTATCATCTATTTTTGTATGTGTTTGTTACACAGCACCCTCAGTGCAGTAACACAGGGGTGTCATAGTGGCCCCCAAACATAGACTCCATACCCTGGGACTGAACTGCTGTCTCCCAGGGCATTTAAATTCACCATTGACTTTACTAGTACTAACTTGTGAACAGAACCAGTACAAACCATCGTATTGTGGGAGTACTGGAAGGGGTTAATTATATTGCCCCTGGGTCTGTTTTCAAGGGGGCACTGTCCAGTCCTCCCTTATTGAGTTTCTGGCTGGTGGCAGTGGTTACCACGCGAAATATTCCACCGGAATATTCTCTATGGGATTTTCCCATTGATTTAAACGCACCACTTTTTGGTGCAATATTAAAGATACCACCGGTTTATTTATTTAATATTAAATTCACGGTTGGGTCTTTTTGCCAGAACTCTTTTCAAAAATGTCGTTCGTGTCCATCTCTGTGACTCTGATCAAGGTCGAGCTCTTTGTTCCACTTTTTGGCAGGCTTCTCCACAGAAGCCCTCCAAATGGTGCCACTCTGTCTGGATTCCACAGGAGGGGTGGAGGGGGGAATTGGCACCCTGGACTGCGTTGCCTCGGCAACCCAAGTCGCACTCTACTCTGAGTGGCCCAGTGGTGAGCCTCCCGTCTCACCACTTAGCATGTGTGATTGACAGCTAGGCTGATGAATTGGGGTTTTTCTGCATAAAAGCAGGGCCTTTGGGACTGGAACTTCAGAAGTCGCCACAGGACCTAAGAATCCGAAGAGGGAAGAAGCTGAGCCACCTGCAACCCACGACACCACCGGTGAAGCCCTGCTGCAACGAACTCTCCACTTTTCCAACGACAAGAGAAGATCTTCTGCTGGAGAGTCTTCTCCCTTTGAGCTGGTAGGACCAACCAGTTCGCCCTTTTTCACTTCCAAAGACGCCAAGCACCCCGGCGGCCAGATAGCCAAGCTCACCACTTTTGACCGTAAATAAAAGGACTGCACCTTTTATTCAGGAACTCTGCGGCTGGTTTCATCCCTGTGCAGTGAAACAACTCCACGTTTCCTCCTCGTCGAGATCCTCTCTTCCCCTGGTCAGAACAATGAACTGCAACCACTGCCAGGAACAACTGCCCCCGCTGGAGCTTCCTCTCTCTTTAAGGTACTGTGTCCTGCCTGGCCTCCTTTTCTACAGATTGCTAAAGGTGACCCTTAAATCCTTGGCTTCTATACTGGGTTGGCTCCAGACCCTTAACTATATCTTTTGAACCACCCCAACCTCTTTCTTGAACATTTTTGCAAAGACTTTCAGTGCAATTTAAACTGTGTGATCTTGGGCACATTTTGCCTGGCTCCCTTTAAAGTGGGTCTGGCCTATGAACTTTGGCTCTACAGTGTAAACTGCCTTTATTCACTTGCTCTAAACTTCTAAAAAGTGTTGGGAACTGTTTTATTTTATGCTCTGCCTTTGCTCTCCCTTTTTAACCTAACTATTGGAGTGCCATCTAGGCTAAGCGCTCACATCTGTCTTAACAAATAGTAGTGCTTTAACCCTGACTTGTCTGATAGTTATCAAGGGAGGTGTGTATACTTTACCTGTCTGTGTTTAACTTACTATTCATTGAGAGTGCTAGTGTATTGCTTGAAGTGTGTTTTAAATAAATAAATCTATACTTTTTATACAAAGCTCTGGTCAGTGTTTGTTTACCCTAATGTGTTTAGCCCTATTGTGTATACTCTACATACTGCCCTACTCTTCTTGAGTGAAGTCTGACTGCTCAGCCACAGCTACCAGGTAAATCTGGGTGGTACAGACTGCTACCAATTGGGTTTACTGCTTACTCCTGTGGTCTTAATCTTTTTGCAGTGTTTCCCAAGGGAACTGCACAGGATTCTGCCTAACAAATTAAAGGAGTTGGTTTCTGTGGAATAAGACTGCCAACATGGGACAGCTGCTCGGCCCCTCCACCCCCAGAGCTCAGGGCCCATTTCAACTGAAAAGGTTAAAAGGTCCCGAGGCTGTAACTGGTAAGAACACCCATTGCACCTGCATGAACCTCCATAGCTGGTAATCCTCACGGCTGCCAAACCAATGAATCATTTCTTGTCTGCTAGGATTGCCCTGTGGCTGCGCACCCTCAGTGACAGAAGAAAAACAAACGTACTTGTAAGCACCCTACACTTCCTGATATACTACTTGTATTGAACCTATTCTCATCCTCTCTGATCCTTACTTCTGGTGTTCGAGCGAGAGCTAAACCTCCCAGCCGCTAAGTAAGACAAGCATTCGTAATGCCTACAGTTTGACCTATTGTGAAGGCGTGGGAAAAACACCTGCAAGGCACTGCCATAGGGGTATTCATTGGCCATCGATGGTAGCAGGTGCAAAATGCTGCGAGTACCTGAAAATCTAAGTGTAGTGCCTGTCAAATGCCTATTAATTATACACAAGCCAAAACTGTTGGCTTTGCCAATGCTTGTTTTTAACTGGACTTCAGTGAATGGCACACATAGCGCTTATAAATCAAGTAGCTGAAGACCATCCTGGTTAAGACATTTTTATTACACCAGTCAAGCTTTTATAGCTCCAGTTAAGTCCTTAACTGTCATAAGACTGCTTTGAAAAAACACTGACAAGTACTTCAAGTGCAGAGTTTTATGGTAAGGCTTGATTAAAGTGAGCTGAAAGAGTTCCCACGAGGAGATGTTTCGGGCAGGAACTGGGTAGGAATGGCCATAGAGATTAACATGGCTAATGGCAGTCAATCGGTGGGCAAATAACCAAACAACACCTCCAAATTTAGTGTCCCTCCTCGTATGCCATTTCTCCATAGCCAGTGCAGGAAATGGGAAACATGTATTGGGGGAACCCTCTCCTCCTTTATGGGGTGTGGCCGTGGGGGAGGAGTGGGCAGGGCCGAGGGGCATGGTCCCAGCCCAGGTAACACAATGCAGCATCTCTTCATAGAATCCCATCCTAGCGATTTGCATAAAAGCAAAAAGCATTGTGGGAACATATGTATGTCCAGAATTTTAAATTTGAAACATGTCTTATTGTGATTCAGTAAGAAACCTTTTTGAGAGAAGAATGGAAGTTTGGGTCTGCAGTTTTAATTAGTCACACTACTCACCCTAAGAAGAAAATGTCTCTACATTGCAGGACAGCTACAAACATGTGAGCCTTTGGCTGTTACTATATTCATAGACCCATGTCAGAGTGTACTGAAAATGTCTGTTTGCTGAAACGTGTGTTGCTGTGCAGGCTTCAGGGCAGATCTTGCTGGCAGTATCCTGCTTTGAAGCAGAGTTGTCACACACTATTACAAGCAACCCACGCTTTGTGGAGCTGACTGTTTACAGAAGAGACTCATGAGTGCTGCAAAGTGCTCTTTCCCGGCCTTAAGCCCGCCTCCCAGCCCTCCCCCTCCCATAATTGGTTGCCTCCCTGGCCTTACCTGTTCCTCCCTGGGAAGCCCACTGCCCGGCAGCCCCTGCGGCTAAGGGCCCAAGGACAAGGGTGGCTCCCACATTGGCGGTCCCAAGATGTGTCTGCAGGTGTCAGCAGGGGAAGCCAATGAAGCCACCAGACACCGACAAAACTGTAAGTGCTGGCATGGGTGGGGGGTAGAGCAATGGCCTAGACTGCTACAGATTTGCACCATGCATTATTAGAGAGATATGTGACCACCAGCCTAAACCTATTCATAGCTGGACAGCAAACATTGCCTGCAGTATAATGTTAACTAGTACTATACCCGGAGAGAACCACAAAGATTAACCTGCGCCAAATCTAGACAGAAATGTGATTGTTAGCATATGCCACACTTAGATGGAATCCTCAAGCTTAGCCCACGTCGCATCTAGACAGATATGTGATTGTTAGCATATGCCACACTTAGATGGAATCCTCAAGCCTAACCTGCGTCCCATCTAGATAGAAATGTGATTGTTAGCATATGCCACACTTAAATTGGAATTCTCAAGTTTAGCCCGGGCCACATCTAGATGGAGGTGTGAGTGTTGGCATGTGCCGCACATATATGGAATTCCTAAATCTAGCCTGCGTCACATCTAGATAGTAATGTGATTCAATGATTGCCATACGATTCGCTGGCCATGCCGGGACCAAGCGTGCCATGCAATCATGAATCAATAACCGACTCACTAACAATTTTACCCCTCCGCATATATCCTCTCCAACTCTAAACAAACACAACCACAACTCTATAACACAACAAACCGCACAAACGTCACCAGACAGCAACAACAAAACGAAAAACACATAGGGCCTCATTACACGGTAGGCGGTAAGGGTTTACCGGTACCGGTATTTTACCTTACCGCCTTACTACGAGGTCCCTTTGCGGGTTGGGGAATTTAACGCCTGCTTTTTGCAGGCGTTAAAAACCAACCCGCAAAGGGACCAGTGGAGCTAATTACGGTACCGCAATTTGCGGTACCGTAATTAGCGCCTTCCCCATTCCCATAGAGCCCTATGGGGCAAAAATGGGAATGGGGAAGGGCAATGGTGAAAGGGTGAATTACCGCCCCGCCAACCTTGGAATGGGGCGGTAATTCCCCTTTCCACCAAGGCGGTGCCGGTATTTTACCGGCATGAACCATGGCGCTAAAAGCGCCATGGTTCACGGCCTTCCGTGTAATGAGGCCCATAGACTTGCACAACAGTACACGACGGGTACCGAACGGAAAACACCCCAAGCCCAGCCAACGGACCCACCGGGCTGAGTCTGCCAACAGCACATCACAGCTCTCTTGCACTTTTCCAGCTTTCTCCCACTAACTCAACCATCCCTCCTCCCTGTTTCTTTTTCAGAGCACCAGGGGACCACTCCGGTGGTGATAGTGCGTGGTACAAATATCCTTTAACATTAACATTAACATAACGTCTAATAGCTTTGTATGCTAAAAAGTAAAGTTTACTTCAATGTCTTTAGTTGAATGTTCTTTAACCATACATAACACGGTGGAGTTTTGTGACGAATTGCCAAACCGAAGTGAGTTTATGGCAGAACTTATTTTTTTGTGTGTTTTTAAAGCGCTGAAAATAAAGTGGGTACATTGGGATGTTTTACCTTTTGCATCTTATCAGTTTCCATTCAGGATGTAGAAAATAAAAGGTACAGCGATATTATTTTGACCCAACATGCTGCTATAAGGATTTACATGTTGTCATGATGCTTTACTTTGCAATTTGTTTCTTTCGCAAGTAAACTCTATAGGACAGTATTATTGTAGGTCTTGACACCCAAAACTTAAATTTTTGTTCCAAGTAAAACGCGGAAGAAGGTGGCTGTTCCCAAATTGAAAGAGTGAGTTAAAATCAAAGCTTTGCTGTTTAGCGTAACTCTGTGATCCTGGGCAAATAATGTAATCGCACCCTGACTTCAGTTGCAAAAATTGGAGTGCTTATAAATGGTAACGTTTGCACCCTTACAATAGGACCGTTTTAAGTGTAGGGACACATTGGTGTATCCTGGTGCTCTTCTGCTAGTGGCTCCAATATTGCTGCATAGAACTGCATTATTGCTGCACTAGCCCTCCCCCAGTCTTTTAACACTGTATTTGACAGGCCGACTTAGTCTCACCAGCCAGTCAGTGCACCAGAGATTCTACTATAGCGGACTGTGGTAGAACCAACATTACATTTTCTCCCCTGTTGCTCCCAGCCACTGAAGTTCCTTGGGCCATGCAGAGTACTGCCCCACACTCTGCAATGTCCTGTTTTGCTATGATATTGAGTCTTTCATTGCACACCATCTGCCATTTTCACACTTTCTAGGACCTTCAGGTTCTGCAAGAAGTGGGTGTTTCAGGCTCAAAGGAGAGAGCAGTTAACTGATTGTAACATTGAAGCTGCACTAGAATAGTCTTATTACAACGGTTAATGAAGGTAGATGCCCCTACACAAGTAAGTTTGCCACTCCTCCACAGTCTCTGAATTTAGTGCCTCTCCCAAAATTTGAAGCGTTAGCCCACCCCTACATTTTAGCCTAGGTGCACTCCTGGATGGGTGCACTTGCATTTTGTTAGGCAGAGAGGTGAGCCTTTCCCTGAAACTGGCAGCGTTAAAGTTTTACTGTGTTTGTTCAGAAAAATGTACTTGAACAAACGCAGTAAAACCTTAAAGCTGTTACTTTCAAGAAAGTCCTCCATCACCTCTCTGCATATTGCACTTTAAAATATACTAATTGATAGTTGGTCCCACACCAGACCATGGGGGCAGGTGGGTAGAACAGTGGGGGCAGAGCCTCCAAGTTTGCCCTGCCTATTTAAGTGGCCCCTCCCATCATGACTTAATCCCCCCACCCCCGAAATGCAGGTTTTGTTGCGCCCATGCATGGGAGGGAGGTCAGGTAGGTCGGCTCACTCTCACAAGCCACAAGCCACCCCCACCGCTCCCCTCACAGTGCTGAAATAAAGGGGCGGGAGCCAACACATCTGCAATAATTCCTTTACTTGCTGCACCATGGCCCGTTGCAAACCTGCTCTGTAATGTATAATTTATAAAGTTATGCTGGCTGTAGTAAGACATGCGCTTGCTGGTGGGCTATACCACGAGGGATGGGCCATTACCTCATGCAGGGATGAAAGGTCCCATTACCCTGCACCAGAGATGCGGGGCAGCCCGGGAACTGAATGTATTTGCCATTAGCACATGCAGGGAGGACATGTGCCACTGGCACATGCAGAACACAGATGCTCAGTTAGCATGTGCAGAGAGATGTGCTGCTACATGTGTACAGAGGGTATGCCAATAACATGTGAAAAGGGAGTATGTGTTCTTACATGGTGCTTTTAGCAAAATTCCTTCAGCTTTTAAGCACTGTGGTAACAGTTATTATCCCAGTTCGAATTTTATTACAGCAAAACCAAGCCGAATGCCAGGGGAGCACTGTTGGGCATTGTGGTGGGGGCTGGTGAGGACGTGTTCAAGTCAGGCTGAATAAGGAAAGGGGCGGGGGGTGAAATCGGGTACATTTGGCCCCAGTACATTTTGTCCATTTCCAGCACCGATAGTAACTTATGTGAATGGTTATTCTTCATTATTGCATGTCTTGTAAGAAAGAAGCAACTCCTCTGCGGTCTTCCCTCTGTGCCACACCCATCAAGGTTGCGTCAGCCCTCCACGTAAATGGAACTTTGGAAGTGCAGGCCGCCCTCCTGCCCGGTAGCTTTACATTCATTTTTTGGATGCAACGTTATCATGTGCTTTGCCAACATTAGCCTGCACAGAAGGGAGCCCTGCCATTAAGACTGACAGAGAGGAGATGTGCCATTATAGCAGGGGCAGAGGAGATGCTACGTTAGCACTCGCAGAGAAGAAATGTCCTCTAGTACGTACTTAGTAAAGATGTGTCATTTGTATGTGCCAAGAAGAGATGTGCCATTAGTATGGAACAGAAGTGCAATTGGCATGCAGAGCCGAGATGTGCCGTTACAATGTGCAGAGACAGGATGTGGAGTTTGCACATGCTAACTGCACATCCCGTCGCTGCACAGGATGTGCAGTTAGTACATGCAGGGATGGGATGTGCAGTTAGCATGTGCAGAGAGGGTATGTCCCATTAGCATATGCATAGAGAAGGCGTGTTGTTAGCATGCACATCTCCTCTGTGCACATGCGTGCAATTAGCATGCATGTATAGAGAGCTGTCCCACTAGTATGTGCGCAGAGACAATGCCCCATTAGCAGATGAGAAGAGATGTGCCAATAGCATGCGCAGAGAAGAGATTTGAGGTCACTATGGGTAGAGATATGTCCTGTCAACGTGTGCAAATATCGGGCTTGCTAAACAGAACATGTTCTAGCAATACGTGAAAACAATGTCTGCCATTAGCATATGCATAGAGATGTGCATGTTAGCATGCGCACGGTGTAAAGGTGCAATTTACACATGTAAATGACACAAATTTGCTCTTAAAATGCTAACAGCACATCTCTGAAAATGCTGAAAAGAGATGTTTCTTTACCATGTGCACAGAGTACGTGTCATACTCGTTAGTATGTGTCAAGAGGAGATGCGTAGCTAACATGTTCAGGGAGGATATATGCCATTATCAAATGGAATGATGTGCTGTTACAATGTGCTTAGAGGGGATGTGCTGTTTGCATGTGACGTGAAGGGCTCTGCGCAAGCCAGACAACTCTGATCTACAACTCTTTTGGTCTATGGGTCTGATTTTACGTATGCATTGGGTATATGTTTTGGATACATTTTACTCTCTTGCAGAGGAGAAAACTCATTTTTACTCTCTTGTTTTTACATTTACTCTATAATTGAAAATTCATGCGTAAAATACTCCCACCTCAAAATCTTATCTGGAGCACTGAGAGATGGACATGCTTTTTTTCAAGCATTGCATCGAGAGGAGCCCATCTCTGTGAAATGTGCTCCCAACAACCATGTGGTGGCTCTCAGCACTAATGTCCAGCCCCTCCTCACAGCGCACTTTTGCTCTGTTGGACTCGCCCCCGGCCCTCTAAAATGCTCAGGTCACCTTTGAGAATAAGGGGAGCAGAGCCTTTCTGACACTAGTGCAAGTGAAATTAGCACATTCTCTGCGCATGTCATTTGCGCTACTTTTTCCGAATCTTGCCCTCAGTGTCCCTCACCATCGTCAACACATCTAGCCCTCAGTGTCCCCCACCATCCTCAACACATCTGGCCTTCAGTGTCCCCCATCATCCTCAACACATCTGGCCCTCAGTTTTCCCCATCATCCTCAACACGTCTTCAGCCGGCCCTTGATCTCACCCAGAAGGATAGTCGGATTCCTCAGCTAAAGCGGGGTGGTCTTGGTAGTGCTCCACAAGGGTATGGAAAGTCTGAAAACCTTGAGGAACAAGGACAGACATTATGGGAGGTGTGGGGCCTATGTGTGAGTGTTTACGCAGCTCACGCTGGCTTCCAGCCCCCGCACTCGTAGAACCCTCGTGCCCCCAAGTCAGATGCAGTCATCGAGCCACGTTTTCCCCTTTAAATTCTAGCACTTGCCATTTTTCCTTTTACATTTTTCACCGGAGGCAGAAAATAGCCGGTTCGATAGCACAATAGCACAGCGAGTAGGGCGCTCGCTTTGACATCTGTGCAGAGCCTGCAGATGCATGTTCGAATCCCGGCAGGGCCAAACTCAGCCTTTCATCCTTCCGAAGTCAATAAATGGGCACAACACACATTCATAAGCAGCGCTCAGATACCTGAGGATTCGTAGTGCTATATAAATGCTAAATTATTATTATAATAGAACGCCATCCGTGGATTCTGGGGAGTGTAGATTTCCATAGAAGTCCACTTTACACTCCATGTCCCACTAAAATAAAGATGCTCGTGAGTGTGATATTTTTTCCAGCTGTTCTCTGCTTTCCAGCCTTCCATTCTCCAGACGCTGGGCTGTCAGAAAAGGGGAGGGTCGCATGCAGCACTTGTGGAACATGACATGAAGACTGCGGGGAGGCCAGGTGGGAAGGGCCACCAGACCCCTTCCAGGCTTCAGAAATAAGAGCCCCTTTGTTTCAGCGAATAAACACATGCAGGGTCTCTGCTGCAGGAGGCCCTGGCTCCTTGCCCAAAGCCCCCCTCCCACCTCAGTGACCTCCTCTCACTGCCACGTAGTGGGCTCAGGAAGCAAGTTCACCGGCAGATAATCGGGGGGCGACAAAAAGCGCGGCGATGCTCTTCCCTTTTAAGATTGGGCCCGAGCTGTCACTTCACATCAGAGCTGCTCCTTATGATACAGCGCGGTGCCGCTACCTGGCAGCAGGCTGCTGTACCAGGGCTGCTTATGGCCAGGCCCGGTCCACATTTGCAAGGGGACTCGTGGTCTTTCAGTTGGAAATTATCATGCATAAGAAAGGCTATGACAAAAGAAATGCTACAGTGCCATCTAGTGGTAGAAAGTATGTTTTTAAATGAATAAATAAAGCATACACGGTACGCAGTAGAAAGTGAAATGATCCGTATTGGCTACAATTAGATGCGTAAAAAGGAAAGATACGCACCTTATCTAGAGGGCTGGTAGGAGCACCCGTGCACATAAACTGTGGGCATTCCCTCGCACTTGTCTTCTTCATAGACTTTGTGTGAGGAATAAAGGTACGCCTCCATGTTGTCCTGGTTTTTAAGACTTTCGTCCTCGAGACAGTTTTCTCTGGCACAATCATGCAAGTCAGCCAGACCTTGCGCGAGGGGACTCTTCTTGTTTTGGCCATATCTGACCTCCACAGGATTGCATTGACAGAATCCAGGAACTAATTCTGGAATTACTCACATTTACGGCCCGGAGTCTGTCACTTTGGAAGTTGATGTGGAGTCTCCACTATGATGTGTTCCCCCTGGATAAACGGGCAGTAATTTTTCAATGCCCACACCATTGCCAGAAGTGCCTTCTCACAATCTTTGAATTTTCCCTGCACAGAGGATAAAGTCTTGCTTGCATAGGAGATGACTTTATTGACCTTGTCATGCTTTTGATATAATACTGCAGTCAAGCATGTATTCGAGAACCCTGTCTCCAAGAAGAACTCCTTGTTTTTGACAGGGTAAGCTGAACAGGGTGCTTGTGAGAAGCTTCTTTTGAGTTGTTTTACTACCTCGGCTTGTTCCAGACCCCACTCCCACTTGACCCCCCCTTCAACAGATGGATCAGGGGTCTTGTGATCTCTGCGTAATCCTCAATGAACTTCCTACTATAATTAGTCAGTCCAAAGAGGCTTCTTAGCTCCTGCAGAGTTGTGGGGTCTTTAAGTTTTAGGAGTGCTTCCACTTTCTTCTCCTGGGGACAGAGACCCTCAGGAGCTATTTCATGTCCCAAGAAGTTGACACAGGTTCTGCACCACTGTGCCTTTTGGAAGGATAGTTTTGCTCTGGCAACCCTCAACTGTGTCAGAACATAACGGATTTCCGCTATGTGTTCCTCCACAGTTGGGCTTTTTATCAGAACATCATCCACATAGGCCTGGTTACTCCTTTCACCCAAGTCGAGAATGGCCTTATGTAGGAAGATGTTGAATTTGTTGCCGGAGTTGATGTACCTGAATGGAGTCCAGGTCCACATGTACTTATGTCCCCGAAGGTAAAGGCCAGCTTGTATTGGTCCTCCCTACTGACAGGCACGGTCCAGTACCCATTGGTCAGGTCAATGGCAGTATATACCTTTGACCCCTGGATCTGGGCCAGCCCCTGGTCAATGTAGGGAAGAGGCCATCAGGACATGTGGACCCATTTATTCAACTCCCTCAGGTCAGCACAGAGTCTCCACTGGCTGTTCGGTTTTAAAATCCCCAGCACAAGATTATTAAAGGTGTTGTCGACTGGACAAATTATCCCACGTGACTCAAGGTTTTTGATGATTTCCGTCAGGGACTCCATGGATGCGAGAGGCAAGAGGTATTGCTTCACAAACACTGGAATCATTCCAGGGTCCATTGGGAGGTTGTTGTATGGAATTTGGTGCAACCACAGTCATACGAGTCCACCACAAAGAGATCTTGAAAATCTAAGAACACCAGTTTCAACTTTTACTTTTGCTCCGGAGTCTCACAGGCATCAGGTAGGTTGAACCGCTCTTCAACCATTTGCCTGAAGCCTGGAAAGACTTCCGGTTTTGCTATTTCAGCAGAGGGTTTCAGGTAGGAGAGACAGTCCTTGTGGACCTGGAAGATCACCTCATCCTGCCTGATGTTGCAGGTCACCTCTTCCTCACCGTAAGGTGCAGGAAGAGTACACCAGGAAATTCCCCCCTTGCCAGGTGAAGATCCTGTCTGGTGGTAGGTCATTGTCAAAACAGTCATTGGGGATTGGTCCTATCAGTTCATTTCCTAGATCCATGGAAAAATGTCGGTCATCAACCGCCATTCCAATAATGGTGCCTGCGCCCAGAGTGATACTCCAAAGGTCGCTGTTATCCATCAATATTGGAATGGTTTTGTGTTCTACATTGACTAATGGTGTTGGGTTGAACTCCAACCCCTGCTGTTGTAGATGGGTGTTGAGGTGGACATATGCATCAGGATTCTGCAATTTCTGTCCTCTTTTAATTTTTAATTAAACCTGTTCCTGTCATCAGGAAGAGGTTCAAAGAAGGGGGTGAGCGCCTAAAGGGATAGATGACACGTGAGTGGGGTGACCTTACAGACAGATACAGATCTGTGTATAGACTGCGTACTAAAAGCCTACCTTGGTAGTGTCAGCGGTTGAACTTGAAAATATTTGGTGCCTGCGCTGGTTTCTGGCAGGTCGTCTGTAGCTACAGTCTTCAAGAAGGGAACTGTCATCACGTGTCATCTATCCCTTTAGGCGCTCACCCCCTTCTTTGAACCACGTCCTGATGACAGTTCGGACCCTTCACCTGCAAACAGCTCTACACAAGTGAAGGCTGACTCCATCCCGAAACCAGAAACATAACTATGTGTCGACAAGAATAATATACTACTAGTTCACAAGTAGTATTGTTTTTTGCACCGAATACTTGTACTACTAACCCTCACTCACGGAACTGTGATGTTAAAACAGTTAGCAATTTCTTCTGTGAGCTTAATCTGGGCTTAAATGTGAGTTTTTAAAAGGTTCAACTATTGTCTTTCTTTCTGTATGAACCTACAGTTTTTTATATATGTGTCTGAATCTATGATTAAACTGAATCACCATAAAATCATCTTGTAATCAATGCGTGACCTGCATCAGCTAGTATTAGTAAAAACTAGCTATTTTGCCTCCTTCTAGCCTACCACTATTGCACGGTTGTGAAAGGGGTAGCTGTTGACTCGTCTCCTTCTTACTACGGAAAGATAAACATCACAGGAACAAGACAAAATGGAAAGGAGGTCTCTAGCTAAAAAACTGGATGCGATATACAAGATAGAAAAAGGGTCGATTTGAGTAAAAGGAAGCAGTGAAATAGGAAAGAAAATCATTTGTTTGGACCAAGATGGTAATTACTCGCAGCCAATATCAATTTATGGTGGCTTAAGACAAGGCTGCTTCTTAGCACTGTTGCTTTGTAATTTTTATATTAGTGATTTGAAATGTGCCCTGTCAGCTATTAGGGCATAAACGCCTGGTTTGGGTGAGTTGAAAGGGCAATACATGGCATATGCAGACGACTTGGTTTAGACCAGACCCCTATTAGGCTGCAAAGGGCCAAAAATACAATTGCAGAGCCTTTGAAAAAATTGGATTTAGAAATGAATGTTGTAAAAACAAAAATATAATTTTGAGGCCAAATTATTCAAAAAAGATTTTAAAAATGTAATTGGACGCTTGGGCAAATAAGAATTTAAATATTTGGGGATGTATTTATTAGCAAAACATTAAAGGTAAGCAAGAAAGAAATCAACACGTGAAGACGTCTGCTAAAGTCATGACTGCACAAATGAAAATGTTAGATAAACGTTTTGGGCGATTTTCAATTTTACCGGTTATTCGATTTTATAATTTGAACATTTTAACAAAAAAAAATTATGCTTCTGAAGCTTTGCCAGATAGAATTGAATTGGGAAAAATAGAGGTGCAGCTTTATGTAAAGTTGAATTTGTTCTTAATAACATAAGATTAGGCTTTGCCACTTTTGCAAGAATTCCTTGGATTCGCTGAATCATCTTATTTTAGAATGTAATGTTCTTTGCTTGGAAAGAAAACGGTGGCTTAGTAAATTTGTGCACAACAAACTTCACTATTCTTAACAGTGTTAGCTTTCTTGAATGAAACGAATATTCAGAGTGAAAGTGTATGAATTTACAATGCCTATTTCTTCATTTTATAATGAAGAAACAAGACGAAATATTTATTCTTTTTTAATGTATGATTTTTAAGTATGGATTTTTGTATTATAAGTGTATGGATTGTTGTGCTGTGGAATGTTTTGATAAACCAAATCACATTAATAAAACATTTAAAAAAAGGATCCCGAACTATGTGCCCCACCGAAAACTCTTCCCTCAGAGCAACCCTCTATTCGAGTTAACCGCAACTCAGCAGTTAGGATTCGAAGGGTCTGCATTGAAAGTGCTTCTCTTCTTCCTTCCACCCGCTGCTCCCCAGAGCCACTTAACATTTTTGCCATCCCAAGAAGGCGAACCCCAGGTCTACAGTGCAGGCTTCTAGCTTGGATGTCTTCTACTCCTTGCCCCCCACCCCCTTTTGACTACCCTTGTCTCCCCCCACACCAGGTATTAAAGGGGTTGCTAACTCCTTCAGCACTCTAAATCATTCCTTTGGTTCCACATAGCATCCAGTTTGTGTACATTGCTCCTGACTCATTTGTATTTCCCTTTACAGCTAATGAATATCTTGTGACTTGGATGCAACATATTACATGTCATTGCTACTGGATTACAATGGGCAGTAAACGCTCTCCAGAGGATCATGATGGATGAAGGATTGCATACCATTGTTGTGAACTAGTAAAGGTTGAAACATTATCTATGCAGGGCTACCAAGTCATAACTGATATCCATCCCTCCAAATCTAAACATGAAGCTTCCCCACCAACCTGGTAACACTGGGCAGATGATGGCAATTAGAGAAGACAGAAAAGTGTACTCCTTTACGCAGACTGCCTTTGTACCAGCTTCATGGAGACCACGCTAGACTTAGCATAGGAGTACAGCAACGCAAACTGTCTGAAACCAACAGCATTACAGAGAAGCTCAAAAGCCTCTGTAAACACACAGCAAAGCCTTCTAGACCAACAAAGGACTCACTCAGATTTTGTTTTAAATGTGGCGGAAATGGAAACTTGTGCTACACTTCTCCCAACCCAGAAACCTATCAAAAGGTATCAGACAGCTTGAAGCCAGCACATAATAGTCTGTCACTGAAAAATGACATATTGGGTAGGGAAGGAAGCCCAGGAGAGCAGAGGAAATCTTACAACAGCGCAATATCCAGAGTCTATCTAGAGTCCATTAGCAAGAGCACCTGCCCAGATCATGAGATGCAGGCTTTGAGAAGAGCTGGTGGATTGGTCATTCAGTGAAGGTTCCTAACTTCTTAAAGGAACACCTCCTTATAGGAGTACTTGCCAACTGATCCCATTTCCATGTGATACACAACACTACCATCACAAAAGCCTCTGTCATCTACTATTGAACCCTTGCACTATCTGATTTGTCCCTCCTGGGACTAAGGACTATTCCTTCAATCTACTCAAGATACGACCACTTGCATTTGGCGATCCTTCTGAAGAGGTCGGTGCCAGCCGAGAACTGAATACCCTAGCACTTGGTCGCCTTTTCAGGAAGGTCAACCCTCTATTCCATTATAAAAGGTGCAATTTTTTGAAACATGTGACTTGTTTGTGAGGAGACAGTAGTGTGTAAGTATTCGTACAACTGCTGTACATCCATACCGTCGGCATTTCAACTGCCATATACGCAATGAGGCTCAATAGCACAAAATAAGCAGTTAGGGAAGTGGTACTTCTCACTTCCAAAGAGATGAGCATGCCAGCCATATTCTGCTGTTTTCCAGATAGATATGCATGCCCGCTGGTTGAAAGAGCCGTCACAATAAAGTATTTGCCTCAAGGAACATGCCTCTGATGGAAACCTTTAAAACAGAGTCTGTACCGGCTGTCGCCTAGTCACAAATACACAAATACCTGGCAGTAAGAAAGATCACTGTGAATCACTAGGGTGCCCTATTACAGGAACCATTTGGCGATGATATTTGAGAAACACAAGAGGTTTCCAAAAACTTATTTATTAGAAATCTTTATGAGAGTGAGTTACAATAACGCCCACCAAAAAAATGATGATCAAGGTTCTTATACAACGCATCTTAACCTATCCCATCATTG
Organism: Ambystoma mexicanum; assembly: GCF_040938575.1. Lineage (NCBI taxonomy): Eukaryota > Metazoa > Chordata > Amphibia > Caudata > Ambystomatidae > Ambystoma > Ambystoma mexicanum. The sequence continues at coordinate 683,132,919 of NC_090931.1, read as the reverse complement.
CAAGGTTAGACCCTCTATTTTCAAGAATACCAACCTACCAATATTATATAAGGCTGGGCTCCCGGAGAGAAAGTATGGCAACGTGCATGTGTGTTACTAGTATTCTTCTTCAAAGCTTTGTTTCGACAAGTGAACATCGCATATTAATAATGACAATAGTGACTACATAGGTATTTCGGTCAGCGTGTAACATGCATCAATAAATACAAAACCATAAAAAAATTCATGCCATGAAGCCATTGCCCTGTAGATGCGTCTTCCTCGTCTACTAAACAGAGAGTTTAGAGATCTCTAGATGTTTCTCAAAAGCTACATATAGAGCTTTCATGCATGGCAGTCAGATCACATCTGGACCTGTTACTCACTCTTCGCACAGACCTGGTTATGCCCATAGAACTGCAAAACCTTTCTATTCGAGATGGAGGCTGTTTGATACCTTGCCTGGAAAATGACATTTGCATTATACACGTCGTTAGTATCACGTGATTAGGGATTGTCACGTGTGTTCCACCTTACGTTCATAAGCAGCGTTGGGACATCGCTCGCTGCTTCTGATTGAACAAACATGGAGTCTTGTAGCTGAAACTTTGATCAGCGTCCTCGCAACTCTTCACCAACGTCTTTGGCTTTCCTTCCGCGTGTTAATTCCACATGCGATCTCGTGTAGCCACGTCCAAGAAGAAACGGGGGGCTTTTCTTGTCTGCATGTATTTTTCCACACGCTACCTTTAGCCGCATCCAAGAAGACCAAGGTACAGCTTTTCCTGCACACGCAGACTCTGGCAGTCCCGGCTGCGTGTACTATTGCCGCGTGTAAAACCACACGCTGTTTCTTGAACTCTTGCAGTCGCGTGGAAGAAAACTAACGTGTGGCTGTACTGGCTGCGTGTACTTTGCTGTGTGTAAAACCACATGCGGTTTCCTGAACTCTTAACGTGTGGCATTCCTGACTGCGTATACTTTTGTCGTGTGTAAAACCACACGCGGTTTCCTGAACTCTTAACGTGCGGCTGTCCTGGCTGCATGTACTTTTGCTGCGTGTAAAACCACACACGGTTTCTTGAACTCTTAACCTGCGGCTTTCCTGGCTGCGTGTAATTTGTTCACGTGCAAAACCACACGCGGTTTCCTGAACTCTTAACGTGCGGCTTTCCTGGCTGCTTGTACTCTTGCCGTGTGTCAAAACTACACGCGGTTTCTTGAACTCTTGCAGTCGCGTGGAAGAAGACCAACGTGCGGCCTTCCGGGCTGCGTGTACTATTGCAACTTATAAATCCACACGCAAGTTTGTGCTACGCTCTGATTGAATCCTGTCGCCTGTGATGAAACAACAGGTGGATTTCCACTCACTCTCTTCTGTTCTACATGGGAAAGGAAGTACTGCCAACAATTGTTAATTTAGAAGGTGATTGTGCACGTTACATTGGATGCTATCCTGTGGTGCACCAACCTGGTATCTAGCGTGACCCTCGTGCCGTTCGGGATGTTTTCCCTTACTAACCTTCCCCCCTTTTCGTTGGTTCTATATTTGATTACTTCAGAGACCTGTTGGCAGAGCCTCCAGTTATCAGCATCTACAGGTTATTGTTGTCCTAAATGATGAACTATTAGTGAGAATTAATGTTGGGATACTTCTTCATTACGTCTTATTTTATCGTAGGCTGACTTCCTATTGTTTTCCAACGCCCTTTCCAGTGATTCCTCCCTCTGCCTGTTATATTAGTCAGAGAGTGGTATCATTTGGAAGGTCTATTTTTGACTTCATTACTTTCAAGCCGTTTGCCTCCTTAAGGATCTGGAAGAACCCTTCAATTGTATCCTTTATGGTTATACCTGTATCCTTTTACTGGGCAGTATAAAATACGTGGTTGATTTATGACACAAGCCATTAATGAACTGATTTCATATCATATCGAACTCACGTTTCCAAATATACATTATGGACTGTTAAAAAGGCTCAGTACATCAGTAGGAAATGGCAATAATAAGGTTGAGCTATTGATGTGTAGAGGAGCAGCTGAATGCCTTTGCAGGAAGTCCGGCCCTTATTCTGCCTATATGCTGGAAACCGGAATTTGTGACATGAGCAACACCAGTGATGATGCCGTTTACACGAAAAGCCTTTGAGACAAGATATCCACTGAGAAAACCCTATGTGATGTGTCCCCAAAGAGATCATGGTCTCCTGAGGGAGAACCCCCCTGGAAGAAGTGTGAAAATGTGAAAATGTGAAAAGGAGAGGCTGGTGACGTCAGAAGAGATGAGCGTGGTGCACTGAGCGAGATGACGAAGGAAGAAAAAGCAGAGACCTTATAGAATCTGATGGTGAAGTAAAGAATCTAGAAGACTTTCTGTGAAGAATGAAGATTGCATGTGTGAGAAGCACTGCAGAACATGCAAGCCTTTTTATAACTGTACAGATGCCGAAACACAAGTAGACTAAGTAATCGTGAAGGCTGGCTATACGTAGTGAATAGACTGCAGGCGGTGCCGCCAATATATATATGTTTATATAATCTGGACATTTGATGTCACCATTTTAGTAAGCTTGACCCATGGAGAAAGGAGAATTGATAGCTGAGTGTGTGTTGCAGCAAAGAAATAAGCAGAGGTTCGAAGATGGACCAAAGGGAGACTGCTTGGCCTGGTGTCAAAGGGTAAGGCAGCCAAAACTGGTTAGCAGTCCTTGAAGAACAGTGAATGTGAGACGCCCAGGCATCCCTTGTTAAGTTGCAAAGAGAGAACACCATGAGTGCCATGTTTCTTTATTCGAGACAATTAAATGCTATAAAATGAGCCGATTCACTGTCTCCTGTCACGTGAATTCAGGATGGAAATAGAAGTGGACATGTAGAACGGAACCTAAGAATAACATTCCCACACTCCCTTATATTCCCAGAGACAAGAAGCTACTGCAAGGCCAATTTCAAAGACAATCTGAATGGCAGAAGGCATGAGTGATGAGAGATGTTGGGCTAATTTGGTGGGGATGTACAGTCAAGTCCACCCACCAGCACCTGGGATGCCAGCTTAGTAATCGAATGTTCCAGAAGGGTACACGCATGCCAACCAATTGCAGAGGGCCATATAATGAAGGGCCTTATAGTGTGAGAGCCAATGATGTATCATGTTTCATATAACTGTTGAAGATGACTTGCATTAATGGAGGGCATAAGTTGCCCACCTGACTATATTGACCCAATCACAATCCAATCCCTTATAGAAAGTATACTTAGATACTCCCCTTAGTCCTATCACAATCCTGCACAGGTTTTCTTAACTTACAATGTAGTATGACACCACGTATGATGAGGTTTTATGATAAAAGTACTGTTTTTTATGAAATGCTTTGAGACCATGCTTTGAGACCATGCTGTGCGACGTCCGTTGATGTTCGTTGTTCTCCCTGTTTTAGATCATTGAGAATAAAACAGAGACATTTTGCCAACTTCCTGAGTTGGTCTTCTTATTTGTGTAAGAGTTATCCTGCATCCCATCCATCGTACGATGTGTTACCTTAATTAAAAGGACCATAAGGGTTCAGATGGCTGACCTCCTTCGATGCCAATAAACAAGGATATAGAAAATGGTAAATCATCGCACGTTAGTGACTTATAGGAAAAAAAGCTTGATCTAAGTTTGCTATTGTATCATTTCTTAGACAAGGAATTTGATTTCAAAGGTGGACATCACTATACAGGTGTCACAAGAAGAGAATGTACTGGACTGACTCTCTTCAGCCAATTTAAAAGTCAATCAAAGGACTGAGTTTTCTAGATTGCAGCTCTCAATAAGCATGCCTACTGGGGATAGTCTTAAGTGCAACTTTAAAAGAAGACTCTGGATTAAAGGATCCTTTATCTGATCTAGAAAGTGTTCAAAACCAGCAGGTGATTTAAGTGAACGATAGCTGAAATTCAGAGCACTGCTCACTTGAACTGCTACAGAGACCTCAATAAACCAATACGCATTTTCTCTTTCACTGTGAAACTGCTTATTCCAGTAGTGTGCAAGGCCAAGGGTCGTGAGGGTGTCTATCAGATACTTAAACCTTGTCCATAATTGTATCAAATATAATATTGGCTTGGATTTAGAGAGGATTTGGAGTAAACCAAGTGGATACAGCGCTACATTGAGAGTCTGGGACCCGCACCTATATGAGAGACAAACAATTCAAGTAATAGAGAATAAGAGGGTCTGGGACCCTGTGAGAGAAAGAAGGACAGTCCATGGGAGGACAGTTGCTTGGCAGAAGAATGAACCAAGCCATTCAGAATATTGCGAGTCTGGGTCCCGCACCCAAATGAGAGTTGGTTAATAAGTGGGTGAAGAACCCTGGAACTGAAAAAGACAAATTAAAAGGAATCCTACACTTGATAGGGAAGTGTGGTAAGTTGGTGGGATAAAGAACTGTGAATGTGGGAAGTATATTCTTGTGAATAACCCAGTGACATTTGCCTAAGATAATATGGGGCTCAGGCCCCAAAAGGGAGGAAAGTGGAAGAAGAAGGAGTCTAGGGGAAAGGGTCACATCCCTAGCCTTGGGGTCTTACATTTGTGAACATTGTTTATTTCATCAGTTTTGATTCACCAAGAGACGGGGAACTTTTGTGTTGTTTTGCATTACAATGAACACTTTGCAAAGGAGCGGCAGGGGCAGTCTTAACAGCAACCCTTATTAGCAGCAAGACGGTAGTTGGGCTCCACCAAAATCCCTGCCGCAAGAATGGATGACTCAAGCAAAGGGAAATGTTTACTGTCTTTATTATCAATCAAAATGACAGGGATTACACTAGAACAGCATCTCGTTACAGAAGTTATTGTCCTACAAATGTGGGTTACACCATTTTAAAGGCTAGGGACGTCATGAAAACAAGTTACGTCCCAAAAACCTATCAGGTAAGGGGATTGGTTAGTCGAGGAAAACTAAATATGCAATCCATAGGGGTTAGTTGGGTTAATGGATCCACATATCTGGTGGCTCCTCCTAGAACCACCTCTAAATGCTACAATGACAACATTGCAGGTTAACAGGGAAATGCTTGGCCACTGCAACTTAGTGTGCTTAAGGTGAAAGGTAGCTAAGGATTGGACGGAACGGGTCTTCTCCGCCTTGGGACCCTGAACAGCTACCAGGCTAAGTGAAACTATTCAAGGCAATTATTGAGGTGATGTGTGTTCCCAATAAGTTGCCATCTCTGATTGCCTAAGCCCTTAGAGAACATCCAGCTTTGAACCTGTATAGTAATTGTATCTTCCCACCTCTGGTTCTATGGGAACAGCTTGCCTCCATCAGCCTCGAATGAATAGGCACTGTCCTATTCTTCCAGGTCACGTGTGTATGGAACACAAAATAAAGCTCTGCTGTGTAATTATGAAGATTTCAAGCTATATTTCTTGCAGGTGTCTTATCGCCTTGGTAAACGGTAAACTATCCCTCTCTGCTTGTCCTTGGCTATGATGTGCACCCTATCTGTGCTGGAAGCTCTGTCTGTCTTTAGCTGGATCAGGCTGTCAGCCTTTCCATGTATTCGAAGTTTGTCTTGCTTTCCATTCACTTAAATGCACCTATGGTTTCCATCTTTGTTCTTATGGCCGCTCATGTTAGTTGCAATTAAGCATAGGCAAGCTGATTGTATGTATTCTTGGCATCTTTCTGTTTCTGCATAGCTAAAGCTTTACTGGTATAAGTGTGTCAGTCCATTAACTACTGTGAGTCATAAGCATGTGTTTCGTTTCTAGCAGCAATAAACTAAATTGTTAGTGTAGCTAAATGCATGGATGCCTATATGCTTCATGTCTGACGCATCTAGGTCATGATGTCAGTGGTGATGTCATCAGCTTTTCGTGGTTATGGTCAGCCAACTTGTTTGATCGATGACAGCTGCATCACTACCATTTTGTTGTCAGGTATGGTTTTAAGGGCTGTCTGAGCAAATAGTGCTTCTCACATATGCGATATATCACTGATGGCGATGAAGGGCCTAGGAGTGATGTACATCTCTCTTTGCTCTGCCTTCAGCCTGCAAGTCGGATGGGGGTTATGAGGGCCACATTTGGATCTTCCACTTCAATCCCACTTCTGGTCGACATGTCGACCACACTCCCCAAATGACTATCTATTAACGTACAGTTTCAGAACCCAGACCTTTGTCACTCCTCCTAGATGTCCATGGTCCTTTGCGTGGTCGTCCAAACTCCAGGTAATATAGCTGCAATCTCAGCCAGTGGTGCACCATACCCATTTTCCCCAATAGTTGCATACGTTGAAAGGAAACTCGAACACTGAGCCTGGCGGGAACAGTGGACACTGCTTCAGCTGTGACTTCAGCCCATAACATGTCTTTGCTTCCTTGTCCTCGTCTGCCTCTATATTCAGTAATACCGTCATCCCTATAGTCTTTTCAGTAGTCATCCTGCATTGTGATATTGCCACTCTGATGACACAAAAGGCAAATAACACTAGTATCAATGCTGCTACCAGTACTTTCAGTCCATTGTCCATCCATGATGGCATCCAGGAAAAGACGTATGATAACCAGTCATCGTCTGGTCCTATAGAATTTGTCTCTGCCTCCATTTTGCCATGCAGGTCTGATAGTTGAGTGATAGCTACTCTTAGGGTCCCATTTTCCTCATCATGGGTTGGAATGCATGTACAGCAGGAAGGCCCTGTCTTGGCGCAAAAACCTGCTTCCATAGCTGTGAGAAGGTCTAGAATGTATTGGTTCTGTAGGGCCATTAATGTGACTGCCCTCAATTCTTCCTTGATGGCGTTGAACCCCTTAACAGTTGAGTTTATCATCTGCATCAGCTCCCATCCATGATCTGGAGCCACTTGACATTCACATTTGCTTGAACTGCGGGAATGATGGATGTAAAGAACATCTCAGTCCTGCTGAACAGACTATGCTCTGGTGGTATTTTGTCCAGTGCATCTTCCATCCTTGATGATGCATTGTTCCCTCTCTTCACTCTTGTCACCGCTACATATCTCTTCTTCCTTTGATGAGCATCAATCTTCATATGATAGGTTATTTATAACACGCTTAATACCCAGAGGTTTCTAAGCATGGACCTGGGGATTGGACCTGTGGTGCTCCGTGTCGTCTTGCTTCCAAGGCGAGCACATTCCCCCTTAATTATCCTCCCAAGAGTTAGGGAATCCATCTACTTGTGTGGCCTTCCAAAGTACTACTAGGGGTGGTGTCTTTATCTTTACTAGAGATCATATCCCTCCCCAGTTTGGTAGCAGTTTCATGTATGCCTTTGACCTGCAGGCCTAGTAGTGGTCCATTAGCACTGCAGTGCCGACCTCCATGCCGGGTAGCTTCGATTTTCTCTTGCATCCTTTATTCTCTGCAACCTTCACTGGACCCTCATTCTGGAAACATAATGAATGTGAGAAACCTGGAGGTGTGTCACCCGCTAGTCCCCGAGGATCTGTCATCCAGGTAGCCAGGGCACAACCATAGCTTGTGGATCCAGTTCCTGGGGGTGGAGCAGTGTGGGAGGATCACCTGGGTGAGGGGCCTTCGGGGAGTGGGAATTGGACACTGGATGGTGATATGCAGTCTCCCCCTGCAACACCTTTACCCATCCTACCAGGTAGGATACTTAGGAACTTAACCTCCCCCTTTCAGAACATGAACACTTTCTCATGGACAGCTCGCTATGAGAGAAAACGGATTAACACCTGAGCCGTATTCCTGACATGTCCCAATACAATGGTCAGACAGGGTCAGGCAATCCTGACCATCACCCACACCCGACTTTCATTACACTTCCCCACACGGATAAAAGGCAGAGCAAAAGAGCACACTCTGAGCAAAGCAAAGCACACGTGGAAAGAGCAGTTCCAAGATGGCAGTTTAACATGAGGAGAAAGACATCAAAACAGAAGGGGATCACGAGGAGGGAAGTGCCCTTGACCTTTTCGACAAGGAACTATTACTTTCATGAAACCTCGAGAATAGAAAGTGTAAGACCAGGAAACCAAGCTGATGAATCTTGCATTGTGTGTCAGTGGTACCCAGGGACCTCCCACGTTGATAATCAAGGTGGGGAGAATTGCCTGCTGCCGTGGTATTGTCCTTGGCTCCCACGACAAAGCAGCGCTAGTGAAATAAACAGCCGGTGAGTTGGGGAGGTCGATACCAAAACGGTCTGTTTTGAAACCAAGGTTGCAAGCGGTAACATTGTATGGCGAACGCTGAAGCGAACAGTTTATGAAACACATGTGATAACCAGTGCTAGTAAAATTGAACAACAGATGAGTGATTGAACTTTGAAACCAAGATATGATAACTTTGACACAGTGGTCCGGCATAGCATGCATGCTCATTCGAACGTCTCTGTAAAGTATTCAACTGGGAGGTGGCAAAAGCAAAGAGTGACAAAGGATTATAAATCGAAGTGGTCCTGCAGCGGGTCAAGCAAAATCCTGTGCACAATCGATGTTGATACAGTAAAGAAAGTTGGTAACAAAGTAGATAAAGTTGGTCCAAGCCCGAACAAGGGAGATCAATTGAAAGCTTTGGGTTAAAGCAAGTTTGTGTTAAAGAGAATACAAATTGGTCCAACCCCAGCAAAGGGAGGCTGATTGAACATTGTATAGAGATGGATCTGAGCCTGGCTGAGGGGGATCCAGTGTGAATTGTGAATCACCAGAGAAATTGTACACGTGGAAATCCAACAAGGATTTTATTAAAGGGGATATGAGCATGGTTGAGGGGGATCCGAGGTGAAAGTGAATCACCTGGGAAATTGAGTCTGTGTGAAATCCTAAGAGGAAAGGAACTTATTGTTTGTTTGTTGCATCAGGCCCTCTGAAAGAAGAGTCTTTGAAAGGCAAAGAGACTTGGGGCAGAAGGCCTTGATGCTAATGTTTGAACTGCACCCTCATGCCAGAGATACCAGAGAATGTGCTAAGCTCGAGTGTGCCACCTTCTCCCGTGCTGAAAACGTGGGGAAGGGAGGCCAACGGCCTGAATATCCTGACATATTATTTCTTAAAGACTTCTACTTTTACATAACATTGTTTCCCACGCTATTTGTTTTTAGAAGTAATAGGTTTATTAGTATAGGCCCTTTTATTTTGACAAGAAACCACTAGGACTGCGTTATTATTATTTGATGGTCGTAGCTTGCTCCCATCTTTCAATGTAGGAATACATAGGCATTTTTTAACCCTTTTCAAAGTTCAATAAACACCCTTGAACTGTGGTCACTTGTGTCTGTCTTACTGTTGATTCCATGACTTCCTTACATGAAGAACTCTAGAGTAGTAAAATTGGCAGAGGGTCAGCCTCATTCTCCACTAGGATGTCACTGTCTGTGAATGTTCGCGGGTGAGCCGTCCAATACCCGGGGCACCAGATGGTAAAGAGGCCAGTCTGATGGCAAGACCATTAATAAATAAAAAATACCAAGAAGGGGGTGAACACACACCACTGACTTACACCTTTCAACTGGGAATTAAGAAGTTCTGGGTCCACACAAAGTCCATCTGACATTTTTGCCAATATAAAGCAACTTAATCGCTCGAAGTAAGATTTGACATATTCTCAATCCCCTCAAGGATGACCATAAAAAGACCCTAGGGGTGCATCATGGGGTCAGGGAATGCTGGATGTAGCATTGTTTTCCTAATTTGGAGATATTTCTCAACCAGCAGATGGAGCCCTAAAAGCTTGATCAACAGTGCCAAGCATCCTCAGGAAGCCTGCTTGTAGATGATAGATGGTGTCATTGGCACTCACCCAGTCCCCCAGGTGACAAAATAGAAACTTTGCAAACACTTTGGCTGCACTATCTAAGAGAGAATTTGGGAAATGTTTAAAGGGGATACACATCCCCTTTTTCCTACATGTGGATGATCTCTGCCTGAAGCCGAGAATTAGGAACCTTGCCCAGTTGAAGATAGGCACTGAATAGTGTAGTTAAGTATTGAATCCAAATGGTTTCTTCCTCTTTGAAGAAATTGATTGTGATGCCATCTGGACCTGAAGCCTTCCTTGATTTCTGAGCACTTAAGCCTACTTCCATCTCCCACTGGATCAGAATAAGGGTACTCTCATCATGTGAGTGGCCCACAACATTTATATTAATGAGTGTTACAATGTTAAATACCCCTGTTTATTAATAAAGCAAACTAAAGTGAAAGAACGTTTCTGTTTCAGATACGCAGGACTGAAGGAGGGATCCTTGATCTTTTTTACCCTAACAGAGAATATGAGTTTGGCAGTGTGGGAAAAAAGTGGAGGTAGTTCAGTTACCTCAATTTTTGTGCAGAGCCAAACTACAGGTTTGGCGGTATTACCTCTGATTGATCTCCAGCATGATGCATGATGCCAGAGTTAATACTGCCAAACATCCCCAATGGAGCCCATAAAAAGGGGATTTACACCACCTACCACCACTTGTAATCCTGTGGTTAATTCATGGGACCAAGTGGTGGTAACGGTAAAACCATTCGGTATTAATCCAGAAGTATTACCACTGAACTGCAGCCAAACTTGTAATGAGGCCCAATCTTCCATAAGGCCTAACTGTTGTTTTCCTAAGATCCAGCTATCAATGCTTCCCAATTCTTCATCATCAAAGCTTGTGTTTTAGTCTTTGTTAGAGCTTTGTAATCTCGATGGGCACATATAAACTTTCCTTGCTATTGGATATTTAAGGAGTGTCAAAAGCCTAGACTTAGATTGTCTTACTTCCTTACCATGTCATTCTTTAGTGACCATGTGCTGCTAGTATGGCATATTCAACGGATGTATGTCTTTACTTATTCTGCATTCACTTCGCCATACATTCCCTTTATCACATTGACCTCTTCTTACCTTTACCTCTTCAGTCTTTCACTTCTAACATTACCTTTGTCATTACATGGTGAGCCCCTCTGTACTCCCTCTTCTTTTCTAACCCATAGTATTCCCATGAACCCCTCCTGGACCCCAATCCTAACCTTACAGCTAACATTACCATATCCATTGCCACCTTGATAATGTAAAAATGCAGACGAATTTTAGGTAAGAAGAAGTAAATGCATGAAGAAGTAAATGACAAAGTGAATGGGGAAGAGGTAAGAGTTGAAAATGTGTTTTTGGTGAAGTAAAGGGGCACACCTATTCAACGGCTTTAAAATCCTGATACCAAGCCAAGACTCAACGAAGCCCTCAAATGCTTGTGACGAAGTTTGTTTGCTGTTCTCGTTCTGGGTTATGGATAAAGTCAGATCACCATGGGGCCTTTAGACCTTGGAAAAACATCCTCTTCTTTCATGCAGCTCCTTTCCTGTACTTCGGACGTCGGCCAGAAGCCGATGGAGATATTGGTCAGGCATGTAAATCAACCAGCTGTATCTCAATGACAATATCATCTCCAGAAAGGTTTTGAACTAATATGATGCTTGACTGATGAAGGTTCTTGACTGCTGTAATTTAATGGTTCCAAACTGGCTATCAGGACTCACTGAAGTCTGCCTATCCCCATGCTACGCATCACTTTTGGCACTCTTGATTTTCTCTGTATAATTTCCAACTTCGGTCCTACCATGGGACGGAAAAAATGGACCCTGACCCACTAACTAGAAGGCAACATCCTTAAAAAGGAGAAATGCTTAGAAACACCTGTGAAGTCTCTCAGAAGCTGATTACAATATCTATAAAAAAAAAATCATCCAGGGGAATCATTAATGCGAGCGTTGCACCTATCACTGAGACCTACTGTGACACCACCAAACTATGCCTCACTTCTCTGCCATCTCCAGATAGATATGAAGGGCTCCAGATCATAAATGGGACAACTTAATATCTCCTACACAAGTCTCAACACCAGAAATGTATACAGCAATGATCTCAACATGAATTTGCTATCCGCCAACCTTAAAATGTGCCTTTTAACAGTTTGTAAGTATGTGCAAAAAGCACTTATAATTTCAGCAGGGGTCGTTTAATTTACTATTCTTACTACATTCCTAGCACATTTGGGGGAAAGTGGTTATTGGTGAGGTTAATCAATTCTTTTCATGTCAATATTATGGCAAGTTCATATTAAGTGAAAGTGGAAATTATTCTTTAATACCATTCTGGTTTCAAAAGGGCATTTGGTGTCGAAATTATGACTGCATTGCAATCTAAATATGTCAACCAAATTATTAAGAAAATCGGTCTCTAAGAGACTATCACCACAGTGGATGATCGAGAAGGTAGGCTCCAGATGAGAGATTCTAGGGTTGTATCCTGAATATGCTGTGGAATCGCCAATCATCTCAGAAGCGGCACTGGAGCAATTATGTGTCTGTACTTATTCATGTGTACTATTCTACATGAAATTACTCTGTAGGATTGAAGCCCTATTTTCTCATGCTCAGAGAAGATGCTCACTTCTGCTTCATTCTGGCTCTCAGGTGTTACAGATCAAGAATCAATATTTAATTTGCATTTTTTTTTTAAAGCGCTCCCACTGCCTGCAGGCATTGAGGAAATGTTTGTTTTTTCAGTTGCATAATTGTTTTTTTTGTCTTAATTGCGTTTTTATAACGCGCTTAAACACCCAGAGGTTTCTTAGCGCAGACCCGGGGATCGAACCTGTGTTGCTTCGTGTCTTCTTGCTTCCAAGGCATACACGTTGCCATTAAGCTATCCTCCCTCCCGGCAAAGGTAATGTTGCGTGAATGCCCCGTTCAATTTACTCAGCATGTATATGTGAACAGATGTTGTGGTGTTAAACCAGAGTACATTGTGCATTTTTGTGACATTTATTCCAGTCAAACACTATGGAATACGCTCTCTAAATAGAGGCTTATCATGACTTATCTCCAATGGGAAAGTCACAGCTCATAGTTTTCACCCCTGTTTCTTTATGTGTGGTGGTTTAATGAAACATGTGTGATAAACAATACATGCTCATTACATGTATACTCACCAGATGTATGTATGCCTTAAGTTTCATTGTACTTATGTTTTATTGTAAATGCCATGGTCGAGGAGTTAACAGGGCTGAAATACACTTGCCAGGTTAACTCTCTGCAAGGAGATCAAACAGTGGCTGGAACGGGGCAGATGAGGGTTCTAATTATGTCGGAACGGCTCTGAAACTATGTGGTTACAAATATTACAGGCCTTATGTTAACAGCCCTTTTTGCTGTTCACTAATATTATCCACCACAAGACCCATTTATCCAATGAGTAACCTAGCTGCACTCTAGTAGGCAGGATCACCCATAATTTAAATGCATTCAAATTGTTCAATAAGAATATGAAATCAGATCATTGCAGGATCTTACATTTTCATAAGGAAATTTACTCCAATAACATATAGGACATATACAAGAAATTGCTTCAAATTATAGATGTACAATTTCAAATAGAAACAGTATAGTACTGTTCAATATGCTTTGCACCACAGATAAATTACAATAGAAACAAATTAGCAGCACTCAGCTGTCACACAGAAAACAAATGTTTGCGAACTCCTTTCATGTTCCAGACGCGTTTTGGATAGTCAGATATATCCCTTTTCATGGGAAATCATGCTGTCTTCTTATAATAACAATCAATATGCAAATTAGCTTCTTATAGCAAACCTCTATTTTTAGAGTGGTCAAAGAAATGACTAAACCATAATCTCATCAGTCTATATCACTGACCTATCAGTAGATAGTTCACACAAAGGCAATAATGCCTAAAAACAAAAAATAAATAGATATCAGATTTTCTAAATGAAGGCCATCTACTAGATTTTCAACAATAAAAATTAAGGAGGCTCACCACTTCATGTAGAGTCATTCATAAACTCGTTGATTGTAGGAATTACATATATACATACCAAATGGATGCATCATCTGTAGAGAAACAGGATAACCAACTTAGGATAACCAACTTTGATAACAACCCCTGAAGGTGTCTACCCTTAGTCAAGCAACAAACGTATGCTGCACTCCATCTGGCTTGAATATAGAATGATATCCACGAGAAGCAAGGCACAGATCTGGCAAACCAGTCAGGTGCCTCGGTCTTGTGATTAATAAAAATACTGAAATGCGCACCTGCGTGACCTGGAGGTAAACTACATCATGATGCAGGGCGTCTGAACGGCGGACATCTTGGAAAGATGTAGACCAGTCAGTCAACAGTCGTATACAACAGTAAAAGTGTGGGGTTTGTAGAACCCTTTGCAAATCCCACACCTTTAACAATTAATTCACTGACTGACAAGTAAATACCAATATGTATGAAGCTGTGCAGCAAAGACTTCCTTCTTACAAGTTAATGAAAACATACCTATTTACTTAGATCTAAATGGGAAGAGCGCACTGACTACATGTTCAACTTTTTTCAAAAATTGTATACAACAGTAGTAGCATCCCGCCGACAGCAGTCTATATACATTTGTCTACATAATAGCCCCTTCAATGACATGTCGGGAAAAGATAAAACGGTCCCGCCCACAATCTCCAAATACAGACATCTTCAACTAATGTATATCAACTCATATCGCAATAGTATATATGTACCATACGACCAGCTAGCTATATTACATTTGTCATTTTTTGAAAGTACTGAACAGTTAAGTAACAATCACTTACATTCCTGCGTATCCTGAAAGGTAACCACATCACAATGCACAGCACTCGCCTGGCAGACATCTTGAAAAGATATATAACAATCAATCCTAAATGCTGTGCATAAGTAATAGTATTCTATTAAAAGCACTTCATGTTCATTTGTCTACATGTTCTGCTCCCTGTCAGGAAGTGATAACACAATCCCCAACTACAGAGTAAACCATCCAATCATAATCCTTATGAGACACTGAAAAGGTAAATAATGTTCATATACATCACAGTATCAAAAGTACTCTTATCACCCAGATACATGTGTGTTACATTATTGAATGTCCCCAGAGCATACCTGTCAAGATGATAGGCTAAATATCTCACATGTAATACTCTACCATTCGAATTCTCACATTCCTACACATTCATGTTGGTAAACACAAACAGATATTCATTAAAGATAACTAGACAAATTCCATTTGGCATTCATTCCAGAACAGCGGACAAGGGTGGCGCACTAGTCTTGATGAATAAGGTAGATTATTTAAGAGTGATTGAAAATCAATTGAGTGATGCTGAAACATATTTGGAGATTACACATGATCCCACTGAAGAAGTGAGACAATTGATTAAGGGACTTCTAGATGAGGCAGAGCACAATGGTCTAAATTCATACCACTCCAAAGCATTTTTGAATAAAGTACATCATATAATGCCAGTAATCTATATGTTACCTAGGATTCACAAACATCTTACAAATCCTCCAGGAAGGCCAATCATAGTGCACCACAGACAGTTTCTTTGAGCCATTAGCCTAATACTTGGATAAAGTGATTCAGCCACTAATACAAACAAGCCCCATGCATGTTAGACATACAGGTATTTTTTTATTAAAATCGAGGACATCTGTTTTGTACAGGACAGTGAAATTCTATTCACTATGGATGTCACCAGTCTTTATACTAATATTACTCGCGAGCAGACCTAGAAGTAACGGAGTGGTTATTATTTTCTACTGACTCTTGTAAAGCTGATAAGATTTGTGTACTAATGTTACTCTCTCCTCTTTATCCTGCACTTCCCTTCCCACCCTAGCACTTCGCATTTCGCACATACCGGCACTCCCTCCCCCCTCTCTCACATTTCTTGTTACTGCACTTTCACGATCCGAATGTCTCAAGGCCTACTAGGACCATTATTGTAATTTCTCCCTTGTTCCCCCTCCCTTTGTTTTTGTCTTGTGGTGCCTTCAAACACCATTGGTGTATAGGTGTCTTACAAATATCCAAAACATAAATAAATTAAAAAATAAAGGTTGTCTTGAACAAAATATTTTTCAATTTGATGAACGCTACTTCCTAGAGACATCTGGCACCTCTATGGGGGCCATGATGGCCCCCAATTATGCCAATACATTCATGCTACACTTGGAGACAGAACATGTGTAAACATTCTCTGAGATGGATGCAGAATAAAAAAATGTACGTCAGGTACATTGATGACATTTTTGGGATGTGGTCTGGTCCAGTGAGAGAGCTTCCTAACCTTTTTGAGTTTATGAGTCATATTCAGCCACACATTACATTTCCTACAACAATTAGTTATTCGAAGATCCATTTCCTGGATGTTGCAGTGCATTGCGAGAAGGGGGAATTGAGTATGACAATTTTCCCGAAAACAACTGACAGAAACAGCCTGCTTTTAGCAACAAGCTTTAGCAACAAGTTTTCATCCAGAGAGATCACTGCAAAGGGTTCCTTTAATCTATGTTTTTACGATACAGACGTATCATTTCAAGTGAGGATGATTATAAGGAACAGGCTAAAGTTTTGAAACAAATGTTTTTGGATAGACAATATAAGAGTGAATTTAATGAGTCTGTTGTACGACAAGTGGGCGAGATACCACATGATACGCTATTGATGCTGAGGGAAGGAAACATTAATCCAGCGTTAGTTTATGTGACTACATTTTCTGAACAAAGATTGAGAATCTGTCAGATCATTTAAAACAACTGGCAGATTCTAAAGCATGATCCGAACTTGGACAGATTGTTACCACCATTTCTTATATTTGCTTATAAGAAATGCAAGTCCTTGAGAAATCATTTGGTGATAGCTGATGTTGAGTTGAATGAACAAAGGGATGCATGTCACAAGGGAATACAACCTTGCAATAAATGCCAGCATTGTGTCAACATTATGAAAGGCAAAAGTATAGCTCGCCATGATTCTGGAAAAAGAGTGTATTAAGACATTCATGTACATGTGACTATTGTGAACGTGGTATATGAATAAAAATATCTGTGTGGACTGTTCTATCTTGGCATCCACGTGCAGAAAGCCAAAACAGGCTGGACCGAGGATAAGTCGAACATTAGGCTAAAAAATCCCAAATCTCCAGTGGCTGTACATCCCAACCCCATCGAGCCGGAAGGTGAAGCCGAATATCTAGCAAGCCATCCATTAAGGCCTGCTCTAGAGGTCTCTATCGGTCATCTCTCTACTAGCCCTGGCTCAATACAGGGCCCCCTTCCATCAAGAGAGGCCAGCAGAGTCTCCTTCACCATTGGCCCTCCGAAGATGGCCGCCGACACGATGTGAGCTCCGTTGAGCTCACAGCCACCCTCTGCCCTCCAGCAGCGGCATGATTGGCTGGCACCCTGCACTTCCTTCCCACCCCCATCGAGCCGGGAGGCGAAGCCAGACATCCATCAAGGCCATCCATTAAGGCGTGCACTAGAGGTCTCTGCCGGTCTCTGCCGGTGCGGCTGCAATGCCGCTGTACCTCTCCTACGTCCCTCTGCATCCGGCTACCGCCTCAGCATTACATTATGTAAACCTTGCACGCCATCCCTGGCTTTCATTCCGGCTTGCCTCTTAATTTGTACATTCTGTACTCTGTCTGCATTTCATTCCATACCCCGGAGTAATCCCCACCTGCCTTAGCACACGGTACATATTTCACCAAGAAACGTACTCTGGAGCTTTTGCCCAAACACCTGCATAGCGTTGGCCTTGTTACTTCTGACTGCCACCATGACACCTCGCTGCTCGCCAAGAAACTAATACTCCAACAACTTCACAACTTCAATTCCGGACTCTCTGCTTCGTTCTGTTGATGTAGCCCCCCCCCCGTCCTTCTGGGTGAGGCTTTTCCAACAGTTGCACTGCCTCGTGCTGCTAATGTAACGATTTTGATTGTCTTTCAGGCTTGCGCTGCTTACCGATTTTGCCTACAATCCTACTTATTTGACTATGTAGCCGTGTGCTGCTAATGAAACCTACTTGACTATAACTTTACAGCCTCTGGCTGCATGTATAACCTGCCTTTATCACCTTGACTTTTCTGTAATTGTAACCATAACCTTAAGCATGAAAGTAACATGAATGTAACAGCGCCTTGATGCCCAAGGACTTAATGCGCTATACAAATGCAAAATAAATAAATAAATAAATGTTATGGAGGCACAACATAATGTAGCACAAATGAGATTTTGTTATTCTTGAGCATGTGTTACCACATAGGAGAGGAGGGGACTTAAGCAACCGATTAATGCAAAGGGAGATTTCTGGATAGAGTGTTTGGACTCTAGGATTCCAAGAGGAATGAATGCAACATGTGATTTGTTAAGTTGTCTTTAACCATTATCGGTTTTTGTTTACCAACATTAATGTGTAGGAATGTGAGAATTCCATTGGAAGAGTATTACCTATGAGATATCTTGCCTATCATTTTGATAGGTCTGCTCTGGGGATATTCAATAATGTTTCACAATTTTATCTGGGTGATATGGGTAGGTTTGATACTGTGATGTACATGATTGTTATTTACCTGCTCAGTGTCTCCAAAGGATTATGATTGGATGGTAGTTGGGGATTGTGAGTGGGTTGTGTTACCAGTTGGGGACTGTGAGTGGGTTGTGTTACCATTCCCAACAAGGAGAAGAAAATGTAGACAAATGAACATAGACTGCTTTGGATGCAATACTATTATTTACGCACAGCATTGAGGATTGATTGTTCTATATCGTTCGAAGATATCCACTGGGCGAGCGCTCTGCATTGTGATGTGGTTTCCTTTTGGATTACGCAGCAATGTATGTGATTGTTACTTAACCTCTACTTAACTGTTCAGTACTTTAAAACGACGAATGTGATATAGCTGACTGACTAGGTCTTATGGTCCATATATACTATTGGTATATGAGATGATATGCATTAGTTGAAGATGTTCGTATTTGGAGATTGTGAGCTGTACTGTTTAATCATTTCCTGGCAGGGCATTCATGAGGCTAATTTGTGGGAAAATGTATATAGACTGCTGTCGGCAGGATGTTACAACGGTTGTATATCACTGTGGACTGACTGATCTACATCTTTCCAAGATGTCCACCGGGTGGGCACCTAGCATTGTGATGTGGTTTACCTCCGGGTCACGCAGGTACGCCAGTCGGGGGCTTTATTAATCATGAGAGCAAGGCACCGGACTGGTTTGCCAGATCTGTGCCTCGCTTATCGTGGATATCATTCTATATGGAGGTGAGATGGAGTGCAGCGCATGTTCGTTGCTTGACTAAGGGTAGGCACCTTCAGGTGTAGTTATCTAAGTTGGTTATCCTAAGCTGGTTATCCTGTTTCTCTACAGATGATACCGATTTGGTATGTATATATGTAATTCCTACAATAACTCGAAATGAAGTGGTGAGCCTACTTTATTTTTATTTTTGAAAATCTAGTAGATTACCTTCATTTAGAAAATCTGCTAGCTATTTATTTTTTGTTTTTAGGCATTATTATCTTTCAGTGAAATATCTACTGATGGAAGGTCAGTAATATATACCAATGATATTATGGTCTAGTCATTAAAAAAAGATATATTATGACTATCCGAAACACGTCAGGAACATGGAAGGAGTTTGCAAACATTTTCTTTCTGTGCAACAAATGAGTGCTGTTAATTTGTTTGCCTTGAATTTTATTTGCCGCGCAATGTATATGGAACATTGCTATACTGTTTGTATTTGAAATTGTACATCTATAATTTGAAGGAATGGTTTCTATTTGTTAATATATGTCATTGGAGTAAATATCTTTATGAAAATGCAAGAGTTATGCAAGTATCTGATTGCATGTTATTATTGAACTATTTGAAGGCATTTAAATGATGAGGGAACCTCCTATTTGAGTACATCTGGGTAACTTAGTAGATAAATGGGTCTTGTGGTGATTTGTTATGTTAGTCCTATTGGCCGGGGACATTATCCAGTTACATCAGAAGTTTTTTCACAGTTATCGTGGGTTGAAAGATATAAACAAGTATTTAATTTATATGATGTATTGATCAGTGCACCCTCATATTGTGTGTTTGTTACATTTGATGGCCTATCATTAGGGTTTGCACGCCCTTCTGAAAAATACTATGTAGCACTTAAGAAAGATAGGGCCTCATTCCGAGATTGGAGGCAGCCATGGCTCTAATAGCTCCATGGCTGCCTCCAATAATGGTATGAGTCCACCCTCATTCAATGGGGACTTACTGGTCTAGTTGGACCTTTGCGGGACCGGTAAGTCCCCATTGAAAATACCATTCCCCATCCCCATTTGAGCCCCCATGGGGCTCAATGGGAATGGGGAAGGTGCAAATAACGGTACCGCAATTTGCGGTACTGTTATTTGCTCCCTGGACCCTTTGCGGCTCCCGCTAAGGCCGCCTGGTAAAACCAAGCGGCCTTAGCGGGACCCGCAAAGGGACCTCGGAATAGGGCGCAAAGGGATTATCGGCACCGATGTCCTTAACGGTGCCCGGTACCCATTTGCGCCCTACTTGGAATGAGGTCCATATAATTGAAGACAATAACTGTGTTCATTATAAATTTGCTGGTATCCCGCTGATAAATCTGGCGGGATACCGGCAAACGGTATTACTGTTTCCACCGCCTGAGATCCAGGATATTACAGTCGGTGGGAATACCGGTAATTCCCCATTCCATGGATTCCTAGAGGACTCAATGGGTGGAATTGCCGGAATTGCAAGTATTTCTGGCACCGGTACTAGCCCAGTAATGTTTGTTTGGTTGTTTGTTTGTTTCTTTATTTGTAACGCCCGCCGGACCCAAAGGTATCAGGGCGCGAAGATAAGAATACTTTATGCTTACAAGTTACAAGGTTACACAATCACAAAAACGTACAGATCGATGACAAAAACGTGCAGATCAATGACAAAAACAAGCAGATCAATGACAATATAGCAGGTAATACATTTACATAGCAGATAGATACAGTAGAAAGGTCGGTGTGGCTATTGGTCAGTTGGTTGGTAGGCTCAACTATGGCTTGTTTTCTTTAAGCCACTTGATGCAGTTTGATCTGAAGTGTGGGTATGTTTGGTCAAGTCGGCAGGAGTGAGTTCCACAATTGAGCAGCTTTGACCAGGAAGCTGTTCCCTCCAATTTGTAGTCATTTTGAAAGAGGGAACTGCGAGGCAGTTCGTATAGGCAGTTCTCATGGTTCTAGATGTGATTCTTCTTTTGAGCCTCTCTGAGAGATAACTGGGTGCTAAATTATTGAGACATTTGAATGTTAGGGATGCCGTTTTAAGTTTAATTTTGTTTGTCGTGGATAGCCAATTAGATTCTCTGCTGATTATTGAGAATCTCTTTTGGAGATTCCTAGTGCCGCTCTACGGGCGTTGTTTTCCAGTATTTGGATTTTCTACGTAATGTATTTATTCGCACCTAGATAGAGAGCGTTGCAGTAATCCAGTTTGGACAGCACAAGTGCGTGTGCCAGTGTGGTGCAACTGGTTTATAGTGATAATACCGAATTCCAAAATCTCGAAAAAAAAAATCTCGAAAAAAAAGGCCGAAAAAAAAAATATCAAATTTTTTTTATGACGTTTTTTTTTCAAAATGGGGGGGGTTCCCCCCAACCCCCCTTTATTTTTTTATTTTTTTATTTTAACCCTTTTTTTTACTTACCTGACCCCAAAAACACATATAAATAAATAAATAAATAATTCGATATTTTTTTTTTGAGATTTTTGTTTCGAGATTTTTGACATTCGGTATTATGTTTTCGGCCTTTTGACTGACCACCGGTGCAACTAGTTGTAGAGACGTAGGGTTTAGCTGACGGGATTAATTTACAAGTGTAGGCTGTGGATGAGGCCATAGCGTTCACTTGTTTTGCTAAAGTTAAACTGCCGTTGAGGTAAAAACCTAGTGTTTTTACCTCATTCGCAACTTTGATTACGTGGCCGTCTATGACGAAGGTTGTGTAGTCTTGAATGAGTTTCTTGATGTTGTGTGTAGACCCCAGTATGATGAGTTCCGTTTTGTCATCATTCAGGCATAGACCATGACATGCCTCCATGCCTGGATGATGAGGTATATCTTGTTCACCAAGGCCAAATCCTGTTTGTAATCCCCAGAAAGTGGGATGAGAATCTGGGTGTCATCTGCATAGGTAGTTAGTTAGTGTAGGTGACGCCCAGATGGTCTAAATCATCAAACAGGGGCTTAGTAAAAATGTTACACATTGTGGGGGAGACGCAAGATCCCTGGGGCACACCGCATGTGATGGGCACAGGGTCGGCAGCTGCTGAGGTGGAGAAGACTCTCATTGTTCTCTCACTTAAGGATGATTTAATCCCAGCTATGGTTTGTGGCGAGAAGTGAGCTGCTGATTATAGATGGTTGCAGAGCACTTTGTGATCCACCAGGTCAAATGCTGCTGAGAGATCCAAGAGGAGGAGTAAGGCAGTTTTTCCTTGGTCTCTCAGCTCGTCGAACTGGGCTTTGAGATCGATTAGTGCTGTTTCAGTACCGTGTTGTGGTCTGCATCCAGATTGCCTACTGCCTAGGAGATGGTGCATCTCCAAGAATTTTTGGATCTGTAAATAGGCCACTCTATCTAGAATCTTTAGTAGAAAGGGCACCGTAGTAATGGGCCTGCAATTTGTTGGTATTGTTGGGTCTAGTGTTCGCTTCTTAAGGAGCAGCAGGACCCAAGATTCCTTAAGGTTACTTGGTATAGTGCCTGAAGAGAATGAAGAGTTGATAAGTTTAGTAATGAATGGGGATAGGTCTCTGGCAGCGTCTTTTATTATTTGAGCTGGGTAGTTATCGCCTCGACAATTTGATGGCTTCAGAGATAGGATTATTTTTTTGACTTCCAGTATGGAGACTTTAGTGAAGTTAAAGTTATGTTCTGGTTTGGCATTGGTAGGGGAGTTGTTAGTTTGGATGGTTATCGCGGATATGTTTAGTTTTTTTTTTTCAATTTTGATTTGGAGTGTGTCACTTTTGTCACTGTGTCAATTTTGTCAGTGTTTCAATTTTGTCACTTAGGGCCTCCTGGATGTTAGTGCACCATGTTTTATATTTGTCACAGTTATCTGGGACTGGGATAGGGTTCTCTAGTTCCTTCAGGATTGTGAAAAGCTCCTTAGTTCCTGATTTGGCCTGCATTATTCTGTTGTCGAAACTTTCTTTTTTGGCTCGCTTTATTTCTCTTTTGTATTTTGTGGAGATGTTAATGAGGGAGGCTTTATTAATTTCTGATGGAAGTAGTCTCCATGTGGATTCGCACTTGCGTTTTTCTTTACTTAGTGTTTTTAGATAAGGGGTAAACCAGGCAGTTAGGTGTGCTGTAGGTTTGCTATTTCTTAGTTCTAATGGGGCGATAGTGTCCAGGGCATTGGTCATGACAGTGTTAGATTCGTTGACTAGAGATAAGGGAGCTAGTGAGTCCGGCAGCGAGTTTAGGGTTGGGAGAATTAGTGGTAATAGCCTGTCTGTTGTTATATTGTTTGTGTTCCTTGTTAGCGTAGGGGGAGCTAGAGTATTATTTTGAGGTTGGAAGATTTTTACATCTACAGTAAAGGATACAAGGGCATGGTCTGTCCAGGCTTGTGGGCTGATGGAGGTGATGGTAGTGTTACAATTGTGGTCAGCCACCCAGTCAAGTGTCTGGCCTTTCTCATGGGTCCACTGTGTCACTCTTTGGGTGACGCCCAGCTCTGACAGGACATTGGCGATATTTGATGCTGGTACATCTTTTTGATTGTTAAAGCCTAGGTTCAGATTTCCTAGTAAGAGGGCTTGTGATGAGTTTTTCAGGTTATCTGAAAGGATAGTGGAGTTGTCCTCCTCGAAAGTCCCAATGGGTCCTGGTGGTCGATAGATGAGGTGTAAGTTGATTGTTTGTGAGTTAGCTGTTAGGAGCTAGACAGTTAGGGACTCACAGGATTTTGTGTGCATAGGTGATTCTATTCGAATTGATAGATTAGTTTTGCCGATGATGGCTAGGCCTCCTCTGCAGGAGTTAGTTCAGTCTTCCCTGAGAATGGTGTAAATGGGCGGTACCGCAAGCATCATGGCTGAGCCAGCCGATTGGTGTAGCCATGTTGCAGTAATGACTAGGAAGTCAAAATTGCCTGACTGAATAATGTCGGCAATTTCTGTAGCATGGGCTATTAATGACCTGACATTAATAAGGGCTCCTGTAAGGGTAGGGCTGGGTGTGGGTAACGTTGTGGCGGCAGGTCTGTTTTGTTTGGCTGGTTTAGTTTGTGATTTATGATCATTATCTCTTTTGTAGTTGTGATTAGTAGAGTTATTCATCGAGGAGCAGTTTAGTTTTGTAGTGGCCTTCTGAAGACTTCTGCTAAAGGCATTGAGGTGCCTGGCTAGCGGTACGTGGATTTTAGGTAGTCTCGCGCGTAGTTTGGAATTCCTTTGTCTGAGGTCTTAAGGAATGTTGGTTATAATGGGGTTAGGATAGGGTGTTTTTCCTGGGGTGTGCATATCCAGTCTGGAAATGCAGTTGGTGCTTTTAGTAGTAGTCATCTCTTGAAGGGGTAGGCTCATAGATGACATTACAGGACTGAGAGCAGTCAGATAAAGGAGGATGGTGAACATTATAAACTGGTACTGTGTAAGTATCTCAGAAGCGATTGCCGATGCGAGGTAGGATAAGGCAATGGGAGGTCAAGCTAAAAAGGGTCTAGGCATGACATTTGCATAGCATAGCATTGATAAGAATAACATGGGTTAGGTATGGTTTTGTCAGAGAATCTCTAAATCACAGGCATAGTACATTTACATTTTCCTTAATATTCGTTATACCAGGAATCAGGTGGCGGAAACTGCCCTATTTTCTGCCGGGCCTGATTTACCTCCAGCTTTTAAGTCAGGTGACCCCCACCGGGAAAACTTGTAGTTTACTGGTCTGGAAAAGTGCAGGTAAACATTATTACCAGCATTTTTTTCCAGACCGGCAAACGTATAACAAGCACCTATGCTAAAACGAAACGCCACAGATTTTAAGTTTCAGACCTGGCCAGGACCCAAGATTGTTCTGGTCTCGGTGCTTGATGGCCTTACGCTCATTGCTGATCAGGGTGGAGTGGCGGCATTGATCCTGTTGGAACTCTCAATCGCTTTTGATACTATCGATCACTCCATCCTGATCAGTTGTCTATCAGCAGCTGGCATGTCAGGTCTGGTTCTCACCTGGTTCCATTCTTTTCTTTCTGATTGCTCTAAGCGTCTTTTCCTTCAACCCTTTCTCCCTGTGGTCTCTGCTCTGATGTGTGGGGTCCCTCAGGGCTTGGCCCTGTCTCCCACACTCTTTAATATCTACATTCAGCCACTGATCGTTCTTATCCACGCCCAGGGCTTTAGATGCTACTCGTACTCTGATGATACTCAGATTATGGTTCGGCTGGATCTTCTTTATCCAGCCCATGCCGCTCAGCTGTGAGATTGCTTATCGGCCGTCGGATGAGCGAAAATTGGCTCAACAGAATGGAGACAAGACCAAGGTCATGGTTGCGGGCTCTTCTAAAACTGCCTCTTTGTTTACGCCATCCTTCTGGCCCCCTTCTTTTGGTTCTTTTCCTGTTGTAGTTCCGGTGGTCAAGAATTTAGGTGTCAAACTATCTGCTTCTCTGTCTATAGCTCCTCAGGTTGGCTCGGTCTGCCAGGCTGGTCATTTTAAATTCAAAATACTTAGGAAGATCCTGCAACTTATTCCTTTCTATCTGCGAGCCCCAGTGGTCTCTGCTTTGGTTTTCAGCAGGATTGATTAGTGTAACTCTTTATATTTGGCTCAGCTGGACTATCTGATATGGCGTCTACAGGTTTTCCAGAATTCTGCTGCCCGTCTTGCTACTGGTACTCCCTAACGGGAGCATATCTCGCCAGTTCCTAATTCCCTTCACTGGTTGCCAGTGGCTAGGCCTGTACATTTTAAATCTCTGTACTTAGTGCACAGATCCTTCTATGAGGCTGGCGCAGAGTACCTACAACAGAAATGTCGACTCTATGTTCCTGCCCGCGCGCTACGCTCTGGGGACTGCTCTCTTTTGGCTGTCCCTAAGGTCCACCGTTTGAGAATTGGAAGCTGTTCTTTCTCGTTCAAAGCTGCTCTTCTGTGGAATGCTCTCCCTGCTGCCCTTCTTGCGGTGTCTGGTCACTTACAATTCAGGAAGGCTTTAAAATGATTCGTTTGTTTTCAGTCATAGCTCCAGGTTGCCTTTTGGTGTTGGTTACGCTGTACTTCGGTACGAAAAAACTATAACATATAACATAACGGGGGCACTGTTTGTGCTTCAAGATTCGTCTAGGTGGGTCACGGTACGATTGCGGTGGTGGCTTAGGTTCTATCAAACCACTGTGCTTCTAGTACTATTATTGTGAATTGGTGAAATGCCTAAATTCGAGAATAAACAGCGCATGGAGAAACGCCCACTGCCGGGACACCCGAGCAGAGGGAGAAAATGCCCAATCTGAGAGTCAACAGTGCACAGAGAAACACCTGTATTTGGGACACCGAAGCAATGGGAAAAATGCCTACATTTGAGATTGGAATACCTGAGCAGTCAGAGAAAAAGACTACATTTGAGAGTCAACAGCACATGGTGAAACACCTACAATTGGGATACCTGAGCAGTCGGAGAAGAAGACTACATTTGAGAGTCAACAGTACATGGTGAAACACCTATATTTAGGACACCTAAGCAATAGGAGAAAATACCTAAAATTTGCGAGTCAACAGTACCTGGTTAAACACCTACAATTGGGATACCTGAGCTGTTGGAGAAAATGACTTAATTTGAGAGTCAACAGTACATGGTAAAACGCCTAAAATTGGGATACCTGAGCAGTGGGAGAAAATGCCAAAATGTGAGAGTCAGCAGTACATGGAGAATCATCTACAATTGGGATACCTTATCAGTGGGAGAAAACTGTTAAATGAGAGTCCACAGTACATGGAGAAAATGCATACATTTGAGACAACAGCAGTGAATGAGAATGAATTACTGGCAGGCTAAAATGGGTATACTATGTTATGTAAGGCAATAAGAGTGGTAGGGCACCACTGGAATACAATAATTGCTGTATTCCCCACCCAGACCACCCTTACCTTATCAGTCGATGCTGAATGATAGTAGCAAGCTTCACAGGCAAACACAGGTAAGCACGGACTGGAGCTACTGCTTTAGGAGCTGCCCTTTGCCTTGGGGTCCTGTATTATATGCAGAAGATGCATGGACTGACAGAGAAATAGTCGCCTGCATCTTTGCTCTATGCCTCACATACAGCACTGCAAGCTGGCAGAAAGTAATAAAACCAGGTGTCTCACCTCCCTTGATGTTGTATATCAGCTCCCACCCATGGCTCTGGGATGGGCCTGGATTGATCCCAAGAGGCGGTTCCCAGTCCAAGGACAGCATGCCTCTACCCCTGGCCAATCATCTGCTGATCCACAACCAAAGTGAGGCATCTGTGCTCGCAGCAAAGGCCTAAGCCTCTACTTGGCATACTGCATATGTGCAAAGTAAGCCAGCATTATTAAACCATTTTATGCTTTAGTGCACACCTTTTTTGCTTGACAGTCTGCAGCTGTCAACACCTAAATTAAGGATGCAGGTCTATATGCTCTCTGTCTTTGGGGCCCAGGCTGTTTAGGATAATCCTAAAACACCATGGGACCTCTATCCATGTGCTGGGACTCTGATTCAAATTGTATTACGTCCCCAGGACAGACTATGAGTCTAGTGCACACATGTTTCTTTGCTATGCCAAGGTGCCGTAAGGCAATATGACAAAGAACAAATCAAACTTAAGACACGTTCACCAAACCCTATTTGAGCAGTGTATGGTATGTTGATATCTTTTATAATTATTGCTCTCATCAACGGTGTTGGGATGCCTTGATTCAAATGTATCCTTTTCCCAATACATAAAGGGAGTACAGGGGTGAACCCTTTGGTTTCCGGTTAGACATGGTACCTTCCATCACATGACAAGCTGCAGCCCGGACGGCTGTGAAAAACTCAGGGAGAGAATCGTTGCAAAATAGGAGGAGATGCAACACCGTACAGATAGCTATTTGCTATACTTGCTTGTAAGGGAGTCACCATTATGGAAGTCTACATGCCTGTATAAATCAGGAACCCTGCATGTCCGGTGAGAACAAGTGCGTGTCTACATGTCAGACACCGGAAATTGGCAGTTGGCAGCTGCCAAGGCACCTACCTCAGATTTGCAAGTGACTTAAAATCAAGACATTCTACTAGCAAGAGACGATTAAAGGGCCCCAAACCTATCTGCGTATTTGCATGTAATTCTTTTGGTGCATGCATCAATGGAATACTGTAAATCATTTGCGGATGTTTTAGAAGCTGGCACTTCAGGAGAAATCTGTGAGAAGGAGGTGTCTGCAAACTCGTGTATAATTAGTTCAGAGTAGAAATCAATTGCCTGTGATTTGTTTATAGGAGCAGGTTAATTCCTGTTCAGAAGGCGGGAATGCGATCCCCTGTGAGAACTTACTGGCTCGTCGCAACAAACGTAGGTAGGTTCCCTGGTGTCCTGCAGAGGAGGCAGGTGTTGCTTTTATATCTCCTTGCTTATCTTGATTGGGGGCACCTTGGCACCTCGACGCATTTCCCTATTGGAGGAGCGAGCATGGCATACTGTGAAAACATAAAAATTGATATGAGGCTGGGAAGCCCAAAGGAAACACACCAACACAGGTTACAAAGGACATACAAGTGCTTTTGTCCAGCCCTTGGCCAACCCTCTCGCGGGTTACCCATTCTTGGGATCAGGCCTAGGGTTCCTTGCCAGGTCAATCCTATAATGTATGCATTTTGATCAGTTTCGCTGATATAGTTGTTCATTTACACTTAGGTCAGCAATAGGACAAGGTCTCAGTTCGCGACCCCGACAAGTAGCCTGCAGGCATATTAATTATTCGTGTGTGCGGAGGTCACAACGGCCAGAATCTCACTCAGAATGTCATTCAGCCTCCATTTTGATGTTCAGGGTGACTTCCACATTTACAAGAGGACCTAAAATGGCGGCTAAATCCAAGATGGCGACTTACATTACTTTTCGTTAAGGTCAAGACCTTGCCGCAGAGTCTATTTACATGATATTTTAGACAACTTGGCGTAGGCCAATACACATTCAATTACTGCGACAGGAGGCATAATATTATTTCAATTCCAACAGACCCTCCTTTTGGCCTATGCCAAGTGCTAATATCATTTCTAATACTTTTGTAAATAACTCCATGCATTGTCATCCATACATCCCGAATCATTGTCTGTAATGTCTATAGCCATTAGGTCGTTCGTCAGAACCTCTTGTAACACGAACTCTTTAGATGCTGTATCTGGGGCATATATTCTATGCCCTATTGTGCTCACTGCTTGGGCACAACATCCCCCTAGCATTCCACATATACTCGGAAGACATTGAAAACAGCAACAAAGGAATAGCAGTATCCCCAAAATAACCAGAATGACAGAAAGCACCTTCCAGCCCCAAGATCGTAAAGAATCCCAAAACCAGGTGCTAAGATTCCAATCTCTTACAGGGATATGCACTTCAGAACTAAGGATATGCAAGTGCTGTATTGCTTTAAAAATTGTCGGCGAGGAATCTGGTACGAAAACACAGCAAGCGGACCCCACCAATTTGCATACTCCACCTCGTTCTGCCAGAATGACATCTAATGCCATCCGATTTTGGAGTGCTACCTATCTTATTGCTTTTTGTTCTAGTGTCATATTGTAAAGTATGTCCGTGGTCCGGTTGATCGTTCTCTCCAGTACCCTTGCTAATCCCCTAATGTTCTCAGAGTTTGTTATCTGTCCCCAAAAGGACACAACTGATTTTGCTATATCTCCCAATACTTGCCCAGGGGTATCTCCGTTCTCGTCCCGCCGTGGGCGAGCCTTAGAAACCTCCAATGTACTAGCTACAAATACCCCAGGTAACAGGATTCCTAAATAACAGGTTCCCTGCCAATCCTTGGGCAACCAGGGAAATGCTAAACTACCACTAACAAAATAAACAGGCCCCCCTACATACAGAAGCCTGTTTTCTCCAGTCAAATTTACAATGTTCACACAACCTTCAAAATCTCCCATTGGCCCAGTGCCATTTCTTTGTACACAAAAGGGGACCAAATCGGGGCTATGATTTATAGAGTAGGAAGGAGGCACGGCGTCCTTATTGCCTATCGGAGCCATTTTAAAGGAAATTAGAGTTTGAAAGGGAAGAGATAGTTTATCAGACGGCCTAATAGAAGCGACGTTAGGTTTACTTCTATTTGCAAAAAGCGAGCATCCCAGGGGAGTCAATTCACGTTTCTCGAAATCATTCAAATTAGTTCCATCAAAGTTCCCTGAGATGCTATCATTCCATCGGCCAAAGAATAGTGCTCTAAGAGAGGCATAGCAAGCAGTCGTTAAAGGTAAAGGGTGAATGTACCATCCTAGCCCCTTGTTCCCATGTTGCGGTAAATGAGTGCAAATCCAACAATTACTTTTATTAAAAATGGCATGCGTTGCATTCATTACTATCATTAAAGTGTTATTATGATACTTTCGTCTATGTTGGGAGTCTCTAGGGGACAAAGTGTGAAGGTGTACAGAGGGAGTCAAAGCAGTTGGTACAATCTCGATCGGTAGTAGAGGTTTTAGAGGATAGATTTCTTCAAAGTACCAAAGTCCTATAGCAGTAATTGCAAAAATACCAATTATCATTATCAAAACACAGCAATACATTTTCGGGGCCCAGGCACATTGTTCATTGTCCGAGTTGGTCACCCCCTTATTCACAAGTCCATTGCGGGGAGCAGCAGTGGAGGTGGCAGGCATTGTAGTTCCTCAATCGACGACCCCAATGTTCGTTGCTGGCGACGCTACGGTCGCGCGATTTCTTAGTCCTTCCCAACCCTAGCCAGCAGAATCCCCTTTCTGTTCCTTTTGTTCAACAGAAACTTTCTTATACAAAAGAAAAACTTTCAACCTCTTCTCTTTTCCAAATGCACGGAAAGACCCGTGCCGTAGTTCTATTTTCTTCGTCGAAGGTTGTACCTGGTGGTACCCAAGACTGTCTGATCCGAAAATAAGGTGTCGTCAGTTCCTGAGGGAAGCGACGTATCAGAGGCGATGGAAGTCGCAGAACTTGAAACAGTGTTTTCCGGAAGTGATTTTTCGAACGAGTGCAGAGACGAAATGGACTGTTCCCCAAGCTCCATAGGCTCAGAGAAATTCTCTGACGCACTCACAGTGCTGTTTGCTACTCCAAGATCAGAGACTGTAGCATCAGCGAGGGGATCTGCTTCTTCTGTAACGTGTGGCGTCGGGTGAGGAAGTTTCTTGACATGCGTCGCGTGGATCCAGTGTTTCTTCCCAGCCACCCGCACTCCTGTCCGGGTGACCAACAGCACCCGGTAGGGTCCCTTCCAACGTGGAGCGAGATAGGAAGACCTTTCGTAGCCCTTCACTAGGACCCAACTTCCAGGCTGTATATCGTGTCCTGGGCCCATGTACCGTACAGGTAAAGCTGAATAAGCCTGGTGATAAATGAAATACAGGTTTTTAGTTAACTGGTTACAGTAGTCTACAAGCAATACCTTTTCCACCTCTCTCAGGGCTTTAGGCTTTGGGAGACCCCAAATGTTAGCAGGTCTCCCCATCACTACCTCAAATGGAGGAAGCCCAGTCTTAGTTTGAGGTGTGGTACGCATAGCTAATAATACAATAGGTAAGGCATCTGGCCATTTCAGTTTGGTATCGGCACATGTTTTTGCAAGCTTATTCTTTAAGATACCATTATGTCTTTCCACCAACCCAGCACTTTGAGGATTTCTGGCTGAGTGAAATCGTTTCTCAATATGTAACACTGTGCATATCTGCAAAATTACTGCTGCAACAAAATGAGGACCATTGTCCGACCAAATTACCCTTGGGAGCCCGAATTGAGGAAAGAATTCTTTTACCATAATCTTTGCAGTGGTCATGGCAGTAGCATCTTTAACGGGGAAAGCCTCGACCCATTTACTAAAAGCACAAATAATTACAAGAACATATTTCAGATTGTTACACCGTTCCATCTCAATAAAATCAAAGTGAATGACCTTGAAGAGAACAGAAGGGGGCCCGAAGCTTCCTCTTGGAGTTACTGTCCCCTTGCCCACATTGTGCTGTAAGCAGATCATACAGTTCCGGACATGACGTCGTGCAGTCTCCAGAATCTTGTTATTCACCCAAACTTGTTTGAACATTTTCGTGATCTGCTGAGCACACACATGTGTAGGACCGTGTGCCATCGTAACCATTGCCAGTACATATGAATCAGGGAGCAACCATTTTCCTTCAGATGTATCCACCCAACACCCATCATCATCTAGTTGCCCACCTTTTAGATTCTTCTACTGTGGCATCAGTTTGAATATCTCGCACAGACCCAATACCTTCATCCATTACATAGGCATCTTTTGTTTCCCTTAGCGCATACATGTCTGTGCTAAGGTCTGTGGCCGTTTGCCTGGCTATCAGGTCTGCAAAAGCGTTGACTTTTCCCACATCATCTATGACTTTATGATGTGATGCACATTTCATGATTGCTAACTGCCTAGGGAGCGAGAGTGCCGAGAGCAATTGCACTATCAAGGGGCCATGCTGAATCTTGGTCCCATGTGAGGTCAGGAACCCTCTTTCCGACCAGAGCCTCCCAAAGTTGTGAGCCACCCCAAAGGCGTACTGGCTATCAGTATATATATTTACTATACGCCCTTCGGAGAGTTCACAAGCTTGGGTCAATGCTATAATCTCTGCGGCCTGCGCGGAGTTATACGAAATTCTCTTAGTTTCAACAACTTTACTCAACGTAGTAACTGCGTAAGCAGCTGTAGATGTACCATCTGAAAGTTTGAAGCAGGAGCCATCACAAAACAGCTCCCCTTCTGCATTGTCCAAAGGAGTATCTATAAGATCTATCCTGCCCTTCGTTTCTTGTTCAGTGGTATACAGGCAATCATGTAATTCTTCGTCACCGCAAACAGTGTTTTGCGGGAAAGTTAAGAGTTCAGCCGGATTAAGAACACAACACCTCTTAATTTGAATGTGAGGGGCAAACAGAATTAATTCATACCTTGTTAGCGTGCAGAGGTGAGGTGTTGAGTTTGGGTTTTGTTCAATAGGATATCTACAGAGTGAGGTACCATCAAAATCAAATCATGGCCTAGGACCATTCCCTCACTCTGTTTTACAGACGAGGCAGCGGCAGCGACAGCTCGCAGACATCTTGGCAAAGCGCATGCGACAGGATCAAGGGCGGAGGAGTAGTAGCCGCATGGCCTATTCTTCCCTCCGTGTTCCTGTGTTAACACAGCCAAAGCACATCCATCACATTCATGCACAAACAACACAAAGGCCTTGTCATAATTTGGAGTACCCAGAACCGGTGCAGAGCATAACGCGGTTTTGAGAAGCTCAAATGATCGTTGATGTTCCGATTTCCATGGCAGTGGCAGAGAAATGCCCTTCTTCGTCAAAGCCAACATCGGTTTTATCACTAGTGAAATGTTCGGGATCCACAACCTACAGTAAGAAGCCATACCTATTAAGGCTCTGACTTCCTTCTGTGTATTTGGAACAGACATGCCAGAAATGTGTTTTATTCTTTCAGGTGTCAATCTTCTCCCCTCCTTTGACAGGAGGTAGCCCAAATAGGCGACCTCCTGACAACAATATTGAAATTTTTTGAGTGAAGCTTTATGACCATTTTTAGCTAGATGAACAAGCAACAGTACAGTGCCTTCTTTACAAGCACTTTCAGAGTCTGCAGCCAAAAGCAAATCATCGACATATTGAAGCAGTGTACAAGTAGGTGGCAATTCAAGGGTGTCGAGCTGCTCTTTCAAAGCTCTACTATAAATGCTTGGACTTTCAGTATACCCTTGAGGTGCCCTAGTAAATGTAAATGAACGTCCCTCCAAGGTGAACGCAAACAAATATCTACTTTCCTTATGTATAGGAATGCTAAAGAAAGCATTTTTTAAATCCACAACGCTGAAGTGCGTAGCCGTAGCAGGGATCATTGTCAATATCGTCGTTACATCAGGCACGATTGGAAATTGTGGGGCGACATCTGTTAATAGCACGAAGATCAATTATGAACCGTATGGGATTGCATTGTCGCCTTTCTTATATACAGGCAAAATCGGACTGTTACACAAACTACCTGTAATCTCCTCGATCACCCCACGATGCACAAAATCGGAGACAATGCATTTCAAAGCACGCTCGCCCTCAACTGATATTTTATACTGCGGAATGCGTGGTAGTTTAACTCCATGTTTCAAAACTATTTTAACGGGCTCAATCTGTAGTACCCCGACATCATTGTCGTCAACCGCCCATAAACATTCTGGGACAATGCTAAACTTAGGAGGCAAAGGTCGAATCAGAAACTGAGAACTAGGAAGTTGCTGTGGTGAAACCGTCAGCCGTACTCCATCAGAGGAACAATGAATTACTGCATTCAATTTCTTTAACAAATTTAACCCCAGCAAATTCTCTCCACAGTTCGAAGTCAAAAGAAAAGGGCAATGGAAAGTAAAGGGACCCAAAGAAACAGATACCGGTGAAGAAACCGGACAGATAATTGGTATACCAGAAAACCCTACGGAAACATTTGTTTGCCCTGACAGTGGAATGTTTGGAACCCGAGAATGATCAATGGAGCACTTCTGTGCTCCAGTGTCTATCAAAAACTGGTGTTTCCTATTCCCCACTAATAATTCAACGTAGGGGCCTCTCTGATTAACGGGAATAGGTGAAGGTTCCAAACCCTGCTTCGGGCAGTCCTAATGAAATAGAGTATCGTCGGAAGGAAGCTCTTCAGAAAGGTAGGCAGCAGAAGGGTGATCAAATATGTTCCTCGAGTCCACACTCGAGGTCTGATTTTCCCGTGAAAAAGGTTGCTGAGGATCTTGCAAAAACTGTCCTCTATCAGGGCCCGCTGCTCCAGGGCGGCCCCTAGGTCGTCTACCCGTACTCCCAAATGCACTGTTTGACCTTTGTCGAAGGACGGGGCACTGTGCTCGCCAATGACCCTCCTGGCGGCAATAAATCAAATCTCCTTTCCTCTTTTCTATTTTCTCCTTCTCATTATTAACACGGTTCTCATAATACTGAGCCATGTGCAAAACTTCAGATTGAGATTTTGCCTGCCAAGCGCTCTCAGAGGACATAATCTGTGATTGGATGTCGGGCAACAATCCACGTACAAATTTGTCCACAAACAACCTTTTCCCAGACTCTGTACCCAAGTCCTGCCCACTGAAGTCAGAAAATACCTGCTCGAATCTGTTAAAGAATTCGGTGGCGCCTTCAGTTTTCCCCTGAA
This sequence comes from Ambystoma mexicanum, assembly GCF_040938575.1. Classification (NCBI taxonomy): domain Eukaryota; kingdom Metazoa; phylum Chordata; class Amphibia; order Caudata; family Ambystomatidae; genus Ambystoma; species Ambystoma mexicanum. The sequence goes on along the minus strand of NC_090931.1, from coordinate 683,097,637 downwards.
CACAGGCCGTAAGCTTGTCCCAAATAATTATTTTCTCTGGAATTATAGTTTTTAATTTTGCGACAATTCTATCAGGCAAAGTAAGTATTACCTGTGGTGGTTTCTCACCTGCTGGTCTTTCCCCATCAACCCTAATCATATTAGCCAACGTATCTCCCAACGCTGGCACATTGTCTATTGTCTGAACCTGCTTCCATACATCTACGGGTAGGAGTACAGGGAATAGCAAGTCAATATCACTTAAGGTGAACACAGAGGACTGCAAGACGGACTCTATCTCTTTGTAAAACCCTATCGTGTTTTTCCTAATATCGGGAACTGATTGTCTAATAGTGTTCACTTCCGGTCGTGAGAACGGGACGTGAACAAATTGTGATACATAATGCGCAGGGATATCCACAGCGGGTGCACCAGTCCCAGCATTAGCGGGAATATCAACCTTTGGGACAAAGGTCGGAGGAACCTCTCTCATAGGCAACTGAGATATAGGTACCTCCGGCCGCTTACTAAGCAACAGAGCCAGGTCGAGCGCTAAGGGGCAGCCGAAGAAGTGTCGGGCGAAAAAGGCCTTTTACAAATCCCCAACAACTCTATGGGGCAACTAACCTTCTTTCTTACACATTCCTCTTGCAGGTACTGTACCATTACCTGAATCACCTTCCTCTGCATTTCTACTGTATACTGACTATACGTATCATATACTTCATCTGGCGGGATCGATGAATTCGAGATCCATCGAATCGCATCTTTGGTACAAATTCGTACTTCCTCAGGTGGCGATTTACGACACGGAAGGAACCGTTTCTGTACATATATACTATCGTCTTCATCATCCTCATCTCGTGACTTTTCAAAGTCCTTCTTATACTCAAACAATCTTTCAACATGACCATGTACTTTCTGCTCTGTGTCCCTCGAAAGTGCCAAAGCATTTAGATCTCTTACCCCTTGTGGAAGATCCGAATTTTGTAATCTACCCCACATCACACATAAATGAGTCCCCAAACCCTCGATAAAAACATTTTTCTCGGGAAAACTGTTCAAATTGGATAAGGTGGAAAAAACATCAACTTGATCACCTTTCTCCATACAGTGCTTAGCCCATGCAAACAATTCCCGTTTCTTGTCTACAGAAACAGTATTATGAGTGACAATCTTTGACCCTGCACCTTGATCAACTTCAGTCAATATGGGACCACTCGGGAGCAGAGGTGCAGGTAAATTTAATAAGGGTGCAACTATCGGCGCAGGAGGAAGGGGCGGTGCGATAGGTTGGTTAATATCTTAACAAATAACGAAGCGAAGTATCTTTTCGAGAGTCATATCTTGCAACATACCCATGCAAGTTGATGGTTCGGTGTGGACTACAGTATTTCCACATTCTATAAATGCCCGGATTACAAGTAACTAGTGTAGAGTGACCAGATTTTCAAAACAAAAAACCAGGACGGACAACAACATAAAAGAGGGACTACCCCATCGCAGCCCACTAAATACACCCCTCCCCCACACGCCCCCACAACCACCCCCCAACCATATTTCCAGCACTTCTCCTTTCAATAAACTGTATATGATCTCATTTGTGCAGTTTTGTCTGTGAATCTTGGCATGTTAATTCAAAACGACCGTTAGCTCTTATTGATATGACATGGCTTGCTGTACAGCAATTTCCAAGCCAGTCTCTGTGGCACAATCAATATGTGCTGTGACTTGTACCTGAAAGGTTGGGGGTTCGAGCCAAACCTCCAACTTCAAATTCTGACAGTGTTGTGAAAAATAATTACAGTTTTAGTTACCTTAGTCACCCAACCCCGGACGGGGTTTCTGTCCTCTCCCTGTCCTGGGAAAAGCCGGACGTCTGGTCACCCTAACCTAGTGTCTATAACAAGATCCTGTACAACAATGGGGAGTATCACTGCTTGCAGAAGGAGATGACTATAGAACCCTGGTAAGTGGCATACTCCAGAAAACCACAGATCAGGCCCTGCATTGATGGTGGTAGCAATAACCTCTGTGACCTCCACCACCGGCATTCAGTTGCCCTGCATTAAAAAGGCTGGACCTCAAGGGACGAAATTACAAATCCATGCAGCCTGTTCCCCAAGGAGAAGCTGCCAATGTAGGTGCCAACCAGTGCATATATTAATGATGTTTTTGGTAAGTGGACAGACATAGACAACGATCGGTTTAGAAAACTTCCAGTTAACAATGATATTTTTGAGGAATTAAGAGAATAAAATGACAACTGGAAAAAAATCACCAGTCACATCTGGTCTACCCGACGTGCTGTTGTGCAGTCAAATTCATGAATACGCTTGGTTTTGCGCAGTGCTGGGCATGCGATTTCCTCATGCAGGCCGTCCCTCGACACGCCCACATAATGCTTTGTTCAACCTCATTCTGCATGGGGAATGGGAAGATGCATGTTTCACCCCCTATGTATTTCCTTGCGTAGGTCCCTCCCACACTTTGCCTGGAGTCTCTCGCAAAATGATCGACTGCACGCGAAGATGTGACGGGCCTGCGCGCAGCCACCGCAAGGGTCGGGAAGAGCATGCAAAGTCGGTTCCATGAATCGACCAAAGGAGTTTTGCACGCTGATTAGTGCACAAAGTCACTATTCAGCACACATAAAATTCTGTAAATCAGGCTCTAAGTGTTCAACTATGGTGCAACCAACAAGATCCCCAGATTGACTCTCCAAGCAGCACATCTCTACACCATTATCAGTGTAGGGGGTACAAAATGGCTTTTCACCTTAGGCAGTATACATTCTTGTACTTTCCCAGCAATCTTTCCCCCAGCAGTGAAGCACTGTGGAACATTAGCATGTAAAACAAAATTCCCATAACTAAATGTTTATATCTATTTCAATTAATTTTGGAGGGGCTGATACCCAGAAGTTTTTCAGATCGTAGACAGCCACAAAGACTTAAAGCGGTACCAAGAGAGCAAGAAAGAGTAAATATCTATCAGTCAAAGAGAACGTTTTTTAACCTTTTTCCGAAGAGCATAAGATCGGGAGTTTGTCGAATTTGTCGAATAAATAATAGAAGGCTGTTCCATAGTTAGGAGCCCATCACTGTGCATTATCTCCCAAAATCTTTGTTTTTCTGAACCCTGGGAATTATGATCTTAATGGTGTCATGGACCCGTAGTGGATGAAGAATTCTCTAACATAGAGGTACAGTTCTCTATAGGTTCTCTATAGGGTCTTGTAAATCAACATATGTAATTTCAAATCGTTCCGAGCACTAACCGGGAGACAGTGTAGGCTCTTGAGTTTGGGAATAATATAATCCCATCTAAGGCTCTTATTGAGGATTTATGCTGCACCACCCAGTTTAAGGAAGTTTAATCCACCCAGTTTAAGGAACACTCTGCCTAAGCAATATTGTGCCTAAATACCTAGTCCTCAGTCCAACCAAGATTGACGTCCCCACATAAGATACAGAGTGAGGATAAATTCATCAAAGGGAAAACATTATTGAGCACATTTTCATGAAAGAGATGGTGGTATGTGGGTGCCTGATGAATGATGACAACTTGACCATGGAATTCACCTGTGATTTTCATATTCAAAAACTCAGACTTTGGAAACTTCTGGTGGCAAGGCAAAATATCGATATGAAATGTATTCGTATGAAGGCCACTCCCCCTCTGCTACCTTTAGCCTGCTTGAGGTGATAGGGGAGTAGCCTGTTGGAAGGCAGGCAACCAAAGCTCGGCCTGAGAATTTCTTAACCTCTTAAGTGCTGAGGACGAGTATGCCTGTCCTATTTGCATAGACTTGCATAATAGCGCCGCAGTTGGCTTACCAACATTAGTTGAGCAAAACATATTTTTTCTGTAAAATGATTGATTTGTAATTATACTTTTTATTGGTTTGTATTTGTATTCCCTTTTTTTATATATACTATGACCATACTTCAATACTCATGTGTTTTGTTGTTTGATGTCATATTACACCGCAATGTTTGGTGAACCGCTTTCGAGCAATGGTTTGGGGAAGAGTAGGGAAGGATGAGATGGGAACCCGGGGGAATGTTTATTTTCCTTTTCACATTCAGGGAACACATTCTATAATCATCAGTTCATACTGTATGACAATGCTATAAATGAATTCAAAAATTATTCTAAACAAATAAAAAGGTAATTGGTTCTAAAAAAAATTGAATATTCCTAAAGGGGAACTGGATACTGGTAGAATCGATTTTGAATCAATCTTTGTTGGATTTATTTGAATTCACCTTCCATTGACATATATGATTCATACATTGTGCCTATGGTGTCACTGAACGATTAGTGATTCCGAATAAATCAACATCTTTCGGCCAAACTATCATTACAGAAATTTATCAGGACTTTGCAGCTCCCAATCGTGAAGTTTGAATGCAAATCTTCCCTTTTCTCTATATTTTTCTTTATGTCTATTTAGAAGAGGGAACGCTTTTCTATTTCTCTCTGTGGAGAATTGGTTTACCCACCGTAACCTGACTACATTTGCAAGGGCAGTGGTACACTTTATACCTCTACTCATACCCTAGGGTTATTTTGCAAGCACATTCTCAGTAATAATAAGATTTACGTACTACACCCAACAACTAAATTGTTTCTTTGCAACAAAAAATAAGACAATAGTGTTAACATTCCTAATGGTTGTCATTGATGAACCTTTAAAGGATTTAGAAAGTTTGCATTGTTTGCTAAATTCAACCCTACATTACTTTTATAACTTAATTAAAAGCTGGTTTATTTGTTTTTACAAAGTCAAAAGTGACAGAAATGGCCATTTCTCGAAACTTTGTCCACCATTAAGAGGTTCACGGTTTGACTGCTGTCAGATTAACCTTTCCTTCCCCATATGCCACGCACATATAAGTCCAAAATGGAGCAGAGGGTCTAGCTTAATCCTCGCACACTAGGCCACCTAGATACGGACCCTCAAATACTAGCCGGATCATTCCAATCTGCATGCATCAATACAGCAGCAGGTCTATCTTGCATTTTCCCTTTCTCCCCACCAACCTAACCCAACCCCCTGTCTTCAAGGTCCAGCTGAGAACCTGGAGACCACATAAATGGTGATGGTGATCACTAAGAATCCCAGTAACATAATATAACATTGCATTTTGCAACGGAAGAACTCATGCGAAAGGCAGGGTTGAATGATTTACAACAGCTTGTAATTTCACAAATGTATAATAATTATTAGTACCTGGCGGGGGAAAATCAGTTTGCAAGAAGCAATATGATGGGCCCTTGCTGTGTCATTACCAGCCAGACAAAGCCTTTGTGCCACTGATCGCAGCCACGTCCCTTTCCGGACTGGACGCCATGGAGACCATAATTTTTTATCACATTTCAATGGGCGACATGGAATAGGAGAAGGGACTACGTGTAGTCCCTTCTTATCGTTCCATGGTGGCCATCTTCTTTGTTTACTTTTTTATTTTCCTTTTTGAAAGGTCACCATGGAAAGGGAGAAGGGACTATGTATAATTATGACATAATACAATTACAATTTCCATTTCCCATCTTGGCTACAGGTGAGCGTGTGAATGCGACCCCCCCCAATCACCCTTTGGGGCAATCATGGCAGTGCTGCAATTTTCGGGACCCTCGCAGGCTTCCCAGCCGTATCTTGACTTCCCCTTCCCTTGTCCCGCCTCCCACACCCTCCTCCTGGGCCTGATTGGTCAATATCCTTCACAGCATAGTTTGCTGGTGAAGTCGCTGCACATCCGCTCCCTGTGCCATTTCCCATCTTGGCTACAGGTGAGCATGTGCATGCGACCCCCCCACGTCCCCTTTGTTGCCATCATGGTGGTGCCGCAATTTTCGGGGCCCTTGCGGGCTTCCCAGCAGTGTCCCGACTTCCCCTTCCCTTTTCCCGCCTCCCACACCCTCCTCCTGGCCCTGATTGGTCAATATCCTTCACAGCATAGTTTGCTGGTGAAGCCGCTGCACATCCGCTCCGTGTGCCATTTCCCATTTTGGCTACAGGTGAGCATGTGCATGCGACTCCCCAGTCCCCCTTTGTTGCCATCATGGCGGTGCCGCGATTTTCGGGACCCTCGCAGGCTTCCCAGCCATGTCCTGACTTCCCCTTCCCTTGTCCCGCCTCCCAGACCCTCCTCCTGGCCCTGATTGACCAATATCTTTCACAGCATAGTTTGCTGGTGAAGTCGCTGCACATCCGCTCCCTGTGCCATTTCCCATCTTGGCTACAGGTGAGCGTGTGCATGCGACCCCTCAGTCCCCTTTTGGGGCCATCATGGCGGTGCTATGAATTTCGGGACCCTCGCAGGCTTCCCAGCCGTGTCCTGACTTCCCCTTCCCTTGTCTCGCCTCCCACACCATCCTCCTGGCCCTGATTGACCAATATCTTTCACAGCATAGTTTGCTGGTGAAGTCGCTGCACATCCGCTCCCTGTGGCATTTCCCATCTTGGCTACAGTTGAGCCTGTGCATGCGACCCCTCAGTCCCCTTTTGGTGCCATCATGGCGGTGCTACAATTTTAGGGACACTCGCGGGCTTCCCAGCCGTCCTGACTTCCCCTTCACTTGTCTCACCTCCCATACCCTTCTCCTGGCCCTGATTGGCCAAGTCATTCCCTATACTGGACCGGATCTGGGCAGCCCCTTCGGCTAAGGGCCCCGAGATAAAGGGCGGCTCCAACAGTGGCTGCTCTAGATAGTGTCTGCAGGTGTCCACAGGGGAAGCCAGTGAAGCCAACAGACACCAACAAAACTAAGTGTGGCATGGGTGGGGTGTAGAGCAATTACTCTACTCCAAAAAGCCCCTGCCACTCTACCTTACCTTCACATAACGTAAACTGCCAAAAACTAACAGAATTGTGAAGGATTGCATGTGCCACACTTGGATGGAGTTGTGAATGTTAGCATGTGCCACACTTAGATGGAAGTCTTAAACTTAGCTTGCGTCACATCTGGATAGAAATGTGAATGTTAGCATATGGAAGTCTAAACCTTAGCTTGCATCACATCTAGATAGATATGTAAATGTTAGCATGTGCCACACTTAGATGGAAGTCTTACCCTTGGCTTGCTTCACATCTAGATAGAAATGTGAATGTTAGCACGTGCCAATGGAAGTCTTAACCTTAGCTTGCGTCACATCTAGATAGAAATTTCAATGTTAGCACGTGCCACAGTTAGATGGAATTCTTAACCTTAGCTTGCGTCACATCTAGATAGAAATGTGAATGTTAGCATATGGCACACTTAGATGGAATAGTGAATCATAACAGGCACCACACCTAGACATAATTGCAAGGACAGCAATGCCAACTAAACAATCCACTAACAATTTCATCCCTCTGCATACACCTCTCAAACCCTAACCAAACACAACAACAAGCCTTAAACACAGCAAACAGCACAAACTTCACTACATTGCAACAACAAAACAAACCGCACATAGACTTGCACAACATCACACGACGACTACCGACCGTAAAACACCCCAAGCCCAGCCAACGGACCCACCGGGCTGTGGCTGCCAACAGCACATCACTGCTCTCTTGCACTTTTCCAGCTTATTCCCACTAACTCACCCCCCCTCCCTTTTTTCAGAGCCACAAGAGCACCAGGGGACCACTACGGTGGTGATAGTGCGCGGTACAAATGTCATTTAACATTAACATTGGTTTACCAATCCAAGTCCTTTTGGAAAGGTTTTGCAGGAACTGCAGAGGTTTTGCAGGTACGGGATGGCGAATGTGTTCCCTCCTCATCCTTTCCACTCCATCTGCAAAACCTCTTTGATGTACACATGCATGATGGACTCCAAAGAACTCCATTTTGAATGCCATCTGTCATGCAAGACGAAGAGTGAAAGTAATGAGTGCAAGCAATGTTGCCTTCTTTTACTCCTTCCTTTTGCACTCCATTTTGCAAAAGTCAAAAATGTCATGCAGAGGACACAACGACACGTAGGAATTATCGTTGGCAGTCCCCTGCAAGCAAATTAGCATATTTCCTAAAATGTTCATGAAATTTCAGAAACGCTTTTACAAACACTGCGGATAAAGGCAGCTCTCACAAAATTCTGGGAAATAAGAAACATATTTTGGCGGTGGTGCCTTTATCTAAATTGTGTGCAAACCCCAAAGATAATAAGCCTCATTTTGAACGAGGCACAAAATGCCAAAAATGGGAAAAATCTAAAAAAGAATAAAAAATTCTGCATGTTTTTTTGCCTGCATGCCACTTTGCAATAGCTTTCCTAGATGAAGCAGCAGCATGAAGCATGCAATCTGCACTGCTTCTTTCCCCTCTCTGTGCAGAAAAATAACCAGCATCTCTGCTCTTATTTCATTTTGATGATCATTGGGAAGCTCCAATCCCTATGGATTCTGGATGCGCTTTTAGAAAACAGTCGGATTCCATAGGGATTCATTATAAAGGCGGCCGCCATCCACGTACATGTCAGGGTTCCATGTAATAATGTCCCCGCAAAAATGTCTCCTGACAAAAAAGTCGCCATGTTTTTGTGGAGACATTCTTACATTGAACATGTGGGGGACACCCCGCAACCCCCAATTTCTTAAAAGTGGATCAGGGGACATACCTGAAACCTTTCCCCACACGTAATGTCACCATATATAATGTCGCCATTGGCTTTTCCCGGCGACATTATGTATGGGGACATTATTACCTGACACCCATGGCTGACAGCGTTACTGCTTGCTCAATGGTCTAATTGGTAAATGGCGCGTGAACCAGGTAACCACCCAGATTCCAGAGCTTTTTCTTGAGCCTGTCTAGAAACCATTGAAATTCCCATCGACAGGGCCTCCGATGCGGTCTCGGGTGAAGCCCTATCTGAGGAATTAGTGACCAGGTTAAATTGAGCCCCAAAGTTATGCGTTTTGGGACAGTGTACATAAAATGACATCACACCTAGGGCATCATTACAAGTTTGGCAGTGTGGGGGGAAAAACTTGTGGTAATAATGCTACCGCCACTTTTCCCCCACCACCAAATTATCATTTTTTGTAAATTTATAGCCGATGGAATCTGTCAAAAATCCCCCAAAGTCAGGAATTACCACTACTTGTAATCCCGGGGTAACTTCACAGGGCCAAGTGGCAGTAACAGTAATTGAGTTTGTTGGTATATCGGCAGATTTTCCACCGGAATACTGACAAACTCGCAATGAGACCCATTGTGCTCAAATTAGCAGCGGTTATCAGGGACGTCATTTAGGGGTCGCCAGAGGTCGCAACTGCGACCTCTGAGGTCTCCCTTGCGACCTCTAGAAAAAAAAGAAAAAAATGTTTTTTTTGTTTTTTTTTTTGTACTGCAAGCTCATGGGCTGTGGCCAGCACCATGTGGCTCTTTACTTATGGAGTGGCTGGCTTTCTTGTTAAGGCCCCTTAAAAAAGAAAGTAGAATTGTTTGTTCGCGCTCCTAGCGCGGTGTTTTTGGCCTCCTCCTGCTCCCCCCTCCCACTTCCTGGTCTTCCTCTCCCTCCCCGCCTCCCTGCCCGCCCACCCCCCCCTCTGATTGGGTGTGTGCCTGCCTCCCCTCTGGCCTACTCGACGGCCGTTCCCCACGCTCGCTTCTTTTCTCCAGCTGAGCGTGGAGAGCGGTCGCCGGTGGCCTGAGGGGATCAGCAGGCCTGGAAAGCCCTGCCTGGGCCTCCGCGAGTTCTGTGCTTTGTGTTTTTTGAACAGGAAGAAAAAGAAAGTAGAATTGTTTGTTCGCGCTCCTAGCGCGGTGTTTTTGGCCTCCTCCTGCTCCCCCCTCCCACTTCCTGGTCTTCCTCTCCCTCCCCGCCTCCCTGCCCGCCCACCCCCCCCTCTGATTGGGTGTGTGCCTGCCTCCCCTCTGGCCTACTCGACGGCCGTTCCCCACGCTCGCTTCTTTTCTCCAGCTGAGCGTGGAGAGCGGTCGCCGGTGGCCTGAGGGGATCAGCAGGCCTGGAAAGCCCTGCCTGGGCCTCCGTGAGTTCTGTGCTTTGTGTTTTTTGAACAGGAAGAAAAAGAAAGTAGAATTGTTTGTTCGCGCTCCTAGCGCGGTGTTTTTGGCCTCCTCCTGCTCCCCCCTCCCACTTCCTGGTCTTCCTCTCCCTCCCCGCCTCCCTGCCCGCCCACCCCCCCCTCTGATTGGGTGTGTGCCTGCCTCCCCTCTGGCCTACTCGACGGCCGTTCCCCACGCTCGCTTCTTTTCTCCAGCTGAGCGTGGAGAGCGGTCGCCGGTGGCCTGAGGGGATCAGCAGGCCTGGAAAGCCCTGCCTGGGCCTCCGCGAGTTCTGTGCTTTGTGTTTTTTGAACAGGAAGAAAAAGAAAGTAGAATTGTTTGTTCGCGCTCCTAGCGCGGTGTTTTTGGCCTCCTCCTGCTCCCCCCTCCCACTTCCTGGTCTTCCTCTCCCTCCCCGCCTCCCTGCCCGCCCACCCCCCCCTCTGATTGGGTGTGTGCCTGCCTCCCCTCTGGCCTACTCGACGGCCGTTCCCCACGCTCGCTTCTTTTCTCCAGCTGAGCGTGGAGAGCGGTCGCCGGTGGCCTGAGGGGATCAGCAGGCCTGGAAAGCCCTGCCTGGGCCTCCGTGAGTTCTGTGCTTTGTGTTTTTTGAACAGGAAGAAAAAGAAAGTAGAATTGTTTGTTCGCGCTCCTAGCGCGGTGTTTTTGGCCTCCTCCTGCTCCCCCCTCCCACTTCCTGGTCTTCCTCTCCCTCCCCGCCTCCCTGCCCGCCCACACCCCCCCCCCTCCTCTCCCTCTGCCTATAACCTCCCCCCTTCTGGGCAGCCCTCTGCCCGGCAGCCCCTGCGGCTAAGGGCCCCAGGCCAAGGGCGACTGTGTGTCTGCAGGTGTCCGCAGGGGACGCCAGGCGCCAGTTCCACCTGTTCTCCGGCCCACCCCTCCTCACCTTGCTCACCTCATCCGCATGATGCCTCGCCCCCCTATTCCATTTTATTGTTAAACTAGGGTGCTTTTCTCCCCTCGCAGGATTCTCAAACTTAGGTGGCCTTGACCTACTACGCATTACTGTTTGCTCTGCATTGTGGTAAACTAGTGCCCTCCACTCACTTCCTGTCTGCATACTCGTGTCATCCGCCTCCCCTCCTTCTCCATGGTGCTCTCTATCTCGCCTATCTACTCTAACTGCTTCTCTATTGACTATCCTGCTCTCCTCACTAAATCTGGTAGGAAAAAGTTTAAAAAGGACATCCTGGTCTCCAACCCAGGCCTCCCTATCGCTGACACCTACACGAGCGCCTGCTCCAGGGAAACTCTTACTGACATTCTCTTTTTCGTGCCTTCACCTGACCTATGGACCCCTCACATGGTCGCTGTGCTCTCTCCTTTCTCCTCCTCTCCCATTAATGGTGGCACCCGTTGGGATGTCCTCTTGGCCCCTTTCCACTCCTCTAAGGCCATCATTAATGTCTATGCTAACGGGACCGTCTTGGTCCAAGGCCCGCAGGCCAACCTTCACCTCTTTGATAGACGCTTCCCACGCCTCATCAACTTCCTCTCCGCTCCCGCTGTCCCCCCTCCTCTGTCCTCGGCTACCTTGCCTCTCCCCTCCCTCCCTGCCCCTTCTCTTGCTCCCTCTTCAACTCCTTCTCTAACACCTCCGCAGGGCGTACCTCTGATCTGTACCCCTCCCCGGAAGTTTTTCAAGGGTGGCAACCTTCTCCACATTGCCACTCTAAATTCTCGCTCTGCCATCAAGCACTCCTCTGATATCTGTCGCCTTCTTGAGGAACTGGACCTCGACGTCCTCGGTCTCACTGAGACATGGTTCACTGCCAGCTCTGCCACCAGCTTCGACACACTCCTACCTGACGGCTACAAGATCCTCTCCATGCCTAGGCCAAACCGCTCAGGGGGTGGTGTTGCCCTTATCTTCCCTGAGTGGATTCCTGCCACTGTCACTCCTACGCAGACCTACTCCTCTTTTGAATGTCTTGTCTGCCGACTCTCTCTCTCTCCTAGCCATTCCCTTACCGTGGCTACTATCTATCGGCCACCTGGTCAAATTTCATCCTTCCTCTCTGAGTGGGCTGACCTCTCCTCCTCACTCCTGTCCTCAACCACCCAACTCCTCTTTCTCGGTGACTTCAACATCCACCTCGATGCCTCCTGTCCCCCCACTGGTCTCTTTCGCGAACTCTGCAACTCTCTCTCACTCTCTATCCTCCCCTCTGGGCCTACTCACTCTGCAGGGCACACTCTGGATGCTCTGATCTCTTCTGACCTTCCCCTCTCCCTCCCTCTCTCCACTCCTCTCTCCTGGAGTGATCACTTTCTCCTATCCTCCCACCTCTCCCTCCCTACCCCACAGGCAAAGCCACCCTCGTCATTGCCACCCACCTTCTCGGTCATCCGACCCATGAAGCGCGTGTCAGTTGAGGCTTTCGCTGCTACCTTCTCGCCCCCTCCTCCCCCCTCGGCTGACTCCCACCCTGACACAGCCCTCTCCATCCTCTATTCCTCTATATCTGATACTCTCGATATCCTTGCCCCCGTCATGAGAATCCGCCTGAAGCCCAAAGCCAAATGTAACTCCTGGTATGACTCGGATCTCGTCACCCTAAAACGCAAGTGCAGGGTGGCAGAGAGGAAATGGCGTGCTTCATGCTCATCCTCTGACAAACTGGCCTGCCGCCTGCTCCAAAGGCAATACCGGCTCTCCGTTCTCACCAAGAAGAGAGCCCTTATCCAAGCCCGCATCTCTGAGGCATCTAACAACTCGGCCGAACTCTTTAAAATCTGCAAGGAGCTGGCCAACCCTGCTGCAGTCTCTACCTCTCCTGTCCCCTCCCAGGCCCTCTGCACCGCACTGGCCTCGCACTTCATCTCAAAAACTCAGGACATCCTGTCCTCGCTCTCCTCCTCTCTCCTCCCTCCCTCTCTTCCCGGCCCTTCCTCTTGCTCTCTTGCAGCCTCCCCTCCGCCCTCCTTCTCTGCTTTTCCACCTTTTTCTGCTGATGAGGTTTCCAGACAAGTCCGATCTATGAAAGCCTCGTCTAAACAGGTTCACCCCTGTTCCTCCAAAACCATCAAGGACCACATCGACTCCCTGGCTCCTGCCTTGGCTGCCTTTTGCAACCACTCATTCGCCTCTGGAGTCTTCCCATCCCCCCTCAAGCACTCCCTTGTGCACCCCCTCCTCAAGAAACCCTCCTCCGACCCCTCCTGCCCGGCCAACTATCGCCCAATCTCCATCACTCCCTTCCTGGGCAAGCTCCTGGAGAAACTGGCCATCTCCCAGCTTAACCTCCATGCTGAATCTGTTGGTAATCTTCATGACCATCAATCCGGCTTCAGAGCGGCCCGAAGCACGGAAACTGCTCTCCTGAACATCCGTGAGGACCTGCTCCTGAACCTCGATTCCAACACTCCCTGTGTTCTCATTCTGCTCGATCTCTCCTCTGCCTTTGACACTGTCAACCATGCCATCCTGCTCAACCGTCTCCGTGATAACCTGGGTATCACTGGTCAGGCTCTGGCATGGCTGACCTCTTTCCTTTCCGGTCGACCCTCCCAGGTCCAAATGGGCTCCTTCCTCTCTGACATCTTTTTCTCCACCTGTGGTGTCCCCCAGGGATCCAACCTCTCTCCCTGGCTTTTCAACCAGTATCTGGCACTCCTTGCCCACCGCATCGCCGCTCTCTGCCCCTACTTCCAGTGCTATGCGGACGATACCCAGCTCATTTTCAGGCTACCCTCGGCCTCCTCCTCTCCTTCCCTCATCTCCGACTGTCTGTCTGCTATCCAGGAATGGTGTGCCGCCAATGACCTCTGCCTTAACGCCAGTAAGACTGAGATTCTACTCATCGGCACACCCACTCCCTCCTTCCCTGCAGCTCTCTGGCCGGCCTCCCTTGGCCCCCTTCCTGCCCCTACCTGCAAGGCTAAAAACCTTGGGGTCATCTTCGACTCCACACTCTCCTTCTCTCCTCATATATCTGACGTCTCTAAGAAGTCACACTACCAGCTGCACCTCCTCAGAGGTATTCTTCCCTTCCTCTCCTTCCCCCAGAAGCTCACTGTCTCCCGAGCCCTGGTTCTCTCAAGGCTGGACTACTGTAACAGCCTCTATCTTAATCTGCCTGCCTCCACTCTCCGCCCTCTGCAACTTATCCAGAACAGAACTGCGAGACTTGTCCTTGGCCTCAAGCCCAGGGACCGTATCTCTCCAGGACTGAAATCTCTTCACTGGCTCCCAGTGGCTGCGAGGATTAAGTTCAAAACCCTCTGCATTGTCCACAAGGCCTTCTGGGGCCTGGGGCCTAAATACCTTCAACTCTCTCTTCCTAAATATCTTCCTTCACGAGCCCTTCGCTCATCCTTCTCCAACTCCCTCATGGTCAGCCGCTTCTCGAAGCAACGAGCTGGGGGTAGATCTCTCTCCGCAGCAGGGGCCTCCCTCTGGAACAGCCTTCCTGCCTCCCTGAAACTTGAGGAGAACCATCTCCGGTTCCGGAAGCACCTCAAAACCTTCCTCTTCGCTTCTGCCTTCTCTCTCCCTCTCCCCTGCTAAACCTGCTTAACTCCCCACTGAATTCTGCACTAAACCTGCATCTGAGCCACTCTCAGCGACCTCGGTCCAGGTCCCAGCCACTCTCCACTTGCACTGCCTCCCTGGCTCCCCCTGCACTGTGGGACTGTCACTGCATCCCTACAGCCCCCTTCCCAGCACTTGCTCTGCACTTACCTCGCACTTTGCCACCAGCTGGCCCTTTTATTTATTATTTATTATTTATTTATTTTTACGCTACTTACCTTGTACCGCACTTCCCCCCCACCTCCTCCCCCTGCACTTTCTCCTTTTCCCCTTACCTCTGCACTTGCGCGATCTGAATGACACCTGGCCTAGTAGGATCGTTTGTCTGTCTTCCCCTTGTTTCCCTCCCTCCCTGCCTCGTCGCGCCTTGAAACACTTGTGTATAGGCGCGTTACAAATATCATATCATATCATATCATATCAAAAGGAGTGCCACAAGCCTAACACTTTCAGCACTGACCCTAAATAAGAACGATTAGGAATACCAAATAATGTGTCATTCTGGAATTCTATACAATACTTGCTAGACTCATCAAAGGTTTATTTCAGGCACAATTCAGAAGGTGAGTTACTGATTTAAACGCCTCAACTCAGCCTTTCATCCTTCTGAGGTCGATAAATGAGTACCAACATAGGTTGGGTGATATTGGGTGTATATTTTTCTATATAAAGCGCTTAAGCGTAAGTACTGTATAATAACACATAATTATCATTTGGTCATGGACATCTCCTTGCAGTCACAGTAATTTGGTAATATGGGCCTATACACACTGATCTTAAGGATACATATGGCGATCCATTCTTGTATGAAATGTACATCACATTAAAGTGATATCGTTACAATATTTTTTGTTGTGTACAATGCTATGTGATAGCACTTCCTGTTTTGTCAACGGATGAAAGGTCGCATTCCATCGCATCCCGTGATATCACTTTGGGGTGGGGTCAAATGACATCACTTCCTGTGATGTCACCAGCGGTCAAGGGTCGTGTGATGTCACTTTCGCTACCCCTGGCATTTTGGTGAAATGACGTCCCTGGCGGTTATCCTCTTATCTCTGTGCACCGAGCGACAAAGGCACACAGAACTTGCTGAGGGCCGTATATAGAAGTAGTGTTCCTTTGTTTGAATGGAACACGAAAATGCTTTCTAATTCTGGCAAATAAAAATGTACTGAATAGAATTTGTTTTTGAGTATCTTGTTGCTTTTTTCAATTAACATCGCAAACGTTTTGCGGCACATTTACTTTTTTTAATGCTCCTTTCAGTTGTATTTTCAATAAAAACGGCAGTGTGGGTCATTTTGGTTCCCCATGTTAATTGCATGTAGGGGACGTCCTCCACTTGCACTCTTGTATAAACTGTCTCCTCCATGCAGTATTCCTGCGGTCCATCACGTCGTGGAAAAAGTGTAAATGCCTCCCGCAAATTACGGGAGGCATTTACAATGGATTCCTATGAAATATACCTGCTTTTACCAGGTGCTAATTGCAGATGGATTGCATAGGAATCGCCAGCATGAAAATACATGCTGGTAGTAAGGCACCCGCTTTCGTAAGGGTGTTTGGGAAATGGAAGCAGACATGGTATGTCCAACCCACTTCCCCAACACCTCCATACAAATGCCCAGGTATGAGACGGATCCAAAAAAAAATGTGGTAAACACTTTTAATAGCATTTTTTTATCTGCCTCAGAAAGAAAATGACCACCAGTGATTTCCACATCAATAGCAGATCTTTGATATATAGTTAATTATAATTATATGATAGGTTATTTATAATGTGCTTAATACCCAGAGGTTTTTAAGCGTGGAATGGGGGATTGAGCCCGTGTTGCTCCGTCGTCTTGCTTCCAAGGCGAGCATGTTGCCCCTGAGTTATCCTCCTAAGGGGATTCTGGAAGATTCATCACCTTCCTACAATAAGCAATTTGGCTGAGGACCACCATAGAATTTGTATTGAGATTTACACTTGTATATATATTAATAGTACATCGAATGTTCACTCGACTCGTGATGTAAAAATACTCTAAGTGTACTAACCAATGGCATTTGGGGTCCATATAACACGTGCAAACCAATGCCCTTCTGCTACACTGTGGAAAGGAAATAAGAAAAGAAAACGAATAAAACAAAAAAAAACAGAAGTGAGAGAAGAGCAGTGGTGCAGTTGTTTATCCCAACTTCTAAAGCAGTGAGTACATGTGACTGGAAGATGTGGTGAGCAGTGGCAGGTTAGACGAACTGTTCCGAAAACTGATATCATCTCCTCCTCGAACCCGTCATCGTTAAAAAAAAAACAAGAATGAACGAAGCAAAAACCGGAACTGAGCACCTTCGCGCACTTTTTCCACTTATCCCCACCTACGATCAAAACCACGAATCATAACTGTGACACTAAAAGGAATAACAACGTTCGTTAGTAACGTTCCCTTTTTTTTCTTTTTAAAGGAGACGTACAGTACTCGTCGGGAAATCTGTCTGCATTTTCAAAGTGCACGCTGAGGAGAAACATGAATGTACACTTCTTTCTCCATCTTAGATTTCCTTGAAGTTTGTCTCTGTGAACACAAGTGTCCTAAGAACAACATTATTTTGTAAAGTCTTGGGCCAGTTGCGTGCGTAGTTAGGCCCACGCCACCTCAGGAATGGCACTTTTTATGACTGCACCTGCAGTCACGCAGGCCAGTCTGACCATCGCTGGGGCACCCAGTGTTATGTATGGGTCTAGTGTTTCAGTTGAGAGAGCGTCATGACGCCTCTCTTGTAAAAGGGGCCCTGCTGGCACTCACAAGGGAGTGCAGCAGAGCCCCAGGAAGCGACAACTCGTGTCTGTGTCATTACTTTGGGGGTCCCTGCCGTGTGGTCACGTTCTATCCTAGCAGCCTGGCCTGGATGCCCCCAGTGCCGAGACTGTTGCTGCTGGGGTGCTCCCCAGCCTGGTGATAACCGTCCCGTTGATCCGGGGGTGCAGGGTGATCCCTGCCAGCCTTCCACTGCGTGATCGCAGTGTCATTGCGTGTTGTCAGGTGATCCCGACACCATCTGTGGCCCACCTCGGTAACTGGAGGCAGCCCACCACATTGGCGACGAGGGCGTGTCTACAAGGCCGCAAGTGTGGCTGTGAGGCTGTTTTCGTGTGCTGCGTTTGCTGCGTGGGGGAGTGAGCTGCGGAATTGGCCACGTGGTCCGGCATGGACTGCCAAAAAGGGGTGGAGCCTAATCGATCGGGCCCACGGTGGTGAGCAATTTTAACCTCCTGCCCGGAGTGGGGGATGTGAGCGCACCCCATCAGGTCCCGGGCCCGCACATGGGTGAAAATAATTATTGACTTGGACATAAAATGGAAAAAAACCCAATACATTTCCTCTTGCCCGTGGTGCGGCCTGCAGGGGGCGTGGCCTATGCAACCGGGCCGCAACGTCATAGCCCCATGAACCAAGGAAAGAGGCGTGGCCTACTGAGCCGGGCCGTGGCAGTGAATAAAAGAGAGCGGAGGAGAGTGGAGAGCGGAGGAGAGCGGATGAGAACGGATGAGAGCTGATGAGAGCGAGAGCATAGTGCAGATGAGAGCAAGAGCGTAGTGCAGATGAGAGCGAGAGCGTAGTACGGATGAGTGTGGAAAGCGGGTGAGTGTAGAGAGCGGGCGAGTGTGTCATGAGTGTGGTGAGTGTGGTGAGTGGGTGAGTGTGGTGAGTGTGGTGAGCGGGTGAGTGTGGTTGAGTGGGTGAGTGTGGTTGAGCGGGTGAGTGTGAAGAGAGGATGAGCGTGGAGAGCGGATGAGCATGGAGAGCGGATGAGCGTGGAGAGCGGATGAGCGTGGGGAGCGGATGAGCGTGGGGAGCGGATGAGCGTGGGGAGCGGATGAGTGTGGGGAGTGCGGAGAGTGCATGAGTGTGGAGAGCGCATGAGTGTGTGTGAGCGGACGAGTTGTGGGGAGCGGATGAGCGCGGTTGAGCGCGGAGTACGGTTGAGTGCGGAAAACGGTTAAGTGTATAGAGCGGCTTAATATGAGGAACCGAAAAGAGCGGAGGACTGTGGAGAGCGGAGGACTGTGGAGAGCGGAGAACTCTAGAGAGCGTAGGACTGTGGAGAGCGGATAAGTATGGAGATCGGGTGAGAGCGGAGATCGGGTGAGAGTGGAGATCGGGTGAGTGTGCAGAGAGCGGTTTGAGAGTGGAGAGCGGACGAGAGTGGAGAGCGGACGAGAGTGGTGAGCGGATGACTTTGAGAGCAGATGATTTTGAGAGCGGATGAGTGTGGGGAACGCATGAGTGTGTGGAGCGCATGAGTGTGGGGAGCGCACGACTGATTATGGACTGATCGAGTTTCCTACCTCGACCAGTATGTAGACAGGACGAGTGGATAAACTACACAAGCATATAGTCTCGACAAGTGTCTAGACCTGACGAAGTGTGCGGTCTGGACGAGGGTGCGGTCTGGACGAGGGTGCGAACCAAACGTAGGGTGCGGACTGGACGAATGTGTGGAGCGGTCGAGTATGAGGAATGGACGATTATGTGCAACGGACGATACTTAACATGCCTTGGAATGAAGGAAACTCTTGAAAACATACATCACGCCACACCCCACACTTACTCTCTCCCTTACACCACCACTCATCTAGAACACAGAGATACTATGACACCATTCGGTATAACTGTTCTCATATCTACATCTCCCGCTTACTCCACATCAATCTAAGTAAACATTGCTGGTTTCTCACCACCCAGCCAGGCGTGCTTCTCAGGCCTAACGCAGCCACACTCGTTCCGGATAAAGCCGACCAGAGCGAACACATACTCCTGATCTCCCAACCACCACACCTACAGCTAAGAATCAGCTACCACTTGTTTTCGCACCAGCTGCACACATACATGGTGCGCACACGCACTTTTTGACTCCCCCCTACTCTCTCTACTGACCTGAACTTCGGTTCCCAAGGGCGTTCAACCTACCAGCGCCTTCAGACCATACCAATGGTATATAAGGTGCTATATAAATGCAAAATAACATAACAATAACATAACAGAACACACGAGGCAGCTGAACACACGAGGCAGCTGGTCCCGGCAGAGAGAACATAAGAAGAAGCCCAAGATCAACGGGCCAAAGGAAAAGGAAAGGACAATAACGTTCTGTACTCTCTTTTCCCTTCTACAAAGGGGAAGGGCATCCTCTGGGGGAGAAAAGCATGACATCAACCCCTCCATGTTCTACATCTGCCCCAGGCGCCCAGAGGGTAGCGGCTCCACCCAGAGTGCTTGTGCGCCCTCAACGAATTCCACGCTGATTGGCACTACTGAGGCCCACCACCAGTGAGTGCCAAGGGTGTGCCCTACAGTTGCAGGGACTTGTGTGCTCAGTACAGTGAGCACTGGAATAGTGCTTGACCCATCTTGGCAGCCCTGCAACCATCAATCTCCCCAAAGGGAGTGCTTGTGCGCTTTCAAAAGACTTCCACCAGTGGTTAGGCCCCCAGAGGCCCACCAGCATGAGTCACATCCTGCGCCGCGCCCAGTATTCTTCATGGCGGACGAGGACGAGGCGGTGTGTCGACAAGGGGGTCAGCTGGCGCCACTGTATCCGTTTGACGTGGTGGGTGCGCCCGCCAGTTTGGGGCTCTGGTGGACAGTGTGAGTACAGAACGTGGAGCTGTATTTTGAGGCGGTGGAAGTCAGAGACAGAGCAAAACACTCAACACTCCTATACTCCGCCAGACTGGCAGTCCAGAAGCTTTTTAGAACCCTACGACCGAGAGACCAGTCCTATGACGCAGCCATCGAAGCCCTGAACGAGTACTTCAGACTGCTGCTGCTGGGGTGCTCCCCAGCCTGGTGATAACCGCCCCGTTGATCCGGGGGTGCAGGGTGATCCCTGCCAGCCTTCCACTGCGTGATCGCAGTGTCATTGCGTGTTGTCGGGTGATCCCGACACCATCTGTGGCCCACCTCGGTGACCGGAGGCGGCCCACCACATTGGCGACGAGGGCGCGTGTCTACAAGGCCGCGAGTGTGGCTGTGAGGCTGTTTTCATGTGCGGCGTTTGCTGCGTGGGGGAGTGAGCTGCGGAATTGGCCTCGTGGTCCGGCCTGGACTGCCAAAAAGGGGTGGAGCCTAATCGATCGGGCCCGCGGCGGTGAGCAATTTTAACCTCCTGCCCGGAGTGGGGGATGTGAGCGCACTCCATCAGGTCCCGGGCCCGCACAGGGGTGAATATAATTATTGACTTGGACATAAAACCGAAAAAAAACAATACATTTCCTCTTGCCCGTGGTGCGGCCTGAAGGGGGCGTGGCCTATGGAACCGGGCCGCAACGTCATAGCCCCATGAACCAAGGAAAGGGGCGTGGCCTACTGAGCCAGGCCGCGGCAGTGAATAAAAGAGAACACACGAGGCAGCTGAACACACGAGGCAGCTGGCCCCGGCAGAGAGAACATAAGAAGAAGCCCAAGATCAACGGGCCAAAGGAAAAGGAAAGGACAATAACGTTCTGTACTCTCTTTTCCCTTCTACAAAGGGGAAGGGCATCCTCTGAGGGAGAAAAGCGTGACATCAACCCCTCCGTGTTCTACATCTGCCCCAGGCGCCCAGAGGATAGCGGCTCCACCCGGAGTGCTTGTGCGCCCTCAACGAATTCCACGCTGATTGGCACTACTGAGGCCCACCACCAGTGAGTGCCAAGGGTGTGCCCTACAGTTGCAAGGACTTGTGTGCTCAGTACAGTGAGCACTGGAATAGTGCTTGACCCATCTTGGCAGCCCTG
Organism: Ambystoma mexicanum; assembly: GCF_040938575.1. Taxonomy (NCBI): domain Eukaryota; kingdom Metazoa; phylum Chordata; class Amphibia; order Caudata; family Ambystomatidae; genus Ambystoma; species Ambystoma mexicanum. The sequence continues at coordinate 683,076,326 of NC_090931.1, read as the reverse complement.
CAACCATCAATCTCCCCAAAGGGAGTGCTTGTGCGCTTTCAAAAGACTTCCACCAGTGGTCAGGCCCCCAGAGGCCCACCAGCATGAGTCATATCCTGCGCCGCGCCCAGTATTCATCATTGCGGACGAGGACGAGGCGGTGTGTCGACAAGGGGGTCAGCTGGCGCCACTGTATCCGTTTGACGTGGTGGGTGCGCCCGCCAGTTTGGGGCTCTGGTGGACAGTGTGGGTACAGAACCTGGAGCTGTATTTTGAGGCGGTGGAAGTCAGAGACAGAGCGAAACGCCCAACACTCCTCTACTCCGCCAGACTGGCAGTCCAGAAGCTGTTTAGAACCCTATGACCGAGAGACCAGTCCTATGACGCAGCCATCCAAGCCCTGAACGAGTACTTCAGACTGCTGCTGCTGGGGTGCTCCCCAGCCTGGTGATAACCGCCCTTGTAATCCGCAAGGTGCAGGGTGATCCCTGCCAGCCTTCCAATGCGTGATCGCAGTGTCATTGCGTGTTGTCGGGTGATCCCGACACCATCTGTGGCCGACCCGGTGGCCGGAGGCGGGCCACCACACCCAGCACACTTACTTTGCAAGACAGTTGCGGGCTGGCTCACTGGCACACGGGCCAGCCGTGGCGTTGCTAGTGGGCTCCCAGCCGAAACCTCAAAACAGGGGTCACCCTGTTTGGCGAGGCTTCGCTGGGGGGTTCCCAGCTGACACTTCTAAGAACAGGGATCAACCTGTTGGGCCGTTGTCACATGGCCTCACACGGTAATCGTGGTCACATGACCGGACCATGGCCTGGGGGCACCAGGCCACTTAACGTACAGAGTTGCCACGCAGGGGCTCTGTGGGGGTAAAATTGCAGGGAGGGCATAGTTGCCTCTCCTTAAAGGCTGCGTAGGCACAGCGCAGCAATGATGCGCAGCAGGCAGGAGTTAGGTGGAATGACTGACAAGAGGGTAAACTGCTTGTATCTTTTATTGACTTTGTCACCTGGTGCACAGACACGCTATTTCTTAAAGGGGAGCCCACCACACTCCTCCTTTTCCATAACGAATGAAACAATGACAAGCATCACTGGACATAAATAAATGAACAGTCACGAACAGCAATACCTGGAAACATAGCAGCAAGCAATGACCACCTACATTGGGGGCTCAGGCCGTGGCAAATACCAAGCATGTGCTGGGCAAACCTTGCAGCCATGAAGGGTGATACACAGGTTTGGTGTCATGTTGACAGTCTGTCCCCACCCCCACCCCGTCTGAGAGAAACTTTATTGCACCTGGGGGGTGGAAACTCCAACCACCTAATGACACCGCTGTCAGCTGCTGCCGCCACATAGAGCATGCCTACAATCTCCAGGAGCACAGCTCCACATAACTATTTTTACTGAGATCACGTTGAGCATATATATGACATGCATGTGCACAGCATCAAAATGCATGTTTACTGAGTCCACTTTAAGCAATTGCAGGGCTGCAGGAAACGAGTTCAAAACGTGCACTAGTATCAGTTCAGGGCAGTCAAATACCCCAGTTCAGGGGCTGACAAAACCGCACCTGGGGGCACCGGGGGCCACATCAGCCTTGTCCATTGCTGGTGGGGCATGCAGCAGCTCAGTATGGTGGCAGGTTGTCTGAGGTCACTCATTTCACTTCCCAGGCCAGGGCTGTTGGCATAGGAGACGGCACAAACACTCATACAGAGCTGCAACCCTCATTTGTTATTCCCCTTTTCCAAAACTCTCCACGGAGCGAACATTTACCCCTCCCTCATTTCCTTCTTTTCGTTTTCTTTTTTTTTTCTCTTGACAGTCACCACCACTTGGCCCTGTGACGTAGGGATAGCACCAGCATGGCAGATGCAGGGGCACACTGTCACTGGAGTGGGACTTCTGTATAGTGAGAGTGGGCGACCACCCACCTTCTTCTATATATCTTCGAACTGCTCTGATCTCGGAGTATGAAAGTTACCGCTGATGGGCCCGGAAACACTGTTGGGGGTGTACGGGTCGCCGTGCAACCCCTCTCTCTCCATTTCCCCTTGCTCCGCTGTTAGGAGCAATGCACACTCACCGCCGGGATGGCCCAGGAAGTGAACCTTCTTTCCTTGCACCAACACGCAGCACACCAACATTCACCACCGATTGGCCCGGGATCACCCTGGAGGCCTGGCCTGGGATTACCCAGGAGGCCTCGTCTGCAAGCTGCAGGCTGGCAATGGGTCAGCAGACACTCACCCCTCCTCCTTCTCTACTCTGCAGAGGTTGCCATCTTCCATTCATCTCGGCTGCAAGAGCACCCACAAACTGAGGGCTCCGGTCGGGTGAAGATGCCGGCAGGGTGGTCGGGGTCTTCTCTCTCTCGAGCAGGAGAGCAGCAATCAAATGCAGCTGCACTCCGACATCTGTGTTCTTTTTTTTTCCACTCAGCTCCGATCACTGAGCACTTTTATAGCAGCACACCTCACAGTGTTCACAGACCCCTCATCACCAATGTGTTATGACTGAGCTCTTGGCTTTAGAAAATGGAGCTGACAGGGTCAGAGGCGCAAGCATTTGGGGCAAACTAACATGAAAAATGACATATTAACTGTTAAGTGGGCGAAGGCAGGTGAGGGATAAGGCCGAGGGGTGGGTCATTCAAATGTTGGAGACTTTGGGCCTCATTACGAGAATGGAGGTAATCAAAAAATGAAGTTGGAACGGTAATAGCGGCATCGTTAACGGGTCCGGGGCATTCCGACCCGACAACCCGCCAATACCGGCACCCCCCGTACCGTGCCCCCTCATACAGGCATGGGCACGTACACGCACCCCTTCGGGGAGCAAATACTGGCATGCCGGTAATAGGAGGACATCACAACCCACGCGGACATGCAAATACCGGCATCCAGAAGGCAGTAATCAGGAGCTGCACGATGCCGGCCATACAGGCATCGCAGACCACCCGCAAACAGCAATCAGCAATCAAGCCAACTGCCACAGGTGCACACAATCACCACAGGTGGAGTCAATGGAGGCTGGGCCAGTATAAAATGAGTACACCCACACACCACACCCCTTCCTACACAAAAAAGCTACCACTAGTTGTTGCAATCATGGCGCTCGAGGACATGCCTATACTGCTACAACTACAGCAACAATGGCAACTCCAACAACAACTACAGCAGCAACAACAGGCAGCACAGAGGAGACGCAGGAGGAGAAGGAGGGCGAGACAGGGCCAGCAATTACCACCAGCGCAGCCAGCAGTGCCTCGTAGGCAGCCACCAATCCCTCACATCAGACCGAGGCCATTCAACCTAACCCAAGAGCAGATCCACACCCTGTACTGGTTGGACCGGGACACCATCACCACCATAGTGGACATGATACACAACGGCATTGCCAGCCTCATAGAAATACGCACTGCCATCCCCCCGCTACTAAAGGTAGTTCCTGTGCTCCACTTCCTGGCCACAGGCACCTATCAACACACAGTGGGGCAGCTGCATGGCATTTCACAACCACTATTTTCACGAATGCTGAACCAAGTGCTGGATGCCCTCCTGAAGCACGCCAGCACCCACATATCCCTACCACGGACTGCCCAGGAGATAGCCGACACCAAAGTAGGCTTCCATGAACTGGCAGGCATGCCCAATTGTGTTGGTGCCCTGGACTGCACCCATGTGGAATTGGTAGTCCCCCATGCCATAGAGGCGGTGTACCACAATTGCAAGCAATACCACTCCATCAATGTGCAAATGGTATGTGACTCCAGCAAGATCATCACACAATGCTGCGCCCGATTTCCCAGATCAACACATGATGCCATGGTGCTGCATAACTCCACGCTACCCCGTCACATGGAGCGACATGCTGGACCATCGCCTGGCTGCTTGGTGAGTTGCCGAACTGGGCCTTGGCAGTGCTTTGGGCTACTGATGTGTAGGGATGCATACTCCACCTGGGTGGGAAAGGGGGGTGAGGGTGCATACTCCACCTGGGTGGGAAGGGGGGGATGCATACTCCACCTGGGTGGGAAAGGGGGGATGCATACTCCACCTGGGTGGCAATTGACGGTGATTGGAGAATGCATGCAGAGCTAGACACTCCTGACCTGAATATCCCTAACCCAATATGACACGTCACTGGCAAACATTTTACCAATTATGCATATCGATGACAACAAGTAAGAGGCACAGCCAGGCCACCATGGGTATGTGAAGCAATGCATGACTGAACAGGATTGCAACCGTGCCGATGTGGCTAGTGTGACCATGCACAGTGTATAATGCACAGCATAAATGGGAGGCTAAACATTGTCGTACAACCACAGTACATCCGCCTCAGCATGCATTATTCCACCCTTCATCATCTATTGAACGCCATCCAGACTACCATACCTCATAGCAGTATAGTATGCATCTAGGTAACATTCTTGCATATGTACAGGGACATGTGCATGTCCACACCAAATAGCTGCGGCCATGACTGTGCTTCCTGAAGGTGGCACCTCAGAGTGATACACACCTATTTGTATTTGCTTGCAGGTGATGGAGGATATCTCTTGAGGCCGTGGCTACTTACCCCTGTGCGGAACCCGCAGAACAGCCATGAAGAGGAGTACAATCGTTTTCACACCCGTACCCGTGTTGTGATTGAGCGACCTTTGGCCTGTTGAAGGCGCATTTCCGCTGCCTAAGCAGGTCTGGTGGGGCACTCCTTTATAGGCCTGAGAAGGTGGCAAAGATCACCATAGCCTGTGTCATGCTGCACAACATGTGCGTCCGGAGAAATGTACCACTGCCACCTGACAGTGACATGCATGCACCGGGTGAGGATGATGAGGATGGAGAAGGAGGTGAAGTAGCCCCCCTGCCAGTACGTGATGCACGGGACGGCCATGCAGTACGCCAAGCACTGATTCACAAATACTTCTGAACCACAGGGACTATGATAGACATGTGTCAGTGACACACTGGGTCCATGTGGACATGCACATAGGGATTGTTGGGAGTTTGGCACTAAACACCATCACACATTAAATGGATGCACACGAAATGAACAATGTCCAGCCATTGAATGTTTTTTTCTCACAACGGGTGTATTAGTTCAAACAGGAAAAATGTGACCACTCCCCCCCAACTCCTAGTGAACTCCCAAACCCACCCAACAAACTCCAAAACCCCCCAGTGAACTCCCAAACCCACCCAACAAACTCCCAAACCCCCCCAGTAAACTCCACAAAATGCTCCCCTTCACCCCAACCATGTGTCCCACTCCCATTGTCCACCCACACTACTTGCGGAACTTTTTGCTCTCTGGGGGCGGCATTTCGTTGTGTCTTGCACTCCTTCGGGTCTGGCGCACAGGGCTGGTGGGGACTGAGGAAGCAGGTGTGGTGGCTGATGATGAGTCGGTGGCAGGTTCCACGCCTGCTGCAAGGTGTGGCCGCTGCATGTGGAGCAGGATTGAAGTAAGTACTTGTGTTACTGCCCCCGACAGTCCCTCATCAGCACAGCCAACGCATTCACAGCGGCTGTGTTTGCTGTAATGGCCGCTGTGGTCCCCGCAATGGCAGTGGCGATTCCTCGCCTGGTGTCCTATCCATCCGCAATGTACTGCCGCAGGAGCTCCAACATGGCCTCCTGTCGGCCTCCACCCTCGACGGCGTGACTCGAGGGTGTTGGTGGGAGCTGGAGTAGTGGGTGGTGCACTCACGGGGTCTGCATTTTGGGTGCTGTCCTCCTCGAAGGGGCTCAGATCCGAGTCATGGAGGCAGGGGTCAGCACTGCTGTAGGTGGGTGAGGGCTCGATATGGGGCAGGGTGTGGACACGGGACTTGGGCTGGGTGGACATGTCACTTCTGTGACTCCCTCCTGGTCCACATTGTCATCCATGTCATCCTCAGTGGTGGCCGGTGCTTGTAGGGACTCCCCTTCAACTGGTGTGGGCTGCTGGGTCTCAAGTGTGTCAGGCACACTGGCAGCAGGTGTTGTTGGCTGTGTCTCGGCTTGGTCAGGCACACTGGCTGTGGGTGTGGCCTGCTTGGCTGCCACGGAGGTGGTTGTGGCGGTAGCCCTTTTCTTTGGGTGGGACGTGGATGCCCTTGTGGTGTTGTCTTGCCTGGCATCTTCCTCATCAGTGCCTGGAGGGTAGAAGAGATGCAGGGCATCATTGATGGTGTTACATGCCAGAAGCATACAATGGTGCTGTTCATTATTCATTTAATCATGCATTCATGTCTTACAGGTGTGTCACATAGGGTATTCTGAGGGGGCATTTTGTCATTCACTGCATGGCAGGTGGCATGCCGTTGATTTGGGGTTTGTGTGATGTGTTGCATGGGCACGGTCCAGGTGTGTTGGCTGTGTGTTGGTTATGGGATTGGCACTCAGCATGCATTTCTGTCTGGCAGGGTTTGGCCCGCCATCTGGACTTGGATATGTTAATGTGGGTGTTGGGACATGCATTGCCTTGCCTACACTCTCTACCACATCACTTGTGCTACGTTACGGTTCCCCCTACAGGGATCTGCAGGGTCACTCACCTCCTTCTGGGGAGGATGCCGCACCCGTCTCCATCTCCCCAAATCCCTCAATGGACTCTATCTATGAAGCTGCTGGCGGTCTCCTCCCAGGGCATCATTTTGGCAGGAGAGTGGGGACCCCCGCCTGTGGCCATGGCCTGCCTCCTGTTGCTTGCCATGATGTTGCGGACCCTCAAGCGGAGGTCATCCCACCTCTTCCTGCAGACCTTGACACTACGTGGGTTGGTTCCTACAGCCGACACCTTGCGGGCTACCTCCTGCCAGATGTCCTTCTTGTTCTGCTGCACCTCACGCTTCCTGTCATGGGATTTCACGAGGTCTGCATGTTCAGCAAGGGTGTCCGCTAACATATTTAATTCAGCGTCGGAGAAACGCTGTTTCCGCAGCCGGGGGGTGGTCTTCCGGGTAGCCTTGGACATTATCAAAATATTGGCACAGAGCTCTCCAGGAATCAACTGGTGGTTTGGGAGGATTGCAATGGATTGTGTTAAAGATGGCCGCCTGCCCATTTCCCGTTCTGACGCAATGACGTTATTTCCGGGTGCGGTTTTACGAGCCCGGTATTAGCATGTTGGTATTAACGGGCCGGTATTTAGGGGTTCCTCCTAGGCGGTGGCGGTATCGGCAGGTCCCCTGATAGCACTATCGGGGGGTTGGAGGGCCTTTTGCGGCATGCCGGTATGGCCATTACCAGCATGGGGGTTTGCACGTGCTCGCGCACTCGTAATCACCCACTATTAGCGGCGTCATACGAGCACGCACCCGCTCGTTCCGCCATGCCGGTAATGACCCCGTTTTTACCGCGCTACTCGTAATGAGGCCCAGTGACGTTTATAATGAGCATTCTTGAGTAGTGGGGGGGCAGGCTGTGCTTTGCTCTCTTTGCTACTGTACTTGAAAGCAATATTTAGACATATTACTCCTGTTCTCACCAGAAACAACTGTTTCATCAACACGTCCCCACAGAGGCGGAGCCAGCCTCAACATTTTGGGGGAGCTGGATGGCAGTTTTGAAAGCTGGTAGTGAGTGGGGCCATTAAACCTATTCTGCTGGTGATCCCCAACCCTAGCCCAGGAGTCTGAATATATTGTTAAGCACCTTTTCCAGCAGTGCAGCGGCGGCGGCGCAGGGTCAGCCACCACCTAAGAAAAGAGGTAAGTGGGGTGTGGGAAACAAACAAATAAAAGATAAGGGAGGCAGGGGGGAAGGTGGCAGTGTGGGACAGGGTAAGCAGCATTCAGATTCCATGGAACAGAGGCTGAGATTAGCAGTTTCAGCCCGTGATCCAAGGAACATGATTGGCTGCTTATAGGTATTATGCCTTCCTTTGACCAATTAGATGCATCGTTCACCACAGCTCAGCAGAGGCATAGCCAGGATTGTGTAACAAGTTGGCCTGAAGCTAGTGTATTAGTGCCTACCCCCAGGGGAGCCCAAAGAGGGAACTGTGCTTGTTCTGCCATGCCCAAATCCACCGGAGCTACTGAGCTTAGCGAGGAAGATCGAACCAACTAAGGTGGGTTTGGAGCAGTTCTCTCCCAAGAAAGATATATCCTACTAAGGGGCTAAATTGGTGAATTTTTCAATACACTTTCTGTGACACATTAGGCAAAAAGCCATACAATTTAAAATTGGTATTGTAGGGTAAAACATGAAAATGTCCATTAGATACCAAGTCATCAGCAATGCACTGGAGCATTTTCATACACATATTCATAATGCATTTGCACACTGGATGCCAGTACTCTACAAGTGTAAAAAAACATTTTCATTGTAATTGTGCCCAAACCTGTCCATTCCAGTGCACCTATGTATACCAGTATTCCCACATCATAAAATACTCATGTTTACTTTGCCCATAATGCCAGTAATGATACTATAATAAAATGTTTTCATGCTGGCTCTGCCTATATATGTCTTATCCCCACATAATAACATGCTCCAGTTGGCTTTGCCTAAATGCCAATAAAAAAGCCATGCCACAGTAAGAAAACATATCTTTGCTGTCTAGCTGGTAAGATAACTCAATGGCCTGCACGCTTGCTGCTGCAATCTGAGTGTGATCTGCACTTCACACTCAGATGGGGGGAAGTACTCTTCATTGACGTAACCTCGTTGATTGGCAAGAATTCAGGGGAGAGACACACAGGGACTGCAGTGGTGAAAGTAAACAGAATGGCAACTTTGAAATAGTGGCAGAGCAAGCTTGCCTTTACATTTTTGAGCGCAAGAAACAGAATTAGTAGCACTTTTTCTAGCCCTTGAGGATGAGGAAATCACAGTGTATTCTCACTCTGCTTACGTGACATCAACAGTACATGCAGAACTGTCACGCTGGAAGAGGCAGGACTTCCTACGTGCAGACGGCATGCCAGTGCAACATGCGCCACTATTGGAGAGGTTCATTGCTGTGGTGAAGTGCATAGCCCACATCAGAGGAGGAGATTTATTTTCCTGTGGCAACAAAGACGCCAACATAGTCACCAAAAAAGCAGTGAATTTTCCCAAAATAACTTAATTTGACACACCACCTAACAAACACACACACAAGCACGCAGCATGGTAATGAAAGAAGGCTTTAATACCTTGCCCATAGCACAGATCACCAAATTGCAGGTACGCGCGCCACCAGAAGAGCAGGATTTGTGCAAACATAGAGGGTGCTCATTGTCCCCCATGGATAGAATGTGGCAACAGGACAGCACCAGCAAACCAGTTATGCCCCTTGCATTACTTAAAGTAGGATTAGACCAACTTCACTAGCCAGCACACACAACACGAGAAAGTCTTGCAGCTTTGATATCGGAAGACTGGTTTGTATGCAACCTCACCCAACATCAGTGAACATGTTGCTACTTTTCTGAAGATAGCAGACAAAGCCGAGTTCAAAGCTAAAAGTCCTGTACTGTGGTCTAGAAAATCAGGGTAGGCATCTTATTTAATTGGAAGAAGCAGCACCTTGATGTCGCTCCCTTAGCACTTTTGTTGCTCATGTGGCAAGTATTAAAGGTTGGTAAACCAATGCCAACCAATCAACGCTCTCAAAGAATGCCATCTTGTAACTGTTGTAGTAGCCAATAATTTGTTCTTACGATGATGGCTTTCTTACTTTTATCAATTTAGGGGTGGTCTGAGGTGGGTCCATTAGATAAGTTGTGAGCAATGAAGAAACTTACACCTATCCATACCATATGTAGACAATTCCCCTAACCAATCCCAAATCCCTGTAGGTTTTTGTAATCAAGATTGTGATGAGACGCCAATTGTGACGTATTTTGTTTCTAAACTGTTGACATGCTTCAGAAGGACAAGAGCATGGGGACCTTGGTGTTTATTGTGGTCCCTGTTTTATTATGGATTACTAATAAAACAGGCCTATGCCATTTACCTTGAGTGTTTCCACCATTGGGTCCGGGATTTCCCAGCCCGTCTGTTCCACTAGCACTGGGGCTTTCCAGTGGTCCCTGTACATCTTCCTACTCAAGCCCCAATCGCTTCCCTCATAGGAAGCTTTAACCTCCCAACATTCACTCACCCCCCACCAACTCAAACATTTAATCATTGTTTCTACCACTGCATTAAGAATCAACCTATTACCAGCCTCTTTGTGTGCTTCCCTCTCTAGTCCTTTGGTACACACAACACATACCTTACCTTTGACACTCACTCTCTATATAACCTCCCTGAGTCATCACTCACCTTTACCAGCCACCTCCATGCACTCTATAAGCAACAGGTCCCAGTAAACACATCTCGTTGTTTCTACCTCCCTCCACTCTCCACAAAAGTCTTGTTTGACCCCACTCTTCACTCCCTCTAACCCATGCCTACCTATGATGTCTCCCACCTTCACCCATACTCTCTCCTCTCCCCTCACAACTGCAACTCATGACTTCCCGATATCAGAAACAGTACCAACACAAATACATTTAATTTAAACATCAGTCTCCATCTCTTCTATGTTTAAGAATCCCCAAAACTATTCCAGCACATGCTTGCCCCATCCCAAAACATCCCTTTATAGACCTTCCCTGCATATGTGGAGATATCTCCCCATATACATTCCTCCCTGCTCAACTGTCTGTATGTCTTCTATCACTAGTTCATATTTGGCTATTTCCCTATTATAACCTGGTTAATAGTTCATGGAACAAAATGCAATATTTAGGACATTGCTTACAGAACAGCCCTGGCTACTGTGTGCATCTCTGTACACATTGCAGGTCCTTAATAAATACAAAATACAAACAGAGGAAAGAATAAGTAGACATTCCTTATGGTACAGCATTTTTCATTGAACTTTTACATCTTTATTTCCTTTTGTACTGAGCCAATCTGTTAAAATAATAACATCACACATGTCAATCAAAACAGCATATTTTAATTCAAGGTCATTTTGATCATTACAGTTTAGATTAATAATAAAGGTTGAACATTGGCAGAGAGGTTTGAACTCAGCTATCAAGGCTGCTCCCTATTTTCTAAGTCAAGTATCCAAGCCGCTATATGACCAGTCTGCTTGTTCTACGCACTAGAAATGGCATGCTACTCCTACACAGAAGATAATGTGGCACAGCAGATATGGCTAAACCCTGTACATGTGCAGTGTGGTTTGTGTGTAGTACTACACTATCGAGAGAGTAGTGAGGTGCAGTTAGTTTTCTTCTAGGTGATTTAACGAAGGAAAAAAGAAATAAATGAGCGTGAGGTTGTCAGCTGAGATGCGGGGATCATATCACGGAAAAGGACGCACCGCATGTCAGCCAAGATTACAAAGTTCAATGAAAAATGCTGTACCATAAGGAATGTCTACTTATTCTTTCCTCTGCTATAAACTCTGCTAAGTCTATCTACTATACCAGCCTTATCGTGTCCCACTGCCCCATCCTCATAAACAACATTGTCTATTAACTGTCTCTTACTGTCGCACTCTCTCGCTCTCTCTCTGCCAAAGACTTGGCTTTATCACAAGTGGACTGGTGTGGTAAGAATGCAGCTGTGATAGCGTTACCGCTGCATTAATGCACCTTCCAACTATGAGTTGGGCAGAAAGCCAGAAGATTCACCTCCAGCTCTGAGCTGGAGGTAAATCTGCAGACTTTCTGCCCATTTTCTGGACAATTACCATAGTGGAATTACTGCCCCTGGAATTGCACTGAAAATGCCCCTTGAAGCCCATTAGATTTTAAAAAATTGAGACTTACACTGTCATTGCCACTTGTAATCAAGTGGTAATACCGCTGGACCAAGTGACAGTAACAGTAATTGAATTGAGCAGTATTCCGGCAGATTTACTGCTGGGATACCACCCAACTCGTGATGAGGCCCAAATTTGTCTTCAATTGCTCATCCAAAATCACCAAGATCAGAGACGTACCCACTGGTCACCCATCTCTCTCTCTCCCTCCACTTCTTTCCCCTGGCTACATCTCTTCACCCTCAACCGTATGCTGCTTCTTTCCACCACCACTGAGAAATTGGTACCTCTGATCAACCCTTTTGCTCCTCAGACAATCAAGACTCTAGCACCCGCTACTTGCTCTTCCTTTTCAACCTTCCACTATCCTCAGGGATCTTCACAGCCATCTATCATAGCAACTATCTTACCTATCGTGATAAGTAATAGTCCAACAATCCGGTCAATTATTGGGCTGCCCCTCTAGTACCCAGTTCTCCAAAGTTCTTGATTGTGTGATGTTCAACAGGATTTCACACTACATGAAGTATAACAACCTCTCTGGCCAACTTAATTTACAGTTTGAAATACACCATCCCCTGGAATGACACTTGCCAACCTCTATGACCTCCACACCACTGCTCCCTATTCCAAAGTCTCCTCCCTTCTCATCTTCCTAGACCTCTCTGCTACCTATGACATTGATAATTACCCTTACCGCTTAAAAAGTACTCACCTTTCTTATTCCAGGAGATAAACCTACAAAATGTTGTCCCCTATATTTCTTAATGCTCCTTCTTTAGCTTTTGGATCACTGGTAAAACCTCTTCCACTTGCCTCCTGGTTGGAGGGTTAGTCCTTGGCTCCTTCTTCTGTATACTCTAGTTGACACGCTACACATCTTCACCCAACAACATGATCTTCTTCAGCTTCTACTTTGATCCTTTTTCTCACAGTTCCAAAATCCTTTTCATATTTTCCTCCTTTACTTGCCTCTCTTCCTGTCTATCTTCTCTCTGTTCTCTAAATCCCAACTCTTCTGAAACCAAAGTTGACTTTCTCCCAGCTCCAATTGTCAAATCCCTTATTCCATCTCCTATTTTATTTTCACCTGACCTGTATCTCCCATCCTCTAAGGCTCCCAACCTGGCAGTTCACTTTGATACTTACCTCAAGCTCCTGCAAGTTATCACCTCTATGGCCTCCTCCACTCTGCTTGTCAGTAGGCTTGACTACTGCTCCAGCCTCCTCATAGTGTTTACTCTCTACTCCTTTTCCCCCTCAACAAAGCACTCACCTTTGCCACTGGTACCCCTTTAAATGCCCTTGACGCCCCTACCCCTGCACATTGCCTTGGCACTTACTGGCACTCTATTCAGCAACAGCTCCTTCTCCTGGTTTTTACCTCTACATCCCACCTCACCACTAGCATGACCTTGCAAACACAAGCTTTCATCAACCTCTCCGTCCCCACCCATCATGCGCTACCTCCCACTGCTGTACCTTTTCACTCCTGGTTCACTGTTATTGGATTTCTCTCCGCCTGACATTAAAACTTTACCTCTATGCAGGGTGTTAAGAGCACCCTATAAAGCACCTCCTTTCTCTTGAAGGATCTTCCTTGACCTGCAGTGACATTATCCCACCCCTGTGACCACTCTCTTTGTACCGCACTGTGTACCATTGAAACCTAATATATATATTCTGTTAGTGCCCTATTGTATGTGCTATAACTATCTATAGTAACTATCTATAGTGTAACTGTTTCATCCCTCTTCTTAAATTCCAACTTCCTCTTCACAAACATTCTGATGCTTTATTCGTGTTTCATTGCCCTACTATTGTAACGCACCTGGAAACCAGATAGCTCCACTTACTTTTGTTTCCTCTTTAAAGTGTTTTTTTAAGCACTGAGGGTCTCATTACAAGTTTGGTGGTATTTCGGTGGTAAATCTGCCAAACCCGATTACCATTACCGCAACTTGCTCCTGCAGATTTGCTGCAGGATTACAAGTGGTGGTAGGGCAGTGTAAATTCTCACTCCGTGGGGATTTTGGCAGAGGTACCACAAGTGGTAATTCCACTTCAGTAATTACACCATGGTATTTCCACCTATTTTTAGAGGAAAAGTGGAGGATGTACCTCAAGCTTTTTGCTGGAGGTATATCCTCCACTTTTCCTCCAAACTCGGAGTTTGGTGGTGCGTTAAAAATAGCAGTGATTCCGTTACCACTAAAAGAATTTGCAGTTACGGAATTACCACCACTCATAATGAGGCCCTATTTTCCCTAAGATAAATAAATACATATAAGACCACTTTGATACTACCTGTAGTGTTACGTAGAAGCTGCCAAGAGGAGGATATTTTCCTTACAAGAAGTTGATAAACTACTGTTTTGCCCTTCCCAATCTTAGCACAGATATATTTTGCAATTAAGGGGTTCCCCAATGCAGGAAGGCAACGTGCTAATTGAAAAACCAGAATTCATCAACACTCTGGCCCTCATTACAACACCGGTGGTAACCAATGGCGCTATTAGCACCATGGTTGCTGCCGGTATTGTAACGAGTCCGCCATTGTGCAATGGGGAATTACCACCCCATTCCAAGGTTGGCGGGCGGTAATTCCCCATGCACCATTGGCCCTTCCCCATTCCCATTTTTGCCCCATAGGGCTCAATGGGAATGCGGAAGGCGGTAATTACGGTACCGCAAATTGCAATACCGTAATTACCTTCAAGATCCCTTTGCGGGTCCCTACTTTAACGGCTGGTCCAGACCACCCGTTAAGGTCGGGAGCCGCAAAGGGAGCTCGTAATTAGGCGCTAAGGGGTTAACGGTGCCGCAGCCTTTTACGGCACCGTTAACCCCTTAGCGTCAGGGTCGTAATGAGGCTCTCTGTGTAAATTGTAAAATGGGCACTTATGTGGCCCTCTTCATTTTCGCTTATCGCATTATCGCTTATCAAAATACAAAAAGCAGAAATTTTAATACATCACCATTAGCATCACCATTAGCATTGTTTTAAAACACATCATCTCTGCCAAATCACTTCACTGGCACCCCCAAGTTGGAAGAGAGTCACTTGACAACGAAAATAGGCTGACAGAACACATCTGCTTACATCAGCCCAAACGAAATTCAAAGGGACTTACTCTTTCTCTGTCTGTGTGATGTCTTTCCCTCAAAATGTAATCCAATATTTTTCAGAGATGTTTACCGTCAGTAGAACTCTACAGCTGCGCAGCCGTTGCAGCTACTGGACTCCACTGAATTTGTAAATAATCTTTGGTTTTTCATGAGAAGCCAACAGACCTTATTCTCGGCTGCTGAAAGAATTCAAAACAAGCTTTGTCTGAACACATAAACAAGTTGTCTTTCCATGGCTCCAGCAAATGCACATTGTGCTCAGAAATGGACTTCTCTTTAAGACTGAAATCTAATGTTCACTGGTATTCCCAGAATACCTCTCATCTTGACTCAAAATTGGAGTTAAAGCTAATACATTTTTGAATGCATTACATGACACATTTGCACATTTGATTTCCATAGCTTAATGGCACTAAATTAGCTTTTTTAAATCTATGAAGCATTATAGCTAATCTAGAAATACATTGTCCACAACAAAAAATAAAACCAAAATAATAATGGCACATGGACCTCCAGAAATGTTAGCAGCTATATAAGGGAAAGTAACATTTCCAAAGGAGAATAACCACCCCATTGGTAGTTTAACACAGTTCATATGACTGCCCGCTACAACTGTATGATTACATGTTATTGTTACGCTGGTGTATGTGCTTGGGGCACACGCACATAATCTCTTTTCAAACTCAATTTGATTCATTACTTTGTTTAATGTTAGTTGTTGGCAGTTGCCAACCTCCTTTGGCTGACAAGTCATGTTGAAACAAATGTCTCCATTGGCAGTGTTGTAAGTGTAGAGTTTAGTCATTTTTTTCCATTTATCATTTGTCTCCTGGCAAGATTGAAATTAATTGTAGAGCTAGCCCTTTGGCCGTGGACCATGAATCTGTGTACAAATGACATTGACCAGGTGTCTCTTGTTTCAAAGCTTCATAGACTCCATGTAGTTCTACAAACTGACTGCTCTTGCCTTTCCCTGACGTTGTGAAGATCTTTTTTGTTTTGGCATTATATGACAGTGGTTTCCAGTAGTGCTCAGTCCCTACATAGCGAGCAGAGCCATCAGAAACCAAGCATGCCCTGTCTTTTCCACTGTCAGATCTCCATAAGGTAGTCCCCATTTCACTGGAGATTCTTGTACTTCAGTCACTTCCTGTGGTATATAATCTAAAGGTGGTATATTTGCCACTTGCTCGTGTAACTTTGCCACTCCAACCTTTCCTGATTTGGCTCTGTCTTGAATGTACCATTTCCATTTGATTATACTAGCCTCTTGGGTGTGACCTATCCTGTGACTTTTAGCAGAGCTCACTACCCACTACAAAATTGGGATCTCAGGTCTCCATGACCCACAGTTAATTGTTCTGTATCAATCAGAGCCCAATAACATGCTAGCAACTGCTTTTCAAATGAAGTGTACATATCCCCTGCTTCAGGTAGTTTGCAACTCCAAAATCCCAAGGTCACTCGCTTATTGTTTTGCTTCTGCCATAGACTCCAGTAAGCATAATTTCCCTCTATAGAGACATTTAACTCTACTTCTCCTGATTTCAAAGGCCACAACTCAAGCACATGTTGCACAGTGTCCTTTGCCAACTGTGACTAGAAGCTGTCTCACCCACTAGTCCCCGGGATCTGACATCCAGGTGGCCAGGACACAGCCATCACTTTTGGATCCAGTTCCTGGTGGTGGACCAGTGTGGTAGGATCACCTAGGTGAGGGGTGTTCAGGGAGTAGGAGTAGGACACCAGATGATCAGACGATCAGATGCAGTATCCCCTTCCCTGTAACACCTTTAGCCCATCCTACCAGGTAGGATGCATAGGAACTCTATTGCTACCCCCCTTTCCTACACAAACACATTCACGTGGACATCGTGCTCTGACTAACACCCGAGCAGTATACCTGAGGTGTCCCAACGCAATGGTCAGACGAGGTCAGGCAATTACTGACCGACACTCACATCTGACTTCCATTAAGCTTCCCACACAGATAAAAGGTAAAACACGAAAGCACACGACACGAGGCAAAGCACACGACGAAACATCAGTTTTGAGATGGCAGCTAAATGATTGAAAGACGATGAACTACGAGGGGCTTGCAAGGTGGGAAATTCCTCTGACCTTTCTGTAAGGAAACAGTTAGATCAAGAGACCCCGAGATTGGAAAGCTTAAGGCCCTTAGACAAGTCTGAAGAATCCTGCATTGTGTGTCAGAGGTATCCGTGCTCGGGGAAAAGCAGCAGCTGCTGTGGTATCATCCTTGCCTCCAAGAAAAAAAGTAGCAACAGAGAAATTAAAACACCCGGCGAGTTGGTGAGTGTTTCAAGAGAACCCCGTCCTCTTCCAGTCAGTACTCCCAGTATATTAGATTTGCCATCGAAGGGTACCCTAGGATCTTCCGGAGATGCTTCGATGCTAACTGTGGAGTCCAGTGCGTCAAATGCACTGGAAAATGAGCCGGGGCTCATCAAGGGGCATGGCCTAATGGCGGGAGGTCGCCTGCTGGCTCGTTTTGCCATGCAGCCTTGACGAGCCCTGGCACAATGGGCTACAGGCACCCTCTCAAGAAAGGCTTTTGTAGAGATCAGTATCCACTCCCCCCTAGAGGAGACAGTGCTGATCTCTACATTTATTTTGTAAAGGCTTGTCTGGCAGGCGACAGCGACTCGCCTTTTCAGCCTTAATGGTGGCGCTGCCCCTCGCCAGCTGGGGAGTGGCAGCATCCCTTTTAAGGCTGAAAAGATGAGGCTGCTGGAAGCCAAGGCCTTTTTTCTTAAAGCCTGAAGCTCCTACGAATGAGTGAAGCTTCAGGACAGTGACAAAAAAGGCCTTTGCTTCCAGCGGCCTCACCTTTCTCTCTATAATGATGGCACCAGCTCACGGGCATCTCTTGCTTGAAGGGATGCCTCACAGGTGCAGCGCCACCATTATGGATGAAAGGCATTTTTGCCTGAAGCCTGAAGCTGGGACACATGAGCAAGAGCTTCAGACATTCGAAAAAAAGCCTTGTCCTGCAGCGGCTGGGGCTGCTAGGGGAGATTAGTGTGCCCTGGAGAGTTCAGCCATTACTCACTTGATATAAGGAGAACATGATGGTGACAGGGCACAAGTTTGTATGGGCACCGGCTGCAATGTGAGGCTCTCCAAAGAAGACTTTGCTCATGTTAGAGGTTGCCACAATGGTGGTGGATTATTAAGCAGCTTTGGCCTTGGTAATTAGAATCCTACGGTTTGCGCGCAGAGATTTGATGTTGGAGTTATGTTTTTTGCGCTACTGTATCTCTAGTGCTCTGATTGAGCGTGTATTGGAAGCTAGCTCAGGAATGTACCATGGGGCAGGTGGTGTGGTCTTTTCCTGAAGGATTTTAGGGGGGTATTAGTGTCCACAGGTGATGCAGGGGGATGATATGAAGACTAAGTCTAGGGTGTTGCCTTTGTTGTGCGTGGGGGAGAACACAATTTGCTTAAGGTCCAATCACTGAGAAAGACATTATTTGAATGTACTCACAGGAGAGTAAGTTGGAAATGTCTGCAATGAAAGAGGCACTGCTGTGTGGTGATCTGTAGATGAGGTGTAAGGTGGTGGATTCCTTGTGCAGGCAAGTGATTCAAATGTGCTTGTTCTGGCAGAGAGGATAATGGAGCATAGCTAATCGCTCCTGTGGATGATTGTCACTCTGCCTCATGCCATACCTTGCCAGTCGGCATGTTGGATGCAGTAGCCTTGGGGTAGGAGGACATCTAAAACATGTGGGGAGGATGGGCTACACCATTTTTCAGTTATTAGCAGGGCATCAAGGTTGTTGTACGAGGTGAGGTCAGCGATCTCTGCATCATGAGCGACTGCTGAGCGAGCATTGATCAACAAGAGCGAGCGTGTGTATGTAGTCCGTGGGTGGTGGTTGGGGGCAAGGGCAATATTGATGAGGTTCACTAGGGTAGTTTGCTGGTGCTGCCCAGGGTACTTGACCATTCAGTCCCTAGTGAGTTTGGGGAGGGGCTATGCCGGAAGGAGACACATGGTGATGTCTTTTGGTGAGTAGCAGTAGTAGGGATTAGTTTGTAGGTAAAATGCAGGATGGCGGGTCAGGCCGTTGGCCCTATCAGGCCTAAACAGGAACAAACAGGTGAATGTCTTTGTCTTTGCACGTCCTTTGCTGAGGACTCCTAAGGAGGACTGATTAAATAGGTGGTGAGAGGAACAACTGAGTGGCAGGGCCTGGTCACGTGACCAGAAGCCTACTAAATGCTGTCTGCCTGGAGCTGGCCGACAGTCCTTAAGAAGATTCAAACAGCCGACATTATAGAACCATCTCAAGGTCCCTGGTCTTCCCCAATAGTCCTGGTAGCCAAACCAGATCAATCATGGAGGTTTGCATAGACTTCCGAAAGTTAAACGCTGTGTCCCAGTATGATAACTATCCTATGCCAAGGATTGACGACCCGATTAATCGACTGGGCGCAACTGTCTATAGCTCCACGAATGATCTGACCAAGAGCTATTGGCAGGTCCCTCCGAAAATAAAAGACAAAGAGAAGACAGCCACCTCCACTCCTAGAGGACTATTCCAGTTCAAAGTACTTCCTTTTGGGCTTCACAGTGCGCAAGCAAACTTTCGATGTTAATGGACCAGTTATTACAACCCTTTTCCAGGTTTGTGGGCCTACTTAGATGACATTGTCATACATAGCCAAACTTGGGAGGACCAAGTGACACATCTCTATCAGATCACGAAGGCCTTAAACGAGCTGGACTAACTGCCAACCCAAAGAAATGCCACCTTGGTTTCTTCATGTGTAACCGAATGGTCCAACCTCAGTTTGAAAAAGTCACGGCTCTAAAAGAAACTCCCATACCCAAGACCAAGAGGGATCTGAGAGCTTTCTTATGACTGGTAGGGTATTACAGAAGGTTCATTCCCAATTTTTCATCTATCACTTCCGGCCTAACGGACAAACAGAAGAACGCTGAACCTCCGGAAATAAAATGGGGAAAGAAAGATCAGACTTGTGTAGTGGTCCCATCCTAAAAGTACCCAATTTCAATAAAGAGTTCATACCTACAAACGCATGCCTCAATAGTGGGACTTGAAGCAGTTTTGTCGCAAACATTTGATGGAATAGAACAGCCTCTGCTCTACATAAGTAGGAAGTTATTCCCAAGGGAAATAAACTGTGCCACAAAAGAGGCTCTGGCAATAAAAGGGACAATAGGACACCTCTGGCACTACCTCTTAGGGGAAGGTTTGTTCACCTGATCACGGATCACTTACCCCTCATGTGGCTTAGTTTACGAAAGGACATCAACCCTCGAGTTATGTGTTGGTTCCTTGACCTACAGCCATTTGGTTTTGGTGTCGAACATTGCAAGGGTAAGCAACAGGGGAATGTGGATTTCCTATCCCAATTCCCTTCAGTGGATGAGGGAATTAACATCCTGAGGGGAATGCTATGTGACGAATCCCAGGATGTTGTCACTGCTTCCATAGGGGGAGACCCTTCCCTGAGGCCAGGGAGGTGAGGCTGCTACTCGATAGTCCTCCTGGGGGTGGTACTCAGTGGGAGGATCTCATGGAGAGGGAAACCCCCCTATGATATGATATGATATGATATGATATGGCATTTATAACGCGCCTGTTCACAAGTGTTTCTAGGTGCGCCAAGACAAGGAGGGGGAACAGAAGGAGGACAAAACAATGATCTTAATAGGACTTGTGTCATTCAGGTTGTGCAAGTGCAGGGAAGTGGAAGGGTAGAAGTGCCAATGGGGGGTGGAGAAGAGCAAGTAATCAAAAAGTGCAGCCAGCGGGTGGCTCAGTGCCGGTAATCGGAAAGTGCAGCAAACGGGTGGCTCATAAGTGCAGAGAGAAGGAACTGTAGGGTTACAGATAAAGACCACAAGTGCTGGGGGAGCTAAGAGGCAGTGTGATGTGCAATTGGACATGCAGGAACCTGGGCCCAAGTTCAGGAGGGTGGCCAGGTGACCAATGCGCGGAGCAGACAGGTCATCAGCAGGGAAGAGGAAGAGAGAAAGCGGAAGCAAAGAGGAAGGTCTTGAGGAGGTGGATCTGCTCTAGTTTGAGAGAGGCAGGGAGACTGTTCCAGGGGGAGGCCACAGCCGAAGAAAGAGACCTGCCCCCAACTCTCTGCTTGGAAAAGCGACTGAGCCTCAGAGAGTTGGAGGTGGATGAGCAGAGAGCTCGAGAAGGGAGATGTTTAGGAAGAGAGAGTTGGAGGTAGTGCAGTCCCAGGCCCCAGAAAGCCTTGTGGACGATGCAGAGGGTCTTGAACGTGATCCTTGCCGCCACTTGGAGTCAATGAAGAGATTTCAGGGCTCGATCCCTGGGCTTGAGGCCAAGGACAAGTCTTGCAGTCCTGTCCTGGATAAGTTGTAGAGGACAGAGAGTAGAGGCAGGACGATTTGGAAAGAGGCTGTTGAAGTAGTCCAGCCTAGAGAGGACCTGAGCTCTGGAGACAGTGAAATTCTGGGGGAAAGTAAGGAAAGGAAGAATACCTCTGAGGAGTTGCAGCTGATAGTTTGAGTTCTTAGAGACGTCAGAGATGTGAGGATAGAAGGAGAGGGGGGAATTGAAGATGACCCCAAGGTTCTTAGCCTCACAGGTAGGAGCAGGATGAGAGCCCAGAGTGGACGTCCAGAGAGCAATAGGAAAGGAGGGAGCTGATTTTTCTGATGAGGAGGATCTCCGTCTTACTTGCATTAAGGCAGAGATCATTGGCGCACAGCACTCCAGAATTGCGGGCAGACAATCTGGAATGAGAGGAGTAGAGGCAGCTGAGAGGAGCCTGAAAGAGATCTGGGTGTCATCCGCATAACACTGAAAGTTAGAGCAGAGAGCAGCGATCCGGTGGGAAGAAAGGTTAGAAAGCAGCCAGGGAGAAAGGTTAGACCCCTGGGGAACACCAAAGGTAGAGAGACGGATAGAAGAGATAAAGGACCCCACCTGGACCTTAGAGGGTCGATCAGTGAGAAAGGAGTTCAGCCAGGTCAGGGCCTGACCAGTGATACCCAGGTTATCACAGAGGTGATTCAGCAGGATGGCATGGTTCACTGTATCAAAAGCATAAGAAGGATTGATGAGAATGAGGACAGAAGGAAGGTTAGAATCAAGAATAGGGAGCAGGTCTTCACGGATGTTCAGGAGAGCAGTTTCTGTGCTTCTGGCCGCTCTGAAGCCAGACTGGTGGTCATGGAGGCAACCAACAGATTCAGTGTGAAGATTAATCTCAGAGATGGCCAGCTTTTCCGAGAGTTTGCCGGGGAAAGGAGTGATGGAGATCGATAGTTACCCAGAGAGGAAGGATTGGCAGAGAGCTTCTTTAGGAAGCATGTGCACAAGGGTGTCCTTAAGGGGGAGGGGAAGGTTCCAGTTTCAAAAGATTGATTGCAGAAATCAGCCAAGGCAGGATCAAGGGTGTCGATGTGGTCCTTGATGGTTTTGGATGAATAGAGAAGAACCTGTTTTGACGAGACTTTCATAGATCGACTTGTCTAGAAACGTTGTCAAGGGTGAACAAAGGAAAGGAAGAGAAGGGAGGGGGAGAGGCGGCCACAAGATGCCAGGTGTGGAGGAGGAGGAGGAAGAGAAGGTGGACAGGATGTCCTGTGTTTTAGTGATGAAATGGGAAGCCAAGACTGTACAGAGGGACTGGGAGGGAACAGGAGAGGTAGAGACTGCAGCTGGATTGGCCACCTCCTCCCAGGTTTTGAAGAGTTCAGCCGAGTTGTTAGATGCTGTAGAGACGTGGGCTTGGATGTGTGCTCTCTTCATGTCGAGGACAGAGAGTCTGTACTGCCTTTGGAGCAGGTGGCAGGCCAGTTCGACAGAGGGTGCACCTGTTGCCCTCCACTTCCTCTCAGCCACCCTCACTTGCGTTTAAGGGTGACGAGGTCAGAGTCGTACCAAGAGTTGCACTTGGATTTGGGCACATGCCCCAAGAACTAAGCAGGTCACCTTTGTAAGTAAAATGACCTTGACATTTCTTGAAGTAAAGCAAGAAAAAAAGTGCATCCTCTGCACTTTCTTTTATTTCTGCCACTTTATGAAAATCTGCTATACACTTTCTAATTCACTTTGGGATTTGTGCCTCAATTACCCAATATTCAGCTCCATTTGAGACACACAGCAGCAGTTTCTCAAACTATATTTGGCACAAGTGATGAGATGCACTTGGGCATCGCATCACTTGTGCCAAAATGATGTTCTCCCAAACCTCAAAGGGCTTCTAAATGTGTGTATCACAGATGTGCACATTCTGATGCCTTTTCCCACGCGCGCTGCAGATTCACTCAAAGGGGGCCTGGGGTGTTTCTTTGCATTTCAACGCACAGCCCAAATTCACAAATGGGAACAGATTTAAAATAAGCAGAAATGAGACAGGCGCAGGGGGTGCACAAGCATGACGTCATTTCTGATGCTGTCATGCATTTGCCTTTAAGTGTGGCCCCTGCAGTTCCAACCGCCAATTTTGCACTTGCGGCTCCATCCCCCAGAAAGCAATAGAAATGCTTTTGGGCTTACTGCACAAAAACCCAGACTCGCTTCAAAGTGGAAAAGGTTGCTTTAATGTGACTGGCCCCTGGCCTCACAGACTAAAATTAACCACTTTAACAATTGGCCAAACATTAAATAAATAAATAACCCCAACTACCTCCATACCTATCCCCAGGCCCTTACCATCCCCTTACCATCTACTCAAACCTTCGTTCCCGCTTTTTGCCATCATCTCCCCGGGGCCATGCCCCTCCATCTTCAAGACCTGCTCTCCTCTCTGCACCCCCGGGGTAGCCCATTCGTGCAAACAGCACCACCCCCATCCTATACCCGCCTTATTCCCCCCATTGCTTGCCTCCCCCCTCATCCAAAGGGGCCATTCCCCCGGCCACCAGAAAAAACCCTCCCCTGAGGTGTTCTTTTCAGCCCCACCATTGTATAGCATACTACCTCCAACTCTTCACCATTTCCTGTAATAACAACTTCAAATCCAACAGGTAGTAGCTATCACCAAAAGTTCTCATATACAATCTCCTTATGCTCCAAAACTCGCTATGGCCAACTCACTTCTCTACATCCCCCTAATAACCCTCATGTCCTTAATCCCCACCATCAAAACATTCTCTTGGGAGAAAACACTGTACCCGACTGCCCTAAACTTTATACTCCTACATTAACAGACACCCTGCATACATAGACCGGTCCTTATAATAGTCTTCAAAACATCTCTCCAGCTGCATCTGTGAAAGAAAAGACAAGATCAACGCCATGCGCAATTTAAATCAATCCACCTCACTGTACTCCACTGCTAATCCTCCCTTATATCCAAGACCAGACACTGTAAACCTCAAAAATTCCTGTTGCCCCCAATAATTCAATGCCCTACAGAAACCTTTCTCCTCCTCTGCCCTCACTACCTCTCCTTTCTGGCCAATTTCTCAGCCCGTACCTTTCCCTGTACTGCTCATACACTCCAACCCCAAACCCCTTACCACTTATCCTGGTACCCAAATCCCCCCCCGACCATATGCAGAAAAACCTGTTCTCCTTTACGTGTCTGCCCCATGTTTTGTTTCCTAAACCGAGCACCAATGCACCTCCCTACCCCTAGCAGCCGCATACTTTCTTTTCCCCCCTTATTTATGAGTTCCATACTAATTATTATATTCATGACCACTTCTATGCCCCAAAACTCTTCAATTAAACCTTCGTCAATCTGCACCAGCACTCTTATTATGCACCCCCCCCTTTTTGGACCCTACGCCACCAACTTTGTTCATCCACCACACCCAAACTCTCCCCCCAACCTGCTACACCACCCCCCCTTTTTTTTCTTTCCCCAACGCCCTCAAATGTACTTTGAAAACCCTGCAACACCTTCTCCTCCCCGCCAACGCTTCCGCAGAGCACTAACTGGTCCTTGTCAACTTCTAGGCCCCTTTGACCCTTCTTTCCTATTTCCCCCATTTATGAAATTATTTCCTTATTCCTTATTAGTTTCTTCTGAAACACCCTCTTGCCCTTATACCCCATGCCCCCCTACTCACTGCACTCTGACACCACCGGCCCACCGCACTCCGACACCACCTGCCCACTGATGCCCCCACTATTTTGTTTTGAAAACCTGAAAATCTTCTGATGTTCCCCTTGTCATTATTTCTCTTATTTATTTAATTTCCTAACCCACAAAAGCCCTAACCTGTGTGGTATACCAGCATTAAGTATTCATGCAGACAGCGCCCTGGCCTCCTCTGTCCATCATATGCTCTCCCATCTGGTACCCCCAACTAATGCCGCAACTAAACCTTTTCTTCCCAATATTCCTCACTTAAACCACAAACGTTCTCCTCTCCTCTGCCAGTCCATGTGATAACCTGTAACCGTAACCCAAGCCCAACCTCCTCCTATATGGGGCTGGCATATTGAACAGCATCTCATGGCTATCCACCCTTGCATGGGGACTCCCTGCTCCCGTCACGACCATACCAACTGCTCCCCGCTCTTACCCTGCAACCTTCCTTCTTGCACCCCACTGCACCGGGGGCCGTACCTGCTCCCTCCGTCCATGCAGTTCCATGTTCACCCTTGTAAATGCTCCATTTACCCTTGATGTTTCCCCCACAGCACCGGGGGCCGTACCTGCTCCCTCCGTCCACGCAGTTCCATGTTCCCCCTTGCAAATGCTCCATTATCATTGATGTTTCCCCCACTGCACCGGGGGCCGTACCTGCTCCCTCCGTCCATGCAGTTCCCCGTTCATCCTTTCAAATATTCCATTATCAGTGATGTTTTCCCCACTGCACTGGGGGCCGTACCTGCGCCCTCCGTCCATGCAGTTCCATGTTCATCTTTGCCAATGTCCCATTATCATTGATGCTTCCCCCACTGTACCAGGGGCCGTCCGTGTACCCCCGCCCATGCAGTTCCATCTCAATGCCGTTCCCCACTGCACCAGGCCCATCTGTGTTTACCCCCCGTCCCTGCAGTTCCATCTCAAACTCGCTCCCCCCACTGCACCAGTGGCTGTCTGTGTACCCCCGTCCATGCAGTTCCACCTCAATGCCATTCCCCCCGCTGCACCAGGGGCCATCCGTGTACCCCTGCCCGTGCAGTTCTATTTCCGACTCGTTCCCCCACTGCACCAGGGGCCATCTGTGCACCCACGTCCCTTCAGCTCCATCTCAATGCCGTCCCCCCCACTGCACCAGGGTCCGGCCAACCATGCACCGCCGTCCATGCCGTTCAAACCACCCCCCCTGCTACTTCACTTAACATCACTGCCCACTTTCACCCCTTCCCTTGTGTGACGCTCTAACTCTGCTCCTCAATCTGCCCACAAAACCGGTTATACCCCTTTTGCTCTAAACCATTTAGCTAGTTTAATTTTGTAGATCCTCACTTCCCTTCCTTTCTTTCTTTTAACGTTTCCCCTGTTATTATTTCCATGTCCCGTCCCTGTTGAAAAGTATAACTCCCCACTGCACAATGTTCCTCTCCTCCCATTCCACTCTCCTTAACCTCCTCCAAACTTCCCCCCTTAAACCGACAGTTTCTCCCAGACTTAGACCCTGCCAGTTACTCCCTTAGTCTAAAACTTTTGCTGACCTGTATTCACCCAGCTTAACTGTCACCAAACTCCGCTGACACCCCCCACCCACTTCTCCTTAAGCCCACAAACTAACGATGTACGATAACTTATTACTGTGCTGCTGTTCACGCAAACCCACCAACTTCTTGCCCCGATAATGTTCAAGAAATTAATTAAATTCCGGTAGCTCTCTTGAGCTCACAACCTCATGCACCATAGTCGGACGTTCTACCATTGCACCAATGTTTTAGCCTATTCCTTCATATAGGAACCCATCTTCCTCTTGTCCCTCCCCCCAGCTCTGTCCCGTGTGGGACAGTCGACACTGATGCAGTAAAAAGGGGTACCTGCCGTCCTACCCTTCCGCTGAGCTCCTAAACCACAAGGCCCCAGAAGGGCCATACAACCACTCCATCCCTGCCTTACTCTGTGCTGTCTTACACCTCATGCCCAGGTAGGCTGAACCCCAATTTCCCTTGAGCCCCTACACTCTTCTCTCACTTAACCAATCACCCTTTATCCTACCCTCAAGAACCCTATATTCACGTTAAAATAGAAACTCCCACTTATCCTCGTCTTCCCTCCATCTTGAGCCCTCCACTCAGTCACGGCCAATTTCCGATGGTCATACTCTCCGCCAGGCAGATATGGGGGTAGCGCGCCCCCCCTTCTGCAGTTAGCTCCCCTGGGATGACCTCCTTGCCCCCTCAAACATGCTGTGCCACCCCCCGTCCCGGAGTTCGAAGCAGCCCCAAAACCATCCTCTTCCCTCCAACTATCCCTCACGCTCTCCCCTGCTAACCATCAGTATACTGTACTGACTTGCTACCCTCAGAGTCTCACGGGTACCGGGCCCGCCCCCTTTCCCTGTATCCTATGCCCCATCCCCCTTCCGACCAGACCCTAAGGGGTGTATCTGAACCTTAAAAAAATCCCCTTCCTCCTTGCACAATACACCGAGCTCCCTTGCTCTAGCTGTACTTCAACCAAGCACTGCTGCCCCTATTGTACTCCCGCCCGTATGACATCCTATCCTCCTCCCGCCGGCACGTTCTGCCGTTCCACTTTCCGTACTCATCGTCCCTTTCAAAACACCCGTCTTGTCCCTCCAGTTCTCCAACCCATTTCTTGTTGGTATTACCCCCAACCCTGCTCCTCCTGGGATATCCGTTCTTCCTGCATAATTACCCTTTATTTTCATTTATTCATTTAATGCACATCAGATTTCTTTAATCGCATCCTTTAACCACCAATAAATCTTCTGCATCACCTTCACACCCCCCACCTTACCCTTCCCACATACCAATGCACCTTCAGTCCTAATTCCGCTCACCTCTTTGTCCAAGAACATTGCAGTGTGAAGCGTACACCCCACCACCGCTGCACTCCATAGCGCGAAGCGTACAACCCCACTGCCGCTGCTCTGCCGCTGGGAGGGGAACCGTCCAGATCTCTCCACGTTCACTGCAAACTCCAAACTGCTGATGGGGGGGAGCCGTCCAAAATCTCTCCCCACTCTCAGTGGCGGTGACGACGTTCCAGTCATCTCCCTACACCAAGCTTTCGTTCCCAGGGACATGCAATTCCCTTCTGCTCCCGTTGTAATGGGGGGTCCTAGCCCCTCCCCCTGCCCCCAGGGATGATGGCGTTCGCCAACCCCCCACAGACTCATGGATCAGCCGTAGCTGTACTGACCCCATAAACACCCCCCCTAAGGTGACCCTGTGGCCCTCCTGAGGTGGTGGCCCCCCACCCTGGCATATGCCCCCCGGCCCCCTTGCACCCCCTCATTAACCCAACTAGCCCACAAGCCCTACTTACTTAACATTATCCACCCCCCTCCTCCGATCACACTGCCAGAGGCATTGGCATTTACCCTTGATGTTCCTCTCAGGCAGTGGCTCACCTAGCCCTGCCCGCTAGCTGCTCCCTCCCCACTCCCAACCCACTGCAGCCCCCCCTTCTGCTCACTGATAATACCAAAACAAGGGGGAGGGCCAATCTCACCCCCCACCCTATGTATGAACCCCCCAAACTGCCCCTCCTGGACTCCCCCCTCCTTTCCTCCAACCCGCCCTACCTCCTAGAGCCGCTTATGTCGCCCCCGCGCCCCCACAGCATCGGGTGCTGGCGAAGGCCCAGGCAACACAAATGGCGCTAACCGCCAAACGTTTGTTTTTATTATTTATTTATTCATTATTTATTTTAATATATATAATTGGGCCCACCACTCCCTATTACTCCCTCTATGCACCCCTTTTATTATTTATTAATTGTTATTTATCTATGTTCTGTTTCTTTAATATTATTTTTTTTAATAAAACCCTACCCCCAAACGGCCCCCCCTTTCTCCTGCCCGCCGCTCAGGCACAGAGCGGCAGGTATGCCCCCGCACCAACAACCGCGACCGCTCCCTACCGGCTCCCCTGTCACACCGCACTCGCGTGTGGCTGACAGCCCACTTCACAACGCGGCCCCTTTAAGGCAGCGCGCTGCACCGCCCGGCCCCTCCCGGCTGAAGCCGCTCCCAGCAAGCTCCGCTCCCAGCAAGCGCCGGCCGCACCAGCCCGTGCACTCACCGGCCCGCAGCCGCCTTCCCCCTGCCCTCACACATGCCGCCACCGCACTACAACCCACGGCAGAGGCCCGCCCCCCAAAGCAGCGACGCCCCAGCCCTCGCTCCAGGTAAGCCAAGGGGGGTACCTTATCTACGGTACCCCCGCTATCCGCACTGACATACCTAGCTTTTTTTTTTTTTTTTTTACTACCCGCTACCTACCTACGCTACACCACCCGCACAACACCCCACCACCTCCTTCACTAGCCCTCACTGCTCACCTCGCTAACCTAACAGGCCCCGAGGTAGGGAACGCTCGATAGCAGGAGACCTGACAAAAAGACTTGCCCTTAACGGTCTCCTGCTCTCGAACATTCCCTGCCCCTTAAATAACCCCCCCCCTGCGGCGCTCTACGTGCAGGTCAACTCGCTGGCCTGTGCAGCGCCCAAAACCACCCCGGGAGGAAACGCTTCGCGTTCCCTCCGGGGCCCCCCTTCATGTCTTTGCTTGCAGTTCATAATGATGAACCGTTTAAGGGTCCGTCACTGTGAAATGCTCTCCCAGCACCCACATGGATTCTGGAAGCCTGTCATTTATTTATTTATACTTTTATATAGCGCACTTAACCCTTGGGCGACTAGGTGCTGGTTACAGCTTAATATGTTACAGACAGTTAGCAGACAGTTAGCAGGATTGGTGCTACTAATGGAATGGGAATTTTTTAGTTTCTTGCGGAACACGGTGTAGGAGGGTTCCGTTCTCAATGCAGTGGGAAGGGCATTCCACAGCATTGTCGCGGAGACAGGGAAGCTGGAGCCTCTGGCTTTGGCACACTTGAATCTCAGAGTACATAAGCAGTTAGCGTAAACCGACTGCGTGGGTCTTGCCGTGGCTGATTTGGACAGTTTCTCTGACAGGTTTCCCAGGGCGGTTTTGTCAAGACAGCAGTGTGTGATAGTGAGTATTTAAAATGTGATCCATTCTCGGACTGGGAGCCAGTGTGCTGCTCTCCTGGTTTCGGTGATGTGGTCAGTGGTCGAAGTGAGCGGGAGCAGTTGGGAGCGGTGCTTCTCTACTTTTTTTAATTAAGTTTTATTGCTCCTATATTTTTATTTTAAAAAGAAACCGTTCTGGAACGGTTTCGTTTTAGAATAACAGTGTAGCAAGAAATTGAGACTTGCACTTTCAATGCACTATACGTTACATTCCCTTAAACAGCAGGTGCATGTGTTTGGGGGTTTGTATTGTGTGTGGGAGGCAGTGTGGTGATGGGGTTTGTGGGGAGCAGGGCAGACCAGCAGGGAACATAGTTCCATTACTTCTTTTCGTACACTTCGACCACTGGATGTGGTTGTGTTTGGTTAGCCCGAGTGAGGCTCTCAGGGCGTTATTCTGGATTGTTTTTAATGAATCTATGTGATCACTGCGCCTCCCGTGATTCTGCAGACAAACATTTTGACTGCAATTACAGCGCAGTGCAGTGATCAGAAAGATCACTTCTGCCTGCATGCGCCTGCCCCGGCCCGCAATCCCCAACTCCCCCACTTACCTTTACTGTGGTGCACTCCTGTGTGCGCCGCCGACATCCTTGTACCCCTGCAGAATCAGCTTCTCCCAAGTGGTGCAGTGCTGACGCGCAGGGTCCTTTTTTTTATTTTAATTTGTTTATTTCTTATCTCCCCACTTACCGTAATGGTAAGCAGGGAGCACCTGTGCAACCCCAGGCCCCCGTTACTGCCTCCAAGGTGAGCGGGAGACACCCCTGCTACCCCTGTTCTGCTTGGGTGAAGTAATGGGGGTCTGGATTTTCATACCGTGCTCCAGCGCAATTTCAGTAATATAGCCATAATCGTGGTGACATTATGGTACGATTCCATTTGTAATTTGTTCATGTTACGCTCTGCAGTAACTACAATAATTGCAATAATTAAGTTTTGCGCCAATAATGGCCGTAGCATTGTTCAAGCAGTTGTCAGTTGACAGAAAGGGGCAGCTCACGTTGATAAGTTTGGTCACATATGCAACCAAGGAGTCAATGGTGTTGACGAGCTGGGATAGTGTGAGCATGGCGTCTAGATGGAAGCCAAGAATTTGACAGATGACGAGATGTGGATGGGGTTATTGTCAATGGTAAACAGCCGGTAGTCTGGGCTGTGCTTGGCGAGGTTAATGGGTTGCCGACAAGAAGGAGTTCCATTTTCTCTTAGTTGAAACACAAGCAGTGGGAGGCCATCCAGCCTTGAATGGTTTCTTAATTGGATTGATTTTTTAGGAGTCCAGGCCGTGATCACCAGTGAGGGGGATGAGGATCTGGGTATCGTGGACGTAATTTGTATATTTGATATTCAGAGAGTCAAGGAGGTCAAAGAGGGTTTAGTATATATATTGTAGATGGTGGGGGAGATACAGGATCCTTGGGGAGGAGGAGTGGTTATCAGCAAAGACTCGCAACATGCAGTTGGACAGGAAGGATGCAACCCATTTGGCAGTGTCTGGAGAGAAGGAGACGGTGGTGGTAAGATGGTGGCAGAGGATGGAGTGATCCACCAGGACAAAGGCTGCGGATAGGTACAAAAGCATGAGGAGTGAGACGTTACTGGTGCCTCCGGCATCGTCCAACTGGTTTTTTAGGTCTGGGAGTGCCGACTCATTTCCATGGCCAGGGCAGAAGCCTGATTGACGTGGGTTTAGTATGTAGTGTTGTTCAAGGTGTTGTTGAATTTGGAGGTAAGCGGTGCAGTCTATGATCTTCAGCAGGAAGGGAACTGTGGTGATGGGCGAGTAGTTGTTTGGGATGGGGACGGGGGTCGAGAGAAGGCTTCTTAAGGAGGGATGAAATCCATGATTCTTTTAGCGAGTGCGGGATGGAGCAGGAAGCAAATGAGGCATTAATGATGTTTGTAATTTGCGGCACTAGGAGATCTGTGCATTCTTTGATCAGGGGTGCCAGGCAGATCTACATCTGTAGGGTTTGAGACCCTTAAGGATGTCAATGACCTTTGCCATTGTGACGGAGTGGAAGCTAAAAAGGGGAGCAGACTGTGGGTGCGGATGAGGGCTGGTAGTAGTCTGGGAGGTGGTGTTGATGGTAGTTCATTTGAGCTTGATCTTGCTTTGTAGACCAGCTGTTTTATCCAGAAGAGCTTTGGACATCATTGCACCAGGTATCCTTCTTGGTGACTGTGGAGGGGGGTGAGATGGGGATTCTAGCTCATGTAGTGTGGTGAACAGTTCACAGGAGTTGGACTTGGCTTTGGCAATCTGGATACTGTACGAGGATGCTTTGGCCCGTTGGTTAGTTTTTTGTAGGTTCTGGCAAGCATGGGGAAGCAAGATTTGCTTGATTCTGTCGGGCATAAGTGCCAGGTGCGTTCACTGGAATGTTTTTCTGCCAACAGGGCGAGGAGCTCAGGGGTTAACCATGAGTTGGTTTGTGTGGCTCGTTTAGGTGTAAGTTGTTTAAGAGGGGAAAGTTTGTCAATGGCTGCGCTGAGGGTCGAGTCGTAGTGGCTGACTAAGCTGTTAACATCGAGACCATTTGGGCCGAGGGGTGCTTTTTCGAACAGTGGCCGCAGAGTGTCGCTGGTGAGGTTGCAGGTTTAGCAAGCGGTGACTAGGAGATAGCAGATGGGAGGGGCAGGCCTGGTCTGGGGCTGGGATGGTGAATTTGATGAAGTGATCAGTCCAGGCACATGGGGTGTTGGAGAAGACAGTTATGTTACAGTTGCAATCAAGTGCCCAGTCCAGTTTGTGCCCGTGGGTGTGCGTAGGTTTCACAATTTTTTGAGTGAAGCTAAGGGTGGCGGTGGTGCTTCCAGGGATGCAGCATCTTTGTCTACGGAGTCGGTGTAGCCAAGGTTAAGATCTCCTAGTGCGATGACTTTGGAGTTGGTTTTTAGATTGCTCATGAGTAGTTCAGTTAAGTCATCTTCAAAGGTAGAGGGTGGGCCAGAAGGGTGGTAGACAATGTGCATTGTAATCATGGAGGATGGCGCTAGGGACAGCTTGACTGAGAGCAGCTGACAATTAGGGAGGGGTTCAGAG
Source organism: Ambystoma mexicanum (assembly GCF_040938575.1). Lineage (NCBI taxonomy): Eukaryota > Metazoa > Chordata > Amphibia > Caudata > Ambystomatidae > Ambystoma > Ambystoma mexicanum. The sequence continues at coordinate 683,043,259 of NC_090931.1, read as the reverse complement.
GCTAGGTCGCGGATGGAAAGCGTGTCATTGTAGATGAGAGCAACCCCGCCACCTTTCTCTGCAATCCAGTCATTGTGGAGAATGGCGTAGTTGGGTGGAATGGCAATGGAGAGGGCCGGGCCAGCAGTGTCATGTAGCCAGATCTCAGTGACGGCTAGTAGGTCGAGGTCGTTGGCGACAATAAGGTCTAGGATGTCAGGTGCATGGGCTATGAGGGAGCATGCGTTAATCAGTGCACATAGTATGTTGGAGGGGGTGTGCCAGACGGTGGTAATGGGGTGTGATATGGGGTGTCGCTCGCAACTCGTGTGGGGGCGCACTCCTATGCAGCTGTTACAGGTGGCTGCTGTGGCGGATGAAGTGAGGATGGGGCGTGGTCGTGCCGTGCGGGCAGCAAGCTGAGGCCTATGGTCCACGTTGGTGCGGGGTATAGTAGGATTCATGACTGGCTGGATATATGTGGCGTGATTGGCAGCAGGGGCCTTTGGTGCTCTTTTAGTGGCAAAGGCGGCCTTGGCCGCGCTTCTGGAGGATGAGCGGGCCATGGGCGTGCTTCTGGCTGCAGAGGGGCCATGGGCGCACTTCTGCAGGCAGACAGGGCCTTGGGCGTACCTCTGGAGGCAGAGGGGGCCTTGGGCGTACTTCTGGAGGCAGAGTGGGTCTTGGGCGTGCTTCTGGAGGCAGAGGGGGCGTTCCGTGTGCCTCTGGAGGCAGAGGGGGCCTTGGGCACATCTCTGGAGGCAGAGGGGGCCTTGGGCGTGCTTCTGGAGGCAGAGGGGGCCTTGGGCGTGCTTCGGGAGTCAGAGTGGGTCTTGGGCGTGCTTCTGGAGGCAGAGGGGGCGTTGGGCGTGCCTCTGGAGACAGAGGGGGCCTTGGGCGTGCTTCTAATGTCTGTAGTGGCTTTGGTCACACGATGGGTGTGAGTATCCCACTGGGTGGTGGCTGTGGTACTGCCGTGGAAGTGGTGAGCACTTGCATGGTGGAGTGTTGTGGGGGATTGTGTATCTGTGCGTGATTACGAGGTAGCTGCACACAGATGTGACAGGCAGCTGTGGGTGTAGGTGCTATACAATTAGCATTACAGTGTCGGCAGTAGAGCTTGCCTTGTGTCATGGAGTAAAACGTGTTCACAAATGTATACTTTCTTTGGGTGTCAAGGGACTTGAGCAGTGTTGCTCGGGTGCATGTTTTGTTGGGTGCGGCGACTGGTTGGGGTGCAGTGGTGAGAGGAGGGGGTTCGCACAGGCAGAAGTGGCTGATTGGTTCAGCTGTCAGTGAATTGGTAATATTGATAGCCTGGGGTTGTGCTTGATCTAGAAGTGTTGCGTTACGTAGGAGGCGCTGTGCAGCTAGAGTAGGTAGGAGCGTAGAGGAGGAGGGGTGGGCAAAAGACGTGTGGCTCAGCTGGGCCAGAGGAACTAGTCTTGTTGGGCGCTGCATTGCGTGGAAAGTGGCAGACACTATAGGGGCATCCATGTTGAGGGCAGGTGAGAGAGCAGGGGGGCGGGGCCGATAGATAAATAGTAGTAGGTTTACAATTATGCACTGTAGCCAAGAGCACAATGCTGATACTAATACATGCAAGGGGGTGCAGTGTATCTTCTGCGTGCAGCGCAGCGCCCCAGGAAGTATGTCACTCACTTTTGTAAACAAGGTGACAACTGCATTTCTTAAAGTGGAGCAAGTAAAAAAAAGCACATCCTCTGCACTTTTTTTATTTGAGTCACTTCATGATAAACTGCCCGCCAATCTCTTTATGGTGCTGGCCTTCAGTCTTGAGGGTGGTCTTCCCTGGCCAGCCCAGTCAGCGCTACTCCTTGGAGTGTTTATGCGCCACATTCTCTTTCCATTTGCCCTGCGCGCTCTTTTCCATAGAGGCGTATTCTGGTTTGCCAGCTTCCTTCAGGAGCTTCCTGTATATTCTTGCTGGCTCTGTTTCTGGGTCACCACTTCTCTTCAAGACCTGGTTACCACAATGGCAAATGCGAAATTCAGTTGACACCATTCTCACAGCTAGAGGCGTAGACGGGCTAGGGCATAAGCAGGCACGGCCTACCGACAATCTGTAAATGCCCACTCAGCAACGCTCTATGGGCATTTACAGATGTTAATGGCACTGCAGTGGGCCCAACTACATTAGCTTCAGGCCCTGCTTGTTTGACAATCCTGGGGCTTCTTATTGGCCACTTCCGTTTGGGCTGGTTTCTACTCTCACCTGGTCATCTCTGTGGTGTCACACGCTCACACGCTCCCGCTTCTCACGAGAAACTGTTTCAAGGTCAGAGATACCCTGAGCTTTAGCATTTCCGGCGGAATTTCGCAACTTTCGTCTATTAGGCAGCACGCTCGGGGGATTTGGTTTCCTCCTTGTATCACCCTTGCAAGCAGATCGACACTGGTAAACAATGTAGACCACAAGTCAGAGGCCTCGCACTTATTTTCCCATGAGCATTTGCAGCCATAGCTCGGACCTCGGGTGGAGTCACATGGTCATAATATAGAAGACAGACTCAGAGATCAAGTCTCTGTGCCCCTGTACTGAGTGGAGTTTTGGAGATAGTATACACACTTCAGTGAAGCAACATCGGCAGGTGAACCTGGAATTATTACCTGGAACCTATCTGTGTTGCTAGGAAACGCATAAGTGAGTAGTTTGGACCTTTTAATCAACCTGGAAATTATGCATTGCCACAAATCACAGGTAGTATCCATTTAAGGTACCCTTTCGGTGGCAATATATGCGCGCAAAACTAAATACATGGAAAGTTAAGAAATCATCCCACTGGGTATGATGTAAGGATACATCAACTGAAGCAGTTCCTTTCTTTGCCAGCAATCCATACATTAACTATTACTGGTTATTACCCTGGAAAGGGGGCGCTGGCCAGTCAGGATGCTCGGCACAGGGGCTGTATTGTGTGGTGCAAGCACGCTGTTACGCTCACCTGGCTCCCACAGAGGCGTCGATCTGGACTGGACTGCTGCGGTCTCCACCAATGTGACGCGTAGGGGCGAGATGACGGACTGGACTGGCCCACCTAGCTTCGTTTGCTTGGCCCGTAGGAATATTCTTCTGCAAGTGGAGAAAGGGAATTAACCACCCGTGGAGTTGAGCGTAAATCCCCCCACCCCGCTGTTCTCCCCACTGATCACCTTGGATGTTCCCTCTTATAGTCTCACCTGATGATTTGAAAAGATGAGCTCTCCATCCTGCATTGAGTGCAGGGGCGTGTAGATAACCAGTTGCTTCACTGGCTCCAACAATATTGACTCCGATATTCTCGGCAAGACGCCGTAAGTATGTGGTTCGTGAGAGTTCAAATTCCTGACTTTCACTCTTGTCCAATTCCTTGCAGGTTGCAGCTTGACCCTACTGAAGAGTTCCTCGTGGCAACCGGTAATGTTGTGGTAAGGATTTGTATTATCCAACACAGTTCGATAAAATAATGTCCATATGTAACCTGTTGCTTTCTCCCTTATTCAGGCGCTGAGAGAAAGTAAGAAGTCTCGGGGAATAATGCCTCCGGCGGTAAAATCAGGTAAGTCTTTTGTGGTGAGGAGGGTTCCCCTTGTTAGTCCCTTGTTTCACCTTGCTGTCCTTTTGTGGAAGCTGTGCCGACCCGTGAAGAAGAATAGTACCCCGGGTGTAAAATCAGGTAAGTCTATGGGGGGTATTCCTCTGTGTATTCCCTTGGCTCACCTTGCTGTTCTTGTCTTCTCCTTAGGTGCCGGAGTGCGGCGGTAACATGCAGGAGGATGCGGTGAAATGTGAAGATGCTGCGAAGGCTGGTGAGTTCAGCACGGCGCTGCAGCAGGCGAGGTGACGCGCATAAAATAACTTCTTTCTTCCAGCTTGAAGGCGCGATGGATCGGGAATTCAGGTAAAGATCAAAGGTATTGCTCTTGTTCTAACCTTTTCTCCTTCTTTCTCCATTTTTTCTAGGAGCTCCAAACTCGAGGCGAGTGTGGCAGAAGACTGGATGCAGACTTGCAGGCACGGTGAGCGATAAGCTGCTGGATGCAGAATAACGCGAAGCGTGTGCTGCTCTTCGGGCGTGGTTTAAATAGCCTCCAAAGTAGTCCCAGGTAAGTATTCCTCCCCAGCCCCACCCTAGTAAAAAAATAGTCCCTAGGTAAACTAGTCCCTTCCAAGCCTCGTTTGGCTTGGAGCTCTAGCAGCATGGTCTGCATCAGGTAAGTTTGCAGCATGGTCTGCATCAGATAAGTTTTAATCTATGAGCCTCGCGCCTATGGTGCCAGGACTGACTCTCCATATGAGCCTGGCGCCATAGGCGCCAGGACTGCACCCAAATAGCCCCTAGCGGGGGTTGTTGGGCTTGCTTCGTGTAACTTGATGCCTGCTTCCGGGGTTGCTGGTCTTGGTCTGGGTCCGGGGGGGCAGGCCTCATGACAGCACTCCCCCCCCAAGGCCCCTCCTAAAGTCATTCTTCCCTGTGGTTTCGGTTTGTCTGGGAAATTTCGGTGGAATTTCTTCACCAATAGGGGTGCATGAACATGGTCACTAGGTTCCCATGACCTTCCTGTGGTCCGTAACCTTTCCAGTCGATTAAATAAAAAAGTTTTGACTTTATCAGCTTGGAGTCCAGGATGTTCTTAACTTCAAATTTGGGTTCTCCGTCTACAAGGATGGGGACTGGCGGCTTGGTTAGTCTTGTACCTGGTTGTACTGGCTTCAAAAGTGACACATGAAAGACGGGATGAATTTGCATATTAGCAGGTAAGTCCAACTTGACAGCCACCGGGTTGATAATGGCCTAAATAGAGTAAGGTCCCAAATATCTGGGGTTAAAGGTCCGTGTTCCCTTTAGAGGTATATGTTTTGTGGCTAACCATACTTGGTCCCCTATTTGGTATTGTGGAGAATCACTTCTATGCCGATCAGCATCTTGTATTTTTCTTTCGCCTGTTTTAAATGTGTAGTTGCTTCCTTAAAGGCTTGTGTAATCGTAGCGTGCAGATGGTCCACTGCGGGCATTTTTAAGTCTTGGGGTGAGTCAAGGTCTGAGGTTCGAGGATGGTGCTCATATAAGGTATAAAAGAGGCTTTGTCCAGTTCCAGAGTGTACTGAATTATTGTATGCATATTCAGCGATCCAAAGAATGTCTTTCCAATTACTCTCTGTCTGATGTAACATACAACGCAGGCATTGTTCGAGAGTCTGGTTGGTCCTCTCCGTTTGACCATCGGTCTGGGGGTGGTGGCTGGTCAATAACCTCACATCAATTTGCGCCAATTGACAGCATTTTTTCCAAAAATGTGAAATGAAATGACTGCCCCGGTGAGAGACCAACACGGATGGAAATCCATGTATGCGAACAATGTTTTCGAGGAATTCTTTGGCCAGGATTGAGGCTGAAGGTAGTCCTTTTAAAGGAATAAAGTGGGCCATCTTGGAAAAAAGATCCACAATAACTAGAATGGTGTTAAACCCATTACAAGGAGGTAGATCGGTAATAAAGTCTAACGATAAAGAGGGTAATTCATAGAATTTCGCAGAAAAGTGTCGCAAGCGGCTGGCGCAGAGTGTCCGCGTGCGATTGTCTGCGCCAGGCACGTGCGCTAAAACCGATTTCCGCGCACAGCGTATTCATGGATTTCAGGCTCCCAAACCAGCCGTGGCGCAGAGTATCGCAGCGACCCTGCAGCAGCGCCAGTAACGCCCCCAAGAACGCCCTCGCGCAAGGAAAAGCCATCAAAATCGCTAAATCATCGCAAAGGGCTGCGCTAACCCTGGACCAGTCTACAGGGCTGCCAAACAAGGAACGCAAAGCGGGTAACGTGCATATAAGGGGTACGCGTGAAGTTATACACGCGATTAGCCAGGGTACGTGTATTACAGGGGTACGGGAAGTTCTACACGCGATTGGCCAGGGTACGTGTATTACAGGGGTACGCGTGAAGTTTTACACGCGATTAGCCAGGGCACGTGTATCACAGGGGTACGCAGGAATTATCACACGCGATTTGGCTGGGTACGTGTATTACAGGGGTACACGGGAAGTTCTACACGCGATTCGGCTGGGTACGTGTATTACAGGGGTGCGCGGGAATTCTCACATGCGATTTGGCTTGGTACGTGTATTACAGGGGTACACGGGAAGTTCTACACGCGATTCGGCTGGGTACGTGTATTACAGGGGTGCGCGGGAATTCTCACACGCGATTTGGCTTGGTACGTGTATTACAGGGGTGCGCGGGAATTATCACACGCTATTTGGCTTGGTACGTGTATTACAGGGGTGCGTGGGAAGTTCTACACGTGATTGGCCAGGGTACGTGTATTACAGGGGTACGTGGGAATTATCACATGCGATTTGGCTGGGTACGTGTATTACAGGGGTACACGGGAAGTTCTACACGCGATTCGGCTGGGTACGTGTATTACAGGGGTGCGCGGGAATTCTCACATGCGATTTGGCCAGGTACGTGTATTACAGGGGTGTGCGGGAATTATCACACGCGATTAGGCTGGGTGGGTCCCCACAGGTGTTCCCTGTACACCCTCCACGGCCCCTGCAGGCAGCCCACAAAACAGGGGACTACCCTGCACACCTGCTCATGTCCCCCTGCACCCCCACCCCCCAGCAGTGCAGGGGCAGCCTCCACCAGGCCCCCACCCATGTCTCCCACCACCCCCACCCCCCAGCAGTGCAGGGGCACCCTCCACCAGGCCCCCACTCATGTCCCCCATCACCCCCACCCCCCAGCCACCAGGGGCAACCTCCACCAGGCCCCCACCCATGTCCCCTATCACCCCACCCCCCTGCCACCAGGGGCACCCTCCACCAGGCCCCCACTCATGTCTCCCACCACCCCCACCCCCCAGCAGTGCAGGGGCAGCAGGCAGTCGGGCAGCAGCAGGTGGGAGCGTGCTCGGGCTCTGGGGGGCAGTAGTTCGGCCTTCCGGACAGGAGCGTGGTATTCCGTGTGCGTACGCGTGGCCAGCTTGGTACGGAGTGATTTTGCACGTGAAAATCCTGCACGTCAGCGTGAAAACTGAGGAAAGGCCCTCAGCGCATAAGCGCGTCTGTGACGTGACCCGCACAGGTGTTTCCCACACAGCACGTGATGACAGAGCACACGTGGAAAGACTGCACGTCAGAGTGTAATCGCGTGTGATTGGTGGAAATGGCCCTACACGCAGAAGTGACAAAGCGTGTGATTGGTGGAAATGGCCCTACACGCAGAAGTGACAAAGCGTGTAATTGGTGGAAATGGCCCTAGCGCGTACACGCCGCGTAAGTGACGCTGGACGTGTGGGCCTGTATAAAAGGTACGTGTAGAACACGTTTTCCTTGTACGTGCTTTTCGTGGAGAGCGAGTGGGTGAATTCTGTACTTCTTGTCGTTTCACACGCGATTTACTTCACGGCGTTTCTAGTTCGTATTCCCTGTTACCTCTGACAGCTTTTTCTCTTTTTTCTCCTTTACTGGTTTACCTGGGCCTGTTCCCTCAAACAGTGTTCCCTTCTACTGTTGTCCTGTCTCCTCAGACAGCGGACAAATCTTCTTTTGGCGGGGGTGTTGCCAACGAAACGTGCTCCTTTTACACGCTCGTTTACCTGGCAGACGGTGAGTCACGCACGTATCTAACATCTGTGCTAGCCCCGTGTGTAGCCTACCCCTTCAGAGGTCATTCTAGGCTGCGTGTGACACGCATACGTTCATTCTTGTGTTTCTGGGTGCCAAAGCGTAGTGCAGGTTTTTCTTTCTGCACACGTGGTCTAGGAGGGGTTGCGTGCACGTCATCTCCCTTTTTTGGGCCTCCTGTGCGTTGCGTGACCCGTCATCTTTCCCCAGGGGTTACATTCAGCCTTGCTAGAGCACTAGGGTACAATTACCATCTGGTACCCAACCCCTTTGACCCCCAATTGCCCAGGACAATAGTCTACATCCACTCCCATACGCACATTAACATCAGTGCCATGGCTGGGAGGTGAGGATTCCGTAAGGGTGGCAAAGGTGGAAGAGCCACAAGTGGTGGCCGTGGTGGATCCGGTAGGGGACGTGGTCGTAACTTGCAGGGTGAGCCTGTCCCCCCATGTGTGGAGGACCAGTCACGGGCACCCATAATCCCCCCCCCCCTCCCATTGAGGCTGATGTGGCTGACACCATCCATGCTCAGCCCTTGTTGGACCAGCCCATTGTGGCACCAGACCTGGCTGACTCCATGGCTGACTTCCAGGTCAGCAGGGCTACGACACGTGCGCTGGTGCACGTTGATGCCATCATGCCACGTGGATCTGGGGCAGCAAGGTCATCTGCTGCACCAAGTAGGCAGGGCGGAGAGGCTGCAGGGGCAGCTGCGGCTCCATCCACCCCAGCCCCAACACACCCATCCAGGACAGTGTCGGTCCTAGTCCATGCTGCTGACATTCCCCCTGACACCATCACACTAGAGCTAATGCCTGCACCAACTCCCATGCTGAGTGTGCAATCCCACACTCCTGATACAGAGTCCACCAGGGCTCCTGCCCCTAGTGTCCAGAGCGGCGCAGGACACTCAGGATCACCACCACCTTCCAAGCGGAAGAGGAAGAGTGCTCGTCCGGCACAGGCTGATGCCCCAGACACGGCTACACAGTCCGGCCCGTCCAGGAAGCCCAGCTTCACGGATGACGAACTGAATGCACTTGTCGAGTATGTGTCCGGACATGACAACGAGATGGTCCATGTTGCAGGATCCAAGACCACACCTGCACAACGCCAGGCACACTGGCAGACCGTTGCGGACATCGTAAGTGCCCTTGGAATTGTGAGGCGCACAGCCAATGATTGCTATAAGCTCTGGAATGACCTAAAGCGCAGGGCAAAGAGTAAGCTGGCCTCAAGTCATGCCGCAACTCTAGTGACTGGAGGTGGGTCTCCAGTAGTAGACATGGAACTCACTCCACATGAGTCAGTCGCTGGGACCTAAGTCACGGAGGAACAGATCCAAGGCGTGGGAGATCTGGCTGATTACGAGGCATTGTCCGGTGAGTGCACATGCATGTGTGTGTCATCCATGTGCATGGTGTGTGTGTGAGGGCTTCTGTTCGGGTGCCAGGTGAGAGTGTGTGCGCCTGAGTCGTATGGGTCAGCCATGTGCTTCATGCAATCCTTCCTGCGCAGCTGCATTTGGCCATAGCAGTATCCCTTCTGCCAACAGTAGACATCTAGCACAACTGCACGCCAGTTGCCCTTGAAGTGTCACCTTGACACAACATATTTGCTTATTTTTCACTGTTCATTCAGTCAGTTTGTTTGCATTCCACCACTTTCACTAGGCATGTCGCTGTCCACTAGTCACATGTCTGACATGGGTATGGTAAAGTGGAGTGACTTTGTTACCTGGATATCATTTGTACACACATGTCCCTGTGCAATTTCACCATTTCAGACTGGCAGCTCCAGGTGAAAAATCTGACCTGTTAGAATTAGAAAAGCATAGCACAGCGGCAGCGTGCGCGTCTTGGAAGCAAGACGACACAAAGCAACAACAGGTTCGATCCCCGGGTCCGCGCTTAGAAACCTCCGAGTGTTTAAGCGCGTTATAAATACGTAACTAAGACAAAGAAAAAACACAATTACACAACTAAGAAAAACTAACAATTCCTGTAACAGCGCCTCGATGCCTGCGGGCTGTGTGAGCGCTTTATAAATGTAAATAAAATAAAATAAATAAATTACATGCGGGAACTGGACTGAATGAATAGGTGCTGCCCTCCTCTCCATCTTCACTCAATAGCAATGGTACATGCCATCTGTGTGATGGCATGTGTGTTTCACCTGCCAATCACAGGCCAATGTGTGATGCCACTGCCAGGCAGCATGCAGAAAATGTGTTCATCTTCCATCTTGGTGTCATCAGTGTGTGCCATTTGCCTGCACTTCATACGCAGTGAGGGTGCATGCATGGGAGGGTTTTAGTCATGTGGGACATATATCAATCAAGTACTGGTTCTCTTGCTTCTCAGCCCTCAATGTGTGCCATGGTGCTAATGCCTGTTTCCATTTCTTTGTTTTCATGTCTTTGCAGGGGAAGACGCACCTGATACTGCTGGGGTTGTGGAGATGGTGCAGACCCAGGAGGTGTCCCAGGGCCGACCAACCACCAGTGAGGGACGTGGTGTGGTGGTGGGGGAGAACCCACAAGTGCTGCAGGTCGTGCTCTCAAGGGGTGTCTCTGGCTGCACCTCCCCCGAGCTGTACTCAGGTGTTGATTCGGATGAGACCTACGTGCCGTCGCAGGTGAGTGTTCCAGGGAGGGATTCTGTTCTGTCTCACCCACCTGCACCAGGGTCAGTACCCTCCATGGGGATGTCAGTGTTGGCAGCTACGCCTTCGGTGGTTACGGATGCAGGGTCACACTCCGCGACATCTGATCCTGTTCCTGGGCCAGCAGATCAGAGGGGGAATGCAGTCCTGCAGCCTCAGGCAGTGCCGGCACAGCAAGGCGCAGTTCGCCTTGCCCCAGACAGGTGTGGTGCCCGCCGACGTGGTGGCCGTACGCCACCCGGCAATACCGCATGGGAGCAATCCATTTACGGTATGGCTACCCAACAGGCTGCATCATCCGAGATGATGGCTCAGGCCATGGATAGGGTGGCCACTTCCATTGTCCCCCCTGAAAGGCTGATGGAGCGACTAGAGCAGGCAACCGACTCCATCTGCCAGTCACACAGGGAGGACATGTTGGGGTCCAACAGGGACAGGCAGGCGGCACTGGCGACTCTGCAGGAGGCCATCTCCATTGAGTCCCAGGGCCACAGGGAAGCCCTGAGGCAGGAGCTCCTTCACCTCAGGACGACTCTTGTTGAGCTTGAGGCTTCAACACACCAAAGGACAGAACAGCAGCTGGAGCGTCTCACCCGTACGCTCTTAGCTGAGATGCAGGCAACGAGGGCGGAGGTCCGGGCATCCCGTGAGTTGTTGCATGGGGACCTCCGCACACTCATCCTCCAGAACCAGACCTACCACACCCGCATGCTTGCAGCCATGGAGGAGCAGACTAGGGCCTTGCGTGGGCTGCCTCCCATAGTGCAACTACCTCTGGATGCAGCTGCACAGGGTGATAATAGCGACAGCAGTGATACTCCCACAATAGGGTAGCCGTGTGGGCCATGAGCCCATGGAGGTGTTTTATCTTCCCAGGATCCACGCAGGTGGGTTCTGGTGTGCATCCTGTCCTCGGACCTCCTGGGTGGCCTCCCCAACCCCCCCGGGCCCATCAATGGCCATTTTTGATTGTTTCTTATTTTTATTTTTATTTTTATTTCTTTTATTCCCAATTTTTTTGGGACGATCTGTTGGCTTCGATCTGTTGGCTTCCGTGGTTCCTGTGGGCATACGCTGCATTGTGGCTGGGCACATGCAGGCTTGTAATGTATTTGGTTCAGATGCTTGGGTTTGAGTCACACACACCCCTCCTGCTTCCCGTTTCCATGGGCTTGCAAAGGGTGTGCCCAAGTGACAGTGAATTACACAGTGACGTTGGACTCCCATGAGCTGTGTGGCCAGTCTGTAGTCAATACTGTGTATACATTCATAGTGCATATTGCTGTTGTGTTGTACACTGTATGTTGCATTGATGTGTAACTCTTCTTCTGTGTCTACCTCCCAATTTGCAGGTCCCTTCCTCATGTCCACACAAGGACCTCTAGTCTGGAGATGGGGACCATGTTGGCAGCAGTGCACCTACAACTCTACATGGCGACAACACTGCACAGTTGGTAGTGGTGGGAGTGCAGGCATTTCCAGGTGGTGAGACTACTAATATGTAACATTTGTGATGTCATGTTAATGGTACTACGTGCTCAAGTATGTTGTTGGTCCGGCATTGCTGTGAGCATTTCAGGTGTTGCAGGTTTCTAATAGTGCCACTGTACATAGTGAGACTGATGTCATGTTGTGGGGATTACTTTGTTTACCTGCAATTAGCATGACATGGCACGGTGTGTCGTGTGGCAGTGCTGGGGTTGGGTTGGCTGACATGGCACTGTCCTCTTGTTGCATTTTGCAAGTGGGTATTCATTTTAGCTGCTTCAATGTGTAACTTCACAAAACTGCATTGGTGGTGTCTGTGTGGGTAGGGATGCACACATTGTGACACTTCCAGGTGAACAATCTCAGGCTGACATGGTATTCCCGGTTCATTCTCCAGACATTCAGGATCAGTGTCAGGTTGAGTCATCATTGATTGTCAGATGGAATGTGCCAGGGCAGTGTGCACTCCACAGGGGTGTGATTTCTATGTGAAGTAATTAGCCACTAGCTGTGTACGGGCTGCCTCCCCCCGTGCCCTTTCCCCTCCCATGCGCAGCGGCTGTGCATGTGGTTGGGGATGTGGGGCCACCACCATGTCCACGGCCAGGCCCCGGCGTGTTGCAACGTTGTGCAGGACACATGCTGCCACTATGATCCTGCACACTACTGGGGGAGCGTATAACAGCTGCCCGCCAGAACGGTCAAGGGAGCGAAAGCGTGACTTTAGCACTCCGAATGTGCGCTCCACTATGCCCCTGGTTGTAATGTGGGCTGTGTTATATCTTACCTGGGGTGGCGTGGTGGGGTTCCGAATTGGCGTCATCATGTGGGGGCTGAGAGGGTAGGCACTGTCCCCTGTGGAGGTGGTGATTGGTATCATTGGTGGGGTTGTGACCTTGCCCAGTATCCAACATGCATGCATGTGCAGTGGCATACATACTCACCAAGCAGCCATGTATCGCCATGCCGCCCAGCTTCTAGGTCCCGGCTTAGGGTGGACATTCGGTAAATGAAGCTGTCGTGGGTGGAGCCGGGATAGTTGGCATATACTGAGGTGATGATTCCCTTGGCATTACATGCTACCTGCACGTTGATGGAATGCCAGTGCTTGCGGTTCCTATAGATGTGCTCAGATGCCCTGGGGGGACGTAGAGCCACATGGGTGCAGTCGATGGCACCTAGCACTTTGGGGAATCGTGCCACAGCGTAAAAATCCAGGGCGGCAGCATGCCTTTCTGCAGGTGTTCTGGGCAGGTATATGTGCCTGCGGACTGATGGGCGTGCAGTCATGATGTTCAAGACCTGGTGTAGGCAGCGTGACTGAGTGGCCTGTGACACCCCACCCACTATGGCACTTGTCCGCTGAAATGATCCAGTGGCTAAGAAGTGCAGTACATTGAGGACCTTCTCCAGGGGGCTGAGTGCTTGGGAGCACAGGGTGGGTGATGTGAGGTCATCCTCCCACTCACTCACCAGGTCCAGTATGATGTGTGGTGGAAACCTGTACCTCCCATACACCTGGTCATCAGGCATCCCGAAAAGGCTGGTTCTGGGTGTGAATATTCTGGCCCTGACTATCCTCCTCCTCCTCCTTTGGTAGCCCACTGCCACTGCTGCTAGGAACGGTATGTTCATCCTGGCGTCTGAGCTTGTTATTGTTAAAGTCCGCAATTTTATGCTTTGCGCGTGTTCTAGGCGAGCGTGTGACCCGCGCACCCCTGGAATCCAGTTCCCAGTCCAATAGCGTGTGGAAATTCACACGCACCACGGGATACAGCGTGTGACCCGCGCACCCCTGGAATCCAGTTCCCAGTCCAATAGCGTGTGGAAATTCACACGCACCACGGGATACAGCGTGTGACCCGCGCACCCCTGGAATCCAGTTCCCAGTCCAATAGCGTGTGGAAATTCACACGCACCACGGGATACAGGTTCGCTGACGTACTTGCGTGTGTAAGTGGCCGCGCACCCATTAAATACACGTACATAGGCCAATCGCGTGTACGCGCACTTTTGTCCAATTACACGCGATGACACTCTGACGTGCAGTATCTCCACGTGTGCCCCGTCATCACGTGCTGAGTGTGGAACACCCGTGCGGGTCACGTCACAGACGCGCTTACGCGCTGAGGGACTCTGGTTCAATAGAATCGCGTATGCGTGCTGACGCGCTTACGCGCTAAGGGCCTTTCCTCGGATTTCACGCTGACGTGCAGGATTTTCACGTGCCAAATCACTCCGTATCAAGCTGGCCACGCGAAAACACACGGAAGACCACGCTCCTGCCCAGAAGGCCGAGTTACTGCCCCCCAGTGCCCCGAGCAGCCTCCCGCGTGCCATCTGCTGCTGCCTGCCTGCCTGCCTGCTGCCACCGTGCCCTGCCATTTGGTGCCTGCACATCAGCCATCTGCAGGGGTCCAGTTGCTGTGTCCACCCCTGCTGGAACCGAAGACTCCCGACTGGGATTACATCGCTCCACAGCCCAGCCCCAGGACCCAGTTGCCCACCCACACCTGCCTCTGGGGTTGCCATGTCGGGCACTTCCACATCTGGCACCAGTGGCAACCCCAGGCCAGAGGGGCAGAGGGGCACCAGCTTCACTGTCACCGAAGTTGGTGTCCTGGTGGAGCATGTCCTGGGGCAGTATGATGCCCTCTTTGGATCGTCCCGCGCCAGCAAGGAAGGACGGCAGAGGATCTGGGCCGACTGTGTGGTTGCCATCAACGCGGAGGGGGTGGCAACCCGCGACGTCCTGAAGATCAAGAAGCGCTGGGAGGACTTGAGGTCCAGGACCCTTGTGAAGGCCCGGCGCCTCGTGGATGGGGGCCGGGGCCGCATGAGTTCCATCCAGATGAGGGTCCTGGAACGCGTACGCCCAGCGCTCCACGCCCAGATCCTTGAGAGGGAGGCCCGTCTGGAGTTGAGCGGTAAGTGTCCATGCATTACTGTGGGAGACAGGGCATGTTGCTGTGTGCTGGTTCTATGATACTTGCCTGTATGTGTGCCATAGGCCATGTATGCATGTATGTGTGCAGGGACATCATGGTAATGCATGTGCGACCAGTGATGTGTGACCCACATGGTTGTTGCATGTGTTGAAATGCCGCATGGGGAGCCCTATGCAGATTTTGAACATGAGAGCATGCCAGTCTCTGTACCTGGACATGGGTGGGGGTGAGGGATGGGTGCTGATGCCAGGTACATATATGGTAGCCATGTCTGTGTGCCTGACCTGCGTGTCTGTGACTTGTGCATGCCATGGATGCATGACACATGTGTGTGACAATGCACAGATTCAGTAAAGCAGCCAAATAACCCTTGTATCCGCTGTGTTTGGTGTGTTTGGGGCCAGATGGATGTGACTGAGGTGAAGTGTGTGCATGTGATAGGCATGATCCATGATGCATGTGAGTTACATATCATTGAATGTTCCAAGAGTCCATTGGACATGCATGGAAATGTCCATGGCATGCACCATGCCTGTTACTGTGTGTGTTTTGCCTGGACTGACCCATGTGTTGTGGAGGGACATGATGGAAGTGTACTTTGACAGTGGTGCTCATCTGCTATTGCTTCCTGTTTAGGGGACCATTGTACAGTGCCCTGATGCTTGTGTTCTTTGTCTCCCTCTACGCAGCGGCTAGTGAAGAGGAGGGCGGAGACGGCGCTGTGGAGCAAGGCGGCGGGGATGCCCCCACGGCTGCAGCGGAAGGGGTGGGTGAGCCCCCACAGGGGCCTGCTACGGTGGGAGACGGTGAGGAGCCATCCAGGTTGGTGGTTTGCACAGAGGAGGAGGAGGCCGCCACTGGGGCACACATGGGGCCTGGTGGGGGCATCCCTGCTGGTGCAAGTGGTGCAGTCCAGGGCCAGGGGCAGGAGGCAGCACAGGTCACCGTGGAGGGGCCTGTGCATGTCGCTGTCCCTGACCCTGTGAGTGCACCACCATGCACCAGCAGGGATGCCCCGTCCCAGGCCTGTCCGCAGGTAGAGGGGATGTCCATGTCACCTGACTCCCCTCCACCTGCGGACGTGGGAACCCCTGGCCGTGCGGAGAAGGTCCTGATTGGGGTCGCGATGCGCACGGCTGTGATTCGTGATGCCGTGCGTGCTTCCCGGGAGGAGCACGCACGGCATCACGAAGTGCACCGTGCCGACGTGGCCCAATTGGGATCGGCCATGTTCGGGGGTTTCCTGCATGTGTTGGCCAATGTGGCGGCCCTCTCCTCCTCTGTGCAGGCTATCCACCAGTCGTTCTCCTTGCCGTCTTCCAGCCCAGATGCCACCAGGGCCCCCTGTGGACCTGCCCCGACCAATGCAGCCAGCTCGGTGGGGATCCCATCCCTGCCACAGTCGGGAGTCAGTGATCCAGCAGGGGTGGACACCAGAGCAACTGGACCCCAGCAGATGGAGGATGTGACGGCATCATCGGGCAGGGCACGTGCACGACGGCGTCGGTGGTTTCCATCAGCCTGGATGCCGTCGTGCTGGCACAGGCAGTTGCGTCGGAGGCAGCAGCAGGCTCAACGTGGGAGGCATCATGGCTCGGGGCCATCAACATCAGGGGTGCAGGCATCGGCCGGAGGGCAGGAGAACCCTGGAATGGGAGTGGCTTCCGTGTGGGAGCGGTTGTGCCAGCGGATAGGTGCGGAGCGGCAGCGGGCAGAGGAGGAACGGCTCACGATGGTCAGGGCGGAGGACTCCATGCGGAGGGCGCTGAGGCGGGCTGAGTGCCTCGAGGGTCTTCGCAGGGAGTTTGAGCTTGACACTGCGTTAACCCTGCGGGACCTCGGGGCCAGGGAACATGCCCGCCTCCAAGCCATTGACCAGGAGTTCGATGATGCCCTGGCCCATGACAACAACCAGTGAGCCGTCCGAATAGCCCGCTGCCTTTGTATATAGTTGTATAGTTAGGTTTAGGTTTCCTTTGTTTTTTTGATTTTTTTTGGTAGCGATTGGACAATGCACCACTTTTTTGTATATAGTTCAGTTTTTAGTTAGTAGTCATAGTTAGGTTTAATTTGGTTGGGCTCATGGACCCAGGATGATCTTCTTCATGGTTCTTCGTTGGCTTATTTTTATTTTTCAGATTATTTTCTTGGACATTCATCTTGTTTTGTTTGATTTGCTTTGTGTTTTTTCTTATTTCATTTCCATTCTACTTGCTGTTCAATACATTATTTTTTTTATTCTTCAATGTGTCGTATCATCTCATTGCTTTCAGGCATGTCATGTTGGGTGTTTTGTCATTCACTTGCAGCCATTGTGTGTGACAGACATGTGTTCAATTGCATTATTTAAATTGGGGGTGTAACATGTAATTGCCTTTGATATGTGGGTGGGTGTGATAGTTGGTTGGGCCTTTTGGCAGGGGAGGATGGGCATTACGGACATGATTGGGGAATGTTGGGACCCAGGTGCAGGGGGGCATGGATTGGACATGGGTGGGGGCCTGCTGGCAGGTGCCCCACAGTGCTGGGGGGTGGGGGTGGTGGGAGACATGAGTGGGGGCCTGGTGGAGGGTGCCCCTGGTGGCTGGGGGGTGGGGGTGGTGGGAGACATGAGTTGGACATGGGTGGGGGCCTGCTGGCAGGTGCCCCACAGTGCTGGGGGGTGGGGGTGGTGGGAGACATGGGTGGGGGCCTGGTGGAGGCTGCCCCTGGTGGCTGGGGGGTGGGGGTGGTGGGAGACATGAGTGGGGGCCTGGTGGAGGGTGACCCTGGTGGCTGGGGGGTGGGGGTGGTGGGAGACATGAGTGGGGGCCTGGTGGAGGGTGACCCTGGTGGCTGGGGGGTGGGGGTGGTGGGAGACATGAGTGGGGGCCTGGTGGAGGGTGCCCCTGGTGGCTGGGGGGTGGGGGTGGTGGGAGACATGAGTGGGGGCCTGGTGGAGGGTGACCCTGGTGGCTGGGGGGTGGGGGTGGTGGGAGACATGAGGGGGGGCCTGGTGGAGGGTGCCCCTGCACTGCTGGGGGGTGGGGGTGGTGGGAGACATGAGTGGGGGCCTGGTGGAGGCTGCCCCTGCACTGCTGGGGTGTGGGGGTGGTGGGTGACATGAGTGGGGGCCTGGTGGAGGGTGACCCTGCACTGCTGGGGTTTGGGGGTGGTGGGAGACATGAGTGGGGGCCTGGTGGAGGGTGACCCTGCACTGCTGGGGTTTGGGGGTGGTGGGAGACATGAGTGGGGGCCTGGTGGAGGGTGACCCTGCACTGCTGGGGTTTGGGGGTGGTGGGAGACATGAGTGGGGGCCTGGTGGAGGGTGACCCTGGTGGCTGGGGGGTGGGGGTGGTGGGAGACATGAGTGGGGGCCTGGTGGAGGGTGCCCCTGGTGGCTGGGGGGTGGGGGTGGTGGGAGACATGAGTGGGGGCCTGGTAGAGGGTGACCCTGGTGGCTGGGGGGTGGGGGTGGTGGGAGACATGAGTGGGGGCCTGGTGGAGGGTGCCCCTGCACTGCTGGGGGGTGGGGGTGGTGGGAGACATGAGTGGGGGCCTGGTGGAGGCTGCCCCTGCACTGCTGGGGTGTGGGGGTGGTGGGTGACATGAGTGGGGGCCTGGTGGAGGGTGACCCTGCACTGCTGGGGTTTGTGGGTGGTGGGAGACATGAGTGGGGGCCTGGTGGAGGGTGACCCTGCACTGCTGGGGTTTGGGGGTGGTGGGAGACATAAGTGGGGGCCTGGTGGAGGGTGACCCTGCACTGCTGGGGTTTGGGGGTGGTGGGAGACATGAGTGGGGGCCTGGTGGAGGGTGACCCTGGTGGCTGGGGGGTGGGGGTGGTGGGAGACATGAGTGGGGGCCTGGTGGAGGGTGCCCCTGCACTGCTGGGGGGTGGGGGTGGTGGGAGACATGAGTGGGGGCCTGGTGGAGGGTGACCCTGCACTGCTGGGGTTTGGGGGTGGTGGGAGACATGAGTGGGGGCCTGGTGGAGGGTGACCCTGGTGGCTGGGGGGTGGGGGTGGTGGGAGACATGAGTGGGGGCCTGGTGGAGGGTGCCCCTGGTGGCTGGGGGGTGGGGGTGGTGGGAGACATGAGTGGGGGCCTGGTGGAGGGTGACCCTGCACTGCTGGGGTTTGGGGGTGGTGGGAGACATGAGTGGGGGCCTGGTGGAGGGTGACCCTGGTGGCTGGGGGGTGGGGGTGGTGGGGGACATGAGTTGGACATGGGTGGGGGCCTGCTGGCAGGTGCCCCACAGTGCTGGGGGGTGGGGGTGGTGGGGGACATGAGTTGGACATGGGTGGGGGCCTGCTGGCAGGTGCCCCACAGTGCTGGGGGGTGGGGGTGCAAGGGGACATGAGTTGGTGTTCATTAGTTCAAGGAGACATGTGCCTTTGCTGGGGGGCATGCCCATGGTGGGTGGGCTGCCTGCGGGACATGACCAGGGATGCAGGGTAGTCCCCTGTGGTGTGGGCTGCCTGCAGGGGCCGTGGAGGGTGTACAGGGTACACCTGGGAGGACCCACACTGTCAAATCACATGTGGAACTTCCCGCGCACCCCTGAAATACACGCGCCCCGGCTATTCGCGTGTGGAACTTCCCGCGCACCCCTGAAATACACGCGCCCAGGCTATTCGCGTGTGGTACTTCCCGCGCACCCCTGAAATACACGCGCCCAGGCTATTCGCGTGTGGAACTTCCCGCGCACCCCTGAAATACACGCGCCCAGGCTATTCGCGTGTGGAACTTCCCGCGCACCCCTGAAATACACGCGCCCAGGCTATTCGCGTGTGGAACTTCCCGCGCACCCCTGAAATACACGCGCCCAGGCTATTCGCGTGTGGAACTTCCCGCGCACCCCTGAAATACACGCGCCCAGGCTATTCGCGTGTGGAACTTCCCGCGCACCCCTGGAATACACGCGCCCCCAGGCTATTCGCGTGTGGAACTTCCCGCGCACCCCTGAAATACACGCGCCCAGGCTATTCGCGTGTGGAACTTCCCACGCACCCCTGAAATACACGCGCCCAGGCTATTCGCGTGTGGAACTTCCCGCGCACCCCTGGAATACACGCGCCCCCAGGCTATTCGCTTGTGGAACTTCCCGCGCACCCCTGAAATACACGCGCCCAGGCTATTCGCGTGTGGAACTTCCCGCGCACCCCTGAAATACACGCGCCCAGGCTATTCGCGTGTGGAACTTCCCGCGCACCCCTGAAATACACGCGCCCAGGCTATTCGCGTGTGGAACTTCCCGCGCACCCCTGGAATACACGCGCCCCCAGGCTATTCGCGTGTGGAACTTCACGCGCACCCCTGAAATACACACGCCCAGGCTATTCGCGTGTGGAACTTCACGCGCACCCCTGGAATACACGTAGCCCGCTCCCCCAGGCCCGATCGCGTGAGGAACTTCACGCGAACCCCTGTAATACACGTAGCCCGCTACCCCAGGCCCGATCGCGTGAGGAACTTCACGCGAACCCCTGTAATACACGTAGCCCGCTCCCCCAGGCCCGATCGCGTGTGAAACTTCACGCGAACCCCTGAAATACACGTAGCACGCTCCCCCAGGCCCGATCGCGTGAGGAACTTCACGCGAACCCCTGTAATACACGTAGCCCGCTCCCCCAGGCCCGATCGCGTGTGAAACTTCACGCGAACCCCTGAAATACACGTAGCCCGCTCCCCCAGGCCCGATCGCGTGAGGAACTTCACGCGAACCCCTGTAATACACGTAGCCCGTTACCCCAGGCCCGATCGCGTGAGGAACTTCACGCGAACCCCTGTAATACACGTAGCCCGCTCCCCCAGGCCCGATCGCGTGTGAAACTTCACGCGAACCCCTGAAATACACGTAGCACGCTCCCCCAGGCCCGATCGCGTGAGGAACTTCACGCGAACCCCTGTAATACACGTAGCCCGCTACCCCAGGCCCGATCGCGTGAGGAACTTCACGCGAACCCCTGTAATACACGTAGCCCGCTCCCCCAGGCCCGATCGCGTCTGAAACTTCACGCGAACCCCTGAAATACACGTAGCACGCTCCCCCAGGCCCGATCGCGTGAGGAACTTCACGCGAACCCCTGTGATGCACGTACCCTGCTGAAATCGCGTGTTAGACTTCCCGCGCACCCCGGTATACACGCACACGTATTTTTTGTCAGCGGGTGTCCGTGTTTGTGGGTACCCCTTTGCACGTCATTTTTCCTGGAGGGCCACAGTATGGGACATTCATCATGGCAGTATATAGGTGCTATTTGTTGGCGCACCTTTTGGCGCACATTTCTTACAGCCGCAGAGACGCTACCGCCTGCTTTCTTGTGGCGGTCGTGTTTGTGCCTGTGCGCTGGTTTGAGCGTGCGCTTTTTTGCCCTATTCTATTCCATGAATACGAGTTTTAGGCGAGCGTGTGGGCGTTCCGCGCACTTGTGCCCTGTACTTCCCCCGTGACGCCCACGTTTTGGCAAGTTGTTCCCCATTCCGAGTGTTACGCCCGTGTTCCGCCTACTTTTGTTGCGTGCGCCGCGCTATGTGCGAATTTCGCTGTGGCCTGTGCGATTTTCGCTGTGACCTGGCGCACGCTGTTAGATGGCCTGTGCGCCAACGTGCGCCGCGCACTTTTTTATCGCACATCCGCTGGTTTTCTCGCGCACGGCCTTCCATGAATCAACGTGCGCTGCTTTTCGTGCGATTTTCGCAATTGCACTGCGATTTTCGCTATTCCACTGCGATTCGCACGTTTTTGCCCACTTGCGCCGCGCTAATTATTCCATGAATCGGCCTGAAAGTGTGCCATGGTGTAGGCGGAATGTCTAAAGGTTGTAAGAGTCCAGCTGGTTTTTTCTTTTGACTTTTGTTTTGGGCGCAAATGCCACAAGACATCACAAATGATTTAATATCCTTTCGCCAGGTGGGCCACCAGAATTGTCTTTTAATTTTAGCTTCAGTTTTTGCAATACCTGGGTGCCCCTCCATTAGGGTATCATGATAACGGGAAATGACTAGCTCTTGTAGTTCCTTGTGTGGCAGAAATAGCTGCCCTTGGTAATAAGGCAGATCATTGGTGACAGAGTAGTCCGGGCCTTTCTTTACCCAGTCCTGCAGGGATGTAGGATCAAAGAGTTGCTGGATCTTTACCTGAATGTCCTCTAGTGTCTGTAGAGTAGTCATGCCAAGAATCCTTTGTTCGTAAATTATAGGTACTGGTTCTAGGTTCACCTCTGCCTCTCCCATCCCTATTCGGGATAAGGCGTCTGCTTTACCATTCTTACAACCTGGTCGATAGGTTATCACGAAATCGAACTCGGCAAAGAACAATGCCCATCGGAGTTGACGTGACGATTGGGCCTTGGCTGTTTTTAAATACTGTAAGTTCCGGTGATCGGTGATCACAGTAATGGTATGCCTGGCACCGAGAAGATAGTGCCGCCAATCCTTGAAGGCAGATTTAATGGCTAATAACTCCTTGTCGGTAACCGCATAGTTTAACTCGGGTGCCGAGAACTTTCTGGACCAAAATGCTACTGGGTGAAGCTGGCCAGTTTCAGGGTGCTTTTGAGACAGGACAGCTCCCATGGCTAGACTGGATGCATCACTTTCCACTATGTATGGAAGGTCAGGGCGCGGGTGCTTTAACACAGGTGCAGACGTGAATTTCGCTTTCAGCTCTTGGAAGGCATTTTCAGCTTCTTCAGTCCACATAAAGTGTTTATTTTTTCGCAAGAGTGCTGTGATGGGATGTACGACATGTGAAAAATCTGGGATGAATCTGCGGTAGAAATTGGCAAAGCCGAGCATGCTTTGTACTCCTTTAACTGAACTTGGTGATGGCCACTTAAGGATTGCGTCCACCTTCCGTGAGTCCATTCGGACTCCCTTTGGGGTCAGGATAAACCCAAGGAATTCAACTTCTGTGGCATGAAAAACACCTTTTTCTAGTTTTGCATATAGTTTGTGCTAGCGCAATTTCTTAAGGACTGCTCGGACGTGCTTCACATGGTCAGCTACTGAAGAGGATTATACTAGAGTATCATCGATATACACGACAGCACAAACGTCAATGAGTTCACGAAGGACATCGTTCATGAAGTATTGGAAGGCTGCTGGTGCATTGCACAACCCGAAAGGTATCACCTGGTATTCGAATAACCCATACTTAGTACGGAAAGCAGTCTTCCATTCGTCGCCCTCTTTTACACGTACCAGATGGTATGCCCCCCGGAAATCTAATTTAGTGTATATACAAGCGTCCTTCACTTGATCTAGTAGTTCAGGGATCAGAGGCAACGGGTATCGGTTCTTAACAGTTATCTGGTTCAATACGCGGTAGGCTATGCACGTTCTGAGGTCACCTTCCGTTTTGGGTACGAAGAACAAAGCTGAAGATGCAGGGGACTTGGATGGGCGAATGAAGACATTGGCAAGGTACTGGTCTAAGTATTGTCGTAGGTGAAGGTTCTCAGGTTCCGTAAGGGCATAGATCCTGCTACAAGGGGGTTGTGCACAGTGTATGAGATCGATTTGACAATCGTACGATCTTTGAGGAGGTAAGGTGTTTGCCTGTTCCTTTTGGAAGACATCCTGGAATTCTTGGTATTCTGGAGGTAGTTGCATGACTGCTGTGGTTACTGTGGCCAGGCCTGCGTTCTGATTTTTCTTTGGGTAACAGGTTTGTGCACAATCCGGGAAGGTTATTCTCTTCTCTCGCCAATCAATACAAGGATTATGTGTTTCCAACTAAGGTAGCCCCAGTATTATTTGTAACTGTGGGGCTTTGATTAGATCAAACACAATAGTCTCTCGATGCCCATCCTGACCCAGTAGTGTAATCTCTGCGGTGGAATGAGTTACAGCCCCAGAGGCAATTTCAGTTCCATCGACTGTGGTGATGACATCTGAGGTGGTTTTTCGGCAGAGAGGTAGATTCATCCTGGAAGCCAATTCATAGTCCACATAGTTTCCTATGGCCCCGCTATCAATGTATGCCCTTACTGCGTGCATACGCGATGGCTGCCCTGGATCTAGGAGGACCATTGGTACAATGTAATGCGAGGTCTGAGTATCCTTCTTCAAGCTCGGCAAGCGGACCTCTACGCTTGTCGGGCGTGGTCGTTTCCCGAGTCTGACTCCATATGGTTTTTATCAGCAGCTCCTACCACCTTCTTGGGTGGTTTTACAGGGCAATCCCGTAGAAAATGTCCAGAAGTTCCACAATATAGACACAATTGCATTTGCCATCTCCTTTCTCTTTCCTTCTGGGTTAAGGGTCTTTTAACCCCTCCGATTTGCATGGGTTCTGAAGCATCTGCTCCTTTGGGGTTAGCGTGGGTTTTGACCAACACCCGATTCTCAAACTTGGCTTGGTCAGCCTTTCTGTTCTGAAGTCTGTGATCTAACTGGACCACTAAGTCTATATATTCAGCGCAGTCTTGAGGTGGGTTCACGACTTGAGCCAAGACATCTTTGAGTTCTCCTCGAAGCCCTCAATGAAATAACGTGATTCGTTTTACCTCAGGCCATCCAGTTTCCACTATTAACCTATTAAAGGTCACGATGTAGGATAGAAGGACCTGGTTACCCTATCGTAGGGACAAAAGTTTGGTATCCAGGGCCTGTCCTTGGGAGTGCCGGGCAAATAGTCTTTCCATGCTAGTTTGAAAGCCCTGAAAATCCCAAAGAATTGGGTCATCCTGAGTAACTAGTGGAATTGACCAATCAGCTGCACTGCCGCTGAGATATGACAATAAAAAGGCTACCTTGGCTTGATCGTTTGGGAAGGCTCCAGGTCTGCATAAAAAGTGCAAGCGGCATTGGTTCATAAACATGGTGAACCTTTTGGGATCTCCGGCAAAGTGTTCGGGTGGGGCTAATGGAATATGTCCTGGTAGGTTTATTTACACAGGGTTACTCAATAACACAGGAGCTGGATTTCCCCCGGAACCAGCTAGGGGTGCTTGTCCAGCCTGGCTTTGCAATAGTTGCCTAGCAAGATCATCAGTTTGCTCCTTTGACAAAATCAGTTCTCTCCTAAGAGCATTAGTTTCTTGACGGGTGGAATGCACTTCAGCCCTCAGTTCCCCTAGTAATTGGGCCAATTGGTCAGTCTCTGAGGTATCCATAACGCCCGGGTGGGAATTTGTGGGTAGGCTTCGCGTTCTGTTACGTTCACCTGGCTCCCACAGAGGCGTCGATCTGGACTGGACTGCTGCAGTCTCCACCAATGTGACGCGTAGGGCCGAGATGACAGACTGGACTGACCCACCTAGCTTCGTTTGCTTGGCCCGTAGGAATATTCTTCTGCAAGTGGAGAAAGGGAATTAACCACCCGTGGAGTTGAGCGTAAATCCCCCCAGCCCGCTGTTCTCCCCACTGATCACCTTGGATGTTCCCTCTTATAGTCTCACCTGATGATTTGAAAAGATGAGCTCCCCATCCTGCATTGAGCGCAGGGGCGCGTAGATAACCAGTTGCTTCAATGGCTCGAAGGAATTGGTGAGTTCCAGGACAATATTGACTCCGATATTCTCGGGAAGACGCCGTAAGTATGTGGTTCGTAAGAGTTCAAATGCCTGACTTTCACTCTTGTCCGATTCCTTGCAGGTTGCAGCTTGACCCTACTGAAGAGTTCCTCGTGGCAACCGGTAATGTTCTGGTAAGGATTTGTATTATCCAACACAGTTCGATAAAATAATGTCCATATGTAACCTGTTGCGTTCTCCCTTATTCAGGCGCTGAGAGAAAGTAAGAAGTCTCAGGGAATAATGCCTCCGGCGGTAAAATCAGGTAAGTCTTTTGTGGTGAGGAGGGTTCCCCTTGTTAGTCCCTTGTTTCACCTTGCTGGCCTTTTGTTTCCCCTTAGGGGCCGGGGTTCGGCTAGGATGCAGTGGAAGCTGCGCCGACCCGTGAAGAAGAATAGTACCCCGGGTGGTAAAATCAGGTAAGTCTATGGGGGGTATTCCTCTGTGTATTCCCTTGGCTCACCTTGCTGTTCTTGTCTTCTCCTTAGGTGCCGGAGTGCGGCGGTAACATGCAGGAAGATGCAGTGAAATGTAAAGATGCTGCGAAGGCTGGTGAGTTCAGCACGGCGCTGCGGCAGGCGAGGCGACGCGCATAAAATAACTTCTTTCTTCCAGCTCGAAGGCGCGATGGATCGGGAATTCAGGTAAGGATCAAAGGTATTGCTCTTGTTCTAACCTTTTCTCCTTCTTTCTCCCTTTTTTCTAGGAGCTCCAAACTCGAGGCGGGCGTGGCAGAAGACTGGATGCAGACTTGCAGGCACGGTGAGCGTTACGCTGCTGGATGCAGAATAACGCGAAGAGTGTGCTGCTCTTCGGGCGTGGTTTAAATAGCCTCCAAAGTAGTCCCAGTTAAGTATTCCTCCCCAGCCCCACTGAGTAAAAAAATAGTCCCTAGGTAAAATAGTCCCTTCCAAGCCTCGTTTGGCTTGGAGCTCTTGCAGCATGGTCTGCATCAGGTAAGTTTGCAGCATGGTCTGCATCAGGTAAGTTTTAATCTATGAGCCTGGCACCAATGGCGCCAGGACTGACTCTCCATATGAGCCTGGCACCATAGGCACCAGGATTGCACCCAAATAGCCCCTAGCGGGGGTTGATGGGCTTGCTTGGGGTAACTTGATGCCTGCTTCCGGGGTTGCTGGGCTTGGTCTGGGTCCCCGGGGGCAGGCATCATGACACACACGTTCTGAGCAGCCTGGTTGCTGCTGTCCAGTGGCCCCTTCCCAGCTCCTCCGTCCATCCCCCCTGTCAGCACCCGTTTAGTTTCCTTCACAGGTGTCAAAAGTGTAGTTTTAAAAAACATACCTCGCTGCGCCGCCCCATGCTTTCCCAAGTCTGTGTCAATGGTGATGACGTCAGGGGGCGAGGAGTATAGGGCCGGGGGTGCAACCTGTGGCTATCCAGATGCTTTGCAATTTGAGTCCTATAAGCCTTCACCATTGGCTGTGCTGGCTAAGGGTGATGGGAGTTGTAGTACAGCACACCCGAAGAGCCAAGACGAAGAACTGTTTAAGGACTAAACGGGATTAGACAAAGAAAGGGAAAAACATAATAAGAAAAGCATAGCCCATACTCCCTTCCAGAGCAATGCATCCAGAGCCATTTACCTTGGGCAGACTGCAAGCCGATCCTTCTTAGGTGGCTCCTGTGTCCATTCCAAAGGATGTCTGACACTTAATATGTATTACTTTTCATCCTTTCAACTTATTTTTATTCGCTAAATTAAATTAGCCTTGATATGATATGGAATCTATAACGTGCCTATGCACAAGTGTTTCAAGTCATGACGAGGCAAGGGAGGGGGGACAGAGGGAAGACAGACACAGCGATCTTACTAGGCCAGGTGACATTGAGATCACGCAAGGGAAGGGGAAAATTGCGGGAGGACGGGGCAGCGCATTACATGGGATCAACAGTAAAATAAATAAGAACAATAGGTAAAAAGGTGCCGCCAGCAGATGGCAAGTGCGGGGCTAAGTGCAGACACCAAGTGTCAAGAGCTGGCAGGGGACCGTAGGGATACAGAAACAGCCCCTAAGTGCAGGTGTTGGCCGGGAGGCAGTGCAGGTGTGCAATTGGTGGGGGAGGGGACCAGATCAGAGGGTAGCCAGGTGACCAGTACAATTTCAGTAAGGAGTTCAACAGGGGAGAGGAGGAGAGAAAGCAAAAGCAAAGAGGAAGGTATTGAGATGCTTCCGGAACTAGAGATGGTTCTCCTCAAGTTTCAGAGTGGCAGCGAAGCTGTTCCAGAGGGAGGCCCCGGCAGAAGAAAGCAATCTACCACCAACTTTTTGCTTGGAGAGGCGAGTGACCATGAGGGAGTTGGAGGCCGATGAGGGAAAAGCTCGAGAAGAAAGATATTTAGGAAGAGGGAGCTGAAGGTATTGAGGCCCCAGGCCCCAGAAGGCCTTGTGGACAATGAAGAGGGTCTTGAACTTAATCAGTGCAGCCAAGGACAAGTCTCGCAGTCCTGTTCTGGATGAGTTGAAGAGGGCGGAGAGTAGAAGCAGGCAGATTTAGAAAGAGGCTGCTGCAGTAGTCCAGCCTAGAGAGAACCAGAGCTTTGAAGACGGTGAGTTTCTGGGGGAAGGAGAGGAAAGGAAGATTACCTCTGAGGAGGTGCAGTTGGTAGTGTGACTTCTTAGAGACATCAGAGATGTGAGGAGAGAAGGAAAGTGTGGAGTTGAAATGACCCCGAGGTTTTTAGCCTCACAGGTTGGAGCAGGAAGAGGGCCAAGATAGGCCGGCCAGAGAGCGACAGGAAAGGAGGGAGCAGGTGTGCCGATGAGGAGAATCTCAGTCTTACTGGCATTAAGACAGAGGTCATTGGCGGCACACCACTCCTGGATAGCAGACAGACAGACAGTCAGAGATGAGAGAAGGAGAAGAATGTCTTGATTCATCACCAGTGCATGGCTACATAGGAGATGTCACAGTAAGCCACTCCTTAGACTGGAGTGTGATGTTCCCATACTCAGATTTTGAGAAATGGCGGTCTTTCCTTATCCACCCTAAGATCCGAGAGAGACACCCTGCAATAGATTCATTGGTCACAATGTCCCAGGCTCTGTCTGACATCATCAAACAGATGTCTCGTCATAGATGTGCAGGGTTTATATTTGGTGATGTCATATCGGGAAGTGAAATGGCTTCTTAACCACTTAAGTGTGGGAGTAGGTGGAGCCTACAATGAATCCTTATGGGAATTCATGACCAAAATACACTGGGCAGTCTTTCAACAATGCAGAGGGGCGGGCAATCTTGTGAGTGTTAAGTAAAGAAGGCTCAGTGGTGTTCCTGAGGGCTAGAGGCCCCGTCACCACTACTTCACTGATTCAGATCTTCACTCTTTCCACTTTCGGTGCATCCAAAATGTCTCCTCCAACGGCTCAGTGTGTAAACTACTTATATTGAGTTTAAGGCATTAGTACAAATCACAATGGACGAGGGTTATTGAGTTCTATCTACCAAACAACCAGGCTGCGACTGGCCTACAGGGCAATAGGGCCATTCCTGAACAGAAAACACAGTATGCTGGTGTAGGACAATTTTTATGGTCAAATTGGGCCACTTTTTTGTCCAATGTGGTCCACTTTGATGAGATATTTCACCATGCGGCTAGTCGTTTTCATGTGTTGCTGTATACATATTCTTTAAATAGCATAGTTTGCATTACATTTTATTAAAAAAAACTCACCCACGGGTACTAATCTAACAGTCTGTCTCAAAAGGAATGCATTGCCACTTGCAACTGTGGGCCACTTTTTCATTGGTGCCTGAGACGATGTTATGCCCCAGTCCGACCCTGCAAACAACTGGCCTTAATGAAAGTCTTAGTAAAGACCAGTTGTATCGTTAGCAGAGGTGGAAACCACACACTGCAATGAATACATAATTCATGTTCTGTATAGTGCTTTCTCCCACAGCCTTGTGGATTTGCGGAGTTGGACCCAAAAGGCATTGCTACTGACCATCTTGGAAGCACTCATTTAATCAACGTCAGGCAGGTGAAAGGTGGAGTCCAGTCTGTCACCTTTAGGTCACACAGAGGAGGTGCGTTGACCTGCTGAACTAGCATGCCAGATGTTGCCTTTCGCTAATGAAAGAATGTTAGGCTGTCTGAAAAAGAGACATGCTGATGTGGGAAAGGAGGAGAGTCAGCTGACTGCAAACACGGTCATTTCAAGTGGTGGCTAGAAATGGGCATATGGTTGAAATGTCAGAGGCCAGAAATGCAAAAAGGCATTTCTTTGCCAGGGACCTCAGTTTATCGCGGGAAGGCTATTTACTGTCAACTGTGCTGTCATATTTCTCCCAACTTATTTCACCTCCCAGAGCATCTGGATCAGCGGTGGACAGGTAAGCTAAGATGTTTTTGGGGGGTGGTGGGTATGTATATGAGAATGGATGCCTACATGCTTGTGTTTATACATGCATGGAAGGGGTTGTGTGTCGGTGAGTATGCATGGTTAAATGTAAGCACCAGTGAGAGAGAGAGAGAGAGAGAGAGAGAGAGAGAGAGTGCAGCAGGTTTGTGTGTGTGAATTCTGTGTGATTGCAGTGTGAATCTGAATTGTTTGTGAGAGCAGGGCCCGTAAGTGGGGAGAATAATGAAATGCCGGTGCCAGCAGGGAACCCTTGGAGCTAGAATGGACTTTAATTGGCTTTCAGGTGTGTTTTTACATAACATACAGTGGCATATACTAAGCCAAGCCAGCATGACAGGATTTCTAATTTTGGCATTCAGACTTTTTTGGTAAAGCCAACATGAGTGGGTTTTACATGGCAAATTGTGGAATATATTGGTATATATTGGAAATGCAGGCATATAATGGCACGGTCAGCATGGACGTCTTCTTACAGTAGCCGTAGTGCATAATGGCAAAACCCAACATGAGTGTGTTCTTACATGGTAATAGCGACAAATATTGGCACAGCCCAAAGGGACATATCTTCTTTCAGTGCTACTATCTGGTAAGATATCTCTGTGGCTGAAGTGCTCCGTTGCTATGGTCGGTGTGTGGTCTGCATGTCACAGGTTCGAATCCAGAAAAGGAGACTCAGCCATTCACCCTTCTGAGGTTGATATAGTAGGCACCAATTTCCATTGGCTAATAACAATTGCATGTGAGAATGTTCTATTTAAAGCCCTATGGATAAATGTGCCACACAAATAGCACGTTATTAATACTGCCCTTATTGTTGGCAAAGACATCATGAAGATGCTTTTGTGCACTGCTAGTTACCTGGCATCAATAGTTTTTTTTTGGTTTTTTTTTTTAATGTGTCACCAACACAATAGATTGAAAATTGTTTGGCTTTTTACTCAATTTTTCACAAAAAGTGTGCTGTAAAAGGCATGCATGATTTGAACCCATTATTTAAAAAAAACATTCTCAGGGAAGAACCCACCGTCATGCTGAACCTTCATGGAAAACATTTATGCCGCTCCAATAAAGAAATTGACCAGCTATCACAGGCACCGGGATTGGTTATTTCAACTTCAGTTCAGTGTGATCCCAAACCCAGTCCTACAGACTTTGCGAGCATCCGATAGGCTTATATGCCTGTGATAATTTAAGCTGTAGGGCGATCACGTCAGTGCTATCATTGGACTGAATCTTCCAGGATCTGGGGAAAAGAATGTCTGCCCAGATTCAGGTCCCCAATTCTGGGGAGTCTGTAGACTTTATATCTATTTGTGAATTCTGCTGTGCCTTCATGTGGTGGTGGGTGAGATTTGAACCGTGGTCGTTAAGTTCCGAGGCGAGACGCTTCGCCACTAGATCATTTGAGTGCCTGAGTATAAGTGCTCTGAAGTCCCATGTCAATGTTGCGCTGTACAAGAAAT
This sequence comes from Ambystoma mexicanum, assembly GCF_040938575.1. Lineage (NCBI taxonomy): Eukaryota > Metazoa > Chordata > Amphibia > Caudata > Ambystomatidae > Ambystoma > Ambystoma mexicanum. The sequence continues at coordinate 683,012,199 of NC_090931.1, read as the reverse complement.
ATTGATGTGCCTTTTTTAAGGGGGTTTAAAAGGTGTGCACATTTTGTAATTTGCTGTCATGATATGAAATTCTGCTATTTTCCTAGTGTTCATTATTCCTCTTCTGAGCAGTTGAGAGGCAAATGCTTATGGGGATGACTAAAAGAGCCCCCCTCGCTCCCCGGTGCTGAACCCCCACACCCCTCCTGCTCCGGCGCTAGGTGGGACCACCAGTAAAAAAAAAAGTCTATTTCCTCCACTGGATCCTGTCACAAATATGCTATTTTGCAACTGGGTGAGTTTGGATGCTTTACAGTGTGAAGATTTATTGCAAGGCTTTTGGTTTGCAAATGCAAGAGTTGGGCAGGAAGTGTGCATCCTGTCTTCCCTGTGGTAACGTGCTGTCTGCCTCGTGCCTTTCATCAGCTGAAAACAAGGTTGGGCGAAGTTGGGGCGCCCTAGAAACAGATTAAAGATGGGAGTTTCGGTGCCAACAGCTAAGGATCCTTCAAAGGGTATGCACTGGTGGGTGCCCACGGTGGGGAGGTGGTCGAGAAGACCTTTGGTCGCTCATGAGCATTTACAGTGTGCGGCTGTAAGGGTCAATCTCGAATTTCAAAAGTTAATACTGAAAACTCTAAATGGGAAATTGTGAACTTTCTTTCAGATTAAACATTCGAAATGTAAAAATCAAACGATAAAGAAAAATAAGGCAACAGCTACAAAAATGAATTTTAAAACACAAAGTAGTTAATCTAATCCCAAAACAGAAAACCCGTACTCCTTGTTAAAATAAAACAACCATCTCATAAACAGGTGGTGACCCTCCTACTCTCACTAACAACTGTGCAGAAATACCTTTCTCTGCTGCCTCACAACTTGTTACGATCACCTGGTATCCACAGGGACGCCACCCAGCCGGGTTACTCGCTGGTATGCTTCTCAGCTTTGCTCTGATGTGGTCTGCGGGGAAGCTTCTGCCTGAAAATACAGGAGGACTGTGTTCAAGACTGACCGACTGGGGTAAGTGTCCTCCATCCACCCCCGTATGATTTCAGTCCCTCTCCTCACCTTGTGGTAGAATTAGGCGTGCTCTCCGTCCTGCCTTCTTTGCAGGGGCACGTTGTCTTTCATGGGCGAGTGCAGTCCAGTTACTTCACTGACGCCGGCCCGTTTGATATTGTTCAGGTAGGTGTTATTGCTGTTCTTTAGTTTTGTTGCTATCCTGCATGCCTTTCTTTGTTTAAAATGTCTCTTTTTTTCTCCCTCAGGTATGCGGAGCTTCAGCGCGGCAAACTGGCTTGGTTGAGCCCCGCTGGTAAATGATGGCGCATTAAGAGTGCTATGATGCGGTAAGTAAGCACTATGCGCAGCGCTGCAAAGTCTTGCCTTTGCTAACCTGTGTTTTCCTTCCTTGTAGGTCGCGGTGTTCTTCAGCGCGAGTGGAATGTCCGGAGTGGTGCCAGCCGAGAGGCGACCAGCCAGGTAAGCCTTTTGAGCAGTTCGTAATTTGTAAATGTCTCTACTGCTTTCTTTAATGTTGCCTCTATCTTCCTCTTTCAGGTTGTTCTGTTCGGGAGGCGTGCAGATTCGAGGAAGCTGTTCTCAGTAGCTGCAAGTGTTTAAAGATGAAGACTGCAGGTAAGATGCTGCTGCTAATGATGTTCCTTTTGTCTCCTTGCAGGTTCTGCTTCTCTGAGGTTCGAGGGAATAGCTGGACACGGTGAGCATCAAGTTGCAAGCTGCAAAGTAACGCGATGCGTGTTGTCTTGCTCGGGTGTGGTTTAAATAGCCCCAACAAATAGTCCGGGTAAAGTAGTCCCTAGGCTACCACACTCAAAACACTAGACCGCATAGCTTGGTTCTTAGGAACCAAGCTATGTGGATGCCTCCATGTTGGCTGACAATACAATAAAGTAGTTCCCAAGCACATTGTTTTTCATGGTGTATGAGCCTGGCGCCATAGGCACCAGGTCCGGCCCCATGAGGGCTTTTGAAGAGGATGCGAGGCTCTAGAGGCCCGAGTCCTGACTCCACCTGGCCAATGGGTTAGCCAGAGGGGGTTTTGGGCGAGGTTCGTGACAGCACTCCGCCCTAAGGCCCCTCCCATGGTGTTCTTTCTGTCTGGCCCAGGTTTGGTTGGGAAGTTCCGATGGAATTTCCTGATTAGACGTGGTGCGTGGATATTCTCACTGGGCTCTCAGGATCTATCTTGTGGTCCTAATCCTTCCTAATCGACGAGATAATATAGCTTGGTCCTAGAGTATTTAGAGTCCAAGATATTTTTGACTTCGAATGCTGGTTCTCAGTCAACAAGTATGGGCTTAGGTGCTGTCCCAATCCGTGTGCCGGGTTGCATTGGTTTCAGGAGGGACACATGGTATACCGGGTGGATGTGTAGATTAGGTGGTAAATCCAGTTTCACGGCTGCTGGGTTGATAATTGCCTTAATGGTATAGGGTCCTAAGAATCTGGGATGAAAGGTCCGGGTTCCCTTGATGGGTATGAATTTAGCGGCTAACCAAACTTTGTCTCCTACTTGATAATCAGGGGCCTTTTTCCAGTGTTGGTCGGCAAATCTCTTTTGTTTTTCTTTGGCATAAATAAGGTGTTCCTTTGCCTTTTGAAAGGCTGAGTAATGGTTGGGTGTAGAGTCTTACCGCTGGCATTTCCAAGCTGGCTGGAAGGTCTAGTTCAGAGGTACGTGGATGTCTGCCATAAAGGGTATAGAAGGGCGTTTGTCCCGTGCTTGAATGCAAAGAATTGTTATATGCATATTCGGCTATCCATAGTAGGTCTTTCTAATTCCTTTGTTCGTGGTGCAGCATGCACCGTAAATATTGCTCGAGTGTCTGATTGGTTCTCTCGGTTTGGCTGTCCGTTTGGGGATGGTGACTGGTAGATAGCCGAACGTCGATCTGTGCCATTGCACAACATTTTTTCCAGAAGTTTGAAACAAACGGGCTGCCTCGATCAGAGACCAGAACCGAAGGGAAGCCATGTACCTTAACCACGCCCTCCAGGAACACTTTTGCTAAAGTGGCTGCGTCTGGGAGGCCTTTGAGAGGAATAAAATGGGCCATCTTCGAGAATAAGTCCACAACTACAAGGATGGTGTTGAATCCTTGGCTTGGATGTGGATAAGTGATGAAGTCAAGGGAAAGAGTGTGCCATGGAACTGGATGAATGTCCAATGGTTGTAGAAGACCAGATGGTTTTTGTTTCTGTGATTTATTTTGTGCGCAGACACCGCAGGACTGAATATACTGAATGATGTCCTTACGCCAGGTAGGCCTCCAAAAGTTCTCTTTTTACCCTAGCTAGGGTTTTGGCGATCCCAGGATGCCCTTCGATCAGTGAATCATGATAGTTTGAAATAATATGCTGTTGTAATTCCTTCTTGGGTACATATAGGCGATCCCTAAAAAAGGGTAGATGGTCCTTGATGGTATATTGTTCTCCTTGAGTTTGCCATGCGAGGTAGGCATCAGGATTCATTGTCCGTTGGATTTGTTTCGTAGTTCTGCTTATGTTAAGGCTGTCGTGATACCCAAGAGTTTGTCTTCAGGTATAATAGGTACTGGGTCTGGAGTTGTATATACTATTTCATCTATGCCCATGCGAGATGAGGCATCCGCCTTTCCGTTTCTGACTCCTGGTCGAAATGTGATTACATAATCATATTCGTCGAAGAAAAGGGCCCACCGTAATTGGCGCGAGGACTGGGCCTTGGCTGTTTTGAGATATTGCAGGTTACGGTGGTCTGTGATGACTGTAATGGTGTGTCTGGCCCCCAGAAGGTAGTGCCTCCAGTCTTTAAAGGTGGATTTGATAGCCAGGAGTTCTTTGTCCGTGATGGCATAATTAATCTCTGGAGGTGAGAACTTGTTCGACCACAAGGCAACAGGATGTAGCTGGCCGGTTTCCGGGTCTCTCTGTGAAAGGACAGCCCCCATTGCGAGATTGGACGCATCAGTTTCAACGACATAAGGGAGGTATGGACGAGGATGTCGCAGGATTGGAGCGGAGGTAAACCTTTGTTTAAGTTCCTGAAAGGCTTCTTCTGCTTCTTCGGACAAAGCACATTTTTAATTGTTTTTTCGTAATAGTACTGTGATTGGGTGGACAACCTGAGAGAAGTCTGGGATTAACCGGCGGTAGAAGTTCGCAAAGCCCAGCATGCTTTGTACCCCTTTCAGAGACGTCGGTGAAGGCCATTTCAGAATGGCATCTACCTTGTGCACGTCCATTCTGATGCCTCCTGGAGTAAGGATAAAACCAAGAAATTCTACTTCGGTGACGTGAAAAAGGCATTTTTCAAGCTTTGCAAACAAGCGATGTTGACAGAGCTTGGTGAGGACTCAACGAACGTGCCTGACATGATCTTGTTCCGAGGCTGAGTATATTAAGATGTCGTCTATGTACACTAAGGCGCACACATCAATTAACTCCCTTAAGATGTCATTCATGATATATTGGAATGCCGCAGGAGCGTTGCATAACCCGAAGGGCATGACTTGATATTCAAACAAGCCGTACTTAGTACGGAAGGCGGTTTTCCATTCATCTCTCTTTCTGACTCGGACCAGGTGATACGCTCCTCGAAGGTCCAATTTGGTATAAATCTGGGCATCTTTAACTTGGTCTAGCATCTCTGGGATAAGCGGTAAGGGGTAGCGGTTCTTCATGGTGATCTGGTTCAATGCGCGGTAGTCAATATAGGTTCTCAAGTTTCCTTCCTTTTTCGGTACAAAGAACAAAGGACTGGCTGCGAGGGACTTCGAAGGACGGATAAATCCGTTTGCAAGGTTCTGGTCTAAATAGGATTTCAAATGAAGGTTTTCTGGTTCTGTGAGAGCGTAGATCCTGCCGCAAGGGATTTGTGCACCAGGAACAAAGTCGATCTGACAGTCATAGGGCCTGTGCGGCGGCAATGTATTGGCTTGGTCCTTTTGGAAAACATCCTGGAAATCATGGTATTCACTTGGCAAGGTATTAGTTGCTCCCAGGGTTGATACTGTCGCTCCGGGAGTCATGGGGATACATACATCGGGTTTCTCCTCTTGGTAATAGCAGGCAGGGGAGCACTCACCGGGGAAGGTTAATTTTCGTGCCCGCCAGTCTATCAAAGGCTAATGGCATCCCTAGTATTAGCCTCAAACTGAGGTGCCTTGATAAGATCGAATGAAATAGACTCCCGATGTCCGTCCTGGCACAGCAAGGTTACCCTGGCTGTGCACTGGGTCACTGGTCCGGAAGCGATTTCTGCCCCATCCACGGTGGTTACCTTGTCCATAGTTGGCTTAGAACACAAAGGAAGCCCCATCTCTGTTGCCAGTTCGTGATCAATATAATTTCCAACTGCTCCGCTATCGATGTATGCTTCAACCACATGCATTCTTGGCGACTGTTGGTGGTTAATTAAGATCACTGGTATTGCAAAGTGCGAGGTCAGCAACTCTTTCTTCTCACTCGACAAACTGACCTCAACATTTGTCGACCTTGGTAGTTTTCCGATTCCTTAGCTTCATCCTTCTCTGTGGCCCGACTGTTCTTCTTGGGGGTTTTACTGGACAGTCCTTCAGGAAATGTTCTGGTTTCCCACAATACAAACAAAGCTGTTGTTGTCTTCTTTTGTCCCACTCTTGTTTTGTTAATGGAGGCCGTATCCCTCCAATCTGCATGGGTTCTACAGCATATTCAGGTATACGGGGTGTGTTTTCCCTTGGTCGAACATACACGGTCCGAGGATCCGTCTTAGACTGGTCTGCCTTTCGGTCCTGGAACCAGTGGCCTAGCTGCACGTCCAGATTTATGAATTCTGCACAGTCTGTGGGTGGATCAACCACCTGGGCTAAGACGTCCTTTAATTCGCCTCGTAAGCCTCGATGGAATAACCTGGTTCTTTTGTTTTCTGGCCACCTAGCTTCGGCAACCAGTCTGTTGAAGGTAGCAATGTACATTAACAAGTCCTGATTCCCCTGTCGGAGGGACAAGAGTTCATTGTCTACTGCTTGTTCCTGGGTATGGCGATCAAAACGTTTTTCCATTTCTCTCTGAAACCCCCCAAAGTCATGTAATAGAGGATTGTCATGGGTTACCAACGGCACCGACCAATCTGCTGCACTACCACTCAGGTATAATAAGACAAAAGCTACCTGAGCTTGGTCATTTGGAAATGCTCCAGGCCTACAAAGAAAATGAAGGCGGCACTGATTGATGAATGCCGCATACTTCCGTGGGTCGCGTGAGAACCTTTCTGGTGGTGCCATGGGCACTGTTCCAGGTAACGTGATCTGTACCGGAGTGGGTGGTATGGCAGAGTTTTGCATCGTTGGATTGCTTCCAGGTAGAGGCGTCTGTCCTGCCTGTGATTGCAAGTATTGCCTGCTAATCTCTTCAGTGCGTTCTTTGGTCACTATTAGGTTTCTCCGGAGGGCATTAGTCTCTTGTCGGGCAGAATGAAACTCAGCACGAAGCTCTCCTAGTAATTGGGCCAATTGGTCCATTTCTGATGTCTCCATGGCGCCCAGGTGGATTTTTTATGGTAGGCTTTGCATTCTGTTACGCTCACCTGGTATCCACAGGGACGCCACCCAGCCGGGTTACTCGCTGGTATGCTTCTCAGCTATGCCCTGATGTGGTCTGCGGGGAAGGTTCTGCCTGAAAATACAGGAGGGCTGTGTTCAAGACTGACCAACTGGGGTAAGTATCCACCCTCCACCCCCGTATGATTTCAGTCCCTCTGGACCCTCTCCTCACCTTGTGGTAGAATAAGGCGTGCTCTCCGTCCTGCCTTCGTTGCAGGGGCGCGTTGTCTTTCATGGGCGAGTGCGATCCAGTTACTTCACTGACGCTGGCCTGTTTGATATTGTTCAAGTAGGTCTTATTGCTGTTCTTTAGTTTTGTTGCTATCCTGCATGCCTTTCTTTGTTTTGTTTAAAATGTCTCTTTTTTCTCCCTTAGGTATGCAGAGCTTCAGCGCGGCGAACTGGCTTGGTTGAGCCCCGCTGGTAAATGATGGCGCATTAAGAGCGGTATGATGCGGTAAGTAAGCGCTATGCGCAGCGCTCCGAAGTCTTGCCTTTGCTAACCTGTGTTTTCCTTCCTTGTAGGTCACGGTGTTCTTCAGCGCGAGTGGAATGAAAGGAGTGGTGCCAGCCGATATGCGACCAGCCAGGTAAGCCTTTTGAGCAGTTCGTAATTTGTAAATGTCTCTACTGCTTTCTTTAATGTTACCTCTATCTTCCTCTTTCAGGTCATTCTGTCCGGGAGGCGTGCAGATTCGAGGAAGCTGTTCTCAGTAGCTGCGAGTGTTTAAAGATGAAGACTGCAGATAAGATGCTGCTGCTAATGATGTTCCTTTTGTATCCTTGCAGGTTCTGCTTCACCGAGGTTCGAGGGAATAGCTGGACACGGTGAGCGTCAAGTTGCAAGCTGCAAAGTAATGCGAAGCGTGTTGTCTTGCTCGGGTGTGGTTTAAATAGCCCCAACAAAATAGTCCAAGTAAAGTAGTCCCTAGGCTACCACACCCAAAACACTAGACCGCATAGCTTGGTTCTTGGGAACCAAGCTATGTGGATGCCTCCATGTTGACTGACAATACAATAAAGTAGTTCCCAAGCACATTGTTTTTCATGGTGAATGAGCCTGGTGCCATAGGCGCCAGGACTGGCCCATGAGGGCTTTTGAAGAGGATGCCAGGCTCTAGAGGCCCGAGTCCTGACTCCACCTGGCCAATGGGTTTGCCAGAGGGGGTTTTGGGCGAGGGTTGTGACACAACTATCGACCCGCATGGCACTTCTCAAAATCTTGGTCTCCCATAATTCCCTTGCAATTCATGTTTTTTACTGGCTGAACAGTCTTACTTAAATAACTGCCTGTTCAATATTTTTCCTTTAAACATTCAAAATTGTTTTCAATTCAAAGTTTTAGATTAAAATTCTACATTTTTTATCGTCGTCGATTCAATGTTTCGGTCATTTAACCTTTCCCATTCTGCATGTAAGTGGCACTCAGTTCATGAACGTCCAAAGAAGTCCCAGCAAAAATAAGCTGGTAAGCGCATGCTACCCCCGTGATGGGGTAAGAGCCGTCTGCTGCCCTCTTTAAATCGGGCAAGTTACTGGCAGTCCCAGCGGAGAAGGATAAAGAAGGCTGGGTTATGCAGAGTAACTTCCAGAAGAGCCCAGCTTCAACCCAAGACCAGTCCAGCCGGGCACACCACGATAGCCAACCCTCTAAAGCTCCTAGCAGGCCGCAAGAACTTCCAGGCAGTCCAGGGCATTGGTTCCAGAGGAGCCAAAGTTCAAAGGCCACCCTCATTTCAGAGTGCCCGTTGCCTTCCCTGTCTATAGAGCCTGCCCGTTCATGGCCTAGTGAGAAGCAGCAGGGTACTTCCTTTTCAATTCCCCTGTGTATTGTGTAGCCCAGGGCGCCTTACCCATGAACTGCTGGCTGGCCCTCACCAACGGGCCTGGGAGGGGCCACTTTATAACCTACACCTCCCCAAACCAGCTGTGAAGGATGAACATGTTCAAGGAAACCTGTGATAGGAAAGCACTGTCAGCAGGACTGGCCTCCAATCTTGATTTCCAAATAATAAACACTCATGAGGCAGAGATGGTATGTTTACACCTGGGGAGTCTACATTTCAGTGTTAATTTTAACATGCAGTGAGCTTCCAACTTCAACTTATCACAGGGGTGGAAGAACGCATTACATTGGACAAAGGGGGACTTCTTTACATGGGAGCCAATGAGCACTTGTCATCCGCCAGGCCCTTCAACAGCAGAGAGGTGTTCATCAAGATACGGTTTACCCCGAGGCACTCATTCCTTCAATACCACATCGACTCCTGTTGCGGGTGCCTGGAAAAAGCCCTTAGGATCGGTTGATGCAACAGTGCGCTCTTAGAGCCCTTAGTGAGAAGGATCTTGCCTCCTCTGCACTTACAATGGTCGAAGTGTACGAAAAGAAGTAGTGGAACTATGTTCCCTGCTGTCCTGACCCTGCTCCCCACAAACCCCATTGCCACAACCCCTCCCACACACAATACAATCCCCCCCCCAAACACTTGCACCTGTTTAAGGGAACGTTCAGTGCAGGGCACCGAAAGTGAAGGTTTCAACTTCTTCCTACACTTTTATTTTAAAACAAAAGCATTCTGGAACGGTTTATTTTTAAAATAAAAGTATAGGAGCTGTACAAGGTAATTTAAAAAAGTATAGGAGCGCCGCTCCCGGCCGCTCCCACTCACTTCGACCACTGTGCACTTAAGTTCTACAGCACTTTCTGCCATATCCTGCACCTACCCACAATAGATGGGGCTACCAGCCACTTCTGACGGTATACCGTTCTTTCACTGATGGGTGTCATTTTGATGGGTTTTTTTCTGAGTACATTTTAATGAAAAAAACTCATCAAAATATATAGGGGGGTTGGGAAAGTATATATATGGGGGGGTTGGGAATAGGTCAAAAGAAATAGGAGATGGAGGTTTGGGGAGGAATCCCCAGCAAACATTTTAAAAATCAATTTTGATGAGTTTTTTGGGTAAAAAATACTCGGAAAAAAACCCATTGAAATTGCACCCGTCGATGAAATGACATAGAACCCTTCCGACACCCCCACTTGCTGGACCCCCCTCTAATTATGAACTTGGTGATAGGTGTGAAAGGCCCTTTGTAGGCAGGATGACACTTCTGTCCTAGATCATCACATCAATGCCCCGACAATATTTTACCAATAGATTGTCATTAGCAACACCCAAACCCAAATAGCAGCTACAGCATGGTTACGTCATTATTCGGTCCATTACTGCGGATTGCTGCATCTCATCTGCACTGACTCACAACATTTCTTTCCCTCTTGCGTTGTGATGTTACAAAAGTCCTTCTCCCACACCACACCAATCACCACACCATCCGCCCAGGTCTGCTCCCTTTTTGGCAGGGATGCCGCACCTCCAGTTCCAACACTCTTACACCGTCATGCACGGCTCCGGATTGGACCGGCTGCAGCCATCTCACCACCATGCTTCCGAGCGGTGCTTGTATTGGCGGATACACAACTGTGGAGTCCTGGCATTGCTGGTGCTCCTCAGCAGGCAGCGCTGCATCATGAAAGTAGTTCCGGTCCCACAGCTGTGGTCCCACACGTAGCACATTGATGTGTACAGGTCCCCCATCAACCACCCCGTCTGGGCCCAGAGCCGGACCCACCAGCACTCGACCACATTCACCCAGGCCCTGGCTCACCTCGCCGGGTGCTGAGATGGTTCTTCAACTCAGTGCCTCTCCACTCCTTACCTGGGTTGCCCTACTCACGTAGCACAGGATTTTCAGTTTGCTGGTCTTGTTCCCCGTACAGTTTTGCCTGGACCACTCCTGGCATAAACGGCCTGGGGGCTAGTCCGCCAATGGAGGCACTCCTCTCATGCATGATTCAGTCTCCCTTCATGCCCCTAGGGCGTGGGGAGGTACTCAAGGACATGCCCTCCCAGAGATTAATCGCGCAGTGCCGCTCTTGCTCCACCGTTCCTTGTCATTTTGCCACATTCTTTTTCTACCAGCCAAGTCTCAGGAGGATAGTTCAGGGGCAATGCTCTCGTCTTTGAAGCAAGACGATGTGGAGCAACCCGGGTCTGTGCTTAGAAACCTCTGGGCATTAAGCGCGTTATAAATAACCCATTCCAATTGCTGGCTGAGTTATCTATACCACAGTTTCCCTAAGCGAGGAGCCTGCCCATTTGGTTGTCTCCTAGGTGTGGTGTTGCCCCCTTTAAGAATGTATGTCATGACTTCATCATGACTGACTCCCAATAAAAGGAGCCTCAACCAGCACCTGCAGGAGAATGGCGGCAAACACCATGAATGGCCCTTCTGTCTCTGTATCTCATTATTGGGCCTGCAGGCTGATGCCCTGTGATCACTGCCCTGCTACCCTGGCCTGTAGGTTGACACTGTGTGACCACAGTCCTGCAGCCCTCCTGATCTGGATGCCTCCAGATCAGCATGTGTAACCTGGGTGCCCCCAGACCACTGTCAAGCTGAGTGATCACAGCCCAGTTGCGAGCCGAGGAGCCCGCGGCAACTGATGTCTGCAGTGTGACCACGGAAACCAGAGAAAGTGTTGGGTGGCCGGAGCACTGATTGGCCTTGCCTGTGTGACCATAGGTCCAGCCCACAACAATGGTAACAAAGGGGTCTGTAGCGCTGCGATGTTGGTACGTCCTCTCGGCTACCCGCTGTGCCCTACTTGGGGGTAAGCTCCGTGATCAGAGCTTGAAGAAAACAAAAAGAATAAGTGTGTCTTGCTCCACGATCTGAGCTGTTCGCAGATGAGGTGATGGGGGCTGCTCGTCACATGGTGATCCCGGGCCAAATGGGTGGTGAAGAATAAAATGCTCCGTGATCGCAGTTTGAAAAACAAACAAAAAAGCGAAAAGGAAAAAGAAGTTGTTATCCAGCCCTGCCTCTTTAAGAGAGGGCCGACAGAGAAGGTCATGTGACCACATGACCACGTGACCACGTGACGGGGGACAGAGGGAGGAGGCAGGGATAGAGAAGGCAGTTTACATTTTGGATTTAATAAAGTAAAGACGTGTTACACAACGCTGGTGTGCGCCCTTTATTTGTACGGCCTAACAGGCCAACAACTGGTGACAAGGTACACACCTCGCGCCATAGCATTCCTTCTCCAGCAACGCAGAGATCCCACTGTATTCGAGCAACTGCCGGCAGTCCTCCGCACGTCCTCCAGCAACGCGGGTGACCCTCTACGCAGCAGCACCAACCCGATCCGGGCCCCGTTTTACTCTCCTCCTCCTACCACTGGGAGCTGCCGTGGAAACACCACCAGTGCCGTGTGTGAAATCATCCCGAACCCTGCATCCTTTCACCTCCTATGCCAAAAAAGCTCTCCACACATGGCCCGGGCGGCGAGGAAAGGACTGCACGCCGTCCCACTTGCCGCGTGACTACCCATCAACGGCTGGAGCCGATCTACGACGACAGGAAACACCAGGTTGGTGCCGCCCCTCCCCTACTGGGCCTACTCTCCTCAAACATAAGCATGACACATACGTGTCACGGACCACCATCTCAAATAAAGGGAGAGCTGACCTCAGTAAGGCACTGAAGGAAAGGGGAAAGGGCACCAAGAGAAAGGGAAACAATTGTGGAGCCAGAGATAACCACGGGCAGCGATAACCACGGGCACCCCACACCAGCACCATACAAGATTGGAGTACACACTCTACAAAAAAAGAGGACCACAAATAAACCACCCAACCACACTGTGGCGGAAACCAGTACCCACGCCCCTGCAACACGTGCTGCCAGGCATGGAAAGGATTTGCCACACCTTAAACCTCCCTTGCCTGAGCAACTCAGCAGCAGGAGCACCCAAGGCCCGGCCAACAGCCCATCACCACCATGAGCTCATCACCCGACCAGGGTAGGCAGGCCCCACCACCCCCGACACCCGCTACAAGATCGACTGCCATGGCATGGCGAATGCCCCCGCCATTTTCGATGACCCCACACGCCACAAGGGCCCCTGGGGGTGGAATGGCTTGAGGATTTCAATAACTTCATCGCAGCAGCAGGTGAGGAGACATCCCCACGTTTAAACAGTATGTTCCTCAACACAGCTGGCGCTGAAGTGAAAACACTAATCAAAACCATTCCTGCAGCGGAGCACCCTGATTTTGCGTCACTAATCACAGCACTCAACAAAAGACTAGTCATAGAGCCCAACAGAGACTATGAGAGATTTATGTTTAACCAATGCACCCAACGAATAGATGAAACAGTGGATGAATTCATCACCAGGTTACAAATTAAAGGTGCACACTGCCAGTTCCATGCATTTTCCCTGAATGAGGCCGTCCACCTATGAGTGATAGAAGGATGTCTTTCACCAATACCTAAGAAACAACTCCTCAAAAAAAACCACACCATCGAAGAAGTCAGTGAAATGGCTAGAATAATTGAAAGAGTTGATAGACAAACAACTCAAATGACCAGCAACACGACTCCCAGCAGGACAGAGGAGAAGTGATAGCAGCGATCAACCCAAACCCTGCACGAGGAGGAGACAGAGGCAATGGACCCAACTACACGGCAACCCCAAGGATGCAAAGACAATGCTACTGCTGCGGGAGGGCCTTCCTCCATGCAGGCACACGCCCCGCACTCACACATAAATGTGGGAACTGTGGAAGAGAAGGGCACTTCCAGTCAGTCTGCAGAGAAGACAGACCATTCCCCACGCCACGTGCTCCCTCGACACCACAATACAGGTCGTACCAAAAGACACCACAAAACCAAACCTACCAAATGTGCCCATACCAACAAGGGTCAAGAATATATGTAAGGGTTGTTGAGGAACTTTACCAGGCGGACGAACATCAAGAACGTGAGACACAAGACCTGAACCAACAATTTTGTGAGGAATACGACGGACCACCACCTCCACATCAAAGTCACTACACCGTGCCAACTTATAGCCATGATTACGACAAGGAACAATATGACCTATACTCGCAAGATGAATTTGTGAACCTTATCATGGATGACAGAGAAGCAAAGGAAGCACCTCGGATACCAGTCGACATATGTGGCAAACAATTCTGCCTCCTCATTGACTCAGGGGCCTGTGTAAACATAATGGGGGAGAAAGAATTTCAGCAACTCCTGACCAAACCACCACTTGCACAAACATCGTCCAGAATTTTCCAATGGGACACTGACGTCCCACTACATAGCATAAGATCATTCAAGCAACGGCGCATCCACCAGAATAAGATAACAACGACGATCATCAACGTGATCCGGAGCCCAATGAAAGGGAGATGCCTATTGAGCTATAACAATGCTTCGTGCCTAGGTCTGATTGACATCCACATACAAGAAGGTGACACCATACGCTCAACAGCCCCCATACCTGAAGTGCAGGAACATGTCTGCAGCATGGAATACACCCCACCGCCAAATCTCACCATCACAAAAGACACCATCTTGAACGAGTTCCCACTTCTGTGCCAGGGTCTAGGCAAAATGAAAGGACCCCCTGTCAAATTGCCTCATCGACCTGGCAGTCAGCCCAGTCCCTCAACATCAACGCAGGGTCGGCTATCATCTCCAGATCGCAGTATCCAAAGAACTCAAACAAATATTGAAGGATGACATCATCGAACTGTCCACAGGCCCAACCCCAGGGGTCTCCCCACTTGTTATCGTACTGAAGGAAGGGGGCCGCTTAAGACTTTGTGCAGATATGAGGATGGCCAATACTGCCATTCAAAGAGAACGGCATCCCAGACCAAGAATTGAGGACATGATAGTCCAACTCAATAAAGCCGTCCTCTTTCCAAAACTTGATCTCAACCAAGGGTACCATCAAATGGTACTCCACCCTGACTCCAGAGGGATCACTACGTTTGCCATCCATGACAGGATTTTCAGATACAAACGGCAAAATTTTGGTATATCATCTGCGGCTGAAATCTTCCACGAAGCCATCAGACAGGTCATCAGGCCTTTGAAAGGAACACTCAACTACAGTGACGACATCCTCGTATTCGGAAAGTCATGTGAAGAACATGACACTGCCCTTTGTGCCGCCTGTGCTGCAGTCCAGGAGGCCGGCCTGACCCTCGAATCTGGAAAAATGCAAGTTTAGCAAATCCAAACTCACATTGTTTGCCCACATCTTCTCGGCTGAAGGTATGACGCCTGACCCTGACAAAGTCTCCACCATCTTCAACCTGCAAGAACCCAGCCAGGTGGCGGATGTCAGATCATTCTTGGGAATGGCAGGATACTGGGGTAGATATATCCCCCACTTTGCCACCATCACGGAACCACTACAGCGACTACTGCAAAAAGACGTCCCATTCCTGTGGTCTGAAGAGTACCAATCAGCTTTCGACACGATCAAGCATGCACTGGCTGAAGCCCGTAGGCTGGCCTATTTTGAACAAGACTGGCACACAGAAATGGTGGTAGATGCAAGCCCAGTCGGGCTAGGGGCCATCTTAGCACAGACCAATAGTACAGACACCAACCCAAGTCACCTCATAGCATACACCAGCAGAGCACTGGCCCCGCCTGAGTCGGCCTATTCGCAGCCCAAGAAAGAGAGCGTAGCCGCCATCTGAGCCTGCAAACATTTCCACAACTTTGTGATTGGAAAAAAGTTCACCCTCAGCATCGGTGGGAACCCCCGGACAATACCGATGGTGGCCCGAGTCAAGAGCCACAAGGGCGCCTACAAAGAACCATCAAGAGGCCACCAAGACTAGTTGAAGATTGTTGAATCAAACAGCTGAGATCAAGATGTTGAGTAGAAGCAAGGACATTTGTCCCGGGGTATTGTTACCCAGCCCTGCCTCTTTAAGAGATGGCCCACAGAGAAGGTCACGTGAACACGTGACGAGGAACAGAGGGAGGAGGCAGCGATAGAGAAGGTAGTTTTCATTTGGGATTTAATAAAGTAAAGACGTGTTACACAACGCTGGTGTGCGTTCTTTATTTGTACGGCCTTCCACGCCAACAGAAGTTGCACAGCTGTCCGCACTCATTGGAGCACTCAGAAATATCGGAGATTCAAAAAGAAAAAAACAGACAGATCGGCGAGAAGCTTGGAATTAAAGACGTAGAGTGGGTTTTCACTAAGCCCTGCTTCCGAGTCTTATCCTGCAGGCAAGTTACAGTGAAACCCCTCTCAGTTGACGATTGGGAAATACTGGTGCTGCACGATTCAGCGCTTGAAAGGCTGCTCTTAGACCAGATCCGATTTGTGCTCCCAAATGGAATATTACCGGTTTACGGTGAACAGGGAACATACATTTATCTTCGACTTGGTGCACTCAAGAGGTCCTGCAAGAAGCCCCGACTGAGCTGTGTCTGTCCGAAAACCCGCCAGAAAGCCACAGACTTAATTCCATCAACCTCGAGAACTGTCCCTTTACATGAAAGGTTAAGTAAAAAACTAAATTCCAGACCCTGAGCAGGCGTCGTTGAGGCTTATTCAGAGTGGCCAAGAACCGGCTCAGTGTGCAATAGAGACAGTTTTCTCTACCAGTAGAGGGCAGTCTTGTCAACGCCGTTCGTGTATTTCCAGGAAACATCGAGCCAGCGCATGCGCATCTATAGCCACAAGTTACTGTGACCTTTGGAAAGATGACAAAGCTGCTGTTCTTCAAGACAATGGCATGAAAGGGAAAGCCCTGAAGGATGATATGAAGTACAATGCTATAAGCGGATCTATGCATGTTGGACATGTAAGGATACCAGGGCCCAGATAACAGAAACGTTGCAGAAACGGGTGCAACTGCAACGTTGCATGGTATTAGCACTATGGCAAAGTTTGATTTTGTAAGTGTATCAGAGATGCTTGTTTGATGTGCAAAATTGTGTGCATGACGAATACTGTTGTGAAATTATGACTACAAGCAAGTGGGTTTATTACAAAGGCTCTTCTGGGGTGTATTGCACTTATTAAGACGTGTTGGACAGTTTAAGGCAGGGGCCGGTAACCACCAGCCCTTACTAGCATAATGAATAGCGAGGGATCCGGGCAGCCGTAGTCCAAAAAACCTGGTGAGCTGCCGTTTGCAGATCCCTTAAAGCAGATTTCAAGAAAAGGTAACCATTCCCTGCTTTTACGCTCATGAAAAAGAAAAAACATATCCTAACAAAAAGCATGTTTGCGTGAATGTGTTTGTGCATGTATATATTGTGCATGTATAGATTTTCACCATACAAAAAAAATCAGGACTGTTTCCCTGAATGCTCACAAGGCCCGATAGGTCCGCCTCTACTTTTCATTGTTGTATTGCTTTTCGTTCTTATGCGCCCTCCCTGTTGCCCTGTGGGCGCTTTGAAACACAATTTACTTCATGTATAAGCGCCTTACAAATGCACAATAAATGAATAATTTGATATGCATACATTTCTATGTGTCTAGGGCAGAGATGCAGTTTGTGGCCACTGAGAGCTACATGTTGGTTGCACAGCGGGGGGGGGCAATGTTGGCATATACTGAGACAGACTGAAGGATTCGAGTTAGGCACTAGCAGCATGAAAGATGGACTGCAAGGGCATACAGTGTTGGGACGCCTTCCTTTGCAATAGCATCTTGAGAATGTATTTCACAGGGGCAAAGATGGCATGTGTTTATTCAAGACCCATTCAATAAAGATTACCCCTGCTAACTGCGCAGGGAGTATTAATTCTATTAAAGACTAGGAGGCGAGCATTATGCTTCAACTTATTTATTTACTACCCTTCAGCAGTTTCAACAAACTATCTCAATCAACAACAAAGAAATGTCCATGTGACTTTCACTTTAAAACTACAAATCGCAAAGTCTCTGTAGTCCTTCTCTCTCCAGCTCAGCTATGACCACATCCTGTTCCTGAGTTCCTCCTCTCTTTTACGTGCTCTGAATGTCCTGTAACCAAACTTTCTCGTCCCGCCAACTGAGCCAGGACTTCTTGAACTCCAACATAATAACTTCACAACGGCTCAACTCTCGCCTTCCTTTCTAGTCCATTCCCTCAATTGTTCTTCTGCTCTTCCCCTAGGGAAAACATAAACATAATATCAGGGTGGAATCTAGTTTGTCATCATATCCTTATACAATTACATACCATATGATTATCAAACAGTCGTGGGTGGGAACTAATGCTCGCCTCCTAGTCTTTAATAGAATTAATACTACCTGCGCAGTTAGCAGGGGTAATCTTTATTCTATGACAAGACTGGAGGTGAGCATTATGCTTGTTCAAAGCTGTCCCAGCACTGCACTCGCAATACTCTCAGTTGGTTTAAAATAAAATTCCCTGAAGGTACGATCAGTCGCCCAGTCTGCTGCTGCCATAATATCTTGCAAAGGAACCCCTGTCCTATATGCTTTGGACGCCATGGCCCCTCTCACTGAATGCGCTCCAAATTGCCTCAAATCAATACCTGCCGCTAGCATTACTTCTCTGACCCATCTCGCTATGGTAGCTGTCTTTACCGCCTGAAAAGGCTTCCTGCGCGCTATTAGCAACTGGTTTGTACTCATTGCTCTCTTCTCTGCTGTTCTGGCCTCATATTCTTTGATGCAACTAGCTACGCACCATTTGGTATTATTTGGAAAATAGGGATAATGCACTGTGGGTGTGTTCGATTTAGTCCTCTGTACCACCACGAAGGTCACTCCTTCTGGTCCAAATGTCCTTCTATTAATCTCCAATGCTTTAACATCTGATACTCTCTTACAGGATATGAGACATAACAGCATCGCCAGTTTGCCCGATAACTGCTTGAGAGACAAATATCTATTAACCGGCCAGCTTTCTAATAATCTCAATACCCTCGTCACGTCCCATAATACTGTATACCTGGGAACCGGTGGCGCTTTAAACTTAGCTCCTCTAATGAGCCTACACACTGCTGGGTGTTCACCTGCTGGCACTCCTTCAATCGGTATGTGACCTGCGGAAATCGCTGATCTGTACACTCCTATAGTGCAGAATGCTTTCCCATCTTGCAGCAGTTGTGCTAGAAAATTTAGTATGGCTACTACAGGTGCAGAAATGGGATGAAAACCTCTCCCTCTACACCAATTCGTCCACCTGTCCCAAGCCGCATCGTAGCTCCTCCTAGTTGATGGAGCCCAGGATTCAGCAATGAGTTCTGCTGCCTGCATCGAAATGCCCGGCAGTTCCCATCTTCTCCTGATATCCTGCATGCGATGAGCGGGAGTGTCCCTCTCAGAGGATGACACTGCCCAGTTCGGTCCGTGAGCAATCGCTCCCCTTCCGGGAGGACTCTCGGCAGATTTATCAAGCGTTCTATTAGCATCGAGAACCACACCTGCGCTTTCCACAATGGTGCTACCAGCACCAGCTCTGCTCTCTCCCTCCGACACTTCGCCAGCACTCTGTTCAGCATCATGAACGGAGGGAATGCGTAATGCGTGCCGCCTGACCACTCCTGCAGGAAAGCGTCCGTATCTTTTGCGTCTGGGTCTAGCCTCCAGCTGAAGTAGCTGGGTATCTGAGCGTTGAGGCGAGACGCAAAGAGATCCGTGTGTAATGGACCCCACTTCTGATCCAAGATCTGAAACACTGCTGGATCCAGCCTCCAATCGCTGGAGTCCGTGAGATATCGGGTGTTCCAATCTGCTATTACATTCAGTGCTCCGGGTAAGTACTCCGCTGACACTGATGTCCCCGTCCTCAGGCAGTAATGCCAGAAGTCCTTCCCTAGCTCGGCTAGCATCCTGGACTTCGTCCCTCCTAAGTGGTTTATGTAACGTACTGCCGAAATGTTGTCCATCTTTAGCAGGACGCAAGACTTCACCTTGTCTCTCGTGAATGTCTTTATCGCGAAGGAGCCTGCTAGAAGCTCTAGGCAGTTTATGTGTAGGCTCAGCTCCTCTGCGCTCCATTTCCCTCCAGTTTGCAATTCTCCGCATCGGGCTCCCCATCCTAGACGACTGGCATCCGACTCTATCACGAGGTCCGGCCAGTCCCCGAATTAGGCACGCCCATTCCAGGCATCCATATTCTGCAACCACCATTCCAGCTCCGTGATAGATTCCTGATCTAGCGGTATCGATTGATGATATCTCAACCCTTGTTGCAGGTGTTTGATCTTCAATCTCTGCAAGGCCCGATAGTGTAAAGGACCTGGAAAAATGGCATGTATGGAGGCTGCTAGGAGGCCCACAATCCTCGCTAGAACTCTCAGAGAAATCACTCTCTTCCCTAAGCATGCTCTGATCTCTCTCTTGATATCTCGGATCTTCCTTGCCGGAAGCTCCAGGGTGGCTTTCCTTGTGTCCAGGACGAAGCCAAGAAAGTCCAGCCTCTGAGCGGGCTTTGTATCTGACTTCTCTGTGTTCACTAGGAAACCCAGTGACAGTAACAGGTCTAGTACCCACTGTGTTTGATATTCTAGTGCCTCTCGTTCTTCCGCTAGAAGCAACAGATCGTCCAAGTATATAATCAGCCAAATTCCTTTTTCTCGGATGGCTGCGGCTACTGGTGTCATCAGTTTCATGAACGCCCAAGGCGCTGACGCAAGCCCGAATGGCATGGTCTTGAATTGCCAAAATTGTCCCTTCCAGCGGAAGGCCAGGAATCTCCTGAACTGCTCCTGTACTGGGACCGTAAGGTAGGCGTCCTTTAGATCTAACTTGGTCAGCCAGTCTCCCTCTCTCAGGGAGTCTCTGAGCTGATGGATCCCTTCCATCTTGAAATGATGGTAAACTATCCATCCGTTCAGTTCCTTCAAATTTATTACCGGGCGTACTTTCTCCTTCCTGTGAACGAGAAACATGTTGCTGATAAAACTCGGGGCCCTGGGGCATCTTTCTATGGCTCTCTTCCTCACTAAATGCTCTAGTTCGGTATCTAGGGCCACTTGCTCCACTTTCGCTAGGCGCGGGCGTTGGGGTACCCTTGTTTGCACTGGGTCTTCAATGAACTCTAGCTGCAGACCTCTGACGGTTTGCAAAATCCAGACATCGCTGGAAAGCGCGCACCAGCTTTCCCAGAACAAATTCGTCATCCCTCCCACCGGAGGGTAGGTTATTGCTCTTACCTGGTGTGAACCCTTGGCCTCGTCCGAAACCTCTGCCTCGTCGCCCTCTGGTATTGCGACCTCTGGCCGGGAAGAACGTGTCTTGTTGCCTGTTCTCCCAGTACTGGGCCCTGTGGTTAGGGGGTCTTCTGCCTCCTTGTTGGCGACCGGTCGAGCGACCCCTGTAACGACTGGTTCCGGTAAAAACTCTCTGGGGAAAGATCTTACGTATGGATGCTTGCACTTTCTCCAGCGACGTGTATGTGCCTACAAAGTGGCCCATCTCCTTCCCGAAAGTCTCACCAAACAAGAGACCCTGGGCTGCTTCCTCAGCCTCGTAGGATGCCAGGTCACTGAGCTGCGAGTCTATCTTCAAAAGCAACCCCCTTCTCCTTTCGGAGGCTATAGCGCAATTTGCGTTTCCTAGGAGGCAAACTGCTCTCTGCGCCCATCCAGCTAGAGCCTCTGGGTCTACCTCCTCGCCTGTGTCTCTCGCCCTTTCAGCCAAGTCCATGATTTTAGCGAGCGGACCGGCTAAGTCCAGGACCTTCTCCTGGCAACTCTTCCATGACCTATCAATCCCTTTACGGGGGTCCTTATTGGTCTTTGAAACAAAAGTGAGCATTTTAGGATCCAATTCGGGGGCTTCTGCCACCTTACCTGGCAAGTCTGGTCGGGGGCATTCCGCTCGGAACCGCTGACGCACTTCCTTATCCAAAGCTTTTCTTAGCCTCGCTGTCATATACTGAGCCACTCTTGGCGAAGGCTGCCAGTCAGAAGATCTCGGGTTTCTGATGGTATCTGGGTCGAACATATCGTCCTGCTCCTCATCGAGGTGCTTCTCTTTGCAGGCTTTCTTCCCCCGCTGGGCTTCGCCCACTGTTCCTGGACTGGTTCCTCCGGCTCTTGAGGGGACAGGTCCCCTTCCTCTGGCTCTTCTTCCGAACCTGGGTCATCATCTCCTTCATTTTCTTCCCCAGGAGAGGGGGTCATGAGGTCCGGCACGGCCTGACGCTGCAAATATGCTTGCTTAAGCTTCGCGAAGGCGTCGGCGACCTCCGGGGCCTTGTCTTCCCCCCATCCGTAGGGCCCTGGGGGTCTGCAGAGGCTTTCCTCTTGCGGGCCTGAATACTCCACTTAGACCCTGTTCCTGAGGGTTCAATGGGCAAGCTGCGAGTCTTCTTGGTGCTTTCCTTAGGCTGGTGAAGCATAGCTTCCAGTGTCTCTAGCCTTTCCTGTAAGGGCTCACCCCTTGAGCCACAGCATCTACTAAGGAATTCCCCAGCACCTCCTTAAAACTTGCAGCCAAGTCGAGGGACTGCTCCTCCTCACTCCATTCGAATTCCGACATGATACGGGGTGCTGCGTGCCTTAATACCTGAGTACAGGTGTCTTTTGCTGCCCACTTCCTGGTAGATGCTCCTCAGAGACACTTTCCACGTCTCTATATGTATTATTATCTATATTATTATTTTTTTTTTTGTGGCTGCACCGGACTCCTCTTAATCTGCAATGCCTGTGATGGCCTGTGAGTCTAGATTGCCTCAGAAGGCTGTAGCTTCGTGCGTGGGTGCTCGCTGGCACTGTTCTTTAAATCACATTTTTTTTTTGTTTTTTTTTACTATTGCAGGATGATCCCGCTCCTGCTGCTCCTTCTGAGGCTGTGCAGGCCCTCGCTTGCTGGGCGCTTCTCGCGTTCGAGGTGAAATCCGAACGTTTAATAGCTTACGGAGCTTGTCTGCTAGCTCCCTTCCTCACAGCCGCGTCGCGTAATGATTGCGATGTGGCTCGGCGCTCTACGAGCTCCGCCCCCACGAGAGTGGGGGGGAAATCCTCCATGTAGGCTCTCTGCGAGGGCTTGAGGCGCTTGGCCGTCAGCCCCACCTCCCCAAGGGAGGGGGTCCGCTGCAGCGCGTCTGCTCCCCGCTGGGGTGGGGAGAGGCCTTAAGGAACTCCGCGGCCCGGTGGAACACCCCTGGAGTGCTGGGAACACGGCACGGGGCTAGCGGCCGTCGGAGTTCCCGAAGCTGCCACGAAGCAGCTAATTAGCTCGCGCTAAAGGCTACGCGAATGCGGCGGCTGCCACCCTCGAATTGCACCCGAGTTCTACTTAAACACTCCTTACAATTAAAGTCTGCAATCACTGTAACTACACTAAACACGCAGCGCAAACTTGTGGTGGAGATATATTCATCCCCAATATAACCCAATCTTACACTAATGCTACTTAACTACACATTATTTGAGAGGTAAAATGAAAGCCACTTATCTGCTTGAAGAGCAGTAAAAGAAGAGGAGGAGCTCAGGAACAGGATGTGGTCATAGCTGAGCTGGAGAGAGAAGGACTACAGAGACTTTGGGATTTGTAGTTTTAAAGTGAAAGTCATATGGACATTTCTTTGTTGTTGATTGAGATAGTTTGTTGAAACTGCTGAAGGGTAGTAAATAAAGAAGTTGAAGCATATATTGTTGAGACATGCTGCTTTTTTCTTTGGAGACAGCCAGCATCACACCTGTTACATAATGTTTCTATATATTGCTGGAGTGTTTCATGCGCTGCCTTGCAGAGAGTGTTTCATGCGCTGCCTTGCAGAACGTAGTGCAGATCTATGTTGTTTCCCAATGTTTCTGAATTTTTTGCTGTGAAATGCACGGTTGCAACCCATTATTTAAAACAATTTCTGAGGGGAAGCAGTGGCCAAAACCTTGCTGTGTTATGTTTAGGCGGGCTCGCTTGGTTCAATTCAAGGAAAACATTTGCACCCCTCAATTTTGCAAATTCACCAGCTGCAACTGCTCCGGACTGTTAAGAAATCATAGGACTCGGCTATGGAAGCCGGTGAAGATGGCTAGTTACGGTTGCTACCTTCTTTGACCACACATCGGGAGAATGTCGATTTCCAGCATACAAAATAAATCAGGACTTTTTCATTGATTGCTCACAAGGCTGCTTTTCATTGCCATGTTTCCTCCCTGCTCCCTGTAAAAACAATTTACTTCATGTATGAGCGCCTTACAAATGCACAATAAATAAATAAATAAATAAATAAATAAATAAATACATAAATAAATAGTTCGGCCCCCACCCACCCGCTGCTCTTGCCACGCTAGCTATTCCCCGGACTCCAGGAGAGCATCTCCTCCGTTATCAGCCACACGAGGGGCTAACAGGTAAATATCCCCCATCCCTTTTAAAGCAGTTCCAGGGCTAGACACGCCAATAGCACAGCAGGGTTTCAACAAGGACATGTGCTTCTGTATCCAGCAGTGCCCCTTGTGACGGATTTTTACCCCAGCCCTACAGGCCTTTCAGAGGCGCTCTCCCAAATTTCCCCACTATCCTCTCCGGGAAGGCGGTCCGCATCTGTATAAACCTCCCAACGCATCCCTGCTCCCGCATCGCTTAGGAAAGGACTCGTGCCTCCCAAACACAAAATCAATTCAACCGGACTTCTCCCAGTGGCCGCCACTTCCTCGCTGACAGCGCCCCCCTCTGGCCTGCGCATTCCTCTCACGCGACGAATGACTTCTCTGATTGCTCCCATCTCTCAAGAGTAAGGGTGGGAACGCTATCACTTGACCCCCACAAATGACCAAGTTGCCGTGGATCTGCGCAAGTCAAATAACCCAACCGCAATTGAGTGAAACGCAAGAGGGCAGTGCTTTCTATGAAGGGTCCATTGGGTATGGCTGATTTGTAATGGAATTCCTGTGGTGGTTCATATTTTATCCGGATGAGTAAACCCGCGAATCTCTCCTCGTGCCCGTGTTGTTGCAGCAGGAGCCGCGGGCGGTGATAATGAGCGCGCTTTCATATCCGCCGCCCGGGGAACCGTGGAAACATGCGTCTGTGCCTGCTTGCCCTCGGTGGCACAGGCGTTCGGGGAGTTTTAGAAAAGTAATTGAATCCCAGCCAACAAGCAGACTTTCCTTGTCGCCTGCCACGCAACGGTGGATCCCGATAGCACAGGGACCCTTTAGAAGGCGAAGGCTGGTCCCATGAGAGCTGTTGATGCACTCCACTGGGGGCTCCCATCTCCGCTCCAGGGGCTCACTCCTCACTCTGCAAACAGAGAGGGGTCCCTGGTCAATGCTGGAGGGCGGGGGGAGGGGTACATGCATGGGAGCCCTATTCTAATGAAAACCACCTTGCTCCATTTCGCAGTAGAAAGTTAATCGTCTGCACCCTATTGTTATTAAATGCACGCCACCGCCGCTGGTGCATTTAAAAACAATAGAGCACATGCCGCTCCTTCTCCCACTATGCCAGCTCGGGGGAGCCCTTGAAATACTCCCCCGAGCTGGCGTGGCAGGGGCGCTAATGGGGAACTGGGGGCTAATGGTGCCCCGGGCAGTGGCCCGGCCTGCCATGCCCTAAGGCCAACCCCGCACATGGGCTTACTGCCAGCCCGTAACTACAATGGAGTGCAATTTCCAGGCACCCTATATTGCTGCTGTAAATCTGTTTGCACCACCAGCTGCACGTTGGACAGATCCAGGGCTGGACGAAGCTTCTGGACGGGCCAGGTGTGCGAAAACACTCAGGGGGGGGGGCAATTTACTAAGAGTGTCTCTGCAGCCAACGCATTAGCCAGCTGAGCTATATTACTAGCATTGGAACCTATAGCCAGTCGGGGGCACCCCCATCTCTGCAGCAGGCACTTTCGCATGCAATGGTCTCAAAGTACAGTAAAGGCATAGGAAGGCTGTGTTGGCTGTATCTGAAAGTGATCCTGAACCAACATCCAGGATGAAGAAAAGCTTCTGTATAGTTGGATAAAGAGTGTTTCCAACTTTCTGTCTCCATACATGGCTGCATGAAATGGACACTCTGGGCCATGTCTTGGGGGCAGGGACACTCGGTGGCAGGCTGGGGCAGAGGTACTTTGAGGGGTTAGGTTTAGCTGCTGCCAGTCACCCTTCAGACCCTTCTTTATGAACCTTGCTCCTCTTTGTTTGGTTTCCTTTTTGCTTGGCCTTTCAGGTGCGAGGAATGAAACGGGACAGCACAGAGTCTGCGAAGTACCTTTTCCAGAGGTCTTTGTTGTCAGCAGTGCGTTTCAAATGGTGAGCGATTAGTGGTAGATGACTGAAGACACGGCTGTGAGTGGGGAATTGGCACTCAACATTGCTAGTGGGATGTTCCTTAATGTTAAGGACGAGTATGCTCGTCCTATTTGCACAGGATTCCATAGAGCTCAGCATTTAAGGGGTTAAAAAGGGCAAATATCGTGTTATTAGAAATGGGAGGGGAAATACGCTCCATTCTGTCTAGAAAAAGGACTACAAGCAGGTCAATTTATTATGCACGAGCTGGGGTTCCCGGCGTTTCCCGTGTCCTGATCCAGTGGTGTCTCAAGTATCCTGGAGGATGTTGCTCTTGTCCTCATGTCAGCAAGTCCAGTGTTCGAAGTGTACGAAAAGAAGTAGTGGAACTATGTTCCCTACTGGCCTGCACCGCTCCCCACAGACCTCATTGCCGCGCCCCCTCCCATGCACAATAAAAACCCCAAAACATATGTGCCTGCTCTTTAAGGAAACGTCCTGTGCAGTGCACTGAAAGTGAAAGTTTCAACTTCTTCCTACACTTTTATTTTAAGAGGAAACCATTCCGGAACAGTTTCTTTTTAAAATAAAAGTATAGGAACGGTAAAATTTAAATAAAATAAGTAGAGGAGCAGCGCTCCCGACCGCTCCCGTCCACTTTGACCAATGAGCAAGTCTTGCTTCAGTTTGCTCTGGTGTCTCATGTGCCCTGGAAGATGTTGCTCCTGTCCTCGTGTCAGCAAGTCTTGCTTCAGTTTGCTCTGGTGTCTCATGTGCCCTGGAGAAAGTTGCTCTTGTCTTCTGGTCGTCAAGTCGTGCTGCTGTTTGTTGTTCTGTTTCAGAAGCTCTTCATATTGGTTTCCACTTTGCATCAGATGGAGCTTTTCCAAGTGATGTTCGTTTTTTGTGTGGCATGTTTCAGTCAGTCAATGGCTTCAGCACATTTGAAAAAATGTCCAAAAAAGATTGTTTGATTGATTGTCCTCACTTCTCGTGAATAAACTTAAGTAAACTGTAACCGTGCCATTTCCCATATTTGGAGTGGCGTGATCAAATACACATTTTAATTCTTTTTTTTAAGTTCCCTTTAAAAATGCTTTAATAAACAGTTTCAAACTGTATACAGTAATAATACATTTTAAAGGATAACCAACATATCGGACATTTTGCTTCAGACACTTTTCCAAATGTTGCCTCCTTCTAGTACCTACTGTAGTGAGTCAGGGTGAGCATCAGTAAGTGAGGGTGTCTGCGGAGTACATTTTTTGCATCCAAACATAGACTATCTTGCCGCAGACAAAGAGGAATCCATGCAAAATTTGGTAGCATTGGGTTCAACGGTGTGGATTTGTATAGCCGGACAAACATACACACATACAAATGTTGTTTTGCATATAAGATTTTCGCATCCAAACAGACTACCATCTTGCCCCAGACAAAAGAGGAATCCATGCAAAATTTGGCAGACGTGGGTTCAACGGTGTGGATTTGTATAGCCGGACAAACATACACACATCCATACATTCAGCTTTATATATATATAAAGATTTTCTTTAAATGGTGACTAATTCTCCATACAACAGCTTTAAAACCCACAGAAGATTTGTTTAGGCTCTCATTGATACATATAGGTGGCAGCTAGAGCTGGTAAGATATTTGGCCTAATGGCTAAATTGCAGACAAGGCTAAAAGCTCAGCTTCACCACTTAATAAAAAGGAGGGGATTCTGGGAAAATCATTTAACCTCACTGTGATGCAGGTACCAAAAGTGGGAGTCCATAGAAGTGTTTTAGTTCGCAGTCTGCTCTATTAAATAAAAGCCTCACTCACGACTATGGACTAAGCCAACTATAGTTAATGACATAGCCAACGATTCAGTTTGCATTGGGTGCTATTCAAAAAGGAAATGTCACTCATGGTTATTGATAAAGCCAACTTTGATTATTGGCAAAGCGAGCAATAATGGCTTGTGGATAATGTAAAGGCGCTCTTTGTTGCAACATATTCACCTTACAAAGAAACTTTTGTTGTTTGCAAATTTGAGTATTGCCCTGAAGATCTTAGTAACAGATGCCGGTATGGAATGTTTAGAGTAGTTTCAGTAAATCAAATCTGATAAAAAACATATTTTACAGTCTTTAATGGGCGAAGAGGGATCAAATAAGGGTTATCGGCTCTAGTTATGTATTCAGTTGAGTGCAAAATCATCACAAAAATAGATTACGCAGCAGCAATAAACACATTTGCAGAACAAGATCTAGAAGAGTGTGCTTTAGACAATGGACATATACTTATGATCTTGTCGTGGAAAAATAACCACTGACTATTCTGGTGAATTGGTGAACAATTTATTAATAAGAACCAACTGCAGGCCAAAAACAAACCAACAACAGTACGAGACTTGGGTGCAAGTGAGAAGCCCCTTCCGTCCAGGCATCGTTCTCTTAAACCCAAAGGAACACATGCATTTCAAAGGACGGGGAGGTTCAGACAGGGCAAGGAACCATACTGAAAGAATCTTACAAGCAGGGAACTAAGCCCCCCTATACAAGTCTTTGATACCAACTTTGTTCTCACACATGGAGACAAAGTTATCAGGAACAGCAGCATAAGGTGACACATTTAGTGGCACTGAATATACTCCTTCAGAGGTTCACACACGTTCTGAGGCAGGCGAGCACGCTTGCAGTATGATGACATCAGTATGCTAAAGCCACTTTTCCTGAGAAAGCTGGAGCCTAAAACATGCTTACCTATGCAAAAGGGGAAACGCGGTAGAAGCGAGAGATGTGAAGGCGACCATAGCTACACACTAAGCAAAAGGCCTTCATCACACTGACATGCTCAGTAAAGCCTAAAGCCTCACCTCGCACATGAAAGAAACAGTTGTTTACACATGGCAGTTTGCAGTACCTTCTCAATATTATAATGAAGCAGTGTGTTTGGGGAGTACATACAATTTTCAATTGCAGATTTTCCACCAGAATAATTAATGGGATTTTTTTTTAGCAAAATGTTTTTCTACTGTGCTGTGTCTATATATTATTATTATTATTATTTTGATGATTATTAGTTATATTATTATTGTAAGGTTTTTGTAATGTTGGGGAGGGTTGCTGTGTGAGCGTCTCAGTATAGGGGTGCATTTGAGTGTTTCGCCCTGCAGGCACTCCTCCCAGAGACCTGCCCCAATTGTTCCATGTTTGCCACTATTATGAACCACAGATAAATATATAGCCAGTTAAAAGATTTCCTACTGTAACACTTTCAGGGCGTGCTTGAAATAAATGTGTCATTTATTGCTTCAAAACTCATTAACTTACAATGCCACACAAACTAAATTGATCCTATTTTTATCATTTATTTATTTGTTTTAATTGTTGTAAAGCACCAACTCACCCGTCCAACAAAATACACAATACAATACACAATACAATACACAATGCAAGCAAAATGAAACAAAATGATAAATAACTAGACAAATAAATATAAGCAAAAATAAGCATCCAAAACAGACAATCCTAGAAGTCAGCTCAATCCAAAAACCATAGAAAGAAGCAGAAAAGTGAAAAACTTAGCATCAGGCATTGAAGAGAAAAAACATCCCAATCTGGCGTTCCTTACTATAATAGGGGCCAACTAAAGATCCACTACCAGTGTCAAATCAAATGAGGCTTTAGGAATATCCCTGCAGATGGATAAGAAGAGTAGGAGGTTACTACTACCACACCCTACAGGTAGACAATCCATGTTACTCCGAGTGCATCATTGGTCTATTATGATCCTGCGGAGGAACTTACGGTCTGAGGTTCTTGTGACAAAGCCAGACCAGTACTTTATATCTCACGTCTTCTTTGGATTCATACTCAGTGGGTGACTCAACATAAGTAATAATAAAATTACATTGCTCGATAAAAGACCCTCTTAAGATGTTGTCATTGATCTGCGACATATGACTATTTCCAATGCGCAAACTCCTGGTGATGCCAAATTTAGGTTTGAAGTTACCATGTTGTGCCCGGCTAGAAGATGCCTGAATGGACTCACCATCTACAGCATGCAATGTGAGTGCTCCGTCTTCCATGGACGAAGGTGTAATCAGAACTATGGATTAGACATGACTTCCTGCGACTTTGCAACTTTATCTTCCGAGAGTTGGGCCATACTCAACGCATCCAGGATGGTCTGACTGGATTTGTCCCTGGTGCCTACCCTATCCTCACTCTTATCATCATTTGACACTTGATTTAACCTGTAGACACCAAGCTGCTGGTTTCATCCGGCATAGTTTGGCAACTCTGATTCACCATGTCAGAGTATTGGTCTGTTTGGCAATATTCATCTGCCTTGACCAGATGAAATTGTACTGCAGACATGTGCAATAGATCCACCCAAGAGAAGAAATCAGCAAAATGTTTGCATCAATCAGGCTTGCCTATTATTCGTTCCTTGACCGAATGCTACTGCATGGAACTCATCTGTTAAAAGAGGTTGTATTGCTAAATACCCCGAAGAGCCCAAATGAGACTGGTGGAGGCGTTGGGATAACCTTCTCCACCCCTTCCCTCCCCTCTACTAGAGCAAGGGAAGACATAGACAAGGATGAAGATGAACCGTCAATCTTTCCAACATGGCGTCTAATAGCCCCATCCCTTGGTGAATGGCTGCTGTCTTTCCGGTTAGCAAGATCTTCTAATGCTAACACCTCGCTTACTGTCAGGATATCCAGTAACAAAACAGGGTCATCCTCATCAACACTGAGACGACCAGTTCACAAACATAAAATGACATCTGCTTTCAGAGAGCCAATATTTATGTCAGAGACAGGTTTTCTTGTCCTTAGCACATGTGAGAATGTGGCAGCAGAGTTTGTCCCGGCAGCCAAATGATTTTCATGGTGCATGATGCTAGGAAACAGACCTTTAAAACAGCTGATACCTTCCCACTTAACATGTGAAATACAAAAAAGAATATAGATTTGTAGTTATGTGATTTTATTTGTGCTTTCAGATTTTTGATGCAAAGCAATTTGGTCTTGTGTAGCACAATTTATAACAATCTGACTGTTATTTATAACGCAGTTAATACCCTTAGGTTTCTAAGCGCGGACCGGGATCGAACCAGTGTTGCTCTGCATCGTTTTGTTTGCAAGCGAGCACTTTGCCCCTGAGCTATCCTCCAATAGAAAAAAATACTAATTCTATTGGCAGATAAGCTATCTGCGACAGAGCATGACATGAAACAGACAGCTCACAGTGTGATCAGTTCAGGAAAAGATATGTAATGACCTGAACTTGTTTATTACTTTATTATTGCAGGTAACTGCACAGACATGTCACACAAACAAAAGTTTGATTGCCAGTGAAAAATAAAGAGCAAGGTTGTGAAATGCATCTGTATTGGGGAACCCTCTGATTAGGAGGGGCCTGATGCGGATGAACCTTTTGCTGCATAGTTAATAATAATAATGTATTTCTTATGTCACGCTACACACCCATAGGTCTCAGAGTGCTGAAATAACAGAAGACATTATTATCCCTCAGAGTGGTACTCAATTTTTCGACCTCGGAAGGATAAAAGGCTGAGCTGACCCTGCTAGGATTTGAACTTACAACAGCAGGCTGTGCACATATATCAGGGGTGAGCGCTTGGCTCACTGTGCTGTCCAACTGTCTGAGGTCTTGGAAACAGTGGTACCCAGCAAGATCATCCTCCATCCCCGGCTCAGAAGCTCCATTCCAAGGCCTGTTTCCAACTCCATCTTCGCTATAGACCACCGCCGTAATTTCCTACCAATCACAGGGTGCACCTGAAGCTTCCCTGTTCTTTGAAGCAGGGAAATCACTGAGCCCCCCTGACCCTTCGTGGCCACATATCAACAAGAAAGAGCTTCATCCCATGGCCTGAATAAGAGACTTTTTTTGCTGCTGACCCCTCATGCCTCTTCTAGGGGATTCACAAAAAGTGCATTCCAGACCCCCCAATGATGAGAACAATGAGCCGTCTTGGAACTCTGGTTTACAGGAGAGTTGCATGGCATTATTTAGGGGATTGCCTTTTTTAGGTGGGGTCAGAACGCTGGACTGGACCTTCCAGCCCTTTAAGATGAGATAGCAATACCCTTGCGATAGATCACTATCCTCTCTAGACAAAACCCTTAGTTCAGAGACCCAGTGGTAGCTGTTAATATCTATGAGTATATAATCTAGGATCGAAGCCGAACTGATGTATGCCCTTCGATATTCCCCTGGGGAATCTCCTGCACAACATCCATCCACTGCTAAAACACAATTATGTTTCTTGTTCCATTATTTTACAGAACAAAAATGTTTTAATACAGTAACCCTCCAGAAGAATCATTGTGATCAATGGGGAAACACGTGTCGGGGGATAATAAGTAAAAGAGTAAAAGAATAAACCCAATATCGGAGCACAAGAATTACAGTGCTTGTGATTTGTGTTACATTTATGACATGTATAGTCTATCTGTGGGTCCCAATCTACGTATACCTGTGGCAGTACCAACTAGTAGATTATCGCTGGCATAATTCAATTCTTCTTTGTGAAGTTCATTCTTTACGCTGATCAACAAGCCTCCCTTAGGTCTTCCTTTGTCCTCCTTAGTGGGCAGCTTCTGGTTGGTAGTACGGCCAACACAATTATCTCAATAGTGGCCCGCCCATGTTTCTTGTAAGGCCATAACTACATAATCCTGATTCATTCCCACCAGGCCTCCTGTCTCTGTATAATGAGAGTGGCCACCTATGTTCATTGAAATCAAGTAGACTTCTTTGCTAGGGCCTCAAGATAGTTTTTGACTGTAAGATATTAGGCAGCCTGCCCCCCTCCATCACTGCAAATGGCCCATTTCTTCTATCCTATGCGTTGGTCAAGAGACTGACTTGCTTAATGCCATCACGACCAATGCCAATTTTAATATTCTCATACTCACAATGCCCAATACTCATATTACGTTCCTTAGTTTGGCAATCATTTCGTCTGTTTTCTAAGTAAGAATTTTGTATTCAAGAATGATTTCTAGCATTGATGGTAGGTGGCCAATTAATAGTGTAACAGCCATATCCAACTTTTCTCAGTTCACCAGTGTGCTCAGCCACATAATCAGTCAAATAATCAAAACCAAATATTTGTATTTTATTTGTATTTTACTTTTATTGATATAGCCCCTAACACCTAAGCACTAACGGAAGAAAGATAGGCAGGAGCAAGGCCATGGAGGACATTAAGAACAATACAAACAAAATTAAAAAGCAAACGAGCCTCAAAGGAAAACCAGTGAAGGTGCTGCAAGGCAGCAGCAATAGAATTGTGTGGAGAGAGGGTGGACAATACACAAATGGAAGCATGATAAATGGAACGAAGAGGGGCAAGATGGGAGGCAGGGAGACCAAGAAGTAGGGTAGAGCAATAGAAGAGTCGAGAAAAAGCAAGAGAAGAGAAAAGGAGCTTAGTGGCCTTAAAAGTAAGGAAACGTCAGGCCTTACGGATGTCAAAAAGATGAAAACAACAAGATTTACAAATATAAGCAATATGAGCAGTGAAAGAAAGAGAAGTGTCAAAGAGGCAGAAATAGGATGAAAAGATGGGGGAAAAGAGATAGATAAAGGGAAAGAGGAGGAAATAGTAAGAGCAGGAAAGAAAAGAACTTCTGATTTAGATGGATGAAGGTGAAGATAATAAGAAGACATCCAAGATTGGATGTAGAGCATACAATTAAAAAGAGTGGCGTGAATAGAAAAGTAGAGCAGAAGCTGTGTATCATCTGAATAAAGTTGAGAGGAAAGCCCAAAGAAAGAGATAAAGGAAGCAAGAGAAATAGTCTATACAGAAAAGAGTAGGGGGTCCAGGATATAGCCTTGTGGAACATCATTTATTATTTTATTATTTTTATTATCATGAAAAAGAGGGAGAGTAGCTGGAGGAAAGCTCTCCCAGGAAACCGAGTAGAAGCGGTGGGAAAGATGTGAACGAAACCAGTCAAGAACAGATAGGCAGAAGACAAGATACCCAAGAGAAGAGAGAAGAATGGATGATCAACTGTATCGAACGCACAAGGTGTGGCCAACTGCTGATCCATGTAGATCCGTGGTATCGGAGCTCCTGGGCCGCCCGCACCATAATCCTTTCTTAAATCCTTTTATGGTGGTGGTCAGATGATGAAAAGGGGGTAATCTAACCCCCAGAAAGCAGAGAACTGTGCTGTTTGCATTTTGGCTCGCTGGCTGCAATGTTCGGATCAAAATTCATCCAGCACTCTTGGGGGGGGAGCACCCTCTTGAAGAGGCTTGGGTGGCCGTGCAGCTCGGATGGCTGCCTGCTGGAAGAGCGGCAGCAGATGAGTCGCTAACCGAAGCAGAGTGGAGAAGATGGATCACGGAGCAGGAGTCGCTGGCAGACTGTGGATGTAGCATGATAGTGGTGAGCGAGTGGCGACGGTGGTAGGGGGCAGCCCATCAAGATCAGAATATGGAGCATGGGGAAGACAACCTGTGTGTGTGTGGACGCAGACAACCAGTGTGTGTGGACGGTTGACAGTAGAGAGGGAACCAGCCCAGGATTGCTTAGCATAACCCCTGGGATGTTTAGAGGTAGGACTGGATGCATGACTTAATTCCGACACCTGGACTACTCAGCGGTGCTATTGAGGACTGGAGGTGGTGGAACGGTCTGGTGCAGGGTTGCACGCTTATTTTAGGGGATGTGCCTGGGGGATGCAGTACTGAGCCGACTTTCTGGAAGGCCTCGATTAAAATCTCTCTTGGAATTTGAAGGGCAGATTGAAGCATTCAAGCACAATATAGCACATAATGGTTAAGGACCAAGAAAAGATGGAGAAATATGTGGAATATATATGAGAAACTGGGCAAACACAGTGTGGTGGTGGGTGAGGAGTGCCCTGTTGCTTCGGGGGCAGAAGTAGAAGTCACTTTGGAAAATGTGATGGAGGCCTTCCAAGCAACTAGATCCTCACTGAAGGGGAGCATTAAGGAGGTGGGTGTGGATGTATCTCTGGTTCGAGCTGACCTACGCAAGGTTTGCGAGTGGGCGACGGAGGTGGAGCAGAGAGTGAACACAGTGGAGGATGACTTGCAGTGACACAAAAGTCAGGTGAAGGGACTTATAGGGGGCAACGAGAATGCTGGCAACTAAGCCAGAAGATGCGTAAGGTCGTTGTAGATGCTGTAATAAACTGTTGGTGGGTGTTCCGGAAAGAGAGGAGGGCCCGTGTGTTGAGTAATTTGTGGAAAAGCTGGTCCTGGAGATGCTGAAACTGAAGGGCCTTTCGAAATTCTTCATGGTGGAAATTGCACACAGGGCGCCCGGGAGTGCCCCACCACCAGGTAGTCCGCCAAGAGAGATAGTGGATAAGATATTAAATTTCAGGGACAGAGACACTACCCTGCAGGAGGCCCGAAAAGATTTTCATTATGATGTGGCAACATGAGATTGCGCATCTTTCCGGATTTCACATTAGAGGTCCGAATGCAGTGCAGGTCCTTTGATGCAGCGAGGAGGCACCTCAGAGAAATTAATATAAAGTATATGATGTTTTTCCCGGAAGATTTAAAGGTTTTGGCAGATGGAAAATCTCTGTTCTTTGTGTCACTGCAGGAAGTGTGGAATTGGTTGGAATCCATGGCACCCTGATCAGCAGGGAGCCCATGTGGAGGGTACCCCGCTACAAGGAGATTGATTTCGGACTTGAACTGAGTGGGTTTAGTTAAACCTAGTAAATACTTGGAGTGGTAAGGACTGTTTAGGGGCAGTAAAGGCAAGGTGACACCATAGGAGTGGGTGGGGTTGGAGGCTGTTGGACTGTTTCCCGGACCGTTGGTCATAGTTTCATGGGGGAGGGGAGGAGAGTGGAAAAAGTGACAGCCGGCTTGAGAGTGGAGGAAAAGGCGGAGGGGGAAGTGTTTTGGGTTTGGGGATTGTTGCAGTTATTAGAGGGGGAATTTGGGTAGGAGGGAGAGGTGGGGATGGGGGTAGGCAGGGTGAGGTGGGGTAAGGGAGTGAGTTGTTAGACAGTTAAAATGTTAATTGCCAGATCATCGAGCTCGGTTGGGACGTAATCAGTTGTTCAAATGGGGGTTATGGTCATGCTTTATATGCTCTAAGTGGATGTGAAGGTCAGGCGGTGGTTTGGAGGGATTGTGTTTTTTGCTATCTTGTATTATCGGGAGTGACTGCCTAAAGATCAGGACCTGGAATGTCCGAGGTTTGGGCAAAAGAACGAAGTACATGCAAGCGTTATTTGTTTTCTAATAGAATAAATGGGATTCAATTAGCAATGCTTCAGGAAACGCACATGCTGAAAAAGGATTTAGGCTAGTTGAGGAATAAGTGGAGAGGACAGATAGTGGGAACGTCATACTCCACATACGCTAGAGGAGTTTTAGTGTGGGTAGCTCCGGGAGGTCCTATAGATGTGGAAAAAGTCATAACTGATGAGGTTGGGAGGACCATTGTGTTACTTGGGAAACTAGAAGGGAGGGACCTATGTGTTGTTAACAGCTATTCTCCTAATATTGATGACAAAGATTATTTTCCTTCAGTTTTGGACCTGGTAGGCGGCTATAGGGATGGATTATTTATTTGGGGAGGTGATTTAAATCTAGACTTGGATTGTACGAGGAAATCGGGTTATTTAAAACAACAGGCGCCTGCATCATTAGAGAGGGTCATCAGGAATTTGGACTTAGCGGAACTGTGGAGAGAGTCACATGGGCAGGGGAGGGGATATTCATATTTGTATTTCTCGGGGGCACAAGGTTCGCACTCACGATTGGACTATATTGTGATTGTAATTGTTTATTTGTAAAGCACTTATACACAAATTAAGTGCTTCAAAGTGCTTCAAGGCAGGAAGAGAACAAGGAAATACAGTTGTCATTCTTAGGTCTTGAAGTTTTCCAAATGATCTGACTAGCATACTAGGCCTGAGGCATTTTTACTAGTGCAAGTGCAAGACTTATGTACTGTCCTTGCCTCATTGGGCCATACACCGCATCCTTTAACTTTCCCGGTCACCCCCGGAGGGTGGAGCCCATGGGGGAAAGGGCACAGGAGTCATGAGCTTCCCTCACACTCCAGCAGGAAGCGTGGTTGGGCCACGCCCCCATCCTTTAACTTTCCTGGCCTCCCCCGTGCGTTGAAGCCCGCAGGGAAAGGGTGCGAGAGTTTGGCATCTCGCAGGAGGTTCGGCGGGCATAGTAGGAGGCTTTTCTACTGGCCTGGCCTGGCCTGGTGCTAAATAATGGAAGCAGCTCTGGTAGAAGTGGACCTTCAGAAGAGACACTCCAATTGCTGCAGCATGATTGTTGACCCGAATGACTCTGACTCTGCCTTTCCACGTATCAGTATCACCATGGGGAAAGATCAAGCAGCCCTAAGATACTGACTGTTAAGTGCAAGCTGGTCATGGGCCCGGATGCTTGTCCTTGTCCTGGAAAGAAATACCCCCCGAGCGCCACAAAAATTACCGCCTAGGCATATTCTCTGATTAAGGAAATCAACCAATTTTTGGGCATGGACCTCACGAACCACAAGATTCCCGGGGATAAAACTATTATGGACACGACTTGCTTAGCACCCGGGGTTGAATCGGCGCATGCTGTAGAACTAGAGATTTTGCACCTGACTTGCACCAAGACCTGTAATTCGAACCTAACTTTGGGAGAAGGGGCTTTTGCCCAGGAAAGCCTGGACGACAGATTTAAAGGTCCAGCTGTCCCTAACGGATAAAGATAATATAATTCCGTTTATAAGGGGGTTTAATTCAAATATAAATTTGCTGGATTTGTTTGATCCAGATCCGCAGTTTACCCAGTCAAAATTGAACAAACTTCTTGTCCCTGATACCGCATAGGCCAAACAGCTTCATGCCAACTGCACAGTGCCTAGTCCTTCCTCCACAGATTCTGGCCAAAGCAGGAACCGCCCCCAAGAATCCTCTGTCACAGGGCCACAGCTATTCTTGCACTCCAATGAAAACTGATTTACCTATTCAGCCCATCAATGACTCAGTCGACGAGGGATCATGTAAACCCTGCAGCTGTGACTGACGAGTTGTCCTGTCAGATTAAGAGGCTACTACTGACCCTTCTTCAGGCCCAGGAACGATGGGGAGTCTTGTGGGGGCCTTCGATGGGAAAGGATGGCGGTATGGGTGGTTAATTTCAAGAAATGTCACAAACTGGAATGGAATGGGGATGGGGGCAACCTGCGCAAGTGTAGAATCCACTGTGTCTGATGGAGCTATGGCTAAACAGGTGCCTACTTCCCCACATAAGACTTTGTGTCCTGCGCTTGTCTCACCAACATCGAGCAAAGAGGCACAAAGGTCTGCGCAGCCCATATGTAGGGAAATAGTCCAGGCACATGGAACTAAACCATTAACCAACACGTCATTGGTTAGGGCTGACCCTCTGGTACAAAGCAATCCCATTTATGTGACTTGACCTAGGGCCCATAGAACATACTTTGGGCAGGGAGCAAGGAGAAGCACGATGTATTTGCATCAAGTACCTACAATATCTAGCAATTTTTTTTTTTTTTATTTTATTGTAAAACTTCAACTTGATATTTCATATCATGTTTTTGTTACATTTCCAAAAGAAAGAAAATTCTGATTCTTCTGTCTCCTCCTTTACTAGTCTTAGTTAAATTTGACAATAGATGTTGTACTTTAGGGTAACATAGTTATCAAAAGGACAACCACCGAAAAGGCAGATCTTTCAGATATTGACGTCCTTCAGTTGGGTGCTGGCTTTAAGGCTTCATCAAAAAAGTTGATGAGGTTGCATGAGAGCTTGACATTATGCCCTGCGATTGCATTATCCCACCAATCGTCGGGTTCCTCAGATTGTGTTTTGAATTCATTTAGATACACCTCACGGAGATCTGTCAACATTGGGCAGAATATAGCTAGGTGTTTTAGAGATTCAACTTCTGTGGTTTTGCAAAATCGGCAGTAGTTATTTGTTGTTTCTTTGTTCTTTTGCCTCCAGAGCAACTCATTAGTATTTAAAGCGTTCAGTCGCAGCTTTAAGAATTGTGCCCTGTGGTGGCGAGACGGACAGTTCGTGAGATATTTTGGTTGACGATTCAGTTTAACTTGACTTTTGGAAGTGGGCAGGGTTGATTTAAGGGCTAAGCGGGTGTTGTAGGTTGTGATCCAATCCCATTCCGCCAGCTTCTTTTTGGCATGTTGTGGGCGTTTGACAAGCTCTTCCTCTGATATTCCTGCGTCAGCCATGATAGAATTTAGTTTGCGCTTCCATGTGTGAATGAGGACATTGTCGGTGGAATCCAGCCCAGGCTTAAAGATGTTATATGCCTGGATGGTGGAGCTGAGTAGTATTTTACGCAGAGTAGATAAAGATTTCCAAACAATTGTCATATACATGGAATTCAAAGCTAACTCATATCTCTGACATGGAGATATGATTCGGAAACCTTAGGACGCGTCTCCAAAACTTTCCCTCCAGTTGGCACCATAAGTTGTAGTTGATATTCAAGGCTGCTTCGCCGCCGAAAGTGATAGTAGGAATTACTTTTTGAAGATAAAACGTTACTACAGGAGTGATAGAAAATTTCCCGTATTCAGTGTTTATTTTGGCAGCTTGAAGACTCAGGATCTTTATTTTGACCATCAAATCAGTGGTCCATTCATCTTCGCACACCGAGTCGTTTACTATTACTCCAAGGTAGCGGATGGACTTGACAACATTTAGCACTTTTTTTTCTATGTGCCATTGGAAAGACCTGTCTTTTTTTGACCTGCCTTGGCCGATGCACATGATTTTTGTTTTCTCTGCATTTAGATAGAGCTCGTTAACGGATAAGAACTCATGCAGGCGAAGTAGAAGATGTTGAAGGCCAATTTGGGTTTGATCAACCAACACTATGTCGTCAGCATAAACCAGATGATTGATGAAGATTCCGTTTAACTTAGGTGGAAAACAATGGACAGATTTTAGCCAGTCGGGTAAGTCAGCTATAAAGAGTTTGAAAAGGTCTGCTGCGAGGGGGCAGCCTTGTTTGACGCCTTTAAATGTTCTTATTGGATCTGTAAGATCGCCTTGTGAATTGACTCTGACTTGGATGGACGTGTTGGAGTGCAAGGCGATGATGGGCTCTAACAAATGCTCTGGACAGTGCCACAGACGTAGTTTGGCCCATAGTTTGGACCTGTTTATGGCGTCAAATGCTTGTCGAAGATCGACAAACGCCAGGAAGATTCTTTTTTTCGCCTCCATCGCTGACAACTTTAAGAATGATAATATTGTCAGATTCACATCAGTCCCCACATTTTTCGTGAACCCTGTTTGGCGACAGTCAAGTTTTCCTGTTGCGATTGCCCAATTCACCAGCTGTTGTCGCAAAAAGGAGCCGAATATTTTCCCAATAGTATCTAGGAGGGCAATCGGGCGATAGTTAGTAGGATCGGCTCGACATCCCTTCTTATATATCGGGACTACAATTGCCCTGCACCAGGAGGAAGGCAGTTTCTTGCAGCTTGTAATCTTACAAAATAGCTCGTAGATAAATTTCGCCCAATGTGTGCTATGTTATTTGAGCATGAGGTTTGATATTTGGTCCGGACCAGCAGCTCTTGAATTTTTCAGCTTGGAGATTGCATGTTCAATCTCTTTGCAAGAAGGTATAATGACCCAAGTAGAGAGTGTCACATCAGGCTGCGGGGGATCTTCAGGCT
The DNA here is from genome assembly GCF_040938575.1 of Ambystoma mexicanum. Taxonomy (NCBI): domain Eukaryota; kingdom Metazoa; phylum Chordata; class Amphibia; order Caudata; family Ambystomatidae; genus Ambystoma; species Ambystoma mexicanum. Next base: position 682,971,846 of record NC_090931.1, on the reverse strand, counting down.
CAGATTTTTCATACATTTTGGTGAAGTATTCGCGCCATTTGTCGCTGGTGATTTCGTTAGATATTGCTGGGGATGATTTGGCGCAGCGCTTATTCAGGATGGCCCAGATTTCACGGGTATTTTTCTGTACAAGGAATTTTAACATCGTTTCTGCTCGACCTTGATCGATGATGGTTGAGTGTGATCTTAGCCAATTTCGATAATCTTGTCGTCGGTTCTTGATCTTCATTGCCTTATAACATGGCTTGCACGGCTCTCTTTTAATTTGCCTGAGATCTTTCCTTAGTAGTTTTTTTGCCAGTGCAATTTCAGAACTATATAAATGTTTCAGCAGTGATCCAAACGATCTTGAATTGGAAATTATTTGTGTGTGGTCCATTAGCAGATGTACTGTCTCGAATTTGTTTACGCTATGGCATAAATTGACGATGGCAGAGCCATTGATTACTAGTCGATTTCCTGCTGCATTTGTTTGTAATTGAAAAGAGTATTTGTCTGGTGTTTTACAGTGTTCTTCATGCCAAACAAGCCGCAGCAGGTTATGATCGCTAGATGACATCGGCTGCACTTTAAGGGAAGAGGCCTTGTGGAATAGATCAGCCGAGGCCCAGATATAGTCGAGGGTATTTGTTCGGGCCATGCTATGCCACGTCGGATTTGCAGGAGAGTCGCCCTTTGTAGTTCCGTTTAGCATCTGGCAATTGCGTTCCAAAAGCTCCTTTGACCAAGTTTGACCTCGCTGAGCTACTTCAAGATCCGGAAGTCGAACATTTTTTTTAGTGAGTGGATCATATTTAAACCAACTGCAGTTGAGGTCGCCGCAGATGAGTACTGAAACGGTGTTGTGTTCTACAAAGGTGTGATCTATTTCATTCAATACTGACTGAATGAAAGATGTTGATGATATCATGGCGGGATTCCAGTATCCATTTATTATTAGAAGATTGGAAACGGTTGCTTTTAATGAGAGTTTGATCAAGGTGCTTTGCACGAATGGGTTAGGGTTCGTGGAGACAACGAGCGACCACCAGTTCTGGATTTTCAGAAGTGTTAACAGGCCCGCAAATGGTCGACCGTTTGGGTTCTTTCTAGCTGGATTTATCAGCGTAATGAATCCATCACGAGTCGGGGGATCTCGTAGCCACATTTCCTGTAGACATATCGCAAAGACATTCACCAGAGATTCTTGAAAAGTGTTAAACAGATGCGTGAATCCTCTCGTGTTCCATGACAGTAGGATTAGTTCTTGTTTTTTGACGTTGGCGCATTGTTATTTGCGTGGTCCATTTGGGAATCGTTTTGCGTTGTTGGCTCTCCGTTCAAATGATTGATGCGTGGCAGCGTCTAAAATGTCGGGTGATGAGACTAAAGATTGGCGCAGGGCCTGACGCCTGGCGGTGTAGTGACTAGCTTCATGGTCACGATTTGCCTTGGAAAATGAAGCGCTTCTCATAGTAAGAGGTTCGAGGGTGAGGTCGAATCCGTAAAACAGGAGATCTTCGTATGCTTGGAGTAGCATGTTTTTTACCGCCGTTGATGAAATGTGGAGAATCACTTGGTCGGAAGACGCATCCGTTATATATTCCACAATTTTGATGTCGTCTGATGAGAAGGCTCGCAGTGGTGGTATACATGCGAACAGTTTTAGAATGTTTCCTCTATTTAGGTTAACTTCGTTGCCATCTGAGTGGATGTTTTGGAGACGGAGTTTCCACTTGCTAGTTTGAGACTCAAAGTTGGCGGGACCGGGGGCACGCTGAACTGAAGGCAAGCACAATTTTAGCTGATTTGACGTGTGTTTGGGATTTAGCCTACAGCTTAATGGTTGCTGTGCTTTCCTCTTTGTTGAGGGTGAGATTTGTAGAGCATTGGGCCTTGGTTGTACGATCTTCGAAATTTTATTTTCCTCTAGCTTCTCTCTCATTGATGGCCCAGTTGATATTACAGCTGGAGTTACAAGAGAAGCATTGATGGAATTCTCAAGATCAGCTGAATAAGTCGATAGATCACATAGGTCAACAGAAGAATCTTGAGAACCATTTCCAGTGGAAACGTCATTGGAGGCTATGCGCCGCCGTTTTGTTGAGGTCTTTGAGGGACTCAGTCTAGCGCCTATGGCTCTTGCTGGTGCATTGTTTGTAGGTTTTTTTTAAAGTTGTTGTATGAACATGCCGAGTGAACAGGCTTGTCTTCTTTGGGGTTGTTAGGTTCCTTATAATTTTTTTTTTGATTTGTTGTTGTTTTTGTTTAGGTTGTGTGCTTTTTTTGTTAGCGAGCTCTGTCTGCTGTCCAGCAGGCTTTTTCGAATTAGTTTCAACACTTGTAGTGATTGTTTTTGCTGGCCCTTTGAATATATTAAATGAGTTCACTAATGTGGAGATTTGTGCCGGTACAAGTCCTTGTGACGAGATTTCTTTTGTTGTGTGACTGCTTGTTTGCAGGACTGATCCCTGGTTTGTCAAGTTTGAGACCGGAATGTTATGGGAGAGAGCCGGATTTCTCATTGTTGGATCAGACTGCGGTGGTTCTTTCCCAAATGTCGCAAATGCGGTCGATACTTGAGAATGGGGGGATCTTGATGAATTTTCATGTTTCTTGCGTGGATCTGAGGAGGCAGAGATTTTGTTTTTTCGCATCCATTTCACGGCGTCCACCAGGCCTTCCATTAAGGAATCGTTTTGACAGCGGTGACGAGCAGCGAGATCGCTCAACCTGTCTTGCCATCGCACCGCATTTTCAGCATTTGACGTCATTTGGGCTTGAAGGAAGCACGAAAAGTGTTCAAGTTTATCGAGTTTTGCCGTTAGGTTGGAAATGGCTGCGCCTTGGTCACTTATTGATCCAATCAATGATTCAAAAATTTTTGTAAATCGAGCTAAGGCAACGGCCGAGGCTGCTAAGACGTTGTTGTGTATCTGAGAAAGCGCTTCGGGTGAAATGCCAAATGATTGAGGTACAGAGTCATGAAGGGACAAGGAGCCAACAGAATTGTCCAAGTTGTAGTGTGGATTAAAAGTGGTAGATAATTTTGCAGAAATCGTCAGATGGACTTCTTCGCCAAGCTGAGATGACCTTGGGTGTGGAGTACTTGCATTTAGCGTTGTGTTTTCACAAACAGGGGGTATGGTGGAAGTGCGTTTTGCTTTAAGCTCGGCAACTCTTTGTAGACGACTAGCACGAGCAATCGCACTCCGATCGCATGGAATAGGGGGTGGATTGAGTGCCGGTGCCGGTAGCTGAGGGGTGCTAAATGGCTGAACGTCGCTAAGCTGGTCATTTGCACTCGAAATGGAAGAGCGGCCAACGTCTGGAGCTTGGCATGCCAAAGCGCTTTCGTTGTCGAGTTCGGTGGGTTCAAAGGTTGCTCCTGGAGCAATATGACCAGTTATTTTTAAAGTGTGAGGATCCATTTGGGAATCAGTTGGCTTAGTTGTGGCCAAGAGACGTGAGATATTAGCAGGGGCCATCATAGAATTTTCGGTGCTGGCCAGTGTGCTCTTGGAGCTACACAACTGCACCGGAAGGTGACAAATGCTTCTCTTCTGTAATAGAGTGTCATTGGCTATGGGGCGACAAGTCAGCCTCACAGTTGGCGTAGAAGGTCGTTTGTTATTCAAAATTTGTTTGGGAAGTAAATCATTCATCCCACAGTTTCCCGACTCAAGATTCGGGATAGTTAACAGTTCTTCATCGGTAACTAAATGCGACAAGAGACCTTTGTCTGAAGAGAGACTAGCAGCATTCATGAAGTTATTGGTTTGATGGGATGTAGATGCAATTATAGCCGGTCGCGTCGTTCGTAATGTATCAGATGTCTTAACATTGAACTGAGGCGCCGGAATGTGGCCTAAAGCGATCACTAAGTTCGGTGAGACCACTTTGCTCACTCTGTTTGCTGATGTGGCTTTTTCGTTGATGGGTGAGATTTCATCGTTAGGGGCTGAATTACATTCCAAATTGGTGTTGAAGAGTCTTGATGGATCGGAATTATCTGCCTGTGTTGCAAAGGCATGGAATGGAACTGTGAGCAATGCTGGTGGAGTTAAAGCATCAAATTGCGCGCATTGCTCTTCGAGAGTCAACAAGACTAAAGACTTTGGAGAGCTGCTAGCTTCTGTTGGTAGTAACTCATTTGTGGCCATGAGTGCACGTCCAGTAGCTTTGCTTACCTTTGGGCCGACTGCTGCTTTCATCATGGACCAAGGATTTGTAGAGCGTCGTTGCTGTAAGCATTTTTTTCGGGTCTGGGGGCCGTCTGCCGAAAGAGTCATTGTTTTTGTGAAGGCTCGGCAACTGTACGTAGAATGAGGCCACCAGTGCCTAACAGTCGCTTAACAGTCGCTGGGCTTTACTCCTGACGGGCTTAACGCCGCAAGGGTGGTAGCCTCTGTCCTTTGAAGGCCGGCCCGAGTCACGTGATCGGGTCACGTGTCTATGATGCCACGCCTCCTCCAGGAAGCGTGGTGAAGCAGCGTTCACAGCAGGAGCAGGGAGCAGTAGAGGACTTCAAAGTGCTTTCTGTGGTAAGTTCCATATCTAGCAATCAACAACAACCTAGGGAGGTGTTGATAAATAAAAGTTTGGATTGGCTGCGCACTGTACGTAGCTGTTTTTTTGCTTCTCGGGAGAGTATCTTAAACTGCACTACCAGAGGGAGAATGTTTACCACTTTATCCGGGAAGATTTCTGGGACCAAGGTATAGTTTTGTGGCAGCTTGGGCATTAATATGAAAAGTGCCCCATATCTAACGGTGCAATTTGACTTAGCACTCACTCTGACCGTAAGATAGACTGGCTGGTATAGCTAGGCCCTGCAATTCCCTGCTATGTCAGGCTAATGCTTTGCCATTGGGGAGGTGGGTCCAGAGGAGTTACAGTAGGATAGGAGCATAAGAAATGTAACAGTCTCATGGAAGTTGGCCGCTGCTGGGACTGTAGTTTGGAATGGGGATTTCGGAGCAACTACTATTGTGATTTTCATGGTGGGAGGTAGCACTGACTATAATGTACTCATTGATTTATCTGTTCCATTTATTAATGTTCTCGTCTATGCCGATATGTGTGTTCATGCTCTTTCATGGCCTTAAGGCCGAATAAAGTTATTGAAGTTGAGTTACTATGAGAGGGGTGTGCATCTCCAAGATGTCTGGGTACATAAAGTATTGAATGATCCATTGATGAAAAGAGGAGTCAGTGCCGCGATTAGAAAAAGTGATGGTGGAGGGACTGCAGACAGGAAATGCTTTGGCACAGACATTAATTACCCATCAACGAGTGCAGGAGTCATTGATGAAATTTGATTAGAGCCCGCCCAATGAAAGGATCCATGGAGAAAGAGACAAGGCAGGGCACTTATTGGCCTGGTTCATACAGCAAGAACAAACCAGATTTACGATCACATGAATTCTTCATGAGTCTGTGGATTTGATAAGTTCCTAGCAAGGATGCTGATGAGTTACTGGACCAGGTACGGATGCCTGTTTTAGCTGTTGATCTTCGGGAGGGTTTTGAGGGACCCATTGAAGAGTTAGATATACATATTGGGCTTAGGTCAATGCATACAAGTCGGTCACCAGGCATCAATGGATTCCCTGTGGAACTGTATTGTAAGTGTGCTGACTTACTTGTCCATCATTTAAAAAAAGGAGTATGACAGTGCTTTTGAATCTGGTATTCTCCCGGACTCTATGAGGGAGGCGGTCATCATAGTTTTGTTGAAGGGGCAGATGTAACTCTTACCGTTCGATCTTGCTACTTAATGGAGATGTGAAAATACTGGGGAAGATATTGGCCACTAGGTTGTCTAGGGTGGCACTGGTACGGGTCCATCAAGATCAATGCAGATTTATAGGGGGCGAAACACCACAATGAACTTTTGCCGCCTTCACCACATAATGGATCAGGTTCGGTATTCAAAAGGTTTACTGGCAATAGCAATGGAGGGTTTCAGTGGTGATGGCTGCTTAAGGTGCTGAGATCTGTTGGGCTTGATGATAATATCTGCCGGTGGTTACAATTACTGTATAACAAACCAATGGCAAGGGTAAAAACAAAGGACTAGGTTTTGCCACTGTGGACCTTGGGAAAAGGGACACGACAAGGATGTCCAGTATCCCCCATCTTATTTTCAATGGTGCTAGAACTGTTAGCGAGATGTTTTCAGAGAGACATGAGAGAGGCAGGTATATTAGTAGGAGGGCTAAGGCACAATGGGCCTCATTCCGAGTAGGGCTCAAAGGGATACCGGGCACCGTTAAGGACATCGGTGCCGGTAAACTGTTTGAGCCTTACTACGAGTTCCTTTAGCGGGTCCCTTTCTTAACGTCTGGTTTTACCAGGCGTTAAGGACGGGACCCGCTAAGGGAAATCAGAGCCAAAAACGGTACCGCAAATTGCGGTACTGTTATTAGCTACTTCCCCCTTCCCATTGAGCCCTATAGGGGCTGAAATGGGAATAGGGAATGGTTTGGTGAATGGAGACTTACCGGTCCCGCCAAGGTCGGACTGGACCGGTAAGTCCCCTTCTCACCAAACCGGACACAGTACCGGTATGGGAGGTAGTCATGGCGCAAATAGGGCCATGACTACCTCCATACTTGGAATGAGGCCCAATGTCTCCCTATATGTGGATGACTTATTTTAATATGTGTGCAACCCGTTGGAGAATATGCCAATACTCTTGGAGATACTGGGTAATTTGTGTGTGTTATCACGTTTTCGTATTAATAAAGAGAAGTCACTGTTATTCCCTTTAGGGGGTCTCTGCAAACAGGATATTTCTACCCTCCTGGATTGGCGGATACGTTGGGAAGAGGAATCATTCAAGTACCTAGGTATTCACATTTTTTACGACAAGAGACTTTTGTACACAATGCTGGTAGGGCGTTGTCGGGAAGTGGGGAAACAGCTCAATTTTGGAAATCATTACCCCTGTCATTAATGGGAAGGGTGGCACTATGCAAAATGGTTATACTTCTGCGATTGTTACCTTTTTGTACTAATGCCCCATAGATTATAAAGAAACTTTTCTTCAAAATGCTTGATGAAAGAATTGGGGAGTTACTATCGAACACAGGAACACAGAGAGAGAATATCTCTAGCAACACTGAGGCGCCCATACTTGGAGGGGGCCCTTAATTTACCAGATTGTGAATGGGATTTCATGGCTGCTCAATTACAAGCGGCACTTGTCTGGAACAACATATGGGGAAATGTTGAATGGATTGCTAGGTGCTATTACGAAATATCAACAAGGGATCAATCTGCTATGGGGTGGGGTAGGAGGGAAAAGGAGCCAATAATGTGTTTCAGGTAATCAAGGTGGTTTGGAAGAAGCTGCTAGCACAATTACATGTGAAGGGGTTATATTGTACGGACTTATCATGGAGTGTGGACCCGGAAATGCAATCAGCAATGAGAGGGGTGGGTCTAGCCAAGAATTGCATGACACTGGGGAACTTATTTGAGGAAGAAAAATGGATGTCCTTCAAATAGTGGGCAAATATCTATGGGATTTCAAAAGGAAATTTCCTGATTTATGTGAAAGTAACAAAATGATTAGCCGCCATCTGGAAAAGTATTCCAGAAGGGCCAAGCACTAGTCAGGTGATGCAGACGTTATTGTTGCAGGAAGAAGGTCGCGGCAGGATTTCAAGGATATATAAGGCAATACAGGGAGAATGCCCTCAGAAGGCCCAAGTAATTAAGGAAAAATGGGAAAGGGATATGGGTACTTAGATTTCAGAAGAGGAATGGGTCAAAGTGTGGGAACGGGTCAAAGAGGTATCAAGCAAGGTTTCGACTTATTCAATTCAATATCCTACACAGGGTATATGTGACTCCGGCAAAACTACAAGCTATGAATGATGCATTTAGCCAGAACTGCCCCCAATCTGGGGTTGGACCTGCTAGGATCTGGCATGTGTTATGCAATTGCCGAATTATTACAAATGATTGGCATGACGTGATTTTCGAATTAATGGATTATTAAATTCCAGCTATGAATGTGTCCCAAAAGTAGGCTTGTGGGATATTATTCTGGGAAAGAAGAGAGACATTAAACTAGACGACAACTGGCACAATTTCTGTTAATATTAGTGAAAATACAGGTAGCAATGTGCTGGAAGAAACCTCAGAGTCCATCTTTGAATCAATGGATGGAAGATATTCGCAGGTGGGGCCTTGCGGAGCTGGAGATCTTCCAAAAAACTCAAAATCCTGATTCGGGAAAAGGGGTGGAAGTTGATTGGGGTCGGTTGTTAAACAAGCTCAATTCTTCCTAAGATTTGAAACCACCCTGAATTGAGAAAAGTATTACATGGAATGACATTGTGTTGATAGATAGGGAATAGGACGATGGGGTGGCTAATATTGGGTGGAGGGTGGGATGTTTAGCATTTGGTACAAGAGTGTTTGAACAGTGGTGATGGCTGTGCTCCTTTGTTAAGTGTATATCGAAGCCTGTAACCAATGCTATCAAGACATTCTTTTTTTGTGTGCTGAAAACTTGAATAGAAAACGTTTACAAAAAAAACTCTATCGAACGCAGCCAATAGGTCAAGAAGAACGAGGCGAGAATAACATTTCGAGTAAGGAGCAGAGAGAAGAGTGTCAGACACAGCAAGAAGAGTAGTATCAGTAGAGTGAAAGATCTGGAACCCCGATTATTAGGAAGGAAGAAGTGTGTGTGCAGAAATGAAAACTAGAAACCTGAGAATAAATGATTAGATGCAGTATTTAGAAAGAAAGAAAGGGAAGAAGTGAAATAGGACAGAAGTTTGAGGGAACAGAAGGATCAAAGAGGATTTTTTAAGGATAGGTAGAATCGAAGCATATTTAAACATAGAGGGCAAAGTAGCGGATCGGAGAGAGGAATTAAATAGAGCAGTAACGAAAGGAACAAGAGAGGAATAGACCAAAGGGATAAGAGAGGAAGGAAGATGGTCACAGGTAGCTGTAGTAGGATGGGCAGCACGAATAAAGAGTAAAGTATCAGAGTCTGAGAGAGGAGAAAAAGAATCCATAAAAACTGACGGTGAGGAAGAGGTAGGGAAGGAATTCTCAGATGAAGAAATAGAAGAATGAAGAAGAGACATTTTTGAAGAGAAATAATTAGCAAAATCAGAGGCAGAAAGTGACAAGAGAGAAGAGGGGTCAGGAGAAGGAGGTGAAAGAATGTGACTGAGGGAGAAAAAGAGGGCTCTCACTTTCAAAGTATTAAGGAGGAAGTTGTCCTATTCTCGATTCTTCATTAAAACCAATGAGGGATTAGGCATTCCCTATGCCACCATACACAGCTAAGCGTTTGGCAGTGAACCTTACTCCATTTATAACAGCTTTTATAAATAAATCGCTAATGGATGGCCATGTTCCAAGTGCTGTGAAGGGTGCGCTAGTGAAACCCCTGCTAAATAAACCCAATTTAGACCCAACAGTCTTAAAAAATTACGGCCCATTGGCTAACTTGTGTTGGCCAACTAAAATCCTTGAAGAAGCGATACGTGTCCAATTCCAAGGGTCTATTGGATGAATGTCAGTCAGGGTTCTGACCCAATCATGGGACAGAGACTTCTTAACCGGCGTTTCAGGATGATCTGCTGGAGGCTGCGGATAGAGGGGGATCCACAGTATTGTTGATGCTGAACCTATCCGCGGCCTTCGATACGGTAGACCATAAGATCATTCTCCAACGAATTGAAAAGATTGGGATGGCTTCCAAAGTAGTGGTGGACTAGTTTGGCTCCTTCCTGAAGGATAGGAGCCAACAGGGTGACATTGGGAGGTTTCCTCTGAGAGATACTATGGCTAGGATGCAGAGTCCCTCAAGGCTCGGCACTCTCGCCATTGATCTTTAATTTATATATTTGGCCACTACTTAATATACTGAGGAGACATGGGTTAAGATTCCATTCATATTCTGATGATACCCAGATTTATATAGAGATGGAGAATATTGTTGATGCATTTGAGAAGATCAATCAATGCATGGAAGAGATTAAAAGATGGATGGCATGCAATCAGTTACAGCTCAATGCAGCGAAAACTGAGGTGATACTATTTGGACCAGGGAGCAAAATGATGGGTGAAAGACAAAGTGCACCCTGTCTGATCCTTGGTGAGGAACTCCAGTTTTCGAGAAAAGTCAGAAATCTGGGGTGTATCTGGCAGGAAATCCTGGGCAGTGAAGCCCAGGTAGGTGCCAGAGTGAAGGAAGTGTACTATTCTTTGCAAATGCTCAGAAATGTGCTTCCCTTTGTTGCAATAGAAGATCATGCAGTGGTAGTAAGGGCCCTGACCTATTCACATCTCAACTATTGTAATAGTCTAATGGCAGGGATCCCAGCAAACCAGATAATGAGACTTCATAGGGCTCAGAATGCAGCAATTAGGCTAATTGGCCACCTCGGGAAGCGGCACCATGTCTCGGCCCGTCGTAGAGCTCTTCACTGGCTCATGGTGGAAGACCGTGTTCAATTTAAGGTGGCCTGTTTGATGTACAGATGCTTTTATGATCTTGCACCAAAATACTTGAGCGCCAGGGTATGCTGTTGCCAGCCAACAAGAGATCTCCGCTCTATATGTATACCCCGGGAAAAACACGCTCAAAGGGTGACAGGGGGTTTTCTGTGTTTGGCCCCAAATTGTGGAACCAATGACCAGTCGAGATCCGGGCTTGCCCATCCCTGAAGGGCTTTAGAAAGTTTAAATACATTGAGCTAATGAGTTACAGGTCATATGCAACACCTTACAGTCTAATCTTGAAGCATAGTTACCATCTGCGCCCGAATGCAGTTAAGTCTGCTTGGTGCGCGTAAGAAATATCCAAAATCAAAATCAAGATTCAGAAAGAGTCAGCGAGGATGAGATGAAAGGGCGGCAAATAGATCATTAAAATAGGTTTGTTTAGCAGAGAGGAGCATAGATTTATAGACCCAATGAAGAGAAGGCAGTCGATCGAGGTCAGTGGATGCCCTGGATTTATACCAACGCCTCTCAGCCCTACGAAGAAAGCGACGAGCAGAGAGCAGTATAACATTACTAATACATATCTAATGATATCTTCAGTCTAATATCTAAGATCTTCTATCTCTAGCTGTTCTACCAACACAATGTCCTCAGTGCTAATAATGCGCAGTTGCAACAGCAGGTAGAAAGGTTTCAAAACAGCTGCCCTGTTTAGTGTTAATTCTGTTAAGTGTGCAAAATAAGCTTTTGATCTGTACAACAAGTTTGATATGTGACTATAGAGCGTTCGGAGAGTGAGTCAAAGAATCCTCAAGGGGCTTATTGATGGCTGTTATGTTGCATACAGGCTTTTCGACAGTCATCACAGCAATGCCTAGTATCCCTTCTTCGCACGGCCCGTTATTCACAATCACTCTATTAATCCTCCTGGTGGCCTCTGTGGTTGTCGACGCCAACCACGCAGTGGCCCTCTTCCTCATCAAACAATTCAACCATCTCTGACATGACAGCTGGTATGTATGTTCTAATATCTTTAATTCGTATGCCAGAGCCAAACTTCTTAGGAGCTTTCTTGCATCTTTTCTTTCTGCCACCCAAGAGGGTTCAGCTGTTTACTTCGTACTAACTCAACTAGCCTACCTCATATGTACCAACCTTGTACTAACCTTGTTATTGATCGAGTGCATTTTATCGGAATTATCAGCAATTACTAACATATTTATTTATTTATTGTTCGCTTGTTAGGCGCTTATACAGGAAGTAAATACTGTTTCAAAGTGCCCACAGGGCAAAAGGGAGAACAAGGGGATGTGAAACAATTAAAATACATAAAGAAATATCAAATACAGTGGGTGGTTCGGAGGACAAACCTACTATGCCTTGTGCTTGTTCAGAACGTGCAAGTGCAGAAGGGAGGGGGGATGGGATAGGTGCTTGGGTGCTCATGGGTGAGCAACAGGTGAAGTGCAATGTACGGTAAGTGCGAGCCTCCAGGGTGGAGGGTAAGTCAAGGCAGATGCTGAGGATAGACAGAAGGGGGGAGATTCAGTGTGGGAGGTCAGGGCCCCGAGGATGCATAAGGGCTCTGAACACCAAACAAGCAACAGTGAGATTAGCAGAGGAGAGTAGATTGGAAGGAGGAGGTAAAGAGGAAAGTGTTGAGGAGCTTCTGGAATTTGAGGTGGTCCTGCTCAAGACGAAGAGGGAGAGGGAGGCTGTTCCAAAGAAGAGAGCCAGCTGATGGAAGCGATCGACCTCCTGCCCTCTGTTAAGCGAAACAGTTTACACTCAGAGAGTTGGTGCCAGAGGAGCGCAGGGGTCTCGAGGGGCAATATTTAGTAAGAGAGAGTTGCGCTTCTTACTTTTTGACTTATTGATTAGCTCTGCCGCCAGGATGTTCCTTTTTTTAACTTTATTTTGCCTTTTTTGCTTGCCCTTAGGCTGACGATGAATGCAACAATTATCTCTTTCCTTTACGAAGTTATGATCAGTTGTGATTATTAGACTTCAGCTGCCCCATTTATAGTGCCTAGAATCCATGCGCAGCACACACTTCAATTTATCAATTAATCATAACAATCGTCCTTTGTATAGTGGAGATGTGAGCTAAATTGGGTTTAAGCTGATCTTGTCAGTCACTTTACTGATGTCTCCTTTCACGCAAAGTCTACATTTGTGTTTCATTTTTGGATCTGCAAAATCCCACCTGACTTGGCAGAAGCAACCCCACCATTGAAGCATGCATATCTGCAGGTATCACTGCCTGTGATTAAAATAATCACCAGGGCCTTCCTGGCCCTAATAAAGACAACTTGGAAAAGTGGCATTCTTGGCGCTCAAATGGACACTTTCGCTCTGCAAAACTCGATGCTTGCTCTACGTTCTGCTTAAATGTGATTACTGTAAGTAGGACGAAGAAAAAGTGACCCTGTATTTTCACACCGTGCACTGAGGCAGCCATTGTCTCCGGAGGATAGCACAAGGGCAATGTGCTCGGCTTGGAAGCAAGACGTCACGGAGCACCATAGGTTCGATCCCCGGGTCTGCGCTTAGAAACCTCTGGGTATTAAGTGCGTTATAAGTATATCATATTTGTAATCAGAAATAAGTGTCATATAACCTTAGCTGGCTACCTATTTAAGTTCTGGGATAAATGACTGGTGTTTTTTTTTCTTGTCATAAACTGTAGATCTTAAAACCTAAATTACGAATAGTTATTTGCATTTTTTTACAAACAGCCTTAAATGACTTTTACTTTCAGCAATATTTGGTGATGAAAGAACGTGGCGTGAGTGCAAGCGGCAAGGTGCTCCAAACCTACATTTTAATAGTAATTATGAGATAATGATGCCTAAAATATCCACTTGTCATACCCAAGACTATCCCAATCTTAGCCCACTCCACTCTCCGCACCCATTACCTGCCCCGCATCTGCAGCTTGCCTGCCCCAGGAGCCAGCTCTATCGTTCTTGCCCTTTGCCTTAAATCTGCCCCTTCACCTGGTCCAATCTGTAGAGGGCAAGCTGGCTGGGAAGATGGCCACTTGGCAACCGCTTTGGGAGGTAAGAACCTGCCAGAGACCGCAGACCACGTAGGGGCTGACTACAAGTATTTCTGGTGTGGTAAAAAAGTGGCAGTAACAGAATGATTGTCACTTTAGCCACACCGCCATTGTATACCTCCATCACCTGGCTGGAGGTATTTCCTACACATTAGCCGTAAAAAGTGGTGGAATTACTGCAGCAAAATTACCACCCATGATAAATCCCATAAAACCCCCAATCTGGACTGAAAAAATAGAAATTAATATTGCCACTCTGCCAATTGTAATTGGGTGCATTTTGCTAGATTAAATGTGCTGGTAACAGCAAATTAATTTGCTGGCAATTCCTCCATAATATTCAATAAACCCATAATGAGGCCTACAGCCTTCCACAGCCCTTTACTGCACCCTCGTGCCCCCCAAGAAGCAACACACGGAAGCAAGGTACACACATTTTGACTCTATACCAGGGGTCTTCAACTTGTGGCACTCGAAATGTTTTGGACTTCGACTCCCATGATCCTTCGCCGTTGACTATGCTGGCTAGGGATGATGGAAGTTGCAGTCCAAAACATCCATGGAGCCAAAGGTTTCAGACCCTTGCTCTATATCAACCGGTCATTACCCTCATTGACTAAAACGTCTTAAAAATCTCACAATGCATACACATTTTCAATTTTTCTTTTTTTTCACTCAAAAACAACCGTGCGTGTAAGATGTGCAGCAAGCAGAGACAGGTTTCGTTTTTTTTAGACAACACTATCTACATGACTTGGATGGGCACGGCCTGGGAATATGGCTTACAGTCTTACACAAACAACTTGAGAGACAACATGAGTAGAAACATGCAAACAAATCAACTAGGGTACGCCCAGCAGAAATGGCACTTTATAATGCATGTCTTTACCTTTTTTGGAGGCACCTATGGTGGCATGAATACAGAGAACACAGCTTATTCAGGTGCACTCAGACATTGGCTGCCCGGAGAGACACCCTACGGCAAGCTGTACTTAGCATCGCTCCCCCTGTTCGTTTCCCTTGACGGACAAGCTCCTGTGATCTCCTCTTTGCGTCGAAAGGCTGCCACCTAGTGGACACATTTCTGGACTTGGGAAACAGTCCAATCGCTTTCTGAGTCGAATCAGCATGACTCTTGCCCAACACTCGGGGAATGCGATGCTCACGTACAGACAAGAAACAGCAACAGTGCAGCATTCGGAATTGTACTAATGCAGCCCTGGAAACAAAGCAAAAACTACCTGTATGAGCTGCTGGTATTCTCAGATGATGTGAGAGTTGTTAAACATAAATGTACTTTAAGCTTCCATAGAACGAAAACGGGAGGAGGGAGGGTGGGGAGAAAAGGTTAGATCAAGCATGGCTACATATGTAGGAATTCGCTCCCTGTCCCTCCCCCACACACCAGTCGTCTCCTGGGCGAGTGTCTTTCAAAGGGAGGGCACCTCACCACTGCAGCGCGCATAACTACCGAGATAGCTACAATGTACGCCCTCATTTATCCTCCCTGAGTGGCATCCTCCAAAAACATTCTGATGGCAGCCTACTACTGTGTGAGGGTGAACCTTTTGCCTCTGAGACCCCCTTTCAGCTTAACTGATTATCCAAGCGTGGCTTTAACACCCAGTGATATTAGCGCCTTGTGTCCACCCGGAAGAAGTGTGTTTTTTTTTTCTCCTGTAAAGTGTCTCAGTGCTTAGGTCTGGGAACAGCAAGCAATGTCATGGCCAAAGCAGACCTCGTAGCACTTGAAAACTTTGTGCAGTATCGTGTCACGTGTGTCTGCTGAGTTTAACTTGACCTTGTCAGCGTCCCCAGACTTAGCATCCCAGGAACCTTCCACCACTTAAGACCCCCTCCTCGAGGCAAAAACCACTTCTAGTCTGTCTGTAGGAACATCAAATTCTTTCAACCAGCAGAAACTGGCAGGGACTCCAGAAGGCAAGATGGCCACCACTCAAGGCGGGAAAGCCCACGACCCTATGTACGACGTTCACCTACCACCAGCAGGCGCTGCTCCCACTGCACATCATGAAAGCCCCCCTCACGCAACGACAGATGGCGCGAGGAAAGAGAGAACACTTTAGTCGCCACAGGAGCAGGCACGGCTCCCAACGAAGAAAACCGAGACAGAAACCCAGATATCTGGAAGATTCGCCACAACGGCGATGAGACTCACAGTCCTCTTCATCCAGTGGAGACCGCAAGAGAGGATACGTCCATGCAATTGGAAACAGCATCTCTGCGGAATACAGCCCGACATTATTGCTACAACTGAATGGTCAGAGCAAGGAATTCCTAATTGACACTGGAGCAATGGTAAATGTGATCAATGACGACACATACAAGTCTCTCACCACAAAGAAAGAGTTAAGTGAACCAGACACCCTGATCTACCCCTATGGATCAAGCAAACCCCTCAACTGCCGAGGCATGTTCACTGCCACATGCCAATACAAGGACAAAAGCCAAAGAGTCAAGATTTACGTCATAAAAGGTGAGGTACCAGGTGGAAGCATATTGAGCTTCAAGTCAGCCATCCAAATGAGCCTCATTCACATAATGTACCAAATTATGTCCGCTTACACCACCAGTTCAAAGGACATGACACATAAAATGTTTCCAACGCTGTTCAAGGGTCTGGGGAAGCTAAAAGACAAACAGATCAAACTACACATAAATCCACACATTCCACCGACGGCCAGCACTATAGGGGCATCCCTTCCAATATTCAGAGGCACGTGGAAGATGAAATTCAATCCCGGTTAAAACAAGATATCATTGAACCAGCGTCAGGACCCACACCCTGGGTGTCTCTGATAGTCCCTGTGCCCAAAACAAAAGAACAAAACCAGCATCCGCATTTGCATAGACATGAGAGCCCCAAATGTAGCTATAGAAAGAGAACACCACCTTGCCCCCAGGATGACGGACATGATGCATCTACTTTATGGGGCAAAAGTATTCTCGGAACTGGACTTAAACAAGGGCTACCACCAGCTTGAACTGCACCCATCTTCTAGGTACATGACCACATTCTCGACACACCTGGGATCATTCAGATACAAAAGGCTCAGCCTTGGTGTGTCATCTGCCACCGAAATCTTTCAAAATTAAATTCACCAAGTTATCAAGCACATCCCAAATTGCTTGAATTATAGTGATGACATTCTGATCTTTGGCACCACTCAAGAAACACATGAGGACACTCTAAGAATGGTGTGCATGGCCCTTAAAGATGCTCATCTCACGCTCAACCCAGATATGTGTGAAAACAGCAAATCAACGCTGAATTTTTTGGACACATATTCTCAAGCAACGGCTTACAACCGACCCCGAAAAGGTGCAAGAGCTAGTGGAGGCCCCCAAGCCCACCTCAGTGTTAGCAGTACGTTCATTCCTGGGAATGGCGAGCTACTGCACGCACTATATTCCGGACTTTGCATCTATCAGCACGTCTCTCAGATTACTCACGGGAAAACATCAAGCGTTCCACTGGTCAAATGAATGTGAAGATGCCTTCCAGAAAGTTAAGAAGCGCATTGCGTCAGCATCCTGCATGGCCTACTATGATCTGGACTTTGACACTGAACTGACAGTGGACGCAAGCCCAGTGGGGCTAGGAGCGATACTAGTGCAGACCAAGCCAGGAGCATCACCAGATTCTCCGAGATGCATCGTAGCCTATCCAAGCCGCAGTCTTTCAGCAACTGAATAAGCATACTCAATACCGGAGAAAGAAAGCTTAGTGGTTGTATGGGCATGCAGACACTGCCACCTGTTCTTATATGGACGCCCATTCATGATATGGTCGTCACTGACCACCAGGCTCTTACCACCATCTATGGCAAACCAACCACGAAGATGCCGCCATGCATTGCCAGGTGGGGTCTAGGGCTACAAGAGTACTCTTTCAGGATTATACATTGCCCCGGCAAAGAAAATAACCTGGCATATTTCCTGTCCAGGTACTCACTTCCAGGTCACGATGAACGTCAGTCCATCAAAGCAAACCAATATATAAATTACGTGATAAGCAATGCACTTCCTAAGTCCATCACGATGGCTCAACTAACTGAAGCCCTGAAGATGGACCATCTACTTCAAAACATACAGGAGTGCCAAAGTCTGATCAGCGGCACAACAAACTCAATCAGGGACAAATCCTATCTTCAAGCGAAGAAAGACATTTCTGCACCTTCAAACTCATCAGACACACACTATCAACATCACTGGAAGGTCTTCTGTTAAAAGAGAACAGAATTGTCATCCCAGCTAGTCTGCAGGAACAAGTACTAGCAATAGCAAACTTGGGACACAGAGGAATAGTGTCGACCAAGAAGCAGCTCAGAACCAAAGTATGGTTTGCGCTGATGGACGAGAAGGTGGAACAACTATTAGGAAAGTGCATCGCATGGCAGGCAGTCACCCCACGTACATTCCCAGAGCCGCTTAAAACATCCTCGATGCCTCTGAAAGTATGGGACGAAGTGGCCGTTGACATGTTCGGGCCCCTAGCAAATGGCAAGTATGTACTAGTGATTGTCGACGAAATGTCTGATTCCCCAAAGTGCACCTCATCCACTCCATAAGTGCCCAAGCAGTAATACCAGCTCTGGACAAAACCTTTGCAGACTATGGGATCCCATCCATAGTAAAGTTAGACAAAGGCCCACCAGTCAGTGAACATGATTTCGCCATGTTCGCAGGACATCTTGGTTTCCAGCATCGCAAGATCATGGCACTGTGGCCACAAGCGAATGGAATGGTGGAGAAATTCACAAGCAACCTAAAACGGACACTCCAAGTTTGTTCCATTAACAACGGATAGTTCATGCAAGCCATCTGCACATTACTACGAGAATACAGAAACACCCTTCACAGCTCGACGGGGGAATGTCCGTTGGCCCTGATGTTTGGACGAGTAGTGGGAATAACGCTACCCCACAGTCCCCGGGCCGCCCTTCCTGACACCTACGTTGACACTGCAAGAGCAAAAGACAAGGAGAGCAAAACAAAGATGAAAGAATATGCGGATTGTCAGAGACATGCAAAATCAAAATCCATACAATTAGGCGATCAGGTCCTGGTCCGACAAAACCAAGATGCCATACACGGGTCAATGATAACAGCCGCAAGCCTGAAGGGCACTATCACTCAGAATACCTCATTCTTCCGGACTTTCGAGGGCGACCGAAACTCACCAAACACTGAGTCAACAAGAAGAGAAGATTCATCTCATCTAGACTCAGAATACTGAGAGGAAGACAGAGGCGCTGATGACAGTGACAGCAACGGCATAAGCACAAGCAAGCCTCCACCTGCACGCAGTCCATCGCAGAGAACAATACGCAAACCATCAAGGTGGATAGAGGAAATTAACTAACAACCCTAGTTTGTATGTTTAGGAAGGGGGAGATGCAGGGCTCAAGTTGAGGGTACACGCGGGGGACGGAGTCCCCCGACTTTATTCAGAGGGTGAACTCAGTCCCCCCCAGCTAAAAGAGAATCTTTGAATTTAGGAGTTAAAGCCGATCTCGGGATCTAACCACAGTCATCAGGTTTGAAGGCCAGATACTTCATCAAAGCACTATGTAAGCTGATCAAAAATAAACAACTAAAGGTGAAATATCCCATTTCGGTACTGCAAGTCCCAGGGAAAACATTTGTTTTGGTTCTTGGAGTTTTAAAACATGCACACATTTTAACGTTTTCAAAAACACTATTAGAAGAAAATATCCTGTCTTGTTTTTTTGTGTGTGTTTAGTTTAGTTTAGTTTAGTTTATTATTTATATAGCCCGCCATACCCTGGGGCATCCGGGCGCAAACAGACAAGGATATGCTCAACTTAGTTACAGGTACATGATAAGTAGGAAAAATACAGACATCAACAGTGTTACAATAGGCAAGTATGTACAAGGAGAGGTCAGGAACAAAGGGAAACAGGTGCATGTTTCCTGCATAGTTATGGGGCAGTAATATACAGTTATGTACAATGTGACATATCGGGTCACCGATGTCAGAGTGATGTGCTGCACATGGAACTTCAATCGCATAGTAAGTGAGCTCCAGGAGCAGAGAGTGGGAGTCAAAGGCTGAGCAATTAAAGGGTAGTGCAGGTTAGAGTAGAGTAGTTAGATGTCATTGGCTCTCAGCCACCTGGTTAGGTTCTGTCTGAAGTTGGCGAAGGGCTGAGGTTCTCTGATGTCAGGGGGGAGGGAGTTCCATAACTGTGCAGCCTTGACTGGGAAGCTATGTCCTCCTATAGTGGAGAGTTTGAAGCGCGGGACTTGGAGGCAGTTTGCGTTAGCTGTTCTTGTGGGTCTGGATGAGGTTCTTTTACATAACCTGTCCATAAGGTATGGTGGTGCTTTATTATTGAGGCATTTGTGGGTGAGGGAGGCGATCTTGAGTTGAATTTTATCAAATGTGGAGAGCCATTTGTGTTCTCTTCTTATAGAGGACATATGCTCCTTTCTGTTAATCTTGAGTGCTGCTCTCAAGGCATTGTTTTGGAGGACTTGAATTTTATGAATGGTCTGTTTATTTGCCCCAATGTAGAGTCCATTACAATAATCCAGTTTGGATGGTATAAGGGCTCTGGCAAGTGTAATGCAGCTGTCTGTGGAGAGGAATTCTTTACTAGCTCTGATAAGTTTGCATGTGTTTGCCGTAGCAGAGGCTAGAGAGTTAACTTGTTTGGTAAAGTTCATGGTGGCGTCTAGGTAGAAACCTAGGGTTTTCACTTCGTTAGCTACTT
Organism: Ambystoma mexicanum; assembly: GCF_040938575.1. Classification (NCBI taxonomy): domain Eukaryota; kingdom Metazoa; phylum Chordata; class Amphibia; order Caudata; family Ambystomatidae; genus Ambystoma; species Ambystoma mexicanum. The sequence goes on along the minus strand of NC_090931.1, from coordinate 682,951,560 downwards.
TTATGTTGTTCCCATCAATAATGAAGTTGGCATAATCAGGGCTGAGTTTGGATATATAGGTTGGGGTGCCTAGGATGATAATCTCAGTTTTATCATCGTTCAGGCATAGGCCGTGGGTGGCCATCCATGCCTGAACGATGCTATAGATTCTGTTCACTAGAGCCAAATCCTTGGCGTAAACTCCTGAGAGCGGGAGGAGGATCTGGGTATCGTCTGCGTAGTTAGTGTAGGCGATACTCAGATGATCCATTTCGTCAAAGAGGGGCTTCGTGAAGACATTGTAGAGGGTGGGTGACACACAAGATCCTTGTGGTACACCGCAGGTTATAGGGATCGGGTCTGCTGAGGCTGATGGGGCGAAGTCTCTCATAGTCCGGTTACTCAGAAATGACTTGATCCATGTTATAGCCTCATTTGAGAAATGGACTGCAGAGTCAAGGTGGCTACATAGGACTGTATGATCCACTAAGTTGAATACCGCAGATAGGTCCAGAAGGAGGAGTAGGGCTGCTTGGCCATTATCTCTACATTCTTCTATTTGGGCTTTAAGATCTATTAAAGCTGTCTCAGTCCCATGCTGCGGGCGGAATCCTGATTGGCGGGTTCCGAGTAGGTGGTTGGATTCTAGGAAGTTTTGTATTTGCATGTAGGCCACTTTATCTAGAATTTTTAGAAGAAAGGGCACAGTCGTGATGGGCCTGAAGTTTGTGGGAATGGCAGGGTCGAGGGTTTGTTTCTTCAATAGTGGCAGTACCCAGGACTCTTTTAGGTTATTCGGTATTATGCCTGTGGTAAAGGAGGAGTTGATAAGTTTGGTTATAAATGGCGATAGTTCTCGTGCAGCATCCTTACTAAGTTGTGCTGGGCATTGATCGCCTTTACAGTTAGACGGTTTAAGTCCCAGAATGACGTTTTCTACCTCAATGGTCGATACCTTGGAGAAGCAGAATCGGGCTTTTTGATTGGGCTGTGGTGGTGGCGCTGAGCTATGGGGGATGTGAGGCGTTAGAGATGCCTTCTTGAGAGCAATTTTAGTTTGTAAAATAGCTACTTTGTTTGTTAGGGCAAGTTGTATGCTAGAGCACCATTTTTTATCCTTGGTGCAGTTTTCTTGAGGTACAATGGGGGTTTCCAATTCTTTCAGAATACTGAACAATTCTCTGACACTAGATTTCGATTTAGATATTCTAGTATTATACGTTTCTTGTTTGGCTAATAGTATTTCTTTCTTGTAATGGGAGGAGGCTTTGGAAAGGTTGAGTTTATTTTCGACTGATGTGGAGAGTCTCCAAATGGTTTCAAGTTTTCTTTTAGTTAGCCTGAGATTTTTTAGATGAGGCGTGAACCATGAGTTGAGGGTTTTTTTCGGTTTGCTGTTTCTTAGTTTGAGCGGAGCTATGTGGTCGAGTGCTGAGTTCATGGCTTCATTATACTGTTCAACTAACACATTAGGATCCATAATGTCTGGGAGTGAGTTCAGTTTAGGTATTATGATGGGCATCAGATTTTCCACTGTCATGAGTTTTTTGTTCCTCGTGGGCAAGGGTGGGGCAGGTGAGGACTGGGCAGTAGCCGGGTTAGTCGTCACTGTGAATAATAGCAGGTGGTGGTCAATCCAGATCTGAGGTACGGAATCCGTAATATTTACTTCGCAGTTATGTTCTGCTATCCAGTCAAGGATACGACCTTTATTGTGGGTGGGTAAGTTAACTTTCTGGGAGAATCCTAGCTCTTTCAGGGTCAGGGCAATCGCTGTAGATTGGATATCCTTAATAGCATTATGGCCTAGATTTAAGTCACCTAGCACTATTGTTTGGGATGTATTTTTTAGGTTATTGGACAGGGATGTAGAAATGTCCTCAGCGAAGGTTCCAATAGGACCTGGTGGGCTGTAGATAAGGATGATGTTTAGTGTTTGTGAATTAGCGATGGCTATTTTGACCGTGAGGCATTCACAGGATTTCAAAGTGGTGGTTGTGATAATTCTCATGTCTAAGCTGATCTTAGCTATGATTGCTAGGCCTCCACCTCAGGAGGTGTGTCTGTCAGCTCGTAGAATTGTGTAGTTGTCCGGGACTGCTAATGATAGGGCAGGGCCTGCCGCGTCATGTAGCCAGGATTCTGAAATGGCCAGGAAGTCTAAGTTGTCTGTAAGAATGATATCTGATATCTCTGTTGCGTGTGCGTCTAGAGACCTGGCGTTTATAAGCGCTCCTTTGAGATAAGGTTTGTGGCTTTCTAAGTTTGGGCAGGTAGAATTATGACTAACTTTAGCGGTCTGTTTGGTACCATTTAGTACAGGTCTGTCGGGATTGGAATATTTCCTGGTGGGATCTGCAGTAACCTTCAAGGGAAACTGTTTTTTTGGAGATTAAGTAGTTCAATTTTCTTAGCTGGAGGCTCATGCAGTTTGGATAGGCGGGGGCGTAATATTAGATTTCTGTCTACAGTATTACATGGCCTTTGTATGGTGGTATTATCTTGATATTGGTTCATTTTAAATCCTGTATTAGGTTGTTGTGTGTCGAGCATGATGGGGTAGGCGAGATGGGTTGGAGAGGGCGTTGCGCAGAGGCTCAAAGTGTTAGCTTTGGTGGTCAAGCTAAGTGTTTGTACTCTAGTATGATGTCGAGGATGATATGCAGTGGTAGCCAAGGTGACCTGTAAACGGTTGTAGTACGTTTACCAAGACCTAGGGTGTACATGCTAAGTGGCTGAGTAGAGGCCAGAAAGTGAGTGACTAACAGGCTAGGTGCAACTTCAGTAGTCAGAATACAATTTAGAATGGCTAAGTACAGGCAGGCTAAATGCGACTAACAGGCTAGGTGCAATTTCAGTAGTCAGAATACAATTTAGAATGGCTAAGTACAGGCAGGCTAAATGCGACTAACAGGCTAGGTGCAATTTCAGTAGTCAGAATACAATTTAGAATGGCTAAGTACAGGCAGGCTAAATGCGACTATCAGGCTGGGTGCAATTTCGGATAGCAGGTCATAGATAGGTTAGGTCCAGTTAGTGGGCTAGGTGCAATTGCGTAAGTCAGAGTGCAGATAGGCTATAATTATGCTATTAGCGGGCTGAATGCAGTAACATCTGACAGAGTGTAGCAAGACTAGTTGCAGCTATCTGGCTATGAGCAATTCTAGATGTCACCGTAAAGACAGGCTAGATACAGATAGCAATTTAGATTTTATGAAAGGCAAATGACATTCGTCCTGTTAAATTTGGGTGGTTGTGCAAAGCCAATTTAATGAAAAGCACATATTTCACCTTGAAATGCTAATTTCTGGTGACATCACATCCCATTGTGTTTGTTGATGAGTCCCCCCACTTTAATTTTTAGGACTTCACCCCTGGGGAGATGTAATGTCCCGTTTCTGTTGTTACTCATATCACACAGAGCAGCATCTCCTTTCTATTGTCATTACTTGAGTGGGCCGCGACGTGTTAGGAGAGGTGGGGTTTCCGCCTCATGGTTCAGTTCGCGCTTGATTAAAGAAAGGATCACACGCACAGACCTGCTTCCGTGCTTTATTTACAGTACTGCTGTATTGTCTCGTTGCCATTCACATGCAAAAATCTAACACTGGGCACCAATCTTTTGCTTGTACACTCCCCATGTTCCACGTTCTAAATCTGCCCTGCCATGCAAATCATTTTCAGCAGCCCAGACTACCCTCTCAATGCTGCTCTCTTGTGAACCATGCCGTTGTGAAACATGGTTAGGGATTAGTGTGTGTTATAAATCCCATTAACATAACATTAGAGAAGGGACTGCTCCACTCTCGTTCATGCCTCATGATCTTTTCACCTCGGATCCGACAAGTCACTTTTGAATATGGCCCCTGTTTGGGAGGCTACGGCGCAATTGCAGGCGACGGCTCTGCTAGTCTAGGGGCGCTCATTCAACCACTCTTGGCTTCTGCTTCGCTTCCTGTTACGCCCCGTGGATCAAAAGTGGCCAAAAGCATCTGCAAAATGATGACTGTGAAGTCACCTCTGTCATCCAGAAAGAGTGCCTGCAGGATGGCCAAACGGGTGGAGCTGTTCACTGAGACCCAGAACTATTTCTGGGCCTGGTAAACAACGCCTACCAGTCCAATCACTCCACAAGGGGCATTCCAAAGAAACCGAATACACTTACTTGGGAACACCAGGGAGAGATTCTGTCAAGTTCCCCCATTCTTTAAAATGGCTTCACAGAAAGTTTAAGGAGGTGTGATATGTTACAAAGGCTGGGATCCAAGACATATCACCTCTTCAAAGCTTGTAAATGTATAGCTAAATCGGTCCTCATAGGTTTAAAGAAGTCTAGGATCCTGCTTCCTAACACTCAAGGAGGCCGCTGTAGCCCACCAGAAAAACCGACATTGGCGTTTCTGTACCAAACTCCTCCAGATTCACAGAAATGTCCCTCACAGTACCTGCCAAGAGAGACAGGGCACCATGTGCTGCCTGATTGCGAGGTCTGGGCTGGGGCAGACTGGCCTATCTGTCATTCTGCCAGCCGCAGAATCAAAATGGACTTTGGATGGCCCTCTGGGGATGGTTTTATGAGCCACATTACTATCCATGGAGCTGGGCTGGATTTTTGTAACTGAAGTCGTACTTGTTATGTTGCCTCACACAGCCTTCCGCCAGCTCGCCGCACAGCTGCAAACAGATGAATGTATGATTAGAATGCACACAGTGTCAGTCGGAGAACATCATCAAAGAAAATGTAACACTTAGTAAGTGTTAACTTTGCTTTGATGGTGCACCAATAGCATGAGTCGTGGGGCTGCCAGTGCCCCAGCCATCCACTGGCTTGGCGCCAGGCCGACAGCTTCACGTTCTCTTTGAGAACACCAACAATTCCTGTCGTGGGGGGGTGGGCTCTACATCAAGTTTGCTTTTGCCTGCCTTGGGTGGGGGCAGGGCAGGGCTGACATGGGGATGACTCTTGAGCCTCGCCCTCTCAGGGCAGGGCCAAGGGGCCTGTTGATATGTAGCAGGCTGGCAGTGGCAGCCAATCATGCTCAAGACGCATGGGCCGTCATTCACATTGGTGTGTTGCTGGGTGCCACACCCAGCATAATGCGCAGATATTCGAAAGGAAGTGTTGATGACAGAGGAGGGAGAAGGCCTCAAGCAAAGCACACCCGACAACGACGAGGGGGCTATTCGAGCTGACTGGCCCAGCCATGAACTGCAATGGAGAGTCTCTGGAGACAGAATTTGTGCATGTGGGTTACACACAGTAAGTAATAAAAACATACAATTGAATGGGCCAGCTGGGGTCAGGAGTAGGAGAAGAGGCAGTCACTCTGAACGAGAACAGTCAAGTGAAGTGTTTGTAATTAATTGTTACTATCTCTGTTAGTTGAGAAAGGGCCAGAGCACTGCCACTCAGTCAGTGTTTGTCACGGCCGTGCAATCATCGTGTCAGCATGACTAACAACACATGCAACTCAAACCACAGGGGGATGTTTGAGCACAGACAAAAACAAATATGAAAAATAAATCACATTTCCAGTCAGACTAAATTGAGTGTCTTTTGAATGAAGATCAGGTTTTCTCAAAAACCTGTTGCAGGCAGCAGCATCTCTCCCATCCATGGCATATGGTGGTGGGAGCATGAGATGACTTAAACGCGAAGCTGTTCCTGGTGCTGTATCCGGAGCTGGGGCCGAAGGGAGCCATGTCGTGGTCAGAGTGGGTCATTGCTTGCAACACCTGGCTCAGTGTGGGCTACTAGAAGAAAGGCCAGATCCCAAAAATGTTTGTTAATTGGGAAGCAATTCTCAAAAAGGGACGAGTTAATATATAAAAAACAAGGGTACCGGTGAAGGCACTGAGAATTGATTACCCCTCACTACTTCAGCTCTAGGAAGGGATTGAACAATTATGGTCACACACACAAAAGTCTACCACTAGACATATTTACAAGGCGTAAAAAGTGTATGATAGTCGTAAAACAAGAAGCAGGCAAAAATAGCCAAACGCACAAGGGTACATGAGATCAAGTTTTAATCATATAAATGTAAAAAAGCTAAAAACAGTTTATACAACCATGAATCATGAGAGGCACAAAAAATATGTCTAATAATTGCAACATAAAGAATAAGGCTAAAGTAAGGACAGAAAAGAGAAAAACGGATGGGTAAATTAATACACCCTATAATCCTAAAAGTGGTTACAGAAATGACTACATTTAGACATTTTTTGAGATATGGGGTGTCGACATGTTTCGGCCAAATGATGGATTGGACATTTTCTCAGGTGTCCATACAAAGGTAAGTGTTGTGGCCATCTTCAGGACGAATGATTTCTTCACGATCGGCCTTATATGTGGCGCTGTCATCATCTTCCTGTGTCTCTGGTTCACAAGCCTTGGATTTGTGGGTCCTTACTCCAGCTCTGTCAACTCTCTCATTTGTGACGGGTTTGTGACCTCCTCTCTTTCCTTTTCATCTCTTTGTAATCCGTCTTTGGGTCATGAACCCTCTGTCTGCAGTCTTCCTTGCAAGGAAGACACAGCATTACTTAATTACTCTTAGTCTTTATGAGATTTGCATTTGCTTCTCAACATAGTTCACATCAACACTTGTCCACTCGTGATTTTTGCAAAAATATTTTTAATACATTCTTAAATATATCATGGATACATACATATACATTTACTCTGGAAACAATTAGATCAATTAATAAAAACCCTAAATTAATTGATCTAATTGTTTCCATAGTTAAAATATGTGTTTGTTTCCATGATATATTTAAGAATTCTTTAGAAATATTAGACAAGTAGACAAGTGTTGATGTGAACTATGTTGAGAAGCAAATGCAAATCTCCTAACGACTAAGAGTAATTAACTAATGTTGTGTCTTCCTAAAACGACATAAGACCATCAAAGCATAAATAAGTGTTGATAAATATTCATTCAGAGGGACTGCTCTGTGTGGTCTTTGAAACCCCTCTAGTCTCTCCTTTATGTAATAGAGTCCCCCTTGCAAGTCTTCTGTTTGCACTCCCCCTAACCAGCGTGGCTTCCTCACTGATGCCTGGGCCTCGTTCGGGCAGTTTATCTCTCCCGCTATAGGTCTTTAAAGTTTGGAATCTCACGGACATGCCGCTCACTCTCGAGTCTGTTCCGTGCTTCTTATAGTAGCGCGGTCCAACACAGCCGACCCATAAGAGGTCTCAGCGAGCCCACATATAACCCACAGTGTTAGATGAATGTGTCAGTTGAGGATTATGCGTCATTGGGCGCAGATTCAACTAAGATGCCCTCCATTAGCAGAATCCCAAGGAGAAGCCATGCCTCTCGTCCATGTGACTTTCATCAAATAGAGGGACTTTCTCGCATTGACATGCAAGGGCAACAGTTGCACAGATCTGATTGCTCAATGTGGGGATGGAGGGATTATTATGCAGATTACTGGGCTATGAATAGTGGTTCACAAGAGTCAATCAGAGAAGTACAGTAAAGGTAAACTATTTTTTAGTCATTCAAACAAAATAAACCCAAACCCAAACATGCAGTGCATGTATCAATACCTCAGTTGTACATTGCTTAATACTGGTCACTGCTCCCCTAATCCCACCCCCCATTATGAGCCTATTTTCCCTCACTCTCTGTTCCTGCATCACATAGTAGGGTCTCCCTTTCCGTAGGTTCTGTTATTGATCCAAACAATTCCGCTATCAATTATTTCCAGGCCATCAGGGTTCCCATCTCCATAGCATGGTTTCTGCCTCTACCCATTTCTGCAGCTCTTTCCACCACACCTCCACCCGGGGTCTATGACGCATCTTCCATCCTATGGCGATTCTCCTTTTTGCAAGCACATATGCTAGATCTTTCAGGTTACTCACATTCTTGAGTTTCTGCTGTCTGGGGAACCCCCCTAGCAAACAGGCCCATACTGTATCTATTACGATCCTGACCCCCTTCTCCGCTAGTTTCTGTGCTACTTCACCCCAGAAGCGTTCAATAACCGGGCATGACCAAAACATATGCACCATGCCGGCCTTTTCTTCGTCACATTTGGGACAGGCCTGTCGTCTTGCATTTTCAAACCTAGATATTCTCTGGGGTGTCATTAGGCCCTGTGTGTTAAATACAGTTGTATCTGCTTTAATCTCGCATTCCTCGATACTTTCTTATGGTATCCCAGGGCACGCTCCCACATCCCGTCTTCCATTGGGGATCCTACTTCCGCTTCCCAGTCTAGTCTCAATTGTGTTAATTCCTTCCCAACCTTGGACATCATCATCTCGAACAATCTAGAGATCTCGTGCCCCCCTTCCGTTATATCATATATTGTGTCTATGATAGCATCTGGTTCCTCTTCCAGCACCGTTTCGGGCCATGTTCTCCTAATTCTCTGCACCATTCTAAGATACGTGATATATTGGCCCGTGTGTAACCCCATTTCCTCCCCCAGCATTTCAAAATCCACGATAGTCCCCTCCCGCCAGATGTCTCCCATTGTAACCAACCCAACCGTTTCCCAGTGGCTCCTGATTATCATCCTCAATTACCTTTCTCCCCCTGCTAGTGCAACTAGTGGTAATTGCAGGGAGCATGGGGACGGTTTCTCCATCGTCGGTCATGCTCGGCACCACATCTTCCATCCAAGTATCATCATCATGGGACGCCCTTCCATTTCCGTCTTGGGCAGCCAGAGAACCTCTCTCAAGTAATATGGAGCACAGTCCTGTCCAAACAGCCTGGATTCAGGGGTTATGTCCTCTGAGAGCCATTTGGTGACATACTGCAATTGGCTCGCTACGTAGTAGACCTCATAATTAGGCAACTTTATCCCCCCTTTCTCATAAAAGTTCTGTATCTTCCATAGTAACACTCTGTTTTGCGTACCATGCCACAAGAAATCTCTGCACATGCTGTTCAGTTTAATAAAGAACCTCTTGGGTATTAGGTATGGTGAATTGACGAAATAGTGCAGGAGCCTAGGTAGGACCACCATCTTTAGCATTGCCCCCCACCCCATCATTGCCAGGGGCAGCTTTGCCCAGAATCTCATGCAATTCTCGATTTTCTTAATGGCTACCTCTGTGTTGTGCCTATGCACTTCTTCGACTGTGTGGTACAAGTCTATCCCAAGATAACTAAAAGTATTAGCTGCCCACGGTATCTGTAACACCGGTAACCGTCCCTCTGGAGTCCCTTTATTGGAAAATGCTTGATTTTTGAGGATTCACCGCTATTCCAGACAGCCCTGCATATCTCTCCATAACTTCCAGGATGTACTGGAGATTCTCCTCTGGGTGCCTCAAGTACAGCAGCAAATCGTCCGCATACAAGGAGATCAAGTGTCGCTCCCCTCCCACTGCACTGCCTATGATATCATATTGTTGTCTAAGGTATAAATCTAGGGGTTCCAGGGCCAATATATAGAGCATCGGGGACCATGGACATCCCTGTCTGGTGCCTGTACTGAGTTGCCACCTTTCCGATATCACTGTTCCTGTTCTGACTCTGGCCAATGGTTCACTATATAACATCTTCGTCCACTGTATATATCCAGGCCCCATCCCATAGCCCGCAAGGGTCGCCATCAGCCATGGCCACTTGACTGAGTCGAAAGCTTTAACTGCGTCCAAGGACACAATTTCCATTTCGCCCTCGTTCCCATTCCCATACTCGATAACCCGTTGGAGTCGTCTATGGTTATTAGTTATATTTCTGTTTGGGACATAGCCTGTCTGGTCGGGGTGTATTAGTTTGCTAATAACTCTCTGCAGTCTGTTGGCCAAAACAGCCGTCAATATCTTGTTGTCCTGGTTCAGCATTGACAGAGGTCTGTAGGAACCACAACTATGCCCAGGCTTGTTGGGCTTGGGAAGCGGTATTATGACCGCTTCTCTAAGTGACTCTGGCAGCCTTCTCAACTCAAACGCTTCATTTAACATTTCTAACATTGGGGGGAGCACCTCTTCTTTATATACTTTATAAAATTCACTTGGGAATCCATCCGCCCCCGGAGTCTTACTAGTGGGCAGCTGTCTCACCACCTCTTCTAGCTCCTCTAACATAATCGGTGCGCCCAGCTCCTCCCTCTCCTCAACGCTTATCTTAGGCAGACCAATGTCCTCCAGGGTTTCTGTTATCATCACATGATTTCCTCCCCCCTCATCCCCATATAGCAACCTATAATATTCTGCGAACTCCTGATTGACTCCTTCTTGGGTGTCCGCTACGCTCCCGTCTTCTCTAGTTATTGTCCTAATCGTCGTGGGTCTGGGGGTTTTGCTCTTATATAGCCATGCCAAAAGGCTTTCTGTCTTGTCCCCACCTGCATGATGTCTCTCTATATATTTTTTATAGTTGAGGTTACACAGTCTCTCCCAGTGCCCCGCGCATTTCTGTTGCAATCTGAGTATCAGCTCCATATCTTCCTTCGTATTACTTTCTCGTTTCAGTGCCTTTTCCAGTTCCCTTTCTGTTTCTTGTAAATCGGCTAAGATCCCATCCTGCAGGCCTTTAGACTTTGCAATGGCTATCCCCCTCATCACCACCTTAAAGACTTCCCACAATGTGCCCGCCGAGTCCACACTACCGGTATTTGTTTTTCGAAATAGTTCATGATCTCCTACCTCATATCCTCCCTAAAAAGGGGGTCCTTGAGTGCCTCTGCTCTGAGGCGCCATGTCTGGATACTTGCCCTCGGGGGGCAGTGTTGCCATCCGAGGACCAGGGGCGAGTGGTCTGAAAGGACCCTTGCTTTATATTCCACCTGTGTAATCTCCCTCATTACATCTGGTGAAGCAAAGAAATAGTCCAGCCTCCTATGTACTGCTGCGGGGCAGAATAATGCGAGTATTGCCTCTCCTGGGGGTGTCTCATCCTCCAGACATCTTCCATACCAAAATCATCTAATAGTGTCTGCAAAGCTTTAGCAGCTGGGGAGGGTTTATCAATCTTCCCGTCTGATCTGTCCACCCTCGGGTTTAATACACAGTTAAAGTCCACCCCCTAGATTGCCGCACTCCCCATACACATGCTAAGGTTAGTACACAGAGTTCTGAAATATGCCGCTGTATTTTGATTCGGGGCGTATGTATTCACAACGCTTATCTCCCTGTTTGCCACTAATCCCCTTATTATGAGCATTCTCCCATCCGTTTCTGCTATTTCCTGCAACAATTGAAACGGGACATGAGGCGCCACCCAGATAAGCACACCCCTAGCATAAGCAGAATATGACGAGCCCACCACAACCCCTTTCCATTTCTTCACAACCATCTCCATCTTTTCCTTTGTCAGGTGAGTCTCCTGCAACAGTGCAATGTCTATTTTTTGTCTATGCAGGTACAACATGACCTTGTTTCTCTTTAAGTAGCTATTAAGCCCCCTGACATTCCATGTAAGTATTTTAAGGTTCCCCATGGCCTGTTATTGTTCCCTCTCCCCCCCTACCGGTGCAGTCCAGATCCCACTTCCTTCTTAGTGCATATAGGCTTGTTCCCCATTTCAAACTCCCCATAACTACAAACACCCCAAACACCCCTTTCCTAATCCCACCCACCTCCCTTCCCTTCCCCAACTTAACTCCCCCCAACTGTCGCCCAGCTCCATCCCTGGATCTCAGGCACCCCCGCATCTAGCGCTTTCTGGCGATAGCCTGTACTCGAAGCTCAGCAGGGTGAGGTTGCCCTAATGGCTATCCTACTACTAATACTACTTTGGGGGTGAGGTGCCTGTATCTTGCCACTCCTCTTGCTACAATGCAACCACAAAATGCTATCCGATTTACTCATGTGTTCAATACTCTATATTCCAGTCCATAACGTGTCCACAAAATCAGGCATATCACAACCTGGCTTCAGCACTATGCATCAGCACCCGTCTATCAATGTCTTATCAAGTCTCTACAAGGATACCCCGCAATGTGGTAGACTAGCATACATACAATATCCAATCACTTATCGTGCTTTTCTTGGGCCCGTTCCGCATCTCGTTCCAGGCAGCCCTGCAGGTCCAGCCATGTGGCTGCTTCCTCCGGGGTGTCAAAAAAGAACGTTCGGTTTATAGTCATAATGTCGAAAAAAAAATGTCGACAGACAAAAATGTCGAAAAAAAAATGTCGAAAATAATAATGTCGACATCCTATACTTATAATGTAAAAAGTCATTTTTTCGAAAAAAAAATGTCGACATTTTTTTTTTTGACATTATGACTATAAACCCTTAAAACTATCAACACCTCACCCAACACCCCCCTGCCACCCCCCCTACACCCCCCAACCACCCTTTCACCCCTCATACTCAACACATACCAATTATTTATTTATTTATTTATTCAATAAATAAACTAAAAAAGGATCATTTACTATGGGGGGGTCCCCCCCCAACCCCCCCCCACCCAACACCCCCCTGCCACACCCCCCCCACACCCCCCAACCACCCTTTCACCCCTCATACTCAACACATACCAATTATTTATTTATTTATTTATTTATTCAATAAATAAATAAACTAAAAAAGGATAATTTACTATGGGGGGGTCCCCCCCCAACCCCCCCTCACCCAACACCCCCCTGACACCCCCCCACACCCCCCCAACCACCCTTTCACCCCTCATACTCAACACATACCAATTATTTATTTATTTATTTATTTATTTATTTATTTATTCAATAATTAAATAAATAAAAATTGTATTTACTATGGGGGGGTCCCCCCCAACCCCCCCTCACCCAACACCCCCCTGCCACCCCCCCCACACCCCCCCAACCACCCCTCATACTCAACACATCATATATATATTTATTTATTTATTTATGCATACACTAAATTAAATTTCGAAAAAATATCGAAAAATGTCGACATTTTTGTTTGTCGACATTATTGTTTTTCGACATTAATTTGTCGACATTTTGACTGTCGACATTATTGATGTCGACATTATGACTGCACACCAGAACGTTCTACTTTTATGCAATACTTTCAACCTTGCAGGGTACAGAAGCATATACTTGATGCCCACCGTGCGCAGCCTCCTCTTCACCAACACATAGCTATACCGCTGCCTTTGGACTAACATTGTATAATCCGGATACGCTGTAATAGTGGCTGAAGCTCTTTCAATTGTTCCCCCTTTGCGAAAGTATTCCAAAATCTTCTCACTGTCTTTATAGTTCAATATCTTGGCAATTATTGCGCGGGGAGGGGCTCCAGGCTTCGGTTTCCTCATGAGGGCCCTATGCGCTCGTTCTACTGTGAATCCTTGCGAGAGTTTATTGGCTCCTATTTCTTGCAGGATCATGTTCTCCACATAATCCTTAGGATCCTGGCCTTCGACTCCCTCCGGCAGGCCCACCGCATGGATGTTATTCCGTCTCGCTCTGCCTTCGGCTTCCTCCGCACGGTTCTCTAGATTGGCCACTTGTTGCTTTAGTACATGGATCTCCTTTGCATTATCAGTGCTGGTGATCTTGTTAGTTTGGACTGCACTCTCCAGGCTGCTTGTGCTGTCTGCCAGCGCTCTGACGTCTTGCCGTAACAGGTTGATCTCGATCCCTACTGCGTCTATTTTAGCCTCCAGGGAGGTAAGCAGATCCGCCATTGCTATCTCCCATGAGTCTCTTAGCGCCGTTATGGCCGTTAGAATCTGGTGATTTTCAGTCGCCGGGAGACTTTCCGTGGGTACATTTGTGCCACTGTGCGTCGACGCCGGTGGAGACTGCTGCGTCTTAGCAAACGCTTCCATCGTGGGCTGTTTGGTTTTGTTCTTGACCACTCTCCCCGCCATCTTGCGATCCTGATCTGATATCCAAGATAACTTTGTCTGTAGTGTAGCAGTTCTGACTCTATATCACTCCTTGTCGCCAGTGGGTCACTCTAGTCCCAGGCTGGTATCCTTGGTGTGCCCGTATGGATTCATGTGCATTGGGCTTTGTCTTCGGGTGGGTTATGTCCTCCCACGTTTTAATTTGGCTTTACTGTTTGTTCTGAAATTTCACTGTGCCAGTCTCTTTTATTCTTTTCACAGCACAGCTTGCCAGGCGTTAATTATTCCCAAGGACAGTAGTCTCGTTAGCAGTGTTCCACGAGTAGTTGCAGCCGCGGGCTCGGTGGACTCTCAATGTCTATTCTTCGAGACTTCACCGCCTGTTAGCGGCTTCCGTACCTCACCAATGCTCGGTGTGAGAGCCTCTCCGCCACGGCCAATTCCCATCAATATTGGTCGTATGTAGCCAGGGGCGCCCCATAGGAGTGCCCGCGTCATTGTGTTACCACTGGTGCAATGGTAGCGCTTTGTTTCAGTAGTTTTGCAATTAATTACGCCCGCTGTACGGGGAAAATGTCCAGCTGGCCGCGCTGATCCATTGTTTAGTTCGGCCGGCCTCCCGGTGATTCCCTTAGATTAGCAAGCCTGAAAACAACAGTTCTACCCGCACGGGCGCCTTGATATATTGTTAGAGCGCCTAACGCGCGTACAAGGGACCTCTGTTTCGTATTGGTCCTGCGCCCGGCGGCTGTTCCTCGCGCGGGTCCTCCGCCGCACCTTTACTTTTCCCGCAGGCTGCAGGGTGCCGCACGCTCGATCGTCTCGTGTGGCTGGGGGGGCTGCACGAACTCCAGACTCCGATCCCCACTGAGTCTTACATGAGGCTACTGCGCTTATACCCTGGGTCCGCCCGTCTCTTTGAGCCCCACATAAGCACACGTCCCCGCTTTCAGTTGCCGCTCACCGCATTAGGAGCACGGATCAGCGCGACCTCCAAGAGACAATGTCTCTTCATTCGCTGCATGCTCGAGTCCATACTGCTGTTCCCCTTGCCACGGCCGCTCTTCCTTTGTCTTCCGCCATCTTGGATACTTTGTATCAAGCGGCCGAATGTTTCAAAGTCAATTACACTTCAGCTGCTCGCACAAATAGCTCGGTTTCTGTAGTTGTGGCAGGGCATCTGTTCCCACGCTTGTGTTTTCTTTCTTAGAGCAGATTGGCCATTTTTAATGCGTGTTTGTAAGGATCAAAGTCGGATCTCCGGAGCAGCTCTCTCAGGCACGTCCTAATCCATGGCTAGTTAGCCACGCCCCCCTACAGGTAAACTATGACCACTGCACCTAAATCAAGAGTGTGGTTGTGAGGAGAATCCTCACACGACTATAGAAGATGAAGAGACAGAAGGACAATGATCTCCATCATAAGGACTACAAGGCGACTACTAGGCTGCCAGCCTGCTCCACACATTGAGGAAGCTGATTGGCCAATGGCCGCCCTATCTCTGGCCTCTACACATCCGGGAGGCACAGCCAGCCATCAGCAAAGGCCAGAAGCTAAGGCCTGTGTGTCCAGTCTCTGCTATCCAGGGACCAGCACTCAAATGCTTCCTAGATGCGACTTTTGCTGCATCTCTATTTCATTATCTGAAGCCCAGCACTCTGAAAGATGGCTGCCACCGCTCCGAGGCAACTCAGCCGTCAAAGCCACGATGTTGCTATAGCGTATCGAGACATTCCTGATCTATGCTGCACTGCTGTCATCACAAAAGCTGAAAGCAAACCTTGCACGTTGCTTGCGATGTCTGCATCAGCTTGTGGTGAATGTATATCTGAGCACTGTTTAACCCACTGCTTACATCTGAAGACCCCAACTTGCCTTGCCCAAGGCCTTTCCTCCTCCACTTCCGGGATGGCACTCTGCAATCCACACTGCGGCAAGGTCGCTGAAATGCCCTGTGGCTGCCCCACAGGCCCACCTCCCAAATTATGCAGGTTCTCAGAAAATTACCACACTGTAACGCTCACCTGGTATCCACAGGGACGTCACTCAGCCTGTTCTGACCTCTTACGACCTCAAACCCTTCCCTGGAGGCTATTTGACTGAAGACTGGGCTTGAAACACAGGATTGGTAGAGTTTAGCTCCCTATTGTCTCTGTGTGCGTGAACCCCTTCTTCTACAGGGTCCAACCCTTCCCTTTGATCCACAGCTCACCTTGTTTTCTTGGATAGTGTGCTCTCCGTCCTGCTTTCAGCGCAGGGGCGCGTTGATTGATGCAGGCTCGTTGCAGCCTAGTTACTTCACTGGCAAGAGTCCGACAGGTAAGTATAATGAGTCTTTTGAACAGTTCTCTAACTTTGTTCCTTTCCTTCCTTAGATGATGGCCGGCGTCCGGGGATGGCGGCGTGCTGCTGAGATAAGTAGCGCTGAAGGTGAGTGAGAGCGCGATGCGCGATGCACCCCTTTCGTATTTATATTGAACTGAGTAATTTTTCTGTGTCTTTTAGGTGCCGCAACATTTTCAGCGTGGATGCCGGTTATGAAGAACAAATGCGGTGGGTAGGCGCGGTATGCGGCGCCTCTAGATGTTTCCACGCTAACCTGGAGTGTCTTTTCCCTCTTGCAGATGGATGAGAAGTTCTGGAGACAGAGTTCCCACAGAGCGGCTGGGATTCAGGTAAGCGTTTGAAGCTCGTACAGTATTTAAAAATAAGCAAAGATTTGCAGAATGCTTACTAATGCCTTTTTTCTGTAATTTTCCGTTTTCCTTAGGAAGCGGCATGCCGGGATGGGAATGACACTGCCGAAGATGCCCGCAGAACAGAAGGAGCGATGAATGATGGGCAGAAGCGCCGGAAGGTAAGGCTGTTCCTAACGGTGTTCTTGTTCTTGCAGGAGCTGAGCACAGAAGAAAGATGCAGGCCTACTGGAGACCGATCCGAACACAGTGAGTGTCACGCTGCAGGTGCAGACAACGCAAAGCATGTTTCTCAGCCTGGGTGTGGCTTAAATAGTCTCTGGGTATCCCAGGTGTCTCTGGGCTGAACCACACCCAAAAGACTAGACCGCACATGCAGTTCTGGGAACCGAAATATGTGGGGGCATCCATCTTGTCCCCATCAATGCACTACAAGTCCAATCCCCAATGTTATCCTATGGGAGTGAGTGAGTCTGGTGCCACAAGCGCCAAGTCTGACTCCAAGTGGGTCTTTGGAGGGATGGAGAGGTCCTTGGGAGCCATGTAGGTGATCGTGGCCTGGCTCCAGCCTGACATCTTGGAGGGCTGGGGACATGAGGGGCAGGAATCATGACAGCTCTCCCCCCAAGGGCCCTCTCAAGGTGGCTCTTCTGTCTGGTCCTGGTTTGGTTGGATGATTTTGATGAAATCGTCTAAGCAAGCAAGGTGCATGGATGTACTCGCAAGGCTCCCATGTCCTGTCTTGTGGACCCTACCCCTTCCAGTCTACTAAGTAGTATAATTTGGATCTGACGTACTTTGAATCTAGGATGTCCTTGACTTCGAATTCTGGCTCCCCAGCGACTACTACTGGCTGCGGTGGCGTTGCTACCTGGGTCCCAGGTTGAACAGGTTTAATGAGAGACATGTGGAACACAGGATGAATCTGCATGTTTGACGGCAAAGCTAGTCTGACCGCCACAGGATTTATCACAGAGGTGACGGTGAATGGACCCAGGTATCTTGGACGGAAAGTTCGGGTTCCTTTAATAGACACATGTTTAGTCTCCAGCCAGACTTTGTCTCCCACTTGGTAGTTGGTCTCCCACTTGGTAGTTGGGGGTCTTTACTCGGTGTTGATCAGCAAACTTCTTTTGGCGATTCTTAGCTTGAAGTAGGTGTTCAGCTGCCCTTTTAAAGGTTTGAGAAATGGTAGTGTGCAAGGTTTTGACTGCTGGCATTTCCAGGGTTGAAGGAAAGTCCAACTCAGAAGTACGTGGGTGCCTGCAATACATGGTATAAAAGAGTGTCGGCCCAGTGCTGGTGTGTAGGGAATTATTATAAGATTATTCAGCTATCCATAATAGGTCGAACCAGCTTCCTTCAGCTTGGTGTAACATGCAACGCAGATACTGCTCGAACGTCTGATTTGTCCTCTTAGTTTGACCATCCGTTTGGGGATGGTGACTGGTGGATAGCCGGATGTCGATCTGGGCCATAGAGCAGCATTTGCTCCAGAAGTTACATACAAATTGAGTACCTCGGTCTGAGACCAAAACTGAAGGAAACCCATGGAGCCGTACAATGCCTTCAAGAAAAACCTTTGCCAGAGTAGAAGCATTGGGAGCCCCTTAAGAGGAATGAAATGTGCCATTTTTGAAAATAGGTCCACGACCACAAGAATAGTGTTAAACCCTTGACTGGGTGGTAAGTCAGTAATAAAATCGAGGGACAACGTGTGCCAGGGTGCTGGTGGGATTTCCAATGGTTGTAATAGCCCAGCCGGTTTCTGTTTGGATGACTTGTTTTGAGCACACACTCCACAAGATAGGATGAATTGGATAATGCCTTTACGCCACGTGGGCCACCAATAATTTCGTTTTACCTTGGCTAGGGTTTTAGCGATTCTGGGGTGGCCCTCGATCAAGGAATCATGATAACCGGACATGACTTGTTCTCGTAGTTCTTGGTTTGGTAAGAATAAACGAATCTTGAAGTAGGGCAACTGATCTTTTATCATGTAATGTTCTCCTTGTGCACTCTACGCTTGTAATTGCTCCGGACTCATCAGGTTTTGGATTTCTTCATGTAATTCTTTCTGAGTTATGGTTGCTGTGATTCCTAGGAGCTTGTCACTCGGGATGATTGCTATTGGATCAGGGGTCTGATACCCTTGCTCTTCCACCCCCATATGGTACAGGGCATCGCCCTTCCCGTTTTTCACCCCTGGACGAAATGTAATCACGTAGTCATATTCAGCAAAAAAAAGAGCCCAACTTAGTTGTCGTGAGGATTGGGCCTTTGCCGTTTTTAGGTACTGGAGGTTCTGGTGGTCAGTTATTACGGTGATTGTGTGTCTGGCGCCCAAGAGGTAGTGCCGCCATGCCTTAAAGGCTGACTTAATGGCCAGGAGTTCTTTGTCTGTGATAGCGTAATTGAGTTCAGGAGGTGTGAATTTACGCGACCAGAAGGCAACAGGGTGTAACTGGCCCGTTTCGGGGTCCTTTTGTGAGAGGACGGCTCCCATAGCCATGCTTGAGGCATCCGTTTCCACCAGGTATGGGAGATCAGGGCGAGGGTGGCGTAAGATTGGGGCAGATGTGAATCTTGCTTTGAGTTCCTGGAAAGCCTCCTCGGCTTCTTTTGTCCACTGGAACATTTTGTTGCTTTTCCTTAGTAATGACGTGATGGGATGCACGATTTGCGAAAATCCTGGGATGAACCGGCGGTAGAAGTTTGCAAAACCCAGCATACTTTGAACCCCCTTGAATGAATTTTGGGATGGCCAGTTCAGGATAGCATCTACCTTGTGTACATCCATTTGGATTCCATTCAGGCTGAGAATAAAGCCCAGGAATTCCACCTCGGAGATGTGGAATGAGCACTTTTCGAGCTTGGCGTAGAGCTGGTGTTGCCGGAGTTTCTCCAATACGGGTCAGACGTGTTTAACATGGTCCTGCTTTGATGCGGAATATACTAGGATATCGTTGTTGTACACTAGAGCACAGACATCAATCGATTCCCGTTGGACAACGTTCATGAAGTATTGAAATGCAGCAGACGCGTTGCAAAGGCCAAAGGGCATTACTTGATATTCGTACAAGCCTTATTTGGTGCGAAAAGCGGTTTTCCATTCTTCCCCCTGTTTTACGCGAACAAGGTGATATGCCCCCTTGAGGTCTAGTTTTGTGTAGATTTCGGCATTTTTGACTTGATCAAGCAATTCAGGGAGCAGTGGCAGGGGGTAGTGATTTTTTATGGTAATCTGGTTCAGTGCGTGATAGTCGATGCACGTTCTCAAGTCCCCCTCCTTTTTCGGTACGAAGAATAGAGGACTGGCTGCTGGAGACTTCGAGGGACGGATGAACCCGTCGGCCAGGTATTGGTCAAGATAGGCTTCCAGGTGCTGGTTTTCTGGTTCTGTGAGTGTGTAAATTCGCCCAAAAGGGATTTGTGTGCTGGGTATCAGGTCGATTTGGCAATCGTATGGTCTATACGGTGGCAGGGTATTAGACATCTTGAAAGTCCTGGTATTCACCTGATAGGGTGCCGATTGCCACAGTCGCAAGCGTGGAGGTTCTGGTGTCTATTGGTTGTTTCTCTTGGTGATAACATGTGTGGGCGCAAGTCTCGGGAAAGGCCAATTCTTTTGCTCGCCAATCGATTTGAGGATTGTGAGCTACCAACCATGGCATTCCCAAAATCAACCGGAACTGTGGTGCCTTAATGAGGTCGAAAACGATAGATTCTTGGTGTCCATCCTGGCACAGAAGGGTTAAAGCTGCAGTGCATTGGGATACTGGACCAGAAGCTATTTCAGTGCCGTCGACAGTGGTAACAGTGTCGGTGGTTGATTTAGGGCATAACGGAAGCCCCATCTTTGCCGCAAGATCCTGGTCGATGTAATTCCCAACGGCTCCACTGTCTATGTACGCTCTTACTGCGTGCATCCGAGATGCTTGTTGGTGATTGATCAAGACCACAGATAGTGCAAAATGGGAGGTCTGTCACTTTCTTCGCTCGACAAGTGGACCCCTACACTTGCCGGGCTGGGGAGTTTTCCGATTCCTTGATGGTGTCTTCCTTGTCCGTGGCCCCTACCGTCCTCCTCAGTGGCTTCAAAGGGCACTCTTTAAGCAAATGACCTGACCTTCCACAGTACAGACATAACTGCTGCTGTCTCCTTTTATCCCTTTCCGCTTTAGTTAAGGGGGATCTGACCACCCCGATGTGCATTGGTTCTCCTGAACCTTCCAATGTTCGGGCAGTATTGTCCTTTGAATGCACATACATAGGGCGATGGTCCGGTCTGGTTCGATCTGCTCTTCGGTCCTGCAACCTATGATCCAGTTGAACAACAAGGTCAATGAATTCTGAGCAGTCTTTCGGGGGGTTCACTGCTTGTGCAAGGACATCCTTGAGCTCCCCCCGCAACCCCTGATGAAATAACGTGGTTCTCTCCTCCACGGGCCATACTGCATCAACTACGAGTCTATTGAACGTGGCTATGTATGTTAATAGGTCTTGATTCCCTTGGCGTAGGGACAGAAGTTCGTTCTCTAATCCCTGCCCTTGAGTACGACGGGCGAACAGCTTTTCCATCTCCTGCTGAAAGCCCCTGAAGTCATGCAGCAAAGGATCGTCTTGGGCCACAAAGGGTACAGACCACTCCGCGGCGCTACCACTCAGGTAGGATAGCACAAAAGCGACCCGCGATTGGTCATTCGGAAAGGCCCCTGGCCTACAAAGGAAGTGCAGGCGGCACTGGTTCATGAACGTTGCAAACCTCTTGGGATCCCCCGTAAATTATTCGGGTGGGGCCAAGGGAACTGCCCAAGAAGGGTTATCTGAACGGGATTGGCTAATGGCGCTGGCATTGAGGGCAGACTTCCCGGCAATGGTGCATGCCCTGCTTGTGACTGGAGAAGTTGCCGGCTTAAATCATCAGTGCGTTCTTTGGCTACTATCAGCTCTCTCCTCAGGGTGTTGGTCTCCTCCCTGGCTGCATATACTTCGGAACATAGCTGCCCCAACATGTGGGCTAACTGGTCTGTTTCTGACGTTTCCATGACGCCCATGTGGATTTTGATGTGAGGCTTTGCGTTCTGTAACGCTCACCTGGTATCCACGGGGACGTCACTCAGCCTGTTCTGACCTCTTACGACCTCGAACCCTTCCCTGGAGACTATTCGCCTGGAGACTGGGCCTGAAACACAGGATTGGTAGAGTTTAACTCCCTATTGTCTCTGTGTCCTTGAACCCCTTCTTCTCCGGGGTCCAACCCTTCCCTTTGATACACAGCTCACCTTGTTTTCTTGGATAGTGTGCTCTAGGTCCTGCTTTCAGCGCAGAGGAGCGTTGATTGATGCGGGCTCGTTGCTGCCTAGTTACTTCACTGGCAAGAGTCCAACAGGTAAGTATAATGAGTCTTTTGAACAGTTCTCTAACTTCGTTCCTTTCCTTCCTTAGATGATGGCCGGCATCCGGGGATGACGGCGTGCTGCTGAGATGAGTAGCGCTGAAGGTGAGTGAGAGCGTGATGCGCGATGCACCCCTTTCTTATTTGTATTGAACTGAGTTATTTTTCTGTGTCTTTTAGGTGCTGCAACGTTTTCAGCGTGGATGCCGGTTATGAAGAACAAATGCGGTGGGTAAGCGTGGTATGCGGCGCCTCTGAATGATGGGCAGAAGCGCCGCAAGGTAAGGTTGTTCTTAACGGTGTTCTTGTTCTTGCAGGAGCTGAGCGCAGAAGAAAGATGCAGGCCTACTGGAGACTGATCCGAACACAGTGAGTGTTACGCCGCAGGTGCAGAAAACGCAAAGCATGTTTCTGAACCTGGGTGTGGCTTAAATAGTCTCTGGGTATCCCAGGTGTCTCTGGGCTGAACCATACCCAAAAGACTAGACCGCACATGCAGTTCTGGGAACCGAAATATGTGGGGGCATCCATCGTGTCCCCATCAATGCACTACAAGTCCAATCCCCAATGTTATCCTATGGGAGTGAGTGTGTCTGGTGTCACAAGCGCCAAGTCTGACTCCAAGTGGGCCATGTAGGTGATCGTGGCCTGGCTCCAGCCTGACATCTTGGAGGGCTGGGGACATGAGGGGCAGGAATCATGACACACGCCACCCGCTCTACCACATGCTGGGCGCAGGCCCTCGAAAAATTGCCTCTGCAGACAACCCGGGTGCAGCTCCCACGCTCCGTCAAGAGGAGCTCAAACAGTCATGGCTAGGTGACATGAGCACTGCCTCCTCTCTCGTGTGCTCTAGCCTGACACGCCAATCTTCTGGTTATGCCCCTCCTGTTTTCTGTTGATGCCCCTCCTGTTTTCTGTTGATGCCCCTCCTGTTTTCTGTTGATGCCCCTCCTGTTTCCTTTCCTCTCTGCCCGCTCTGCTCTGGACCAGGATAGCAGAGCATTGTTTGAGATTCCCCCAGTCCCCCGAGCACTGCTGTAATACACTTGTGTCTCCACTGACTGCGCAGATTACTTCCCCATGCAGCACATCCAGACTGAATATACTTTATATGCAGCAGGCTCATATAGCTCGCGCAAGTCCCAGTCTTCCTGCTCACAGTATGCGCGTTCCACCATTTTGTTGCCCAGTACTACCTGGCATGACACACTTTGACTCCAGGACAGCCTCACCAGCCCAATCCTCTCAGAGTCACAATGCCTCCTCCTAGAGCTGCCAGATGACCCTCCCTTGCCCCACTCCATTTCTCCCCTCAGCATTCATCACTCAGGCCCCACCTGAGATGATGGAACTCTGCACACCTAGTGCTATACACAGCAGCCACACACTGCTCTCACCTGTCTCCTTATGTTCCATGATGCCTACCCCAAATGTGTTGGACTCACTGCTGCTTCCGCACCTCCTCCACACTCATACTGCCAACTATACCCAGGGGCTGGAAACAAATCCTGTACAGCATAGACCAAGCCCAGCCTCCATTAGCTGCCAACCTATAAAACAATGCGTGGCATGCTTTGGCCCTGGTTCCTTTTCTACTTCTACCCCTATCACTCATCTCCAGGATACTACTGATGTGTCCAGATTACCAGCCACACTGGACATCAGCCAGCTACCTACATTACAACATTCTACCCTTGAATTAGGAAGTATGCTGCCCTGCTTGGGGTTAACCCGCTGACTTAGGGTCTGGGTCAGAACTCTCCTACCACCATTCTTACTCTTCCATCATCAGGGGCTACTAGACTGGCAAGACTAAGTACTCAGACAAGTTCTCCCACCCCACCGCCCATTGACAATGTTCAACATGCACCCACCCTCATATGCCCCGTACCACCAGCTAAGCAGACATAGGCTCTAAAATGTGCTTTAATTAATGTTCGCTCCCTAGGTGCACATGCTATTGATGTCCACGATATTATCCTCGAACATCGCCTTGATATCCTAGCCACTACAGAATCATGGCTTCACTATGCCTCTGGCCCTGTGCTCTCCCTAGCTATCTCTCCCAACTGTACCATTTACAGGGCAGACGGCCTTAACGCCATAGGAGGAGGGTGAGCCCTCATAGCCAAATCCACCTTACAGATCAGATTTTCCCCTACACCACTACCCCAGGGGATGAAATGCTACTCCTTACGCTTACTACTGATCCCCAAACCACTTTCAACCTGCTCTTGATCTACCAGCACCCTAATGGACCTAGCGGCCTAGACCTAGACAGTCTGCTTCCGCCCAAAGCATAGCACGTAAAGGAGCACTGCTTGACTTCAAAATCCAAATGGATAATATCTGGTACTCAGGTAACCTCGCCAACCTCCTCTTACTAGATCTCTCAGCTGCGTTTGATCTACTTGACCATGATATCCTCTGCCAACACTTCCACTTCTCAGCTGAAGCAACTTCATGGATCAAATCACTCCTCAGTGGCCACTAAACTTTTCTTAGGTGAGGCAACAGCCAACCCCATCCCTGCCCCACTATATCCCGCAAGGTTCCTGCCTATCACCCACACTTTACAATAGATACACTAAACCTTTATTCGATCTCCTTGATTCACGGGAGTTCATCTACACTAACTTTGCGGATGACACCCAAATACTCCTCCCTATTACTGGCGACTACGCCCAGGACACTGCCACAATCAACGTAGTGTACAGCACAATCCAAAACTGGATGGCCACCCACAATTTGTGCTTAAATTATGAAAACATGGAGCTCCTCATTGTTGGCTCCCTGTACTGGCTCAAAAACCTGGATGCAGCCTTCACCACCTTCTGCATTTAATGGTACATCCATCCCATTCCTGAAACAAGTCAAATCTTTGGGGGTCTATCTTGAAGTGGACCTAAGCATGACCAGGCATATTAATGCCCTAGTATCAGCCACAGCCTATACTGCCAGGCTCATGTCCTTGAGCAGGCAATTCCTCTTCCCAAGCAATTGCCTCACACTCGCATGAGCACTTAGTCCTATGAAACTGGACTACTGGAATGTTCTACTAATGGGCACCTCAGCTGCCAATTTGTCTAAACTTCAACTTTTGTAAAACAAAGCGCTACGCACCACCCAAGGCCTAAAACCATCGGACCACATCTCAATAACCAGACGTGAGACTCACTGGCTTCCTATCAAAGCTTGTGTGGATTTTAAAACTTTGGCTATTGTGCACCGATGTATTTACAAGGAGGCACCCCTCTATCTCAACAGCTGTATTACTGAAAAACTCCCAGTGCACTCGTTAAGATCCAGCTCCAACATCTTGCTGGTCACGCCTCGCTTCAAGAACAAAAGTGCCATTTTCTGTGATACGGGTCCATCTCTCTGGAACTCTCTGCCTGCCTCCATCAGAAATGAACAATCCTACACTACCTTACAAAAGATCGTAAAAACCCTAGCTGTTTCATAAATATGAGTAATACCTGAATCAATTGTTAACATGACCAATGACTGTTCTAATGTACCTATTCATACCGGCCTACTGTACCAAACACGGCGATACCCTTGGGACTGGGCGTTACAAATATTTTATAAATAAATTAAGGAAGTCAGAGAAGGTTCCGGGCAGGATCTCAGATAAAGAGACAAGTATTAGAGGTCGCCGGACTCAGCTACTCTCTGAGGTTAAGTGATAGTAATCAAAACAAAGAGAAGACAAGATGCTCAAGGAAATATCTGCAGGTATTCAAAGAGACTTCAGGACCAATGGTAAATCCCAAGAAGGAAAAGGGGACCAAATTCCTTGTCTTGAAAATTTAAACACTTTCAAGAGATGTGAGGGCAGGCACTCAAAGTGTGTCAAATGTATCCTGAAATCTCGACTGGCATTACGCTGACATCTCAGAGTGTCAGCCAGACCTGGATTGAGCTCTCCTATAGATATGCAAGGATCCTGAACAACTCTTAGGCAAGTGGATTAATGCCAGAACTGGAGTGCCTGGCAATAAAGACGTTTTTCCAGTGACGATCAAAGAATTTTCGTGGCCGTGTCCCCATGACAGTTGGACTGCCTGTGCCAGGAACACGGATAGATCCTGACAGGTTTGGACTGGCCTATAGGGCAGTAGGCCCATAGCCGAACCAAAAACGAAAAATGTTAGTGGGGGCGTTTTTCTGGGTCAAAGTGAGCCACTTTTTGGGTCCATGTGGGCCTGTCTCATAAATTACTTCAATGCGGCTAATAGTTTTGACCAGTGTTATTGAATAATATTTTTTTAAACACACAATGTTCATCACATTTTATCAAAAACCTCCCCCTTGGGTACTACTCAAACAGTCTGTCACAAAAGGAATGAATTGCCATTTGCAACGGTGGGACACTTTTTCATTGGTGCCCGAGACAATTTTATGGCCCAGTCCGACCCTGGATCCAGATTCACCACCACCAGCCATTCAATAGCCAATCTGTTTAGTGTAACCTTTCCTTGGCAAGAGGTGACAGGTGCAGCCACCAGAGAGATGAGGGGTGGAATGGAAAGCTCCAAGAAGATGGCAAACAATTTCTGTGGTCAGGGAGGGTCTAACCAGAAACACTCCTGCCTTCTCCCCTTTCATCTTAAAAAGTACACTAGGTTACAGAGAGAAAGGGGGATGTGCAAACAGCAGGAATTGTGGTCAAAGGAAGTAGGGAGCACCCCCCTTATTGCCAGAGGATCCTTATTCCCGGACACATACATTGGTAGCAAAGTATCCCTGTGGGGCTAAAAAGATCCACCTAGCGTCTACCGAACCTTGAATAAAACTGATTGAATATCACTGGAACAGAGAGAATTCTCTGGATTATGGAAAGATTTGGCTGGGCCTGTCTGCTCTCACATTTCCCTCACTTGACTACAAGTGTGCAGGAGGGACACCAGACAACAGTCTATGCAGTTTAAGATTTTTTTGTGTTATGTTATGAAAACTTGTAAAGCGCACAGT
Organism: Ambystoma mexicanum; assembly: GCF_040938575.1. NCBI lineage: Eukaryota > Metazoa > Chordata > Amphibia > Caudata > Ambystomatidae > Ambystoma > Ambystoma mexicanum. Next base: position 682,924,750 of record NC_090931.1, on the reverse strand, counting down.
CACCCAAAGGTATCAAAAGGCGGAGCCTTGAGGAACCTCGCAACCAAGAGGACAAGAACATGAAAGGAAAGGAGGAAGAGACAGTATTTGAGTTCTGGCTTCCAAAAAAGAGGTAAACCAGGCCAGTACTTGGCCACAGATTCCGACCTGTGCCGGTCGGGCCAGCAGGGTAGCGTGGTCCACGGTGTCAAAGGCCGCTGAAAGATCGAGTAGGATCAGGACGCCCCCACCCCTGCATCGACCAGCCTGGCCATATTGTCCTGTACTGACACCAAAACACTTTTTGTGCCTTGGCCAGGCCTAAACCCCGACTGAGCGGGATCAAAAAGGTCTGATGACTCCATAAAGGATGACAGAAGTGGTGGCATCAAACACTCCAAAAGTGTCATGAAGAAGGGCAAAAGTAAAATAGGGTGAAAGTTTGAGGGAAGTGCAGGATCCAAAGAAGGCATTTTGAAAAGAGGAATCACCAACACAATCTTCAATTACTGAGGAATAAAGCCCATCTGGCAGGAGGCATTAATGGCCACCGAGATCTTATTTAATAACTCTGGAGAAATATCCTTCATTACTGTCAGAGGCACCAATTCAGACAGGGCTGCTGATTGAAGTTGGCAGATGACATCAGAGATCTCTGACTCAGCAATCTTCGGGAAGGAGGATCACTCCGTGGGTATAGCCACCCTGTTTACAGCAGGTGGCTCCCTAACCAGGGCAGATGTCAGTGCCACCGCTGAAATTCTGGCCCGTATGGTAGTAATTTTGCTGATACATAACTGAGATAGTGAGTCCACAAGTTCCTGGGAAGGACTCACCGTAGGCACCAGATTAGCCATAGATGTCAAAGATTTGACTAAAGAGAAACGTTCTCTGGGTTTACACAGAGCATGCTCAATTTTCTGCGCCAAATAAGATTTCTTAGCACCAAAATGGCTGCAGGGTAGGCAGCCGCACAGGCTTTGTATTGGACTCTGAGAAAGGGATTATAGGCTCTCCGCCATTTCCGCTCAGCCTGCCTTAGCACAAGATGAGCTAGTTTGAGCTGCTCCGAGAGCCAAGATTCAGAGGGGACCCTACTTGGTTGAGCTTGCCTCGAGGGGGCCACCTCATCAGCTGCCTCACGCAAAAAATGAGACGGCACGGAGAGATCAGCCACAGGAGCTGCACCACATTTGGCTCTAACTAAGGACACCAGGGCCTGACCATCAACAGAGCGCCAGCTGCGCTGCTAGACTCTGGGAGGAAGACTCTTCAGCTACGTCAGTCCCACATCAAGAGTAAAGGCCAAAAGGTAGTGATCAGACCACAACACGGGCTCAGCCGGAAGAATGGTTAATTGTGTTTTTCTAGCCAAAACTAGGTCAAGCGTGTTCCACAGCTTATGAGTTGGTTCTGATACAAATTGATAGAGGCCTAAATCGGCCATGCTGTTAAAAAAGGAATCCAAAGCTGGGGTCCGAGGGCCATTCAATTTGAGATTAAGATCTCCCAACACAATCAAATGAGCAAACTTCATCTGTAATTCAGCTAAAAGATCTAGAAAGGGTTCCAAGAACCTGGTGTATGATCCCAGAGGATGATAAATTATTAAAAAATGATAGGTGACCTGCAGCGACACAACACACCTCAGCAGTAGTGCTTCCATGGCTATGGTGAAGGAAAGTGACAGCTGAGTAACCCCCAAATTAAATTTACAGATCATCACCACCCCACCCCCTATTTGGGAGAGCTTCGGTCAAGATGAATAATTTTAAAGTCAATAGGAATAGCCTGCACCAATGCAGGTGCCGAGCCCTCATGCAGCCAGGTCTCTGTCAAACAAAGCACATCCGGCTTGCGGTCAGACAGAAGATGGTGCACTTCAGCAGCATGTGCTGGAAATGAACGAGTATTAAACAGCATAACAGACAAATCCCCCTTGCTCGATGCATAGCAAGATGCCATAGGAGGGCAGGAAGTTGATCTGGAGATAGAGCAGAAACCAGGTCCCCCCAGAAATTGAGTGTCAGGGGGTGCTAAATTTAAAAGGGCATGCCTGGAAAAGCGTATCACACCATCCTGTCCGTCCATAGGATGGATGGGCACAGACAGGCTTGCCTTAAGTACGCCTTTGTCACGCTCACAGCGCTCCCACTGCGCCTGTCCGCGCCACGGGTGTTCTCTCTGGCACATTTATGCCGGCGAGAGAGACAAGCCCGGTGTGAGATCGCCGATGTGAAACTAGAAAGAGGACTGACCGCGGGATAAGCGGAGTCCTGATTTAGTAGCTAATAATAGCCACAAAGTAGCAGCTTGTTAATAAATTTAAAACACATAAAATCAGACCATATAAAGTGCAGCAGTGCATTAACAATAGCAGCAGGCAAATTGGGATAATCATAGACGGGTGGCTTTATATGGAAGTCCAGCAGGACAACCTCACCTCTCGATGTGCCACGAACTGACGTTAGTGAGACCTTGTGCCAGACATGTCTATATGTCTTCATTGCCAGATTGTCAGCTCCAACTACTGCTTCCCACCCCTGGTGAATTTCGAAGAGTCAAGGCAGCCTTCAGTACTGCTCAGAACATCTTCCAGTTCAACGACATGGGGCAGTCTGGTGTGGGCCCTAGACTCTGAGCACTTCTCCGACTTTTTTGCAGCCGTTTCACCACATTTGGTGAAATTACACTCTTGCCTAACTTTTTGCCGCATTTGTTTTTAGTGGGGGCTGGGTTAGGGCACATGTAATATTGTTTTTCTGGGTAGTGGGGAGTGGAGAACAAGTGTGGGGCAGTGGGAGGAGGCAATGGGGGGGCCCTGCCCCCATAAAAAACACCATTATAAATGTGGTAAAAAGCCCAAAGCGATCAGATGACCCTGATCCCTTCAGAGTTTACATCCTGAATGGAATGTTTTTGATCTATCTGTTACCCGTTTGCAGATTGATAACGGCACAGAAGTATTCTGAGAGAGGTCAAGACTTTCCACAGTGAGGAGGACTGAGCCACCTGTGGAGGGGTTTGCCATGGCTCAGGATCTCTGTACTTTGTATTGCAAAATGTAACTCTGGTTTGCCTTTTAGCATATGGAAAGAGCCCCTGCAAGCCTGAAAAATAGAGCTCTTCCCTCCTGGGTTCCTGCATCGTATATTTGATGGTGAGAGAGGGCTGGACCCCCTCTGCTGCCTATTTACCAGTTTCCTTATTTAGGGCCAAAACCCTTCTGTGCAAAGAAACATAGTCTTAAAAAAACTGCCTTCTGGGAGTTTTCCCCTTGCCGGATTTTAGCCACAATTGTCTCATAACCCTCACCCACGTAACGTCCTTTTGGCCTTATTACCTCAAGTCTGACCAATGTCAGTGATCTCCTCTTCTGTATTCTTCAGAGGTTTGCAAGGAGGGACTGTACCGAGTCAACATGGGAGATGGAAGCTCCCCTGTTGGTAAATTTAAAACACTTTACCTGGGTTTTTACCTGGACTCTAACTTCAATCTCAAAAGACAGGTAAACTCCTTAGCCTCCTCCACGGCATACACGTGCAAATTGATCAGTACTGCCAAACCCTTCCTGTCAGATGCTAGCTACCTCACCATTGCTAGAGCCCTCATTCTGTCCCGCCTGGACTACTGTAATGCCCTCTATTTGGGATCCTCTAAAGCCACCACTAGCAAATTACAAACTCTACAGAATAATGCTCTTAGAGCGGCCCTGGGCATCTCTAGAAGAGGGCACATCACTGGACACAGCCAGCAGAACAACTGGCTCTCTATCAAAGATAAAATTACCCTAAAAACGGCGTCCCTCACCCATAAATCCCTTAACAACGTTGCCCCTACCTATTTATCTGACAGATTCCATAGACAGTCCTCTGAGAGACCGATAAGAACAGCTTACAAGGATTGCCTCTCTATCCCTAACTTTAAACGTTCTACAATAGGGGGAAACAGTTTCCCAGTGCAAGCAGCTAAGTTGCGGAATTCACTACCGCCTACTCTCAGAAGGGACCTGCCTTATCAAAGCTTCCGATCGAAGGTAGTTACATGGTTGAAAAGCAAGCCTCAAACTTATGCTGGTGTTTAACCTGCCCCACCCACACCTGCTGCACACTCTGTAACTAACTGTGCTTAGCTGTATATATGTACATTACCTTGTGCTTTTACTTTCATTGTGTTTATGTATATCTTATGATTGTTGTAACTAAGCTTCGCATATCCATGTAAAGGCTGCGCCCTGTTACCTTAGGGTATGCTCGCGCATTACAAATAAACAAACAAACAAACAAAACTGGGAATCTCGTAGGTACTCCCAAGGGCCTTTTCCACTTTCTTATCCACCTGATATGAAGGTGCTGCACACTTAGATGCCAAAGTAACTTGCCCAGGACATCATGGCAGAATGGAACACGGGTTGCTGACTGCAGCATGCATCATCCTCTCTCTTTTAGACTGGACTCATTGCCAGATAAGGTCTCATTGTGCCAGCTGCGCCTAGAGGCAGTCAGACCTTCTCCATGTACAACTCTTATCTGAGAATCACCCAGGGGTGCAGGCATTCTAAGGCTCCGGGGACCCCATCATTTTTCCCCCAGAAGCCTTTAAACCCTGTGGGCATTTTCAGATGTCACTCATAAGCTCTCAATGGTATGGGTCTTCACACTCATACTCTACAATCTCCACTGCATGCATGGCACGTTTCTTGTCTTTTCAGACCACGTCCTGCTGTAGACCCATGCGCCGTACATCGCTTTGATGCCCTTGCATATGGCAGGAGGCACTATATGAATATAGGATAACATAACATGCAAATAATAAAGTTCAATGCAGTACAGATGGAGAATAGCAGAGGTTGCTAGGCAACTAGAGAGAGATACACACTAAGAAACAACCAACCCAACAAACAAACCAGAAACCAAAAGACAGTGGCACACATCCAGAGCATAAAAGGCACTGTCAGACACTCATACACCAAACACAACTACTGGAGACCGCAATATACTAACAAACAGCTTTACACCAACAGCCCCCGCCAGATAACCAGAAATCAGACACTAGAAGGCCAGACCAGTTACGACCAGCGACCAGCATTCAGTTTCAGAAAACCACATACAGATGGGCACTCTAGATAACATTAGACCACCAGACACCCAAAGACCAACAGACACTGTCATACAACCAAAGATCATTAGACATTTCCAGTCTGTCAGATAACAAGAGGACAATACATTATCAAATAATCAGAAACCATCATGTGTCATACAACCCGAGAGTAACATGTCCTGGCAGATAACTAGACACATAATGAAACTACCAAACAACCAGCACCCATAAGGTCATCTCAGACAATGCGAAATCGACTTGCTATGACAGAAACCTATAGAGCAACAGACACTAACAAACAACCAGGGACAACCACACCAACAGCAACTGCTAGACACCCTGAAGCCAATATTTACTTTCAGGAAATCAGAAACCATAAACACTGATAGACAAAAAGAGGTCATCAGAAACTTTTAGACAAGCAGACAGCATCCAACACTACCAAACACTAGGACGGCATTGGACACTGTTGACCAAACAGAAAGTAACGTACAGTGCCCCACAGTGAGATAGCAGTAGAGAGTGGCAGGCCAAAAGTAATCCACAGGCACTAGAAGACCGCCAGGGACAAAACAAATGCTGACAGGCGCTTAGAGACCCACAGACACACTAAAATACCCAAAGGACAATAGCCACGTTTCGGCTCATTTGCTCTGCTCACTTCTCGTTTGCAATTCTCCCACGTGGTAACATTTTTAAATGGCCATTGCGTTGATACAAGGATTCAACAGGCCTTTTTATACTCATGATTATGAGTGTCGTACCTAGAAGCACTTGTGTAGAGGCGTGCTATAAATGCCACATCATATCATATCATAGCTCTAGTGATGATCCCCACTACGATTCTGTATTCGTGTTCCAAGGTTTCTTACTGCGGGAAGATCTCAACCATTGTACGGAAAAGACAGGTGAGCTCTCTGGAAACTGGGATCTGGATAGAGCTCCTGCTCCATGCTGGTTTAGTAATCAAACGTGTTAGTCCGCTCTGGGGTACACTTTAAATACCTGCCCTCGCCAAATAGTGTCCGTAATCTCCTGAGATGGCTCCATGTCATGACATCTGCCTTGAGTTCCCATGGGAGCTCCCACAGTGCTGGACAGGCCTACAAGGGCCTTTGAGGACTTTTTGGTGGGCCTCTGCATCATGGCACTCTTTTGTGTGGTTGGCTGTTTTATTTCCAAAAGTTCTTATGGAAAATGGGTTGGGCTTGCTCACTCTGTGTAATATGGGGACACTTTGTAAATTATTTCTGGGGCCTCTTTTGGTTCCCGGTCCACTCATGGTAGGTTTGAACATCCAGGGTGTATTGTTTTCAGTCCAGTTGCTGTTACCTTGCACTTTGTGGCTGAGAGGAACTTTGTTAAGTAATTAAACACACTAGCCAGTCTTAGTAACTGATTACGACGAGCCCCTTGTTACTAGTCACAGTGTATGTGTGCATCTGTGGGCAAACGTCCAAAATGACCGATATTAAAAGCCTGCATGCGTGATTTGACTGCATTTCAAGCGCTCGAAAATTCCGAACATCCGAAAAGTTTGACCAAATCATGCATTCGGTGCTGGGGGCTGCAGGGGTGTCCCCTGCACCCTTGTTCACTATATTACGAGCAGGGGTAGCAGCGGTGTTCCACGCAGCCGATCCCCAAAAAAAAGCTATGGCACTTATTTTTGAGCCCTGGCACTTATTGTCTCAAACTCACTTTAAATATGAAGTGGTGATAGTCAGTGCATCCATCAATCACAATGAGCAGGTGCGAACTGTAGTGTGACCCCAAATGTCTCGACACTCTGGGGAGCAGCTATGGGTCATGGCAGCAGTGGTGCCCACCTGCCGCATCACAGGAGTGCTAGAAAATATTTGGGCCCTGGCACTTATTGTTTTACAAATAATGCACTGACTGCACCTCAGCTGATTGCAGCTATGCACGGCATGGCAGTTCACCGCGCAGGGCGAGATAGACCGGAATTGAGCCATGGCATGCTTCGACCGTTGGATGGTCAGCGTCATTATCTGGTACAGTGCATCAAAGGGATCCTTGCAGCTATCGATCCAGTCCTGTGCAGGCCGAGTCAGAACAGAATATCTAATCCAGAAACACACACCTTAACTTCGATTGCACGGTGTGTATCGTGTATCGGTCTAGCCCTCTGAGGGCCTCTGAGTGCAGTGTTTGACATCGAATGCACAAGTAGTCACACAATTACCATTGACTGCTATTGCCTGCACCCATACCCGCACCATTCCCAGTGGTCATCCTCAAATATCCAGTTTCTCACCATGTTACAGAGAATTGACTTCCAGCATCCAGGTATAAACCTGATTACATGGAGTATCATTGTAATATCCACCTATTTCCAGGGATTGCCATCAAATGCGCACATACTCACTCCTGTTCCAGTGACTGCCAACAAAATCCCAAGTATTCACCCCATTGTAAGGGATTGCCATTATCTGACATGTTTGGTTTCGGCCGCGTATTTTAGAGAATGTGAATTGGTGATTCCATCAAAATGCAACAGTGCTGTGGAAGAGCACGCTCTCCTGTAGTAGTTACAATATGCCAACCACATATTTAATTTAAAGTTAATAAAAATTGCTCTGATGGCATCAAATTGTAAACGTAGGAAGAGCTTTGACTGTGAGCTCCTGATGTACCCTCACCACCGCGTCCCTCAAGGTTTTATGTGATGTTGTCAAAAAGACTTAATCGAATTTGATTTCATCAACAACAACAGAAAATTGTGTGTGGTAGATCTTGCCACATATATGTTACGGGGGAGACCCCTGCAGCCCTTCCCACACGCCCACAACATTATTTATTCACCAAAACCCACCCCCCACATATATTTGCAGCAACATTCGTTAAAATAAATTCAATGGAACCAAATTCGACGAAATCTGCCGCGGCAAAACCCCCCTATCCCGTCCCCTGACACTTAGATAAAGAATCCTGGAGCCAGACCTGACTTTACAACTTGTGCAATCAGTCAACTGATGTGAAAACTGCATAAAATCAAAACAAAAAGCGGAAAAACAAGACATTAGTTGCAAAGAATCAAATATTCCTTAAAAGATGGCCTATCAGTAGGCATCCAAAAATGGTATAGGTCATGACACGAGCAAAGAAGGAGGGAAAGTGAGTTTGAAATGAAAGGAAGATATCCTTTTTTTATTTTTCTTGACAATGTTAGGGTTTTCTCAGTCAGATTTATTTACTAATGGTGGCCGGAGAGGCACCAGACATCCGAAACCTTTTCGGCAAATGCAGAGGTCCACCAATTGTTGCCGGCTTGGTGCTTCCAATGGGCCCAATTCATGGAATATTTTGCACGGTTCAAAGGGACTTTGCACTGCTGAAAAGTGACTTTGCACTGCAGACAAAAACCCTGATTCATGGAACTGCGCAAAGTGTATTTTTGCAGTGCAAAATTCATTTTGTACTACAAACATGACTTTGCACTGCAAAAATACCATTTGCACAGTTCCATAAATCAGGGTTTCTGTCACAGTGCAAACTCACTTTTCAGCAATGAAAATTCACTTTGAATCGTGCAAAAAATTCCATGAATCGGGCCCATAGTTGTCCCTAAAACACCTTGTATATAATCCCGTGAAATGGGGCATCGCTTTCACATTAACTCCTCCTGCAAAGAGATATTGACAACATTTTCCAACCGAAGCGGACAAGTGTAAAGATATCCCCCAAAAGCTGCTGCCTGTCATGCAATTATGTACTCCATGCCTCCATACAGGACCCGCTGGGGTATTACCGGCAAGCGTCTGACAATCCGAGACCCCCGAGGCCTGCGGCACGCTCTATATTACATTTGACTCCAAAACTTCTATCCAATTAGAGCGGCGAGCCAACTTTTAATGGCATCTCCTCGCAATTTCCTGCGCTCTGCTATCTTCACGCTACATGTCCCTGATATAGATTGAAAAGCCGAGCGTGTCCCTTGGGAAGGAGCTTAACTCTTCAAGGCCCGATCCGAGTTAGAGCATCATTCAAGATGTACCGCACACGGATTTGCTGCGCCAGTGGGCACACCACGGTGGCGTAGGGCGGGCATTCTTGAAACTCTGCCTTGGCCACATGTCCAGGCAGAGCAGTTTCCAGAGGATATGGCGCCCAGGACGAAACAGTAGAAAAGATCCTTGTCAAGCGCCTTCTGCCTTCCTCCCAGGGACATCATTTAAGGGGTCGCCAGGGGCCACACCTGCGACCCCTGAGGTCTCCCTTGCTAGCCCTGTGGTCTCCCTTGCTACCCCTAAAAAAAGATTATTTTTTTTTTAAATCGGATTTAAAAAAAAAAAAAATTGAGGCTCCTGGGCTGTGGCCAGCGGCATGTGGCTCTTTGTTTCTGGAGTAGCTATTTTTCTGTTAGCTATAGCCATTAAGTGAGCTCAGTGGGTTGAGCGCTGGCTGCTGCAATGTGTGTGATATCTACAGGTTGCAGGTTCGACTCCCGGCAAGGTCAACTCAGACTTTCATCCTGCTGAGGTTGATAAATGAGTACCAACACAGGTTGGGTGTGTATGTATATTTGTTCTATATGAAGCGCTTAAGCGTAAGTGCTATATATTAGCACATCATTATCGTTTGGCCTTGGACGTCTGCTTGCATTCACAGTGATTTGGTAATATGGGCCTATACGTGCGATGTTAATGATACATATGGTGATCCATTTTGTATAAATGTGTATCACTTTACAGTGGTATCGTAACCATATTTTTCATAGTGTACTTAGAAACAATGCTATGTGATGCCACTTCCTGCGTTGTCAAGGGGTGAAAGGTTATGTTGCATCGCTTCCTGTGAGGTCACTTTGGGGTGGGGTCAAATGACATCACTTCCTGTGATTGTCATCAGTGGTCAAGGATTGTGTGATGTCACTTCCGCTCCCACTGGCATTTTGGTGAAATGACGTCCCTGCTTCCTCCCAAACACCAGCCCTGAAATGCATTGCTCTGATACATGATGCAATTGCAATTCAAAAAAAGCTTTATTTGCTTGTACTTAAAAGCAATAAGTAGGCAACAATATCCTACACTGGGCTTCAATTTTATTTTTATTTCATTTCCTAATTTAAGGGCACTCCCCCAGATTTTGCTGCCACAAAATCGCCTATTTCTGCTGCGAAATTTACTTTTCCACCAATTGTACTAAAAGGGCAACACAAGCCAAACACCTCCCTTCGGCTGGAAAAGACCATAGATGTGTCGGGTTTTCACATACTAAATCTCCCCTCAGCATTACCAAGCATGTAAACAAGCTCAGAAAAACATCTTTCAAGAGCGCATGTATGTTGGGTTTACTAGACAGAGACGGTCGCAGGTGCTCCAGGACAGGAACTGAAAGTGGTGTTGAAGAAAGGGAGCCTACAAACTGTACTAAGTAGGTGTTAGATCACTGGGCTGGCGCCTTGGAGCCACTGCAGGGGAAGAGGAGACAAGTAGGTAGGTCATGAGGTGAAGCAGGCATGTTATCATGTAATGTGAGTACTTAAGAGCATTCTAACAATATCTGCCAAATAATGTGTGCTCATGGGACTATAATGGCAAAATATGACATATAGTGAGAATAACAAGAGTATATGATGCCAATATCTAGAAAATGGCATGATGACCTAGAAATATATATGGGTAACAGCTGTCTAATGGTGTGAGTACTTGGGCACAGAATGCCAATGCATTGCCTATCGATTACTATCTTTAAGATGCATGTGAAGACATTACTGTTTAATCTACCTGAACAGAATCCCCCTCTAACTCACTGATCTTTCTTCTTTCTCTTCCTTCTCTTGGAGCGCTCTGAGGCCTACGGGCATGCAGCGCCTTATAAGAAATGAAATAAATAAATAAATATTGTAAATGATGCAAATATGTGGGTACGTCATGAAAAAAATACCTAGCAAAAACGGGAGATTTGCTGGCATCTGATGCCAAAAGCCGGAAATGTCTGATAGAACCTGGCAATGATGCGAGTACCTTTCCATAAGATGGCATTGCTTGTCATATGATGCGTGCATTTGAACATATCCTGGAAATTCCCAGCAAATGATGGTCACCTGGGCATGTGATCGCAATACCGGCCAAATCTTTTGGGTACCTGGTCATGTGATGTTAAATAGCAATGAATAGAACATGTTTCCAATAGACAAGGCAAAGTGGTTCCCTTTCTTATATAATATGCTTCCTTTAGCCCATTCATTATATTTTAAACTCCTGCCCCCAACCTGCTTCTCCTCCAACATGCTGTAACTGGACCCTTTGTTTAAACCAACAACATAAAAGTATTAAACCACGTCAATGTGTACTTGTTTTTGTTTTCCCTTTCTCAATCTCAACCCTTCTACTTGTAGTCCTCCTCTGCACCCCCAACCCTTCATTATGGCAGGTCTGTGTCTCTTGGGATAATTGTCACACGCTGTCCAATGTTGGAGGATAATGCATGGGATGTTTAGTTTCGTACAGAGAGATGCTCATTTTTGGGAGTGGTAAACCATCTAAAAACAGTTGTGTGGAGCGGCTTAACCATTGGGCTTATCCACGGGAGGTGGGAGGTGTCCATTGAAATGGGTAGGAAATGGGTAGGGCAAGTTTCTGTGTTTCTGCCTCTGCTAATCCCCATGTGTGGCTGCTGCCTGTTGTTGATTGAAAAATAACAAACACCTATTTTAGCAGGATGGTGCTGCTGAAGTGTCCCCTCCACACCTGTGCCCTGGGACATTGCCTACTTTGCCTGCCCTTTGAAAAGGCCCTGTGTCTAGGTGAGTGGTTTTGACTTTGAACACTTAGATAGAGTCATGCATCAACATGCTTTCTGTTAGCATGTGTGGTCAAGTGGAGGTGAAAAGAAAACAGTCATATTATCACTTGTTTATGCATCGCTTCCTGACAGATTCATCTTGTTAATAATAATAAGCAGCACAGGGTAACCATAGACTTTCCAGAATATACATGTTTTCAATGGTCTGAAAATAGTAGCCATTCAGTAATGTGTATCAGTTGTGGGGGAAGAGCAACCCACCAAAAGGGGCTACTGAAAAAGATTGTTGCAAGCCCTGGCAGCATGTCGGGCAACATATTTGGGTGTCATGGTACTGAGCTTAGGGAGAACACTTGGTGGACATATGTTAGGGTGTTGTGTCTCAAAATTCCAAATAGAATTAGAGTCAGTCCAAAGCACACTCAATGAGGGAGTAGACAAAGTGCACTGCAAAACCCAGCTTTATTATCATCCCAACAAAGCCCGGACAGGAAACAAGCATTAACATCTTGTTACCCTCGATATGTTAATAAAAATTGATTGCTTAAATTCTATACATGTGTCATCAATGATGTCATAGCATAATCTTAGTTTACAAAACCTATGGGGAACAGGAGTAGGTGAATGGGTTTGGCTACATATAGCTTCCCTAGGGGTTAAACATTTCATTGGGTTACGAGTATCGGATGGCTCTATCTGGAACCACCCCTATGTTGATAAGGTAAAAAAATACATCATATCTACAACAGGTGGTTGGTTGGCATACTACTTGATGGGCGGCATCACACTAGCGATTTTGATAGGATAGGTTGGCTCTCTTCTAACTAACCTTGTACACTTGACAGGCCATCAAGGTATGAGCCAGATGTGGAGCAGTGGGAGAGAGATTCATTGACTGTTCTTTGTTCAATTAAAAGTTTACTATCCCTTGTAGACCACTAGGGGGCACGGACAGCAATGGCCATCTGATCAGAGGCTCCCGACCAAGCGGGGAAGAATGAGATGAAAATGAGCGGTTTGCGATCTTCCTGTGGAATGAAATTAACAGAAATGGATGTGTGAACATTGCCATCCTAGAACATCGCCACCAGTAACAGAGATTGGGGAGAACCGGAGGAGAAGCGGACGCGGATAAAGATAGAAACCCCTCCCCCACCACGCATGCAGGCAACAGGCCCACAAATGGAAAGCGCCAAACTGCCGGCTGGGACACAGGCGTGGAGTAAGTGAAGACCCGGCTGGGACGAGAGACTGACTGTCGAGCCTGTACTGCAGCCCGGATCCTCCCTGCCGTGACCCCTATCAAGAGGGAGGGCCCCAAAATGATCAAGCGGTAGGAGCAGAGGCTGGGGAAGCACTGCCCATCTCCCGGCCTTCCTGAGCCAGAGTATCCTCGTCCCCAGAGACCTCCCGAAGACCGATACGGAGGGATGAGCGTTCGCGGGAGACTGGCTCCTGCTCCAGGGTCCCCCACGAGTCACAACACAACATCGGTCTACAAAAAAAAAAAGCGGCGCGGCATCCCGCCGGGCCCCGGGTGGCAGAATGGGAGAAGTGTGCACCGGAGGTGCGGTGAAGGACATACGCTGCAACACATTAACCCACGGCCCGGATGAAAGGCGATGATAAACGTGTGAGACACGCCAAACTGCCTTCCTAACTGGATAGCAGAGCTGGCTGGTGAAGGATTCTACCAAAGTTGACAGCTGCCTGGACGCCGCATACTGTTGGAGGCCTTCAAGTCCCACAAGAGCAGCAGCAATGAATGGAGAGGAGGTAAGCCGCCGCCCCCCTTGTGAAGCCCCACACACGCTTGAGAAGTGTGCCAGCAGGGAAGAGTCCAGTAATAGCGCAGGGCTAATCAGCACAACGATCTTGGAAGGGGGGAAGCCCATGCAAGCTGCCGCACAGGCCAACACCACCCACAGAGCTGTCTGAACACACCCTGGTGACTTGTTAATGGGTGCAGAATAACAAGAGCATTGACACCACCCACACAACGTGGGGAAACCCACCAACCCCAGCAACGAAGTCTGCTTGCACCGCCACCAACAGCAGAGAAGGGTGGGAGGAAGAGAAAGTACACCACAAGCGCCCCTAACAAACCCCGAAATAAGCAGTGGGAAACCTGGAATCTGCAGAAGAAACTCTGGGGAAGCTTCCACATAACCCTGTCAACACCCCGACCAAAGTCAGGCAAAACAGAGCAAAGCCAGGCGCAGCGAGAAGTCGGGACAGACTTTAGCAATTCAGGCGGGGTGATACACTGGAGTGGTCGGCCGACAAAATGAGCAGGCAAGCAACAAAGGAGGATATTGCAGGAATCATGTGGAAGATCCGCGCATTGCGGTCAGACATACAAGTCCCGATTGCCGAAATCAGGGGAAAAGTGGAATCCATTGAGAGCAAAGTGGAGAACCTGGAGCATAATCAAGTCAACACAGATTTAATGGAAATGAAGCTGAGTGCACGCATGACGGAAATAGAAATGAAAGAAGAACTCACCCTCAAAATGGATGACATGGAGAACAGGGAAAGGCGGTCCAACCTGAGAATAGTCGGCCTACGAGAATCAGACGGGGAGACGCCAACCATGGTCGAGAGGAAAGTTCAGGAAATAATCACCTATTCCTAATGGAAGGGGGTAAGACCGTGTGCATTAAAAGGGCCCACAGAAGGGGCTTGGCATTTGCAGCAGGGCCAAGGTCGATAGTAGTAAAGTTTTCAAGCTACAAGGAGAAAACGGAAATCCTCCTCAAAGCGAAGTAGACTCAAGAAATTCTGTTCCAAGGTGTTAAACTGACGATATTCCAGGACCTATCAAATGTCACACTAAGCAGAAGAAGAGCATGCAGGCCCCTAACTGCATGGCTAACGGAAAAAGCTGTGCGATACCGATGGGGATACCCCTTCGACCTCACCTTTGAATGGAAAGGAGAGGAATACTGAGTTGTCACTTCAGATGAGGCAAAGCAGGTGCTCCAACACCTAACAGAACATAGCGACAGAAACCTGACAAGGCCCAGTCAGAGCCAGGTGCCGAGGTCTTGGGAGACGGACATACCCCCCCCCCAATGGCAAAAGAGATCCAAAGCTGGTAGAAAGTATGCCAAACTAAACCCAGAGTCGTCTGCAAAGCCCCAGTGAAGGCGCAAAAAGGTTGCAGAACACTAAATATACTTAACATTCACACATAAACAGATGGAGAACGGAGACGCAAAAGAGTTCCCCCGTTAAGGTTGTGTCCAAACCCTAGTGGTCCTCAACTCCAAGAGGGCGTCTCAACCCAGGGAACAGAGGTCAGGTACAATGACCACAGTTCAGTTGATATTGTTAACTAAGTTCAAGTTCACTGTTATGGGGGGTTGGAGGGGGTGGGAAAACAAACGATTAAGCAAAACCAGCTGGGGTATACAGAGAGGACTGGGGAACGGGTGGCCACGGGACATGGGTAAAAGGTGTGGACTATCGAAATGGGACCCAGTGTAGACATGCCAGGGGGGGTCAGAGGCAAGACCTGGAAAGTCCATGCTATGAATGGGCACTCTCAATGTTAAAGGGCTCAACTCACCGACCAAGAGATCACTGGTAACAAGAGAATTTGAAAGAGTGGACCTAGATGTCCTCTTTATACAGGAAACAAGACCTAAGGCAGGTGAGGAAAAAGCGCTAAGAGGAAGAGGGGTGGGGCAAATATTCTGGGCATCTGGAGAACAGAAAAAAGGGGGAGTCGGTGTCATCTTAAACAAGCGGATCAGACTGGATAACCCAATAGTGGAGTCGTCAATGGAGGGTAGACTTCTAATTGTGCAGGGTGAATGGGACGCCTCACAAATCACTCTGGGGGGGGTCTATGCAGCCAACCAAGGACAGGGGTTGTTCAATGAGACTGCCCTGGATGCCATAAGGGGACACAGTGAGGGATTGATGGTGATAGGGGGAGACATCAACACCTGGGCAGATCCCCAAATGGACAGGCAGCAAACAAGGGTGAAGACCAAAAGCATCCAAGGGAGGAAACCCTTTGTGTCCGCCCTCGAGAGGGAGGGGCTGGTTGACGTTTGGAGATCTTGCAATCCGGATAGAAGGGGATATACATTTAAATCTGAGATCCATGACACCTACACAAGGATCGACTACTTGTTGATCAATGAAGAAAATAGGTCCAGGATCCATAATAGTGTCATTCGCCCAGTAGCTTGGTCGGATCACAACATGGTCATAGCTACCCTAGAAATAGAGGGAATCGGCCGCCGAGACACAAGGTGGTGATGCAATGACTACCTCTGGATGGACAAACTTTATGGCCAGGAACTCAGAACAGCCATAGGGGAGTACTTCCTGCTTAACAATAATGGGGAGGTGGATACTGGCATGGTATGGGAAGCAGGAAAGGCAGTATCGAGGGGTCATCTTATGAGAGAAAGGGCTAAGTGAAAAAGGGAACGTAAGCTACTGGAGGAGAAACTGAGGGGAGAGATCATAGACATTGAGGGGAAATTACATGCCCAAGGGACTTATTGTGAAGAACATCTTGCAACCATCAAAGGGAAAAGGGAAGAACTGAAAGCATTGGGGAAGGGAGACGTAATAAGAAAGTTGAAGTTCCTAAAGAAAATGTTATGAAAAAGGGGATAAGGCAGACAACATGTTAGCCAATAGACTTCGGGCATAAAGGGCAGAAAGATGGGTTGAAGCAATACAGAGGAGGGAGGATGCACACGATTGTCAGAAGAAATAGCGGGCCAATTTGCTAAATACTATGAAAACCCCTATACCAGTGAGGAGGTCCGAAGGGACGGAGAAATGAAAGACTACATTGAAGCAGCAAGGCTAACACATCTTAAAGACTCGGAACAAACCCTCTTAGACTTAGAAATAACACCAGATGAAGTACAAGCAGCCATAAAAATCACTCCCTCCGGTAGGAGCCCCGGGAGAGAATGGCTATAGCATGGGGTTTTATAAACAATTTGCATAAATCCTGTCCCCCCCACCTAGCCAATCTGTTTAACCACATAAGAACATCGGGCCGGGCACCCCCACCATTCTCAGTAGCACACATAGTAGTACTCTCCAAGGCAGGAAGGGACCCCACATGCTGCAAACCATACCGGCCAAAATCCCTTTTGAACTCAGATGCCAAAGTATACGCAAGAGTACTAGCCACACGGATGGAGGACATCATGCCTCGCCTGGTCCAACCCAATCAAGTGGGCTTCATAAAAGGCAGACAGATGGCGGATGCCATGCAGAAGACCCTGGACATTATGGACATTATGAAACACACCAAAGAATCTGATGGAAACCAGGTGCTCCTCATCATGGACTCAGGGAAAGCCTTTGATAGGGTGGAAAGGGACTTCTTATGGGCTTTGCTGAGGAACATGGGATTCGGGGAAACCTTCATCCAAGGGATCCATGCCCTGTATAGGACCCCAAAAGTAAGGGTGGTGGTTGACAGTAAGCACTCTGTGGAGATTGTGCTGTCCAGAGGGACCAGGCAGGGGTGCCCCCTGTCACTGCTCCTCTATGCTCTGTCCATGGGGCCCCTGGGAAACAACATCAGAAAGGACAATGCAATCAAAGGAATAAAGGTGGGTGATACAGAATTCAAACTGGCAATGTTTGCCGATGATATCCTACTGTACTTCGCAGATCCCTAGAATGACATCCCGAAAGTCCTACAAACGATCCAAGAATTCGGCAAGTGTGCTGGTGTTACGCTCACCTGGCTCCCACAGGGGCGTCGGTCGGACCCGGACTGCTGCGGCCTCCACCCAAGTGATGCGTAGTGCAGCGATGACTGACTGGATCTGCCCTCCTAATCTTGTCTGCTTGACCCGTAGAAATATTCTCCTACAAGTGGAGAGATGGATTTAGCCACTTGTGGATTCAAGTGATAGCACCCCCACTGTCATCCCCACTAATCACCTCTGAAGCGCCGTCTCAGCAATCTCACCTTATATTCTTGAAGGATGAGCCCTCCATCCTGCGAAGCACACAGGGGCGCGTAGATGACCAGTTACTTCACTGGCCTGAAGATATTGGAAGAGTTGTAGATGAATCCTGACTCAAAAAGGTCCTAGCGAAGAGCCATAAGTATATAGTTCGTAAGAGTTCAAAATGTCTGGAATTCACTCGTGTCCAATTCCTCTTTTATCTTGCAGGTTGACCCAATAAAAAGATTGACAGCTGAAAGTGCTCCGGTAAAAGTCTGTGTTACCCATCACTGTCCGGTAAATTATGCCAAGGGTTAAACTTGCTGCTTTCTCCTTATCTTACAGGTGCGGCATAAGAAGATGTGGCGTGCTGAGGTGAATCGAGTTCTGAGGTTCGAGGGTGGTGTCCATATATGGTATAAAAGGGGCTTTGTCCGGTTCCTGAATGTACAGAGTTATTGTATGCATATTCGGAAATCCATAAAATGTCTTTCCAATTACTTTCGGTCTGGTGAAGCATGCAACAAAGGTACTGTTCAAGGGTCTGGTTGGTCCTCTCCGTCTGACCATCGGTCTGGGGATGGTGACTGGTTGATAACCTTACGTCAATTTGCGCCAATTGGCAACATTTCTTCCAAAAATGTGAATTGAATTGACTACCTCGGTCAGAGACCAATACAGAAGGAAACCCGTGTATTCGAACAATGTTTTCGAGGAACTCCTTGGCCAGAACTGAAGCAGAAGGTAATCCCTTCAAAGGAATAAAGTGGCCCATCTTGGAAAAAAGATCCACGATAACTAGAATGGTGTTAAATCCATTACATGGAGGTAGATCAGTAATAAAGTCTAAAGATAAGGTGTGCTATGGTGTAGGTGGAATATCCAAAGGTTGTAAAAGGCCAGCTGGTTTTTTCTTCTGACTCTTGTTTTGGGCACAAATGCTGCAAGACATCACAAATGACTTTATATCTTTCGCCAGGTGGGCCACCAGAATTGTCTCTTAATTTTAGCTTCGGTTTTTGCGATACCTGGGTGATCTTCCATTAGGGTATCATGATAATTGGAGATGACAAGTTCCTGTAATTCCTTGTGTGGTAGAAATAGTCGTCCTTGATAGTAGGTTAGGTCATTGATGACTGAGTAATCCGGGCCTTTCTTTACCCAGTCCTGTAGGGCTGCTGGATTGAAGAGTTGTTGGATTTTTAAATGGATTTCTTCTAGTGTCTGTAAAGTAGTTATGCCAAGAATTCTTTGTTCAGAAATTATAGGCACCGGCTCCGGGTTCGCATATGCTTCTTCCATTCCTATTCGGGATAAGGCATCGGGCTTGCCATTTTTACAGACTGGTCGATAAGTGATCACAAAATCGAATTCGGCAAAGAACAATGCCCATCGAAGTTGGCGCGATGATTGGGCTTTGGCTGTTTTCAGATGCTGTAAGTTCCGGTGATCGGTGATTACAGTAATGGTTTGCCTGGCACCGAGAAGATAGTGTCGTCAAGCCTTAAAGGTGGATTTGATGGCTAATAACTCTTTATCGGTAACCGCATAGTTTAATTCGGGTGCCGAGAACATTTTGGACCAAAATGCCACTGAGTGAAGTTGCCCAGTTTCAGGATCCTTCTGGGACAGGACAGCTCCCATGGCTAAACTGGATGCATCAGTTTCCACTATGTATGGAATCTCTGGGCGTGGATGCTTTAAGACAGGCGCAGACGTGAATTTCGCTTTCAGCTCTTGGAAGGCCTTTTCAGCCTCTTCGGTCCACAAGAAACGTTTGTTCTTTCGCAAAAGTGCTGTGATGGGATGTACAACATGTGAGAAGTCCGGAATGAATCTGTGGTAGAAATTGGCAAATCCAAGCAATCTTTGTACCCCTTTAACTGAACTAGGTGATGGCCACTTGAGAATTGCGTCCACCTTTCGTGAGTCCATTCGGACTCCTTTTGGAGTCCAAGATAAATCCAAGGAATTCAACTTCCGTAACATGAAAAACACATTTTTCCAATTTTGCATATAACTTGTGCTGGCGTAGTTTCTCAAGGACTGCACGTACGTGCTTAAAATGGTCTGATTCTGAGGAGGAGTACACAAGGATATTGTCTATGTACACGACAACACAGACGTCAATGAGTTCACGAAAGACATCGTTCATAAAATACTGGAAGGCTCCTGGTGCATTGCACAACCCGAAGGGCATCACCTGATACTCGAATAATCCGTACTTGGTGCGAAAGGCCGTCTTCCATTCGTCGCCTTTCTTTACACGTACCAGATGATATGCCCCTCGGAGATCTAACTTAGTGTAGATACAAGCATCCTTTACTTGGTCTAGTAATTCGGGGATCAGAGGCAATGGGTACCGGTTTTTTACCGTAATCTGATTTAGTGCGCAGTAGTCTATGCACGATCCAAGGTCACCTTCCTTTTTTGGCACAAAGAACAAAGCTGAGGATACAAGAGACTTGGAAGGGCGAATAAAGCCATTAGCCAGGTATTGGTCCAAGTATTGCTGTAGGTGAAGATTTCAGGTTCCTTGAGGGCGTGGATTCTACTGAATGGGGGTTGTGCACCGGGTAGAAGGTCAATTTGTCAATCGTACGATCTGTGAGGTGGTAATGTATTGGCCTGTTCTTTTTGAAAAACATCCTGAAATTCTTGATACTCCTGAGGTAACTGCACGATTGGGTTGATGACTGTGGCCAGGCCTTTGTTCAGGGTTTTCTCCGGGTAACAGGTGTGTGCACAATCCGGGAAGGTTATTCTCTTCTCTCGCCATTCAATACAAGGATTATGTGTTTCCAACCACGGCATCCCCAGTATTATTTGAAACTGCAGGGCTTTGATTAAATCAAACACAATAGTGTCTCGATGCCCATCTTGACCCAACAGTGTCATTTCTGTAGTGGAATGAGTTACAGGCCCAGAGGCAATTTCAGTTCCATCGACTGTGGTGATGACATCCGAAATGGTCTTTTTGCAAAGAGGGAGATTCATCCTTGAAGCCAATTCGTGGTCCAAATAGTTCCCTATGGCCCCGCTATCTATGTATGCCCTTACTGCGTGCATACGTGAGGGTTGTCTAGGATCAATTAGGACCATTGGTATGATCAGATGCGAGGTCTGAGTGTCCTTTAAACTCGGCAAGTGGACCTCTACGCTTGTCGAGCATGGTCGTTTTCCGAATCAGGCTCTTTTGGGCTTTTATCAGCAACTCCTAAAACCTTCTTGTGTGGTTTTATAGGGCAATCCCGTAGAAAATGTCCTGAGGTTCCACAGTACAGACACAATTGCATCTGTCTTCTTCTTTCCCTTTCCTTTTGAGTTAAGGGTCCTTTGAACCCCCGATTTGCATAGGTTCTGATGCATCTGTTCCTTTGGGGGCAACGTTGGATTTAACCAATACCCGATTTTCGAACTTAGCTCGATCAGCCTTTCTATTCTGGAGTCGATGATCCAGCTGGACCACTAAGTCTATAAACTCTGCGCAATCCTGAGGTGGGTTCACAACTTGAGCCAAGACGTCTTTAAATTCTCCCCGAAGACCACGATGAAACAATGTAATTCGTTTTTCCTCAGGCCATCCGGTTTCCACTATCAATCTATTGAAGGTTGCGATATAGGTTAGCAGATCCTGGTTACCCTGTCGTAGGGACAAAAGTTCGTTATCCAGGGCCTGTCCTTGGGAGTGCCAGGCAAATATTCTTTCCATGCTCGTTTGAAAGCCCTGAAAATCCCGAAGAATTGGGTCATCCTGAGTAACTAGTGGAATTGACTAATCAGCTGCACTGCCGCTGAGATATGATAATACAAAGGCTACCTTGGCTTGATCGTTTGGGAAGGCTCCTGGTCTGCATAAAAAGTGCAAGCGGCATTGGTTCATAAACACGGCAAACCTTTTGGGATCATCGGCAAAGCGTTCGGGTGGAGCTAATGGAATATTTCCTGGTAGGTTTATTTGCACAGGGTTACTCGATAACACAGGAGCTGGGTTTCCCCCGGAACCAGGTAGGGGTGCTTGTCCAGCTTGATTTTGCAGCAGTTGTCTAGCGAGATCATCTTTGCGCTCCTTCGATACAATTAGTTCTCTTCTGAGGGCATTAGTCTCTTGGCGAGCGGAGTGCACTTCCGCCGTAAGTTCCCCCAATAGTTGGGCCAGTTGGTCGGTTTCTGAGGTTTCCATAACGCCCGGTTGGGGATTTGTAGATAGGCTTCGCGTTCTGTTACGCTCACCTGGCTCCCACAGGGACCCGGACTGCTGTGGCCTCCACCCACGTGATGCGTAGTGCAGCGATGACTGACTGAATCTGCCCTCCTAATCTTGTCTGCTTGACCCGTAGAAATATTCTCCTACAAGTGGAGAGATGGATTTAGCCACTTGTGGATTCAAGTGATAGCACCCCCACTGTCCTCCCCACTAATCACCTCTGAAGCGCCCTCTCAGCAATCTCACCTTATATTCTTGAAGGATGAGCCCTGCATCCTGCGAAGCACACAGGGGCGCGTAGATGACCAGTTACTTCACTGGCCTGAAGATATTGGAAGAGTTGTAGATGAATCCTGACTCAAAAAGGTCCTGGCGAAGAGCCGTAAGTATATAGTTCGTAAGAGTTCAAAATGTCTGGAATTCACTCCTGTCCAATTCCTCTTTTATCTTGCAGCTTTGACCCAATAACAAGATTGACATCTGAAAGCGCTCCGGTAAAAGTCTGTGTTACCCAACACTGTCCGGTAAATTATGCCAAGGGTTAAACTTGCTGCTTTCTCCTTATTTTAGAGGTGCGGCATAAGAAGATGTGGCGTGCTGATGAATTCTCCGGCGGTAAAATCAGGTAAGAATATGGCGGCTAAAGAGATTGTCTCTGTCTGTTCTCTCTGCTCACCTTGTTGTTTCTTGTCCCCCTTAGGTGCCGGGATTCGGTGATGTAAAGATGGAGACAGCGCCGGATCGAAGAGATGCTGCGTGGAATGGTGAGGATGGCGCAGCGCTGCTGCTGGCAATGCGACGCGTTTAAAACAAAGTCTTTCCTCTGGTTTGAAGATGCGATGAATCCGGAATCAGGTAAGAAATCAGGTAATACTCTTGTTCTAACCTTTGCTTCTTTCCTTCTTTCTAGCTGCTCCAGGTTCGAGACGGGCGTGGCAGAAGGCTGGATGCTGCTGCTGGCACGGTGAACGTTACGCTGCTGGATGCAGAATAACGCGAAGCGTGTGCTGCTCTTCGGGCGTGGTTTAAATAGCCTCCAAAGTAGTGCCAGGTAGGTATTCCTCCCTGACCACACCCGAGTAACAAAATAGTCCCTAAGGTAAAGTAGTCCCTTCCAGGCCTCACATGGGCTTGGATCTTCTTGCAGCATGGTCTGCATCAGGTAAGTGTGCACCTATGAGCCTGGCACCTATAGCGCCAGGACTGATGTCCCATATGAGCCTGGCGCCATAGGCGTCAGGACTGAACCCAGACAGCCCCTAGCAGGGGTTGCTGGGTTTTCTCAAGGCAACATGATGCCTGCTCCCGGGGCTGATGGACGTGGTCTGGATGTCCGGGGGTATGCATCATGACAGCTGGACAGAAAGTTAACACAGACAAATCTATGCTCTTTCGCTACAAGGCCCCAACCCCGGCGGCCGGACCGCCTCAGCTACAAGTGGTATACCGACTACACATCAAAGCCTAAGGTATCTAGGAATTAACATCACAAGAGCAACAGAGAAGCTATAAGAGGTGAACCTTCCTCCTCTGCTAAGTGAAATAGCCAAGGACCTGGAGAGGTGGGAAAAACTAACAATATCATGGCTAGGCCGATTTAATGCCATACAAATGGTAGTACTCCCCAAAATACTGTACCAGTATCAAATGCTCCCAATCGCAGTCCCCGGGTCCCACTTTGCAGAAGAAGCCTACAAAGCTCTGACCCAACCAAAGCAGAAAGGAGGGGCGAGTCTCCTGGACATGTATACGTACTACCGAGCAACCCAGTTTAGGGCTATAGTACCACACCTGAGAGGAGATAAACAAAAACAATGGGTGGCAATAGAGAACCATCGAATGAGGCCAGTGTCGCTAGGAGAATAGATATGGGCCCCAAGGAAATCCTTCCCCAACAGTGTTATTGAGCACTTCGCATGGGATCACTCATATGGCTATGGTGGAAAAAGGGTGAAATGAAAGGACTCACGACATATCCCTCCCCTATGAGCTGCATATGGGCTCTCCCCTTCCGTAATGACATCAGAGACTTGCTACGTTTCCAGGAATGGTATGAGGCAGGCCAGATAATAAAACCTAATGGGTGCTTATCAATTCAAGAGCTGTAGTCCGGCCTGCAAATGGGGCCCCTAGACGTGTTTAAATTCATGCAACTGAAGGGGACACTGACAGCCACCAAATGGAAGGAAAAGCTTGAGTGGGATCTTACCCCCATGGAGAAAATTTTAAGTGAATCAGTCCTTACCAAATGCCTAATCTCAAGGTTATACGAGACTCTCCTGGAAGCGAGAGGAAACACAGCAGAGGATCTGCAAAAAAGGTGAGAGAAAGATATGGGTGCAATGATAACAGATACTCTGTGAGCCCAAATGTGCAGATCAGCGCATAAAACATCAATCTCAGTAAAATACAAACTGCACAGAATAAAGCTGATACATAGGTGGCAGTATGACCCCAAAAGACTCTCTAAAATGTTTGTCCAAACGAGCCCCCTGTGCTGGAGAGGATGCAGCACCCAAGCTGACTACTGGCACATGTGGTGGGCTTGCCTGAAATCACAAGCGTACTGGAAAGAGGTTCTGGCCTGGATCAGAAAGATTGAGGGTATTTCTTGAGATCAAGACCCCAGATTGGTTCTGTTTGGCCTAGAGCAACAAGACGATCACTGGAAACCAGTGCCGCACATGACACATTTCCTATTGTCAGCGGCCAGGGCATGCATCACCATAAGCTGGAAATCGAAAGACCTACCGACGGAAGCAACATGGGCCCGGAAAGCTAAAGACCTATATGAGATGGAAAACATAACTGGTGTCATACACAATATCTCATCGAGTAGGGAAATGGAATGGGCCCCCTTCCTCGAGGCCTGTAATTGACATGGTCAAAGTCCCACCGGCTCGAACTCTAAATGAATGAAACTGAACCACTCACAGAAATGACACTTCCTTACCGTTTGATCCCAAGGGGGGTAGGAGGGAGGGCAGGGAGGAGGTTTGGGGTAAACTTGCTACTCATGTTAAAGGATTTTGTATTCCTGTTTGTAACTCTCGTTAAAATTGCTTAATAAAAACAAATAAAAAAAAAAGGTTACCATCCCTCATTCTCAGGGCATGAGACAGGGCAATCTCTTTGTACACGGCTTTGTGTGGCAGCTTGTGTCTTTGTGGGTGTCTAGGGAGTACTGCACGTGTCCTATCTATGTTGGCTTCTAATGAATAGTCAGTGTTCTCCAATTATGGTTCACGTGCTAGAAGACCGTGTTTTAAATTGAATTTCCTCCTATTTATTGAGCTTTAAGCTAATATTAACGTGTGTGTCGGGTTTCCTGTTTCCACCAGGGACACTCTTGGGTTACTCTTCATGGATATTTACTGTTACAATGTTAGATCGATTGCTTTTGCCATCTTCAGCTTAAATTGTCTCCATGTCCTGCAGTACCTGCCTGGGATAAGGATGGTATGGTTGTCTCAGTGAGTAATGTTTCTCACTTTTGCGGTATTGAGCCAGGGAAGGGGCAGAAACTATGGATGACATTTTCATCTTTTTCCCAACAATGTGATGTCATCAGGCTCCACAGGAAGTGTGTTGGGTCTCAGACAGACTAGAAAATGGAGTGGATAAAGGAGCAATGTGTTTGTCCTCTTTGTACCTGACACGCCAGAGCATCTTGACTTTCTCCCCTTGCCTTGAAATCATTTTGTTCCTGCATGGTTTGACTGATAGCACTGAGGAGATAAACATTAGCAAGTGGATTACAATGGCCCCGGTGATCACCAATCACTCATATTTATGGATCACGCTGGGGAGGTTTCTTCCACAGTTGGCACGTGGGTGCATATTTTTTATATGGTGTTATTAAGAAGGTGAGATGGTATTTAGGTGCCTGTTCACCTGGGTGAGGGGAAAGTGTCCCCAGGGGTGTGGGCTTATGGAGATAAACAGGGCGTTGATGTGCTATTTCGGCCTGCATAGGCAAGGAGAGAGTGTCACCGGAGGCGCTGCCTTACATAGAGCAGCAGTGCAGGTCCATGTTTTGGATATATGTTATGGAGAGGGCGAAAGGGTGTCACTTCAGCTGCCTGTTCAAGATTGCAGTTTAGTCAATATCTTGTTCATGAGGGCCCCCTGAGATGCAGCCTTACAGAGGGCAGTAGGGCTGTGACTCAGCGGAATAATGCATCCACTCAGGGCCCTGTGTTTGCCCTTGTAGCCAAAGGTTCAAATTCCCAGCACGTCCACTAAGCCAGTTATCGTTCCGTGGTTGATAAAATGACTACCATTGCGTTGGGTAAAAATAAACATCTGCTTTCTGTCAATAGCTCCAAGAAACCCCCTCAGAGAGGACGGTGCTCTTTACAAATACACCAGTTATGTTATGCAGGTCAAGGTCAGATATGCCATTGAACTTTGAAGGTGGTGTTCCCAATTGTAAAGGTGAATATGAAGTTGTTTTCAGTAGTATCTGTGAATTGCCTGATGCAAATTAGCAGATGGGGAGAGATCGGTATAGTTGTCTGCAGATGGAAAGAAGAGCGGCATTGAATTGTCTGCTGGTGCGCAACAGATGGGGCATATCTATCGTTTTGGAGTTTTTGTGGGTTATAAAGTCATTATTGAATGTATGCCGTCTTATAAAAGTGAAAACGGTTTTGGATAAATAATGTCATCTGAATTAAACAACAAGGGGAGCACTGAACAGCTGTAAAGTAGGTAAAAGGGAAGGTTGCCGTTTCAGAGAAACCAGGCACATGCAATACATTTCAGATTATGGCGAAAAGAGGCAAATTAATTAGTTGGCTTGCAAGTCAAGGAAAACAGCATCCTGCATCTAACGGGACCCCACCTGACTGACTTCACCTGCCCTCCAGACCCCTTATCCTTATAAAGATCATTGGTCAACTGACTAGAGAGGTTTGCAGAATATCTCAGATTCATGGGCAGAGTGATAGACACTTTATTCACGCATGATATCAGGGTATTTACTGCAGGAAGAGCATAGCAAGTTTGCTGGTGGGATAATGAAAAAGATAATTTATGCTATTCTGTTTTGATTTGTACAGCGCACCGCTACCATTTGCATGGTCTCCAAGCGCTCACATGAAAAGAAAGGAGGGAGTTGTTAGGGGATTAGCTGGTAAAGGCAAGGGTTCTAATTACAGGCTTGTGAGTATTTCTGTGGTAAATCTGCTAAAATACCACCAAACGGATTTACTGTCACTGTCATTTGGTCCGGTGGAACTGCTGGCAGATTACAAGTGGCGGTATGGCAGTGTTAGTCCCCCTGGGGATTTTGATAGAATTTCCACTGGCGGTAATTCCACCAGCGGTAATTATGCTGAAATTGAAGTTTTTTGGCAGTGAGGTGGCAGAATTATCTCCAGGATCTTTTGCTGGAGGTTTTTCCTCGATCCCACCACCAAAACCATAACTGGGCAGTGTGGTAATGCTGCAGTAACTCTGTCACCGCTACAATACTGCCAATTTTAGTCTCACCCCCGACATGGAAAGAGGCCAAGGTGTTGTGCTCATCTGTTGATGATTGTAGAGCCAGAAGCAACTGGCGTCTGTGCACGTGAGTTCTTTAGGTGCTTAGTGCTGTTTCCCCAGAGGTCTATGTTTCCAGATGGGAGACCTCGGGGAAAAGGGTATCAGTGCATTGCGGAGAGGTGTAGAAGTTTGGCTAAGTTGAGGTGGACCATTTTAGCCATATTTTGCATCAGTGAGTTGGTGAGAGTGTATTGAGTTAGGTGTTTGAAAAGTGAGGATGCTTGTTATTTGGATTCTTTTGAGATCTGCTGGGCTAGCTTTGTTGGCTTGTTTTTTTATTGTCCCTGAAATTTGCTCTGGTTGCATATTTTTTCTATGTAAGAGTTCTATGTTCTTTGGGTGTGGTGGTGGTTCGGGGGAGAAGTGTTGGAAGTGTCAGCTGTGGCAGTCTAGACCTTTAAAGATGTTTTTATGTTTGTTGGTTGTTCATTGGAGGAGGTGTCAGGTTACGCAGTGGTGGTATCGTTGTCGTGGCCTGTTGTGGCCAGGAAACTACAAAGGGTTGGTTGTAGTTGCTTCTCTATCTTGGTGTATTGAATAGACAGGTTTTTAACAGTTTCTGAAATGTCGGGTGATCTTCTGTTGTCCGGATTTCTTTTTGGGTTTAGTTTCACAGTTTTTCTATGAGGATAGAGAAAACTCTACCTCTGTACTTGTCTTTCTCATAGTGCCTTGATTCTATACGTATGTCATTGCTTGATCTCAGTGTCCTTCTTACTCAGTAGAGTGTTGGCAGAAATACACTCCTGTCAATGCATGTCATGATCTCTGCTTCCAAAAGATCAGGACTTGCCCGACTCCCTTGGAAGCAGACCCATAACCCCGGTTCCGAGTGCCAGCCAGTCCCAATTGGGACCTTTTGGACCCTGTCCTGGCGCCAGTGGCACCAGGGTCATAAAGATGCCCAGTCCCAGCGCTGGAAGCGCCGGGCTCATAATGCTTGGGTGGACTTACCTGCAGCAGACCATGCTGCTTACTTACCTGCCAGTTGAACCCCTGATCCTCTTCTGTTTGGGACTACTTTTCCTGTTGGGTGGGGCAGGAGCCACTCCCTAGGTTCAGAACACTGGAACTCTTCTGGAAAGCGTGAACTCTTTTCTTACCTAGGCGTGGCTGTGGAAAGAGACACCTAAGCACTACAGGAGGCTATTTAAACCACACCCGATGGATGAATCTTGCTTTGCGTTATTCTGCATTCTCTGCAGCAGAACGCTCATCGTGTCTTCTGCTTCTGATCCTGGGCCTAAGGGAACAAAGGCTTACCATCCTGGAATCCAGTCTTCAGCAGCACCTGTAAAGACAAAGAAAGAACAGGTTAGCACTACGGTCTTCAGTGGCAGCGCATCTCTTACCTGGTCCATCGGCTGTCCCCAACGCCTCGCGCTGCATTCCGGCATCTGAAAGCCAAAGGCTTACCTACTCTTTGCATGCTCCGGAGGTCTTCGCACTGCATTCCGGCATCTGAAAGACAAAAGCTTACCAGCTCTTCGCACGCTCCGGAGGCCTTCGGCGCTGCATCCCGCATCTGAAAGACAAAAGAAGGTGCGTTTAAAGACATTGGGCAACTTTATTACTCACGTGCCATTACTCCTTCCCACGCCGAATCCAGTGGGTATTCCAGCACCCTTCAGCTTCTCTAAAGCTCCGAACTTGTACCTGCAAGATAAAAGGGACAGTTAGTGCGCATCGTGAAGCAGGCTACAAGCGCTTACTTACGTGCTTCCAGGCGCTTCTATTCCTCACGCGGGTTCGATCCTCAACTCTCATCAGCCCGCCATCTGCCATCGCCGGAACCCTGCAAAACAAGAGATATCATTACAAAAGACTTTTAAGACATTTGAAGTGCCCAGAACTTACCGTTCGTGCAGTTAACAACGGACAGCAGTCCTCTGAGGTCAAGAGGCCTGCACCCTTATCCAGTGAAGAAACTGGTTACGGCACCCTGCCCCGAGGCAGATGGAGAGCTCGGCGTTCACTTACCTAAGGTGAGGGTGTTAACCTTTGGGGTTCTACAGGAGAAGAGAAAGGGAAGAGGAGAGAGGCACCCAATAACCCCAGTTCATTAATCCCAAATTTTCTATCTGCAGACATCTTACTCTTCGAGTCAGACATACAGTGCACAGAGGTCCAGCCCAAAGAGCCAACCGTGTATTACACATCACCTTTGAAGATACGGCATTCACCCAGTCAAGACCGGCGCCTCTGCGGGAATCAGGTGAGCGTTACAGAACGCAAAGCCGATCGCAAAACTCCCACCCAGGCGCTATGGAAACCTCGGATACCGACCAGCTAGCCCAGTTACTTGGGGAACTAAGAGCAGAAGTGCATGCAGCCCGTCAGGAAACAAATGCTCTAAGAAGGGAACTGATTATTTCCAAGGAGCGAACAGACGATCTCGCTAGACAATTGCTACAGTCACAAGCCGGACAAACTCTGTTACCCGCATCAGGGGCAAATCTTCCTTCAACATCCTCTACGAACCCAGTGCAGATCAACCTACCTGGGAATGTACCTCTGGCTCCGCCCGAACGATTTTCTGGTGACCCAAAGAGGTTTGCAGTATTTATTAATCAGTGCCGGTTGCACTTCTTATGCCGGCCAGCAGCCTTTCCAACTGATCAAGCTAAGGTAGCTTTCGTGCTTTCGTACCTTAGTGGCAATGCGGCAGACTGGTCGATCCCTCTAGTTAATCAAGATGATCCGGTTCTCCATGATTTTCAAGCTTTTCAGCTCAGTATGGAAAAACTGTTTGCAAGACATTCACAGGGGCAGGCCTTGGACAATGAGCTCCTTTCATTGCGACAGGGTAATCAAGACCTTTTGGCTTATATTGCGTCTTTCAACAGACTGATAGTGGAAACTCGATGGCCTGAGGACAAAAGGATTACGCTGTTTTATAGAGGTCTACGTGGAGAGCTCAAAGATGTGTTAGCCCAAGTAGTGAATCCCCCGCAAGACTGTTCGGACTATATTGACTTAGTCGTTCAAATTGACCACAGACTGCAGAACAGGAAGGCCGATCGTTCCAAGTTTGATGCTCGAGTATTTTCCAAACCACCAACTCCTACCAAAGGAGTAGACTCCGGGGAACCCATGCAAATAGGGGGCCTGAAAGGACCACTAACACAAAAGGAGCGGGAAAGGAGAAAACAGCTGCAATTATGCCTCTATTGCGGAAACTCGGGGCACTTTCTTCGAGACTGTCCGGTGAAACCAGCCAAGAAGGCAGTAGGAGCTGCAGTTACCAGGGTCACAAACTCTGAGCAGGGAAACGACCTCGCCCGACAAGAATAGAGGTCCTCTTGCCGAGCGTTAAAACCAGTTCCGTGACCTCGCATTTCGTGATACCTATGGTCCTCATTAGCCCTGAACATCCGGATCGATTACATGCGATTGATGCTTACGTCGACAGCGGTGCCATCGGCAATTATGTGGATCATGAAATGGTTTTGAGGATGAATCTGACTCTTTGTCCAAAGGCTGTAAAGGACGTCATTACTACGGTGGATGGTACGGAGATAGCCTCCGGACCAGTAACGCATACCACCCAAGAAGTGACGCTAGTAAGTCAAGATGGACACCATGAGAAGATCGTGTTCGATGTGATCAAGGCCCCTCAGTTCCAGATTATTCTAGGAATTCCTTGGTTAGAGAAGCACAATCCTCAGATCGATTGGCGAGCAAGAACGGTTCAGTTTCCAGAATGTGTCTCTACTTGTCACCCTCGACCTGGTGTTGCACTGGCAGCAATTTCCTCGGAGGCTCCTCAGTTACCTCCTGACTACCTAGAATTCCGAGATGTTTTCCGGAAGGATCAGGCTAACTCTCTACCTCCTCGTAGGTCTTATGACTGCCAGATAGACCTGATACCTGGATCTACTCCTCCTTGTAGTAGAATTTATGCCCTCACCGAGCCTGAGAATCTTCACCTCCGACAATACCTGGATCAATACCTAGCGAATGGGTTTATTCGTCCTTCCAAGTCCCCTGCTTCCTCAGCTTTGTTCTTCGTTCCAAAAAAAGAAGGGGACCTTAGAACTTGTATAGATTATCGCGCCCTGAACCAGATCACCGTTAAGAATAGATATCCGTTACCTTTGATCCCTGAACTCCTGGACCAAGTCAGAAAAGCATGCATATATACAAAGCTGGATCTTAGAGGAGCCTACCACTTAGTACGAGTAAAAGAGGGCGATGAATGGAAGACGGCCTTCCGCACCAATTATGGGCTATTTGAATATCAGGTCATGCCCTTCGGACTTTGCAATGCCCCGGCCGCCTTTCAATATTTTATGAACAATGTCCTCAGAGAGCTCATAGATGTGTGTGTTGTTGTTTACATTGACGACATCCTCGTTTATTCTTCATCGGAAACTGAACATCGGAAACACGTGAAAATGGTCCTCGAGAGATTGCGTCAACACAAACTTTTCGCTAAGTTGGAAAAATGTGTTTTCAACGTGACTGAAGTTGAATTCTTGGGATTCATATTATCACCTAGCGGAGTGCGTATGGATTCAAAGAAGGTCGATGCAGTTCTGAAATGGCCATCACCATCCTCCGTAAAAGGTGTGCAAAGCATGTTAGGCTTCGCTAACTTTTACCGCAGGTTTATGCCCGAATTTTCTCGAATAGTCCAGCCCATCACTGCCTTGTTAAAGAAAAACAAACGTTTTGAATGGTCTACCGAGGCGGAACAAGCTTTCCAGAATTTGAAGACTAGATTTATCTCTGCACCAATCTTAAAACATCCTCGCCCAGAACTCCCCTACATCGTTGAAACTGATGCTTCGAGCCTTGCCATGGGGGCAGTTCTATCACAAAAGGACCCAGTAACCAATCAGTTGCATCCCGTGGCATTTTGGTCCCGCAAATTCTCGCCTCCTGAAATCAATTACACTATTACTGATAAGGAACTTCTAGCTATCAAGTCCGCCTTTAAGGCTTGGCGGCATTATCTTCTGGGGGCCCGACACACCGTTACTGTGATTACAGATCACCGAAACCTGCAATATTTGAAAACCGCAAAAGCTCAATCCTCTAGGCAACTCCGTTGGGCACTATTCTTTGCCGAGTTTGACTTCATAATTATCTATCGACCTGGTACAAAAAACGGTAAAGCTGATGCCCTTTCTCGGATGGGAGTGGAAGAACATTTGATCAATCCTAAACCTGTACCTATCATTCCCGAACAAAGAATTCTAGGTGTAATCACCACACAATCCATAGAGGAAGTTAAGGATAAAGCCAGGCTACTGGTAACTCCAGCAGACATACAGAATTGGCATCTGCAGGGAAAGGACTTTACGGTGAAGGACAACCTATTGTATTTCCAAGAACGGTTATACCTGCCCAGCACAGATTTACAGAAAAAGGTAATCTCTTGTTATCACGATTCTTTAATGGAAGGACATCCCGGTATGACCAAGACCTCGGAAAAGATCAAGCGCTACTTCTGGTGGCCGTCTTGGAAAAAAGATATCAGAGACTTTATAATGTCCTGTGGAGTATGCGCCCAAAACAAGAGTCAAAAGGAAAAACCAGCCGGCCTCTTACGCCCTATTGACATCCCGCCTCGCCCTTGGCATACGCTTTCTATGGACTTCATCACCGATCTACCCCCATGCTCCGGATACAATACGATCCTAGTAATCGTGGACCTATTCTCCAAGATGGCACATTTCATTCCACTCAAAGGCTTACCAACAGCAGCAACTCTGGCCCGAGAATTTCTCGAAAACATCGTCCGACTGCACGGTTTTCCTTCAGTTCTAATTTCGGATCGAGGTAGTCAATTTATTTCTCATTTTTGGCGAAGTTGCTGTCGGTCGGCTCAAATTGATGTGAGACTTTCGACCAGCCACCACCCTCAAACCGACGGACAAACCGAGAGGACCAATCAAACTCTGGAACAGTATTTGCGCTGCATGCTACAACAAACTGAAAAAACTTGGAAAGATATCCTTTGTATAGCCGAATATGCCTACAATAACTCTGTCCACTCGGGAACTGGGAAGACCCCGTTTTTACTTTTATACGGTAGTCACCCTCGAACCTCGGAGTTGGATCCACTCCAAGATCTTGGAACACCAGCAGTAGACCACCTGCATTCTACAATCACCCAAGCCTTTAAGGAAGCCGTTTCTCACCTTCAAAGGGCTAAAGAACAATACAAGAAAGGAGCAGACCAACATCGGAAGGAAGCCCCCCAATATCAAGTAGGAGATCAAGTCTGGTTATCCACCAAATATCTACCTCTAAAAGGACCACGCACATTCAACCCAAGATACCTTGGTCCCTATTCCATCACTACCATAGTAAATCCAGTAGCGGTCAAGTTGGACTTGCCCCCTCACATGAAGATACATCCGGTCTTCCACGTCTCTCTATTAAAACCCGTGCAACCTCAAACCCGACTAACTACATCTCCAAAACCTATTCTAGTTGATGGAGAACTCGAGTTTGAAGTCAAAAGCATCCTGGATTCCAAGATCTCCAAATCTAAACTATTTTACCTGATTGACTGGAAAGGCTACGGTCCCCAAGAAAGATCCTGGGAACCTGCAGAATATGTCCACGCGCCTCGTCTAATCAAAAGATTTCATCGAACATTTCCTAACAAGCCCAAACCCCCGGAGAAGCCTGGTTTGGGAGGGGCCTTGAGGGGGGGTGCTGTCATGATCACTGCTTCCAAAAGATCAGGACTTGCCCGACTCCCTTGGAAGCAGACCCATAACCCCGGTTCCGAGTGCCAGCCAGTCCCAATTGGGACCTTTTGGACCCTGTCCTGGCGCCAGTGGCACCAGGCTCATAAAGATGCCCAGTCCCAGCGCTGGAAGCGCCGGGCTCATAATGCTTGGGTGGACTTACCTGCAGCAGACCATGCTGCTTACTTACCTGCCAGTTGAACCCCTGATCCTCTTCTGTTTGGGACTACTTTTCCTGTTGGGTGGGGCAGGAGCCACTCCCTAGGCTCAGAACACTGGAACTCTTCTGGAAAGCAGGAACTCTTTTCTTACCTAGGCGTGGCTGTGGAAGGAGGCTCCTAAGCACTACAGGAGGCTATTTAAACCACACCCGATGGATGAATCTTGCTTTGCGTTATTCTGCATTCTCTGCAGCAGAACGCTCATCGTGTCTTCTGCTTCTGATCCTGGGCCTAAGGGAACAAAGGCTTAACATCCTGGAATCCAGTCTTCAGCAGCACCTGTAAAGACAAAGAAAGAACAGGTTAGCACTACGGTCTTCAGTGGCAGCGCATCTCTTACCTGGTCCATCGGCTGTCCCCAACGCCTCGCGCTGCATTCCGGCATCTGAAAGCCAAAGGCTTACCTACTCTTCGCATGCTCCGGAGGTCTTCGCACTGCATACCGGCATCTGAAAGACAAAAGCTTACCAGCTCTTCGCACGCTCCGGAGGCCTTCGGCGCTGCATCCCGCATCTGAAAGACAAAAGAAGGTGCGTTTAAAGACATTAGGCAACTTTATTACTCACGTGCCATTACTCCTTCCCACGCCGAATCCAGTGGGTATTCCAGCACCCTTCAGCTTCTCTAAAGCTCCGAACTTGTACCTGCAAGATAAAAGGGACAGTTAGTGCGCATCGTGAAGCAGGCTACAAGCGCTTACTTACGTGCTTCCAGGCGCTTCTATTCCTCACGCGGGTTCGATCCTCAACTCTCATCAGCCCGCCATCTGCCATCGCCGGAACCCTGCAAAACAAGAGATATCATTACAAAAGACTTTTAAGACATTTGAAGTGCCCAGAACTTACCGTTCGTGCAGTTAACAACGGACAGCAGTCCTCTGAGGTCAAGAGGCCTGCACCCTTATCCAGTGAACAAACTGGTTACGGCACCCTGCCCCGAGGCAGATGGAGAGCTCGGCGTTCACTTACCTAAGGTGAGGGTGTTAACCTTTGGGGTTCTACAGGAGAAGAGAAAGGGAAGAGGAGAGAGGCACCCAATAACCCCAGTTCATTAATCCCAAATTTTCTATCTGCAGACATCTTACTCTTCGAGTCAGACATACAGTGCACAGAGGTCCAGCCCAAAGAGCCAACCGTGTATTACACATCACCTTTGAAGATACGGCATTCACCCAGTCAAGACCGGCGCCTCTGCGGGAATCAG
The DNA here is from genome assembly GCF_040938575.1 of Ambystoma mexicanum. Classification (NCBI taxonomy): domain Eukaryota; kingdom Metazoa; phylum Chordata; class Amphibia; order Caudata; family Ambystomatidae; genus Ambystoma; species Ambystoma mexicanum. The sequence goes on along the minus strand of NC_090931.1, from coordinate 682,889,070 downwards.
GTGAGCGTTACAATGCAGTGCTCTGTGAGAGTGCTTTGAAGTTAATTATTTTTTCACTGGTAACCAGTGTAAGCTTCTCAAGGCCGGGGTGATGTGTTGCCTCCTATTTGTTTTGAGGATAAGTCTTTCTGCAGTGTTTTGGATGCGTTGTCATTTCTTAATGAGGTATTAAGACATTCTTAGGTATAAACTGTGTAATCTATTCTTGGCAGTATCAGTGAAGTTATGGTGATTGTCTAGTTTGGCAAACTTAGGTATGGAAGGATGCATCTGATTGAGCGTAGGTGATAGAAGCATTTTCATACTATCGTGTTGACGTGTGCTTCCATTGTGAGTCTGCTGTCCATGAGTATTCCCAGGTGTATATCACTCACGATGTTTTCAGTCTTACACCCAGTTTGGGGTTCAGTGTCATTTTGTGGGTATGATGTTACAGTGTATGTTAAAAGTAGTGGCGGGTGAGTGGCGGGGTGAGAGGCGGGGCTGACAACGTGATTTTGTCTGGCTGATGAAGCAAAGTATTAGGAATTTTATTGAGTAGGGAAGGATAGCAAGTTATTTATTGCAGGACACACACTGCGAGTTTACAACAGGGGTGCGCCATGGAGAGGAGCTGCATATACATGTGAGTGTTTCAGAGGTGAAGCACTCACTGGGTGCCCTGGATAGTCTGCTGATCTAAGGTTTGGGGGTAGAGGATGCGGTTGCACGTCATTGTGTCTGATCATTGGGCCAGGTCCGTATTTTGTTTCCCTCGCATTCCAAGAATCCCAAGAATAATGAGAAGGCAGGATATCATGGTCAGGGGATGTACATGTCCCCAAAGGGGGCACTAGAGGAGATCCCACATAACGGGGCGCCCTTCTGACTGTCCCCTCCCCTCAATAGTATCTCCTCACCCTTCCTCCAAGAGGAAGGGGGTGTCCCCAGGACAGGAGCATCTGGCATCCCTTGGGACAGCATATAAGGCGGGGAGGGACTGGTGGGACCGAACTATAACATTGCCCTGCTTTAGAGCCACTTTTGAAAAGTATGGTCGTGAACCATGATGTGTTTAGGGCGAGGACTGCCCTCCGTGTTGCGATGTTCCAATAAATAGTGACCTGTTGTTTCCAAAATGTAAAGCTAGTGTCTGTCTATTATTGGGTTAGTAAGGTTACGGTCTAGGCTCTGTTACAATAGAGGGGTGGGGGAGCCAATGGGGGCTGCTATATTAACAATGTAATAAATTAGTTTGGCACAGGATGTAGTGTTGATGTACTAGTCGAATGGAGTAGTCAGCTCTTTTTTTACATTGAGTTAGACATCAGTGCATATGTGCATTTCTATGCACTACGGCTTTGAAGTCCTCTTGTGCAAAAGAAGGAGCAACGTAAGGTTTTCATCAAAGCTTTAACATTACTTTGTGCAGTGCGTGTCAACACTTTTGTGCCAGGAACAAGGTAAGAATAGGGCAATGTGCTTTCACGACTCTTGCGCTGGAAGACATTGTGGAAACATCCATTCCTCAATTAGGGAAGAAAGGGCTCAATTCAGCAGGCGTTTGGCTTTCTACTGGAAATACCAATGTGATGGTCACTGCTCATCCTTGGTGAAGTTGACAGAATGTATACATGCCATCTAGCTGACTTTTGTGAAACGGGCATGTTCTCAGTCAATTAATTAGAGAATGTTTAAAATGGCGAGACACGAATTTGCCTCTGGTCAAACCCTTCAGACACAGGTGTTTTGAGACATCGATCTGGGTATTAAAAACACGAAGAGTGCAGAATGCAAATTGTGCCTCAGAGGAAAGGTGTGGATAAAGATAGAGGCCCCTCGCATGGGACAAGAGTTACACGAAGACTTGGATGAGGTCGCGGAAGCATGGAAGGCTTGGTCAATAGTGACTGGCAAATGTTTAGGATTAACCTTGCAGAGAAGCATTTTGTGTGGTAATGTCAGGGCAGTGTTTGTCCATTAGATGCTATAGGAACAGTAGCTGAGGACCCAATAAAGGTTGTTAGGTCCTGGAGGAAGGATGGTTTGTTACTGGTGATAACGCGTTTTTGATATAGGAAGACTATGTGAGATCCCAAAAAGGGGTTGAAGCGTACCAAGGGATGGGGTGGTCTGTTATGTAAGCATCCTTGTGGCCGGCACGCCTATTTTTAAGTCAAGAAATGTGCTACCATGTTTGAAGGTGGACATATGGTTTAATTGACACTCTTGTTGTGTTAATACACCGGTCGAAGTAACGGCAGAGGAAGAGGTAAGTATGGGACGGATTATGGATTGACAACCCATGTCCAGGATTAACTTTATAAGCTCCACCAAATACTGCCCTACAGAAAACTACAGATTCATGGTTCTCTCTGCATTCATGTTGAAAACCTGCCTCTATAAGAACGTATGTGGTACCGTCATTTCACCAGAATAAGCAAATGACCACATCCACCAATTGGCTACTAGGCCCAATTAAAGTTTTCTATAAATGTACCAAATATAAGTCCTGAAGATACGGTATGAATGTCAAAGAATATATTCACACGCGCACACAGAAAAAAAAGTAACTATCAATAAAAGTTTCATATTTGAGTGTATTTTTACAATTTAGATAATCCAGTGTGGCTGTAACAAATGGTATGTGGGTAGCACCCAACACATGGCCAGGTGGAGAACGTTACAAAATATAGGCGCAATTAATAATAAAGATGCAGTGTACACATTGGCCAAGCATTTAATGTCCACGAGACACACAAAGGGGACCTAATATCATTCGGATACTTTGTGATAGATAATGTTGATGCACACCCCAGAGAGGGGGATAGAGAGAAAATATTGCCTCAAAGGGAATCTTGATATATTTTGGACCTTGACACAAAGATCCCCAAAGGGCACAATGTGGATGAAGAAAGGCACATTGTTTTGGGATCATGATGTGGTGTGATATTAGAATGTTCATTTAATGATAATGGTAATAAGATTTAGTTAAGAAGAACATCCGCTTGCTAGGAAAACATGTGTTTTGTGCAGGTGGTGTTTAATAGGCATTTAGTATTTGTTCATCATTGTTTGAGGTTTTCGTCATTTTAAAGTGTTTCGTTTTTAGATTAATATGATTCACAAACACGTTATCTATGTTAGGATCGAGTCCTTATTCCATGCTCTGACACACATATGTATAATAGCAAGGATCCCTGGGACTGTTGCCACACATGGTAGGCAATTTTATATGTGACCACTTGGAGTATTTTTGGTATATCTAAATGTGAACGCTTTGGGCTGAGCACTTTGAATTTTAACAATGTGTTATACATTAGTCAATTCAATGTGAATGCTATATAAATTAGTATCATGCATTTTAAGGCAAAAAAGGCTTTCTGTTTTTCCTGTTCGTATCATGTATTGTACATTTGCTTATGATCAAGGGGACTGGAATGACAAACACATTGGGCCTCATTAGGAGGCAGGCGGCCACGTAATGAACGGTGCCGGTACGGGACCGGCCCGTTCATTACGGGCTGCCCTATTACGAGGACTGCTGCGGGACCCGCTAAGGAGCGCCTGGTCAGACCAGGCGTCCTTAGCGGGTCCCGCTAGCAATCCATGATGCTAACAACGGGCCCGTCAATAACGGACCCGTTGTTAGCATCCTCCCCATTCCCATTTGAGCCCTATGGGGCCCTATGGGGCTCAAATGGGAATGGGGATTAATTTTTACCGGGTCCCAGAAAAGGGCAATTACCGGGTCCGCCAAGGTCGGCATGACCCGGGTTATTGCCCTTTTCTGGGACCCGGTCAAAAATGATTACTGGCGACAGCCGTGCCCTTAATAAGGGCACAGCACGCCAGGGTCGTGAAGAGGCCCATAGCCTTTAATGTGTATATGTTGCACATTGTAATGTCAAGTAATGCATTATGCATTTCATATATCATCAAGTGTTATGCATTTTTTAACTTTACTCTTGTTATGTTTTATGCACTTTAATGTGAAGGCTACATAACTAGCACTATGCATTTTAACATATTTTAGTAATTAGGTACATAAATGGACACGTGGCACATGGTAACGTTAAATAATGCATAATGCACTTTATATATGATTAGGCATTATGCACATTGCACTTTATTCTTGTTATTCACTATGCACTTTAATATGAGTGTAATATAACTTGCATTATGCACTTTAGCATCTTGTAGTGATTATGTATCTATTATTTTGTTTATGTAATGCCTTTAGCATTTTACTTGTGATATACATTACGCATTTGAGCATGTGTGCAACAGAATTAGCACTATGCACTTTAATATTGCTTAGTGATTAGGTTGCAGCTATTCTAGGATCCTCTTATGCACTGTGCGGTTGATTACAATCAAATCTAGAAAAAATGGGCATTATATTCAGATGATGAAAGATGTACATATCGCATAATGTAACTTGTGGTGATGCGTTGGATATATTTATAAAGCAAATATCAAATGTCTCAAAGTGATTTAAGTTGCTCTATGTGATCGCAGATGGTGTATCATGCATTGTACGGGTCATGAGGCATTGTATATTCTAACGTTTGACTATAGGTACAATTATGTTCAGTTAATATACAAAGAATAACATATCTGCTAAGGAATATTTGATCAAGGCCTTATAATTATGAGCATCATATAGGAATTAACAGCGCAAAGCCCATGAGGATAGTAATAATCAATCAGACATCCTTTGGAATAGCATTACTCCAATGTGACAGTCCTGTAAACATGAAACATGACAGGCGTATTTTTAAAGCAGACGTTCACTCCCGAAGTGGCATCTTGGTTCTAATAACAGATATTTATTGTTGCCCAACTTTTATCGACCTTGGAAATATGAAGGGCTGAGTTGAACTGCTGGGATTTGAACCTGTCACTATGAGGTCATACACAGGCCCTGGTAGTGGATGCATTAGTCTGCTGAGCCGCAGAACCGGCACTTACTAGTTGATGTTTTTGTAATAGAAAAAGATCTCGACGCACACGGTAAAACATGTATAAATGGGCGACCTGAGCAAACACGGTTTCAACTCTGAGGCAGCCCGTTGCGTGAAACGCGTTAGTTGAAATGTTTATGTACACCGTTTTTTGGGATGCACTGAAAACAATGAAGCACATTTTGTGGCTCAGAGAGCTTTGAGTGCGTGTCACTTAATTTGCGGGATGGGTGTGCAGAGCCATTTGGAGGTTTCCTCTTCCTTTGTCAAGTTGATATATGTGCATTCTATTCATTGATGGCAAACCTAGCTTGACAGCAATAGATCACTGTACATAAAAAGGAAAGGGTGCATAGAGCCAGGGCGTGACGAGCAGGAGGGATGTGCTGGGGGTTACTGGCGCCCCCCCAGTGCCGCCTGTAAGCCCCGGACTCCCAAGGACTCACGCTCACACGTCCTCTCAGTTCGGGCTTCCTGGTCGCTTTGACGCGGCCGGGAAACGCCCTGTTTATTTATGCTGCACACTGCGGCGTGCAAAGTCACGCCGCAGCATGCGCGCCCCATCATCGGGCAGCGCCACACTCCTCCTTTTTCAGGAGGACAAATAACCAACATTCACGAACTATACACTGCAAACCAAAACATACTACACCTATAAACTTTGCATTTCCCGTTCTGAAAAAGCCCCTTTATTGACATCCACCCGGGTCCCCTTACTTAACAATTCCCCTTGTCAGGATGATCAGACAACTGTCCCAAGACGTAGTCGCTGAGGTGAGCAGGTTTCCCTCGCCCAGCCCTCTGGGGGTACCTCCTACTCACCTCCGGCATGGGTGATCGGTCCATAGGCATTCCCCGGGCCGGGGATTCAGGCAGACATGGTGTTTCTCCTTCGTCCTCAGGGACGACCGCTAAGTCAGGGGGCGGATCAGTCCTTGGATCCCGCAACTTCTTAAAGAAGCTCACGTTGTGAGTTACCTCCAACCGGCCATTCGATGCAATCACCATGGATCCCTTGACTGCAACGACATCCAGCGGCTCCGGCTCATACGGTAGGGAGAGTTTTCCATGGGGGTGTCTATTCCGAATGAGGACCTCGTCACCCGGCTCCAGCCGCTGCGGGCGAAGCCCCCTCCGGAGGTTCTCCTGCTCAATCTTTGTTCGCCGGTCTATCTCGACCTGTTGGTTGTCGGTCACCCCTGGTTCTTTCTCTCCCACCTCCGGTAACAGCCCTCGAGGGCACCGTTTGAATAACGCTTCTGCCGGGGCCACTCGGTTGGACGCATGCGGTGTGGTACGGTACACCCTCAGAAACTGGTAGACGGCTCTCTAGAGGGACTGCCCTTGGCCCAGGGCGATCCAAAAGGTCTTATTTAGAGTCCTCATCAACCGTTCAGCTTCACCATTGGCCCTTGGCCAGAGCGGCATGATCTTCCTGTGCACCACCCCAAAGCTTTCCATCAGTTCCGAGAACCGTTCACTCTGGAACGGTGCCCCATTATCCGAGCACACCGTGTGTGGGAAACCAGGGGCCGCAAACACCTTCTCCACGGCCACCACGACATGCTCAAACGCCACTGACTCGATGAACTCCACCTCGGGGTACCTTGAGTATTCGTCAACCAGCACGAGGAAGTGGGTGCCCATCGTGGTGGAGCCAAAATCTGCATGAACGACTTCCCACGGACGCGTCCCCCGAGGCATCGCCTCTATGACAGGTTCATGCTGCAGGGTAGATGCCGCCTGAAACCAAACACAGGCCGCCACGAAGTCGTCCACCTTCCACTCTAGTTCCGGGAACCACACCTTCAGCCTTAAGCGTGCTTTGGTCTTGGCAGCGCCCTGGTGACCACAATGTGCAAGGGCGATCACGTCCCCCACCTTCGACTGGGGCACAACAATTTGATCTCCCCGGAGTAGAAGGCCGGACGTTGAAAACGATAGTTCCTCCCGGACCTTCCATAACTGCTCAAGTCCAGATCTGGCCTCCTGAGTGCACCCCGCCAGGGCCTCCAGCAACAACTTCCAGGATCCCTGTTGTATTGAGTGCCTTAAGATCTTGAAACACTCATCGTCCGCTGCAGCTGTCTCAAGTTCCCCCAAGGGCATGGCATTCGGCGTGGCCACCTCCACCACCACCCGGACGTGCTCTTCGGCCTCCTCCGCACAGGTGTCATAGTCCTCCACTCCTGGCGCCCCCGGGTGTCTGGAGAGATAGTCCGCCGCATTGTTTGCACCCGGCCGATACACCAGGGTGACTCCATATTCCAGGAGGGCGAGCATCCACTTCTCAATTCTTGCTGGCGGCTTGGATGAAGACCCCGCCAGGATGGGGAGCAGCGGCTTGTGGTCCGTCACCACCGTTACCGGGCGTCCAAGAACGTAGAGCCGGAAGTGCCGGCAGCCCCAGAGCACAGCCAGCGCCTTGCGCTCAATCTGTGCATACCGTTGCTCCGCCTCTGATAGCGCCTTGCTGGCGTAGGCCACCGGGCGGACACCCCCATCATGGTCGATCTGCGTCAGCACAGCGCCCAGGCCAAACGGGCTGGCCTCAACAATGATCTCTGATTGTAACGCAGGATCAAAAAAAGCCATGGTGTCCTCTGCTGCCAGGGCGCCCCTGATATCATCAAAGGCCGCTTGTTCAAGCGGGCCCCAGTTCCAGGTGGTATCTTTTCTTGTCAGTGCTCTGAGCTGCTCCGACCTGGAGGCAAGATTCTGGATGAATCGTCCACAGTATGTAACCATACCCAGAAAACTCCTCACATCCGGCACAGAGTCAGAGGTTGCGCACTTCTAATGTCCTGGACCTTCTTCGGATCAGGTGACACCCCCCTCTTTAAACACGAAGCCAAAGAACTCTATTGATGGTCGCAGAAATTCACATTTCTCCTAGTGGAGGGTGAGGCCCAGGGACTGCAGCCTCTCAAACGTCTTCGCAAGGCGTCTCAGGTGGTCTACCTTCGTTCTGGCAAACACCGGGATATCATCACTGTTATTCAGGACGCCCTTCAGATCCACTAGGGGGCCCCGGATGATGTTTTGGAACACCTCCGCCGCCGAGGACACACCGAAACTCAGTCTCTTATAACGGTACAGACCTCGGTGAGTAGTAAAGGTGGTGATATACCTCGACTCGGGGTGGAGGACAACCTGGTGGTAGCCCGCTCGGAGGTCTAGCTTTGAAAAGAAGCGAGCGCCTGGTACCTCGGCAATGACGTCGTCTATCGTCGGGGTGAGGAGTCTCTCTCTCTTAATTGCTTTGTTCGGCAACCTCATGTCCACACAGATTCTGACAGCATCCGGTTGTTTCGGCTTTCGTGCCACCACAATTGGGGACACCCACAGAGTCGGACCTTCCACCTTCTCTATGATGTCGAGATCGACCAAGTTGTCCATCTCCTTGTCGACATGTTCACGAAGGTGAAAAGGTACCCTGCGATGCTTCAGGGCAATGGGCTGCACAGATTCGTCAATGTGTAACCTCACTGGGTCACCAGCCATCTGTCCAATCCCTTTAAATAGTGCGGCATACTTCTCAAGCAAATCGTTGATGTCTTCAAGGTAGACGGAGTATGCGAAACTGACAATGACAAGGGCCTCCGCCGCTGCACAGCTCAGCAAGGTATTGGTGCTCACCGGTGTCACATAGAATCGTGCAGTGATTTGGGATCCATCGTGCTCCACCTTCGCCACAAAAGCACCATCTAATGGGATAGGGTCCAGACCACCAAACGCAAAAATACGGGCCCTGGGTGCGACCAACTTGGGAGGCCGGTTCATGGCGTCATAGTGTCCACGGGCCATTACATTGACGGATGCCCCCATGTCAACCAGGACCGGGACTGGAGAATGGTTTACCTCCACCATGCATCTTGGCTGTCTCCTGTTCTTTCCTTTCAGGACCTCCACACTTGAGACAAAGAAAATGTTCTCTTCCTCCTCTTCGTCAGCTTCTTCTGCCTGGGCATCCTCTTTGCCCTGGTCCACATGAGCGACTTTGGGCGGTCGACCCTGGCGAATGAAGATGGGCCGGGCCTCGTGGCACTAACACTGGCATTGCCGCCTTGAACACTCTTGAGAAGTGGTCTGGCAGCCCACACCAGCCACAAGTCTCTCCGGCCACCGGGCATTCCGTTGGGTGGGGAAGGTCATATTCACACTTCTGGCAAGACTCTCCTGCCCTCCCGACTCTGTCCCGAGGACCGCCGCCAGGGCTTCTGGTGCCCCTGCCACCGTGCCACATCGCACATACCTCCTCGTTCTTGATGGAGCGCGACTCAGCCTCCATTCTCTCTGCCCTTGCCTCGGACACCTCATGGCACCTCCCCAGTTCAAGGATGCGAGGGAGTGTGATACAGGGCTCCCTTAACACTTGTCGCCTAAGCTTTCCTGAAGAACAGGCCTGTATGAGCATAGTCCTGATCATATCTTCTGCATCACCCCACGCGCAGGCCAATGACAGGCGCCTCAGGCGTCCATAGAAAGTGTCCAGAATCTCGTCCTCTTGCTGTTTGGCGGACAGCATCACGAAGCGTTCATAGTCCGCATTGGCCAGAGGCAGAAAGTGAGCTTGAAGGGCGGCCTTCGCCTGACCGAAGGATCCATCCCCCGGCACAAGTGATTCAAAAATTTCCTGAACTGAGGGCCCTGCCGAGTATAACATGCTTGCCAGCCTGGAGTCATCATCAGCCACTTGGGCGGCTCAAAAGTACATGTTCAGGTGGTCGACCCACCTCTTCCATCTGGGCCCCAAGCTGGAAGGTGGGCCCGAGACATCAAACTCGGATGAATTGGCTGGACAGCCGGTACTCCCGCTGGCTGCACTGGAGGCTGCTGCCCCGGCTGCACTGGAGGCAATGGGGCTGGAAGCACCACTTGAGCACGTGGAGGCTGCTGCGCTGCTGCTGGTTGTGCACCGTCTTGATCCTCAGTATCACTCATGAGCTCGAGCGCACAGGCACCCCAGTGTGGAAGATGGGGGCCGCAACTCAAACTCAGAACCACCTCCACGCAGGAGAACAGTCACTGCAACACACCACTGTGATGATGAAGAGGATAAAAAACAGTAGGGCCACCAGCAGTCACACTGAAGAAGATCACTGTAACACACCTCTGTGATGATGAAGAGGATGAAGAATGCTCCAGCCTGATGGAGAACAGTAAAATCACTGCAGCACACCTCTGTGATGATGAAGAGGATGAAGAAGGCTCCAGACCTCCACTGTTCCAAAAATTGAGACAAGAAAGAATAATGGGCTATGCAGGCCCAGCCATTTTAGCCATCTTCCTTGCTTGCACTCGACGTAGGGGACCCAAGAAAATGAAAAAATAACAAATTGGGCACATGTGTATGCAGGTATAGCTGCCTGCTGACAGGAATTCAAAGAATTAGGTCTGCATGCACTTCAGAGCTCCAACCGGAGCTCCGTGAAGTTCCACGGCCTGATAGACAAAATGGCCACCAGCCGCGTGGGTGACGCACTGCCTGCGGTTTGAAACGAAGTCTTAATCTGACCTCGTTTCGGTGAAAAAATTGCAGAAATGTTCACCGCCGGGCTCAGGCATCGTCTCCCCCACTCGTCACCACTGTTGGGGGTTACTGGCGCCCCCCCAGCGCTGCCCGTAAGCGCCGGACCCCCAAGGACTCAAGCTCACACGTCCTCTCGGTTCGGTCTTCCCGGTCGCTCTGACGCTGCCGGGAAACACCCCGTTTATTTATGCTGCACGCGGCGGCATGCAACGTCATGCTGCCGCGTACGCCCCCATCATCGGGCAGCGCTACAGGATGGAAGGAAGGATGAAGAGGGTGAATTACTTTCAGAGGGTTGCTATGAGGTGTCCCTTGAAGAGCAGCCTCTTTGGTTCCTTTCTGAAGTGTACAGGTCATTTCTGAAGCGTAGGCGATATTAAGATTGAGATCTTTGGTGGCTGTGGTGTGTCACCCCTCCTGGGAGCATGGTATCTCCCAGTGCTTGTGCTAAGGTCACATGTTGGTGATCATGTGATTTAAAATAATAAAAGGGAGGAGCCAGTGGCCAGTTTCACTATTTCAGAGAGCACTATGGGTCAGGGGACTTTGGGAATTTAGTCAAAGTAAGAGCCTGGGTGCACAATTGCCATGCATACTCGGTCATGTGAGTGGTGGGCAGGAGCTGTTTGTGTTAGCAGAGAAGGGAGGCTCCGGGGGGAACGCGAAGTGGCCGTGGGGGACAGAGCGCCTCCCAGGGTATTTAAGGGACCAGGGAAGATTCGGGAGGCAGGCGACAGTTGGACTTGGTGATTGTGAGTCCTGTCACCTGCTCCCGAGCCTTCCCTGAATTGGGCCTGGTGTAGGGGTCTTTTTTTTTGTGAGGTGAGGTGTGGGTAGTCTAGTTAGGGGTGAGCAGGTAGTCATTTTATACATATACAAATATTGAATAATTTGTTTATTGAGGTTGCCGTAAATAAGGTACCTCAGCTTACCTGCATTCTGCGTCGGCTGGCCTCGCGCGTCCTTTTTTCTGGGGAGGTGAGGGAGTTTTGGTCCTCTGGAATGGGTTTATTTTAAGTTTAGGGCCGGCACGTTTCTTCCGTACTTTGGTTAATTTTGGGGGTGGGCGGTGGGAGGTTAGCGTTCGTGGGTCGCTGTCTGGGTGCCTTCCTTGCCCCCTGTAGCTGTATTTTGCACATTAATTGTGCTCCGTAGGGACTCCGCAGGCCAGGTCCTCCTCCCAGCCTGCGTGCACTGTTGCAGAAGGGCATTGGCAGTGGCTGCTACGTCGTGCTTGTGCGCGGTAGCAGCCGGTGGACAGCGTGAGGCAGTGCTGATCCCTTAAAGGGACCGCACATCATTTTGGTGTCTGGGGCCATTGCGGTGGATATGCCACAGCCTATCCAAGGGGCAGCATTTGTTTAAAGTGGATAAAGGGTGGGAGGAAATCCTTGTGTGTGGGGGTTTATTTGGTAGCCGTCGCGGGACAGAAGGGGCAGTGCGCTCCTTTTAAAAGGAGCGCGCCATCTCTGTTCAGTCAAGTACGTTGGGGCTTACACAACGCCAGGGGGCAGTGTGACACGGACGCTTTGCGGCCACATTGTTAGTTGGGCTGCTGCTTTTGGATGCATTATTTTTCTTTGGCAAATTTGAATTGCTGGGCCAGGGTTTTTTTAAGGGCGAGGGCAGTAAAATAGTAAATAAATAAATAAATAAATAAATAAATAAATTACAAAAACCCATAGTAATAAATAAATAAATAATAAAGAAACCTTTCAGAATATTATTTGGTATTACATATTACCAATAGAGATTTGTTACGAGTTAATTAACTCTGTGCAATTAGATTAGTTTTTTAGCCCAATCCACCCCCTCTTCTGGGTTTTTGCATTGGAGGGTAGAGGTCCACGGGTAGATTTTGGCTTGTGAGTTTAGGCTAGCTAGTTGAACAAGTAGAGGGGCATATTTAAGTGCAGAGCAGGTTAGTGGGCCAGGGAGCTAGAAAGAAGGGTTTAGTGGATGCTAGGGCTCTGAGGGAGGCTCTGGATATTATTAGCAGGGCGTCTAAGGCCCAATTGGAAGGGGCAGGGGGGGAGTAACGGGAGAAGGGGAGGTAGGAGGTGGTAGGCCACAGCGCAGAGCTGCGGCAGATGGGGCTCTCGCGGCATTGGTGGCTTGCACCCCCGCGGCGGGGAGAGGGGAGGTTTGGGAATCTAGGGGCAGGAAGATGAGGAGGGAGATAGATAAGAGAGTGGCAGGTGGAGAAATGATTTTGTGTGGGGAGGCAGCGAGGGAGGGAGTCAATGATAGCCGAGGTGAGGTTAGGAGTGCTCAAAAGGAGGTGGGTCAAGGGAACCACGGTGGGGGCGGTGATGGGGCGCAGAAGGGGGTGACAGGGCAGAGGGGACGAGGGGGTAAATACCTGCAGAAGAGTGCAGGGGGGAGAAGGAGGGAGAGGTCCCCATCAATTGAGGAGGTTAGAGTGGGGCGCGGAACGGCCCCCCCGGGTAGGAGGAGTGAGGGCGGAGGGTGCTGCGCAGCCCCCGCCGTTCAGGTGGAGGTACAAGGTTTTAGAACGGCCCCTCCTCGGTCGGTGCAAGGAGAGCCTAGAGGGTGCAGCACGGCCCCAAGCGATGAGGATTCCAGGGTGGAGGACGGCACGAGAGAAGAGGACCAGGCAGGGGTTTCTGCGGCCCCGCCGAGAAGTCGTCAAAGGAGCGGCGGGGCGGACGCCCCGGGCTCACACGAAGAAGATCAACTCAACTCGGGCATGGCCCGCATCCACAATGGTATTTAATGGGTGAGTTGGATTGGAAGATTATGTGGGGCAGTGGGAGGTAGAAGGTTATAGGGATGTAAGGGAAAGGGGGGAGGAGAGAAGAAGTTTGAGGTGGGATCTGGAAAGGCAGGGTGGTCAGGGGGCAAGAGGTCGGGGGAACTATTGGCGGGGTGAGTCTGCTGACATGTTTTGTCCCCGCAATAGGAGCCCTCTAAGAAAAGCGATGAGGAGCATTGGTGTGGATGCCAAAACGCAGATGACCTGTGTGGAAAGAGGTAAGCGGGAAAGGGAATGGTCATCTGCATGGCAGAGACGGGACACGAGAAGGGGGACAGGAAATGAAGGGTCTTGACTGCAAGGGGTTGGGAAAGAAGTTGGTGTTCAGGCCTTTGGAGCCGTGGGGGATGAGAAGAGTATTTGCTCAGTGGAGGTCCAAACGGACAAGGTGGTGGAGCCATTGGTGCTCGAGGTGCAAGTTGGAAAAGAAAAGGAGGTTGAAGTGAAAGGCAAGAGGAAAAAACTGCCATACATGGGTATAACAAAACCATTGGGGGCGCACTTGATGGCAGCGACCAGGGAGAGGATTCAGGCGGGGGAATTTGTAGATGTTTTTAAGCTGCTCCATAGGGAAATGAGAGCAAAGGAGGGGTCTAAAGAAGAAGAGAGGGAATTGGCTTTGCGCCCAACGGTCCCGGTGACTATTGAGAATTGGACGTCAGCATTTATCATTTATGCCAGTGTATATTGTGAAAAATTCCCGGAGCGTTGCGTGGCCCTGCTTAAATGTATGGACGTAATTAGGAAGGCTTTCATGAGTTTTGGGGGTTTTGCCTGGGTACGCTATGATGAGGAATTCAGAGCGAGAATGGCGGAGGACAGTCAGGCGGTCTGGGGGGATATAGACATGGATCTTTGGCTGCAATGGATGGCTCCAACGAGGCCTGCCCCGACATTGCACACAGCAAGTGGGCTGCCTGTGCCTTACCGGTCCTTTCTTGGTCGCCCCGCCCATGAGGGGGAGAGGGGAGGAGGCAGAGGACAGCCCTCGACAGCATGTTGGGCGTTCAATAAAGAAGGCTGCACGAGGTGGATGTGCAAATTCAAACACAAGTGCAGCAGATGTGCGGGTCGGCATCCGGTTACAGATTGTTTTCAGGCAGGGGACAGTGGGTCAGGGCAAGGAGCGGGGCAAGGAAGTGGGGGGGAAGGACCGCATGCCAGGTGAATTGGGGTGTGCTGGTAGGTCAGGCTCAGTTTATCGTAAAAGGAGGGGGGGGCATAAAGTTTGATGAAAGGTTTTGGGGGCGATTTAAAGGGGGTAGGAAAGGGGTGAGGAGGAAGACACGTAGGTAGGGGAGAGCTGCAGGGGGGATGTAACTGTGGAAATTGTTAAGGGGTGGTGGCCGTCGTTTGGAGGGCATGGACGACGGTGGCGAAGCCCTCACGCTTGCAGCATGACAAGGTGAGTAAGCTTCAGGCTGCATGGACGGAGGTACGGGAGCGCCTCTGGTGCAGCAGGGGGAAGAGATGAGATGGGTCTGCATGGGCGGGGGTACACTAGGGCCCCTGGTGCAGATGGGGAAAAAAAAAAGTGGAGCAACGAAGCAAGGTGCTGGAAGAGGATTTATGTGGAATGGACTGCATAGACGGACGGAGGGCGCAGGTTTGGCCCCTGGTGCAGCGGTGGAGAGGAGTAAGGCAGAAAAGGGGCCTGCATAGACGGGGGTGCACTAGGGCCCCTGGTGCAGGTGGGAAACAGGTGGTAATGGACGCAAGGAGCTTGAAGATGAGTTATATGGAAGGGACTGCATGGACGGGGGTGCAGGTTTGGCCCCTGGTGCAGTGGCGAGAGGAGTAATAAAATAAAGGACCTGCATGGACGGGGGTGCACGTAGGCCCCCGGTGCAGGGGGGGCAATGCAGGGCCAAATTAATAAGGTGATGGAAGGTGGGGGGCAAGGGTGAGCAGGAGGGTAATAGTTTAGAGGAAAAAGCGGGGGCTAAGTGGGTTTAGGTGGATTGTTTAAAGGTTAGGTGAAAGGGGCGAAATATAGGGTGACAGGTAGGAGAGGACCTGGGGTGTTTCCGGAGAGGGTTAAGGAGATGGCCAGAAAGGATAGGGTACTGAGGAAGGTGTACTAGTGGTGTGAGAAAGGTTAGGAGGTTGGAACTCATTCATTTGGGGGGGCAGCATCTGAAGGTAGCAGGCTGGGCT